>NC_134546.1:31666666-32327500 GCF_050624435.1 Tenrec ecaudatus
AATAATTATGAACTTGTCAACTTCTTTTTGAATCTCTGTGTTTGCATTGTAAATTTTGCACTCCATATTGTCAGTTATTTCAGAAGCTTCAATGCCAGAACTATTATACTTTTCTCCTGCACTGTATTTTATAGAAAATATGAAATTATCATGATCTTTCTTATCAGGCTAGTTGTGAGGATTTTGATCTTTTTTCCATGAGTTGTAATTCATACTGAAGGCTGCAATCCTTGATCTTCCACAGCAAGTGCTTCAAATCCTCCTCACTTTCATCAAAAAGGAAGAATAAAAACAGTAAACAGATAGGAAGTGGGCTAAGTGGTTATATTGTTGGGAGGGTAATCAATAAGATGAAACAAAATATATGTGAAAGTTGAACAGAAACCAATCTGCTCTTCACCCAAGAATAAGTTTAAAAAACCCAATTTAATAAATCTCTTTAAGTAATTGAACTGAGCTCATCATGTTTATTTGGATTGTATTTAGAGTAATTTTGGACACTGCATTATATATATTTCTAATTTAGTAAATTCCCAAGCTATATTCTTGCTGAAAGACAGACACCATTTGGTTTCTTCACCACACTTTGTTATATAGCACTCTTATCTTCAATGCTTTTTTCATGAAGGCAAACAATTAGCAGGTGTATGTCATAAGGATTAATTGTTCTTAGAGCAGCAGCTTGCCCTTGGTATGCCCCCCCCCATGGATTAATCCCCTCGGAACACAGTCCAGTTATGTGAGTACCCTAGCTGTGAGACAGAGAGCATGTAAAGTGGATTATGGGGAATGTAGTGAGGTTAAAATGTAATACCTTATCACTGCACTCCCTGTCGACCTATTTTAAAGTGGTTTCAGCTTTTAATATTTTCAGCTTTTTGATTGAGGTTTCTCTGTTTTGTCTAATCGTTGTTTTTTGTTTAGTCTGCTTGCTTGCTTCCTGTTTGTATTTTGCACCGTTTTCTGTATATGAAATCAAGGCTAGGTAGATCTATAGACACTGAAACTGAATTGAAAATTGCCTAGGCAGGAGGGTGGAGGGAAGGTGAGGGAGAAGGGGGTGGGGACACACAACAGGGATCTACGTACAACCTCCTCCCTGGGGACGGATAGTGGAGAAGTGGGTGAAGGGAGACGTCAGACAGTGTGAGATATAAAAAAATAATGATAATTTATAAATTATAAGGGGGGTTAGGGGGGTGGGGGATGGGGGCTAGGGGAGGAGCTGATACCAAGGGCTCAAGTAGCAGGTGTTTTGAGAATGATGAGGGAAACAAATGTACAAAAGTGCTTGACACAATGGATGATGGATTGTGATGAGAGTTGGATAAGCCCTCAATAAAATGATTAAAAATAGTAATAAATAAAAAATAAAATCTTGAAAGAAAAAAAAGAAAATTGCCTAGGGGCATGGAAAGGGAGCATGATGGGAAATGGGGAGCTAACAACAATAGGAGAAGAAAATGTTCTGCTATTTTGTGATGATTGCACCATTGAACAATTAAAGTATAAGTAAAGGATATGACAATGAAGCTATTTTTTAAAAAAAACTAACGATATTGAGTGGAGAAGTCCAAGCTTCACTAAAGGCATTAGTAAAAAAAGACTCCAAGAATTGATGGAACACCAGTTGAAATATTTCAATAACTGATGCTGCACTGGAAGTTTATACTAAGAGGTTTGGAAGCTAGCTACCTTGAGTAGATCCATTCTCATGTCCAATGCATGCAAATTGTCATCAACTAGTTAAGAATTACAATTAGTTAATTAACCTCATTGATTGCTTAATCATACTATCATTAATATAATATGCAAGTAATCTTTTCCTAAAGATGATTCAACAGCAGACGTAGCAGTACTTCAGTAGAGAGTTGCCAGAAGTTCAGATCAGATTCAGAAGAGGCTGTGGAATGAAGGACACATTGTTGACATCCTTGTGTTTTATTCACTATAGAAAGGCATTTGACTATGCAGATTGTGACAAACCGTGCGTGATACTAAGAAGAGTGGGAATGCCAGGCCCTTGATTGTGCTCATGCGGAACCTACACATAAACCAAGGCAATTGTTCAAGCATCAGGAAGGGATGCGGGGCGGTTTAAAATCTGGAAAGGTTTGCTTCAGGGCTGTGCCTTTCCGTGCTATTTATTCAGTCTGCGCCAACCCGATAATCAGAGAAGCTGCACTGTATTTAGAAGGACACAGTAAATGGGAACGGGATTAGAGGAAGGCTTATTCACAGCTTGTAGTATGCAGATGTCACACCTTGCTTGCTGACAGCCAGGAGGACATGATGTGCTCACTGATGACATGTTTAAGATGGCAATCTCCCATATGGATTGTAACTCCATGGAAAGAACAGAGATCCTTACAACTGGGCCCACAAACATTATGATAAACAAAGAAAAGATTGAATTTGTCAAGAATTTCAGGTTACTTGGATCTACCATCAACCTGTACCGGTTGACCTGTCACACGGAACTGCTCTGAATTCACAGGTCCACTCCAGAATGTTGGTCAAGGGCTTAAGAATCCCCGTGCCTTCGTCGAGTGAAGAGTGAACCAAGTGGACCAAGTAAGCCAGGAGGGGGAACTTGAAGACCCGGGTGCCCCTCCGTGGGACAGGGTGGGGGAGAGGTGAATGCAGCTAGCATCTCCTTTCAGTAGTTTAGTTAGCAGATTGTGCTTCACAAAGCGAGCACCTTCCACCCACTGCCTTTCCTCCCCTGCCAGCAACTGGCAGCCCTGAAGGGCAGGAGAGGGGCTGATCCCGGGCTTGGGAAAAGAAATGTAAAAATATGCAGCGTGGCTTAGAACCAGATGTCATTTTCCAAATGGTTTTGCTCATAGGAGCAGTGAGCTTGCTGAAGCAAGTGGTGTTTTGTGCCACAAGATGCCACCCTTCCCTTGAAAAGAAGAGAGCGAAGAAAACCAAATAAAAGGCAAGTGTTTTTGTGAGCCTCTCTCACCCGCGTCCATATCATTTATTGAAGGAATGGCGGCCACAGTTTATACCGCAGCGTCTGGGCACGAAGAAAGAAAATACAGTGAACACGGTGAGAGCCAGAACGAGACAGAACTGCCTTGCTGCCCCAGGTCTCACATGTTTTCTGCCTTTCCCCTTCTCTTCCCACGTTTGGCTGAAAAGCATCTGAGCTTTCCTGCTCTGACAGGTTTCCGTCTTACCTAGGCTCTGGCTTTCAGAGGTTTAACTGTATTTCTTTGTGAGCCATTTCCCAAACTCTTTTACGCGGCTCTGGAAGGATTCCTCTTCCCGTTCATCTGACAACGGCTTATGACACTGTGTGAGGGCTTGATGACTCTGGGTTCTTGGTGTTAGCCTCGTCAAGCTGTTGTGAAAGGACACAAAATAGCATATTGTCACGCTCCACAATTTTAAGCTTCCAATTTGTCCAGGAAAGAAGTACAGAGGTGTCTGTGGAAGCCCCCTCTCAAAATATATAGACATGGGATTTGTTTGGAATGATTTTTTTTTGATGGGATCGTTCTAGAGAAAACTCCACTCCTGTCAACAGCCATCAACCGTCACCTGAATGCCCGGTTTAAAGCATTCGCTCTTAGCTAAGGCAGCTACCATAGCAAAACGGCACGGGCTTGTAAAGGGGACATCACTGTAATTACCAATATTCTTTCTATTCTTAGCTGACCTCAGTCCATATTTTAATAATGGTTTCTAATTGCTCTCTGAGCTGTGCGCTAAATATCAGGCGTCACTGTTGCTGCCCTGTGTTTGTTGTTCACTTCCTGGGACCTCCTACGCGAGCTGATCATCAGCTGCTGTCCATGGTAGGAGATCAATGTCCTTCTCCAGAGTGGAGAAAAGTGGCCTGTTTTCAATTAATCTTCCTGAAGAGATGTTAAAGCAGATGCGACCTTGAATAGCTTATGTAACCTGTCTGTGCCTCCATTTTCACTTATACAATGTGGCATTTTAAATGAGTTTTTTTTCAATTAAAATATGATTTTATTGGGGGCTCTTACAACTCTTATTACAATCCATGCATCAATTAAATCAGGCATATTTATACATAGGTTGCCATCATTCTTTTCTAGACACTTTCTACTGTGCCCTTGATATCAACTCCTATCCCCCACCCCATGACCCCTTGATAGATGATAAGTTATTATGATTTTGATATCTCACGCCAACCTCTGTCTCCCTTTCCCCATGGTTTCTGTTGTTATTTCTCCTGGATGGGGGTGTGTGGTTCCATGTCAACCATTATGATCAGCTCCCCCTTTCCCCCCTTCTCCCTACCCTTCTGGTATTGCTATTCCCATTTCTGCTCCTAGATTCATGTGTTGTGAGCCCTTATCTATACCTGTGTACATGCTCTGGTCTAGTCTGAAGTGAGAAGCAGCACTGGGGTCATGTTGGTGGGCGGTGAGGAGGCCCCAAGGAACCAGAGGAATATTGTGTGTTTCATCAATGCTCTACTGTGCCCCAGTTGACTTATTCCTTCCTTGTGACCCCTCTGTGAGCGGGTGTTTCATTGTCTACAGATGGATTTTTGGTCTCTGCTCCGAACCCCATGGTTTTCAATGATATGTTTTTGTTTGTTATAGGTCTTCTGATGCTTGTTATCTGGTCCCAATGACACCTCATGATCGCACAAGCTGGTGTGCTTCTTCCATGTGGGCTTGTTGTTTCTCTGCTGGATGGCTGTTTGTTTCACTTCAAGCCTTTAAGACTCCAGAGACTATATTTCTTAATAGCCGGGTACCATCAGCCGTCTTCACCACATTTTCTTATGCACCCATTTTGTCTTCAGTGATTGTACCAGGAGGGTGGGTATCACAGAATGACAGTTTATTAGAACAAAGCATTCTTGTATTGAGGGAGGGTATGAGCAGGGGCTTGAAGTCTGTCTACTACCTCAGTGTATTTCCATATAAATATATGTACACAGGCTAATACCTCTATTTTTATGGATTAGTGTAAACATATGGACACACCTATGCTTACAATTCTTTCCATAGATTTTTTTCCCTAGATCATTCTCCTGTTTCCTTTTACCTTCCTTCTGACCCACCATCATGCTCACCCTACTTCTGCCTCATAGTACTTCCTCTCAGCTAGATTGCTGTTGCTCCAGCAATCCTCAGGATCTCTATATCCTCCTTGTTGTTGATTTTAATTCCCTAGTTGTTCCCCTGTCTATGGCATTGCTTGTTCATCACATCCTTTCCCCACTCCCTTCCCCCCCAAGTCCCTATAGGACTGGTGGTCCCATTATTTTTGCCTCGAGCTGGCTTCCCATACTTGTATTATGTAAGTAGGAATACCAACAATGGCATAGACCAAACAAATAGAAAACAAAAGATTGGAAAAAAGAAAAGAAAAAAAGAGAGAAAAATATACATAATTCTAGGTCTGTCCACTGACCTCAATGACTCTCTCCTCATTGGTCCTGGGGGAATTCAGGAATCTACCACCTCCTAGCCTGAAATCTATTTGGGGGTCTCTTTAGGGGTTTTCTGGTTTGGCTTTGCTCCAGTTGCTGATCTGTTATGTTCCCTTCTTGGATTGCCCCGCTGTAGGGGGTTCAGATTGCACTACCTCCCAACCGTGTCCCCCCAGTATTGTCCTCTATGGCAGATTACGCCAGTGAGGGGACAACATGTCATGAGCTGTTGTCAGCCCTACAGTCCTCTCTGTACCTTAGCAGCTCCATGCACGGATGTTGTCCTCCAGGCTGGGTGTGCCAATATGTGTCTAGACCAACCGTCTCTTTTTCCTTCTTAGTTTGCTTCTCTGTGGGCATGATATGCCGGCCCCTCAATCCAACCTGTAGGTTTACTGTTGGTCTGTGTCACACATACTTCTAGGGAGGGGCTCAGTTTGGCTCTGGTTGGGGCTGGCCCTATAGCCTAATCTTTTCATTCCTCCACGTGGTTATGCTGGCCTCATGGTTTGGTGCACCATGTTGGGGTTTGTATGCACACTCTCGATTCTGTGATGTAACCAATACTCACCCCCCTGGGTGGGTTAGTGCCTGCTCCCCCCATGCCATCATCTCATTATCGTGTCCTCCCCCCACACTTTCTCCCTCTCCCTTTCCCTTCTTTGTGCTGGATTAACATGAACCTCCTTGGGTTTGGTCGGACCTCCACCCAACTGCCTGTTCCTCAATCCGTATATTGTGAGATAAGTGGCTTTTCTTCTATCCCTACTGTGCCACTTATACTTACCTGGGGCACTCAGGTTGTACTTGACCTTTTTGTGACTGGCTGACTTTATTTAGCATAATTTTTTCCCAATTCTTCCCATGAAACTACATGTTTCATGTGATCATTAGTGCTTTTGAGTGATGTGTAATAGTCCATTGTGTGTATGTGCAGGAGGTTACTAATCCATTTGTCTGTTGATGGAAATTAAGGTTGTTTCCAACTCTTTGTGATCGTGAATTGCACTACAATAAGCATTGTAGTGCAGACAACTGGTCGTGTTTTATTTCTTACTTCTTCTGGGTATATGGCCAGTAATAGCTGGGTCATAGGTAGATCATTTCCATTTTCTTTATATATAGCTAGATGGCGTTCCACAGAGGCTGTACACATCTACACAACCACCAGCAGTGGATGAGAGTTCCTGTCTTGCCACATCCCCTCCAACATTTGTTGCTGTCTGATTTTCTGATTTTGGATAACATCTAGGGTGTTCGATGATATTCATGGTTGTTTTAATTTGAATTTCTCTGATAGCTAATGATCAGGAACGTTTTTTCATAGGTTTATTGACCATATGGTTTTCCTACCTAGTGAAGCTTCTTTTCAGTTCTTTTGCCCACTTCCTGTTAAACGGGGAGTTAACTGCTTTCCTCTTTTGCAAGCCATGAGGGTATTGTAGATTTTAGTAATAAGCCCTTTGCCTGGTGTGTCATTGCTAAAAATCCTCTCCCGGTCTGTGGGTTGCCTTGTTACTCTCTTGGTGAAGTCTTTCTATGCACACAGGTGTTTTATTGTTAGTGGATCCCACTTGTTGATTTCAGGTTCATCTGTGTGTGTACCCGTCCCTATTGCAGTTAGCCTATGGATTCCTTAGGCCAAGGTTCATAGGTTTGTCCCAGTTCCTTCACTGATGGTCCTGACAGTTTGGGGTTTTACTTCTAGGTCTGTGATACACCTTGAGTTTGTTCTTGTGCATGGAGTGAGATAAACATCTTGTTTCATTTTTCTACATGTGGATATCCATTGTTTCCAGCACCACTTGTTAAAAAGGGCATCCGCCTTCCACTTGATGCTTTTGGGGCCCTTGTCAAAGATCAGTTGTCTATATGCTGAGGTTTTATTTCTGGATTTTCTGTTATTTTCCATTGGTCTGAGTATCTGTTAAATGACTGTTTTCAGGACATTTTTATGAGTCTCCCTCATTAAAATTCTGATGTCCTGTGACCTCTGGTGTGGTGGTGGTTTCTGAGAGCTGCTATGGAGTTGGCCCATAGTCAAGGTTACCCCACAAACAGTGATATGAAATCGGGGTAGTTGGGGCTTTTACTGGCTGATTTTGAAAGTAGATGGGCAGGCCTTTCATCTATATCCACCTTAATCTGCAGGGTCTGCTGAAACCTGTCTAGCATCATAACACCACACAGCCTCTGCTGACAGACAGGTGGTAGCCATGCTTAAGAAGCCATGCTTAAGGACTCAAGCTCAGGACTTCTGCAGGTAAGGTGAGATTTCTACCACAGGGCTAACACTGCCCTCACTGTTAAGGTTAATAAAAGAAAACATTGGGAATCTGAGGGACTATCAATACTGACATTGATTTCCGATGCTATCCATCTCATCTTCTTCCCATAGACCATTCTGAATGCTGAAGCACTGTCCTCATCCTTTGGCTACAGCAAGCATGGCTGTGCACAGAGAGACTAATTTTCTCAGGCTGGTGTTACAGAAGTAGTAGTGTATTTACCTAAGTGCCAGTTTCTCTCATCGCCCCCATCTGAGAAAAGCAGTACAGAATTTGATTTCTGTATGAAAATGCTATCGATCACATTTTGTTGGTTGGGTAAATCAAAATAGTTGTACCACCTTGGCTCTGTCTGACTACACTCACTGCCAATGACTAAGTCAAATTCATTCCAGGATAAGCTACTCATTGGAGAACCTTGATGTGAGAATCTGCACATTGCAGTGGATGACGACGAGTCAAACACATCCTCTCTCTATTGGAGCAGACATGAGGGAAGAGAGGTGTTGAGGGCTTCGACATCCCTTCCTTTCAAACACCAAGCTTCCTTTCCAGTTCTTCATCACAACTCAATGTCTTGGAAGCACCTGGACTGGCTGACACGATAAAATACAGGACAGCTAGTTAAATTAGAATTCCAGTAAATAACAATTTTCCAAAAGTTTAAATATATGCCAAATATTGTATAAATCCCCGTACTACACTAAAAAGTAGAAGATTATTCTAAATGGCACATTTGTCCTAATTATACTAAAATGTTTTTGGTTTGTATCTGAAATTAAATTGAACAGGGCATTTTTCTCTTTGGGTTTGAGATTTGTGGATTTTGTATTCTGCTTTTTCATTTAATATGTACAATATTTCTATAGCTGTGCTGGAAATACTAACTACTTTTATGTTGCATATAAAAGATTTAGCATTTCTTTATAATTAAATATTTAGTTTATCTTCTTTTTCCTGATGTAAGTGTACCCAGTACTTGCCTTTTGTTAAGTTTATAAATTCCTAGGGGTGACATTAGTGAATCATTGAGGATAAGCTGCCCAAATTCTACTTGAATAATCAATCCCAAGGTCCCTTTCTCAGTCCAGGTTAAATTGGGGTGCAAATTGGAAAAGGAGAGGAGATAGGAAAAATGCATGTGGGTGCAATTTTATGCCTTATTAGTTCTGCAAGTAGATAATTCTTTATAAGAATATTTCAAGTTTCTGAGCGGAAGTTATTTCTGTTTTCCCTGCCAGTAGTAAAATAACAGGCATGGAAATTGGATTTGAAAAATTCAGCTTAACGCAAACTATTTTAGTAACCAATAATTGTCCCTGTCTTCCATTCCTTGGTAGGATGTCACTAGGGTAATCTGATCATCATGAATATATTCCTACTGTGGCTGGACTGACGTGATTGCTTCTTAAATGCATCGCTGATGGACATTACCTCATTGGAGGAAACTGCAGAGTACATCTGCTCACAAACTAGCCATGTACCACTCTCTCGGTATGTTGGAGATGAGAAACAGGTTTACAACATTTCAGGCCCAAGTGATAAGGGCCTGTTCAATACTCAACTTATTAATAACCTTCCCCTGAGAAGAAAGGGAAATATATTAACCAAGCAGACCAGACTGCTTTCTATTAAGACACCAAGACCCTCTAGTCCAGTTTTTCCCTAGTTGGTGCTGGGATGATCCAAAGCAGATGCCTCCACTTTATCCTATATTATGGACGATAGAACAAAAGGGTTTTATTGCCTCAGGGCTTCTTAGTGATTTATTTTTCTGAAAAGAGGGTGGTAGTTCAAATAACTAGAGACACTGAATTATATAAAGAAGAACAGGAAAACAGGAGTGGAGGAGGAAGGCTTATTAACAACCTGTGATGCTCAGAAAACACAGCCTTGCTTGCTGAAAGTGAGGAGAACTTGAAGCACTTGCTGATGAAGATCCAGGATTCAAGTTTTCAGAATGGATTGCAATTTGATGTAAAGAAAAACAAAATCACTCCATCGGCCCAGTAGGTAACATCATGGTAAATGAGGGAAAGTCTGAAATTGTCAATGATTTTGTCTTCCTTGGATCTATGCTCAATGCTCACAGAAGCTAAAGTCAAGAGATTGAAGGACACATTGCATTGGGTAAATTTGCTGCGCAAGCATGTGAAAATTGTACGTCGAATAAGGAAGACTGAAGAAGAATCGCTTCATTTGGATTATAGTGCTGTTGAAAACATTGAAAATGCCACGGACTGCCCAAAGAACCAATAAACCTATGCTGGAAGAAGTACAACCAGAATGCTTCTTAGAAGCAAGGATTTTGAGACTTCCTCTCTTGTACTTTGGACAGGTTGTCAGGAGAGACCGGTCCCTGGAGAAGGACTTCGTGCTCGGTCACCTAGAGGGCCAATAAAAAAAGTCCCTTGACAAGATGGATTGGAATGGTGGCTGTAACAACAGGCTCGGCATGGGAACGATTGTGAGGATGGCACAGGACCAGGTGGGCAGAGTTTGGCTCTGTTATGCACCGGGTCATTATGAGTCAGAATGGGTTCTATGGTACACAGCAACAAGAGGCCAAACAGGGTTCTGGAGGCTGCAAATATTTATGGAAGCAAGACTGCCTCGTCTTTCTCCCTCAGAAAGTGAATTTGAACCAGTCTCGTTTAATCTAAAGTGACGTTCTTGATCACTGTGCCAACCAGAGCTGCCCATAGAGAGTAAAACCCAAATGAACAAACAAACAAACAAAAACCTCACTGCCGTTGAGAGGATTCTGATTCAAAATGACCCTATGGGACAGACAGAGTAAAACTGCCCCTGTGGATGTTCAAGACTGCAAATCTTCAATAGAGCAGAAAGCCTCATCTTTCTCCCATGAGGCAGCTGGTGGATTTGAACGCTCACTTGATGGTTTGCAGCCCAATGCATTGCCCACACCACCACCAGGGCTCTCCATAGGGAGGAAGTAAAGAAGGGAAAACTCAAGGCGAGGGCCCCAGGAGGGTGTGATTGTAATCATAATTTGCTTTCATTTTGAAATAGCAGCCACAGTGATATAAGTCAAACAAATAAAATAAAATGATGCAAAATATATAGTGCATAAAGACCCCAAACTAGGGCACTCTCTAGTGCTTTGGCTGCTTAGTTCTAGCTCTTCCAATTAAAATTAAGCTGCCACTGGGAAATTTGCGACCATTCACAACCCACAGGCAAGCTCCTGGGCAGATAGCTTAAGCCTAACTGGGAATACGGTGCTCCAGAGAATTCTACTTTCAGGAGAATTATAAGTTTAACTTCATAGTGAAAACATATTTCAATATAGAAAAATAATGGGAGGAATGTAGTTCAAGGAAAGTCCTCATGCCAATTCAACCCATGACGACCCCTTCTGGTACAGAAGTGAACTGCTCCATAGGGTTTTCTTGGCGGTAAGCTTCACAGATGCGTATCATCAGATTATCTTCGGTGGATAGGAACTATCAACCTTCAGGTTAGCAGCTGATTGCTCAGCACTGGCACCATGCAGGGATTAGGGCGGACAGCACTTCTGTAGTGCCCTTATTTGTAAAAAACTGTCCCCCTCCTAGAGCATAATAAAGCGAGGAGTTCATCAGGGTTTTAATAACTGGCCTCCAAAAGTAAGGTGAATTTTCTCAGGACAGTTACTTGTGATGCAAACCTTCCTTGTGACTGTGATATGCAGGTGGCACACCTTGCTTGCTGCAAGTGAGGGGACTTGAAGCACTTGCTGATGAAGAGCAAGAATTCAAGCCTTCAGTATGGGTTACTAGTCAATGTATAAAAGACCCAAACCTCTCAAATGGACCAATAGATAACATCATGATAAATGGGAGAAAAGGTTGAACTTGGCAAGGATTTTGTCCATCTTAACTCCACAATCGGTGCTTATGGAAGCAGCAGTCAAGAGCTCAAAGAGCACATTGGATCGGGTAAATCTGCTGCATGAGAACTCTTTAGAGTGTTGAAAAGCAAGGATGTTGCTTTGAGGACTAGGGTGCACCTGACCCAAGCCATGGCATTTTCCGTTGCTTCATATGCATGTGAAAGTTGAATAAGGAAGATCAAAGAAGAATCAATGTACTTGAATTATGGTTCTAGAGAAGAATATTTAAGTATCATGGGCTCCAGAAGGACAAACAAGTCTGGTTTGGAAGAAGTATGGCTAGCGTGTTCCTTAGAGAGAAGAAAGGCAAGACTTTGTCTTACACACTCTGGGCATACTGTCAGGGCAGATCAGTCCCTGGAGAGGGCATCATCTGTGAGGTAGGGTAGAGGGGCAGCAACGGAGAGGAAGGCCCTCAAGGAGATGGATGGACACTATGATTGCAACGATAGGAACAATTGTAAGGATGGTGCAGGATTGGGCGGTGTTACGTCTATTGTGTGTAGGGTTGTTGTGGGTCAGAATCGACTTGATGGCACCGAACCACCACCACAACAGCGATGGCAACAACAGCCCTGTCACCTTTTATTTCTGTAGCTTGTCCTTTTGCTCTGGCTTGGCCCTCTTGTCCAATGATAAAAGGAAATGATGATCGTGACCATTACTACCTTATTCCCATACACAACGGAAAACAATATTACTCTATTAGTATGATACTGACTACTCAAAATTTTGGGTTTTAGTAAACTGTTCCAATACAGAATATAGACAACGTCACTTGACAATTGATTACATGAACAGAGCTGACCGTGATTAAAATTTCCAAGAGAAATAAAACGCAGACCATGGAGAGTAAGCTGTTGGTGTACTGTGCACTGTTCCGGTCCCCTGCAGACTGTTCAGCACTGAGTGCTGACTTTTCGGATGAGGGCTGACAAGGTGGAGTGAGTGCTTGAGAAGAGATGACCTTGATGCTAGAATTCTGGAGAAGATAGCACTGAGAAAAAGGGTGTGGGGTGGCCACTTCGTTTGTTAGGTGGGAAAGGGAGTAATTTGGTGCTCTGTAATCATAAAAACAGTACAAGAAGATAAGAGTCATCACGACATAGATTTATTCTCAATATAAAGAAGACCTGGATGGTTATTCGGGCTTCCTAACAGCGTATTGGAGGATGCAACTTTGAGGTAACTGAGACTATTTCAGCAGAAACTGGAGGTGGTTGGTAGAACTTCTTTTTTTGGTGGGAGGTGGTTCTTGCTGATTTCTTTTTTTGGCAAGGAAATTGTACCAAATAATTTATAGAAACCATTCCAAAATTGAAATGATGATTTTGCATAAGCCATTCCGAGGACAGGTGAGTGTCGAGAGCTCTTGCACATTTGAAAAAATGTGTCTGAACTCTGAATCCAAGGTATTGTTCCAAGGTCAGTGGTTTTTGAATAATTAACCTTTGATCTGAAGAACCTAGAATAATTTTGAGGAACTGTATCCACACACAGAAAAGTGATAATACATTTCATGGCTAGATTAGAGGAATAATTAAAAAACATTAATTTGGCTTCAGTTCATTTGCTCTTCTCTGGTATTGTTCCCAAGAGAAATGTACAATAGCGTGGTGGTTAAGAGCAAGGTAAAGACTGATTATTCAAATTAAGGTTCTGTTACTTATGATTATTCAAATTAAGGTTCTGTTACTTATGACCTTGATCACAGTGCTTAGATTCTCTATGCAGTTTCTTCATCTGTAAAACTTGGAGAAAATGATTGCTTATCTAAAAATTTATTGAGACATTAAGCCAGGGGAAGGGGAAGGCTTGTAAGGTGCTCAGCATGTTTCTGGGATGTGGGCTGGTTTAAAAATGTACAAATGTGCTTTACACAATTGATGTATGTATGGATTGTGATAAGAGCTGTATGAGCCCCTAATAAAATGATTTTTAAAAGTTTAAAAAATATATTCATATATATATATATATATATATATATATATATTCATTCAGTTATAAACTAGAACTTTTCATTGCTAAAAATATTCTGAGCAGTTACTACTCCACGCATAGAGTACTAACCTACATAAGCATTTTGGGACGATAATCAAGAGGATCAATAAAAGGTTATAGGATCACATGTTAATTTTCTTAGGAGTTGAGTGTTGGGAAAACCCTAGCAAACAGTCTTCAAATGACCATCGGGATTGCACATCTTTCCTTCTGTGCCTCTCTCCTTTCCTTTTGACTTCACTCAACCAGTTCAATCAAGTTATCATGACACATAGCAACCTTATAGGACAGGGTAGAAATGCCCCTGTGGGTTTCTGAGCCTCTAACTATTGACAGGAGTAGAAAGCCTCATCTTTCTCCCCTTTCAACCTCTGCTGGACTGTGAATGTGAGGCTGGTAACGTCCAAGCTTGTCTCCAATTGCATGATGAGCGAGTAACTTCACGAGAAATTCTTCTGATGTGACTTTATGTGCCTAATTTCCAAATCAAAATGGAACGGGCTAGTTCTTGAATGTAAGCGTCACCTACAATCACTAACAAGCGTACTCATGTGATGTGCAGTCACATGCCGACAGTCATGCACACGTACTCAAACTCAGATCAGACCGAAAGGAAGAAAAATGAAATTCATTGATGACTATTACATAAAACAGAACTAAATGTTGCGTAGATCAGTCCCGTTATCATTTGCATATTTCTGTCTATTCTGAGGCTATGGTTTCAAACCATCTCACTGAGGGATTTGCTGGTTTTCACTGATCATTTACCAGTCAATATAACCTTTTCTAGTGATTGATATTCATGATATGTCCAAAGTAAGCCAACTGAAGTATCTCCCTCCTTGCTTCCAATGAAGATTCTGGTATTTCTTGTAAGACTGGTCTATTTGTCCTTCTGGCAGTCTGTAGTATAGTCAGTGTTTTTTGGCAACACCACAATTCAAACGCATCATTTCTTCTTGAGGTCTGTCTCTGTCACTAGCCAGCTTTTACCTGAATGTGAGGTGATTAGAAAGACCATAGTGTGGGTCAGACCCTGTACAGATCAAGATTTGGATTGTCTATTAACTCAGTGTAACTGTTTACTGAAGAGCACCTCGCTTTAGGGTGAAATCGTCAGGGCAAAAGGAAACAGTGGACAGAGTAGGCTACTGCAGACGCACGGCTCATGTTGAGCCAGCAGTGCTGGGGAGCCCCTCCCACAGCCCCTGCAGCTTCCTTCCATTTGGTGGATCACGCACATCTGAGTGTTTGCCATGAGGGGGTGGATATTAGTCCTACTGAACATGCCTTTCTTCCCCACTGTCTTTGCTTTTTGGTAGTGTTTTCTGTGGGTAATTTCTGCCAAGAAGGACTATTTTCACTCATCAGGAGTTTGCTGAATTTTAAGGAATTCAGGGGGCGGGGGGAATCAGATATTGTTACCCACTGAAGCCAAATCCATTTTCTACTTCTGCTGATGCCTCCTAGGAAGAGCGGTTTTGCTCTTAAGTAAAATTCCAACATGACTCTTAGGGGTTAGGAAATCCAATTTGGGACTTGGGTCCCGAAGTTCAAATCTAAATGGATCGCAAGTAGCGAAATCTGAAATGAAGCACACCCTCACAATGTTAGTTTTAAATTAAGGAAGGTTTGCACTGCCAAGTGACTCTCCATAGGAGAAACTATCTCCTAGGTGGGGCCACTTGTGTTCTGGTATAGCATTTCCACAGGCTCTGAAAATCTGGGAACAGTTCATTTAGGTAAACACAGTTTTTAAAAATGTGTTATGTTTCATAAAGATTGAAAATAAATGATGACCTTGGGTTAAAATCCAGTACCCCATCATATACACCCCCTTATTATCTATTTAAATGTCTTCTCCCTTTTAATGGTTTCTGCTTTCTTTTCAGCTGAGCTTTTTATCTGGCTTATGTTGTCATTGTTGCTAGCTTTAAAAATGTTTTTCTGTATATGAAACCCAGGAGAGGTCACTCTATAGAGACACTGACTGGGTTAAGGGTTCCTTCGGGATATGGCAGGGGAGGTTGGGAAAAATGAGAGGCTATTAACAATGAGTACAAGAATGAAAAAAAATGAAGAAAAAATTTTAAAATGTTTCATCTTTTCTTTTTTGTTTTGGGTGTCTATTTTCAGTAGGCAGGATACGTAAGCCCAAGGAGACAGCGACGGGACTGCTGGTTCTGGGGGAAGTTATGGGAGGGGATGAGGTGGGGGGCGGTAAGCCAACAATGACAGGGACAGTGTAATAGCATGGGTACTAAAACAAACAGTGAGGAGGGTGCAGTGTCCCTGGGTTCCTGGTTGTGTTTGATCAATTGAAATGTATCCAAAAGGGATTACTGGGAGGTGAATGATGGGTAAGTATGATGGTGGGCAGAAGGAAAGAAAATAGAAAAAGATGAGGAAGAAGAAAATAAAAAGCATAAATAGATATAAATATTGATATGTATCTATGTAAATATATAAATACATAAAGATAGATAGATATACAACACAGAAGCAGATGGACTTTGGGTGTCTACTTAAATCTCACCTCAGTACAAGAATGGTTTGTTTTAATAATAAAGTATCGTATACCTTTCCAGCAGGATTGCTGAAGACAAAAAGGGTGCAAGAGCAAATGTGGTGAAGAAAGCTAATAGTGCTGGTTATAAAAAGATACAACATTTGAGCCTTTAAGACTTGTATTTAAACAAGTGACCGTGTAGCAGGGAAGCAACAAAGTCCATTTGGAAGAAGCACACCAGCCTATGTGATCATGAGGTGTCGACTGGAAAAAGTGTCAGAAGTTCAAAAACAGACAATCAAATCAGTGTGAAGGGGCATGGATGTAGTGGAGACCCAAAACCCGCCTGTAAGATAATTGGACAATCTCTCACAGAAGGGCCACGTGGAAGCGAAGTTAAATCCAGGGCCAGTATAGCACTGATGAAACACACAACTGACCTCTGGTTCTTTAATATAGTCTCCCCTCAATATTATGGTTCTTGTTTTACCTCATTAATCTTGTTGGACTCTCTTGATACCTTTTCCAAAGTAAGTAAGATGAAGTCTCACCATCCTCGCTTCTAAGGGGAATTCGAACTGTACTTCTTCCAAGACAGATTTAGTTGTTCTTCTGGACGTCGGTGGCACTTTCAATATTCCTTGCCAGTACTATCGTTGAATTGCACCAATTCTTCCGTGGTCTGTCTTATTCGTTGTCCAACTGTCTCATCATACAAGGTGACTGAAAATGCCATGGATTGCATCCGGAATGTCTTAAACCCCAAAGTACATCTCGATCAAAATTTCCCTGCATCGTTCAATATTTTGTCCACAGATTCCATCAGCATCTCAACTTTAGCCTTGCACGTTTCTTCCGTTCTTTCGACTTGAGAGATGCTTCGCTTATTCTGCTCTTTTGGCTTTCGAATATCACATTGCCATACATTTCATATAAATGCATCTACCTTGAGCTTTTCTTTAGTTCTTGTCTTTTTAATGACATTTTGACATTGAGATCGTTAAGGTTTATTGTGCCACCTGGCCGATAAACACATATAAGGTTAACAGAAAGGCAGAGAGAGAAATGGCTCAGTGAGCCTCGCCTTTCTAGTTCTCAGATCTCTGACTCTGAAAGTTGGACCAGGGTGCAGCTGCCTTAGCCAGTTCCCTGATTCAGCTGGCAAGGCTCACTTCCTGCAAGACATCCCCAAGGAGAAGCCACATGGACCTATCCCAATGCAGCTCTGGGTTCTGGAGCACCCATGTGGAGACCCCTGCCAGCGCTGAGGTGTTTACACATTCACTGATTCAGCTTTCCTCCTGCAGTTGGCATCATTGAGTCTGTTTTGTGAGATGGAGGAGCACTTTGTAGATCAGTGTCGGACATATGGGCTAATGATGGACTTATGGGCTTGATTGGACTGGGTTGGGATGCTTTTTTAATGTACACTTACCCTTTATATAAAACTCTCTCTTATACACATGAATTTCTGTGGATCCCCCCCGCCCCAGTTTACTACCCAGACTAACATAGACATTTGCATGTATGACATTCTTGATGTCATCCACGATTTGTCTGTTCTTCAGACATTAGTATTTAATGTATCAAATCTATTCTTGATATGCTCTCTAAATTCTAGTGTAATCTACCTGAGGTTGCACTTGTGCTATTGTGGCTTGTTTAAATTTTCTTCAGCTTTAATGTTTGAGTAACAAATGATTTGTTCTGTACTCAGCCCCTGCTTTTGTTCTGACTGATGGTATTGACTTCCTCCATATCCTTTTCTCATAGCTGTAGTAGATTTTGATTCTATCATTGTACCCTAACCACCGCTTAAATAAGTAGGTCATGTGGTCCTTCTTCCTCATCTGTTTCACTCTGGGAGCTCTAGTGAAACCTGTATGCCATGGATAACCATGCTGGAAGTAAAAATATTGATGGCAGAGTTTCCACCAGCCCAGTAACACACAAGTCACCTAGAATGACAAACTGATGGGAAACTGGTGGTTCTTTTAGTTGAGTGAAAACAAACAAACAAACAAACAAACAAACAAACAAACAAACTAAACCAAACCAAACCCAAACCAGGTAAGCATCACCTCTGCGTTGTGGCTTCAGCCCCTCTAACTCTGCCCTTCCCCAGCAACTGGTTACCGAAGCTTTCCCAGGGGTTTCCATACAGGCAATCAAAAAACTTGCATTTGCGGCCAGAATCCAACTGTTTTGCCACAAGCACAGCCAATACAATAGTATACTGCTAGCAGGAGACAATCATTGCTCTGACTTCTTTTTAGGTTGCCAAAAGCAAAGAACTGCAGTAAAATTGCTGTTCCAAGCAAAAGAAAATTCCACTTTTAGATCTAAGCTATTTTACAGGGCACTTGTTCAATCAGAGTCTGCGTTTGGCAAGGTTGTTCATGGAGTAAATATCTCAGCTCTATTATTTCAAAATTTCCAGTCTTTTCTTCTTCCTACACAGGTGGCACTATTTTGTCGACTCCACCCTTGAACTCCCCTGAGCTGTCTTCCCTCTTCCTAATGTCCTTAGTGCAGGCTACTTTCTTTCTCTGGACAACCTGTCAGTCAAAATACTCTCTTCTTGTACGCCTCTCTCTTAGCATCTTGCTACTAGGATACTTATTCTAGACTTATTGGTAGATGCTGTCTGGTACATGGCATCAGGCTAATTTTGGACTTTAGTCATTCAACGTGCCTACATTTTAAGGCACTACTAGTGAAGCTGTGGACTGCTAAGCTCAAGGTACACGGTTCAAACCCAAAGAGAAAGATGAAGCTGTTAAATCCTGTAATAATTTTTTTGTTTTCCGAAACCTCAAGTAAGGCAGAGACAATTCAGAATCAACTGCATGGGAGTGGATTTGACTTTGGTTCATAATTGTGCAGAGATGTTAGTAATAGGCCCAAAGGGGTTTTTTAAATCATTTTATTGGGGGCTCTTACAACTCTGGTTACAAACTATACAGCAATTGTATCCAACATATTCGTACATACACTCCAGCGCTCTTTTCTAGATGTTTGCTTTCCGTTTAGCCCTTGGGATCAGCTCTTCTTTTTTCACAAACCCCTCCCCCCCAATACTTGTGGCCCCTTGATCTATTGTAGATTATTAATTATTTTCAAATCTCACACCGACTGTTGTCTCCCTGCCCCTCTTGTTTCTGTTGTTCTACCCCCTACATGGGTGTGTGTGTGGTTATGTGCCATTCATTGCAATTGGTGCCCCCCTCCCTTCCCACCTCTCTTCCCACTTCACCCTACCCTTTGGGTATCTCTATTCCCATTCCTGTTCCTGGGTTCCCTGTGTTGTGAATTTAATCTCTTGCCTATACCTATGTACATGCTCCCGTCTAGTCTAGATTGGGAAGCAGGACTGGAGTCATGATAGTGGGGGGTGAGGAGGCCTCCAGGGATCAGAGGTACATTGCATGACCCATTAGTGCTCCACTGCACGCTGATTGACTCATCCCCTCACTGTGACTCCTCTGTGGGGGCATGTTCCATTGTCCATAGATGGGCTGTGGGTCTCCGCTCCAACTCCTCTCCATTCTCACCAATGCATTTTTGTTTGTTTACAGTTTGCTGTGAATCTTCTGATGCCTGTTGCCTAGTCTCGATGATACCTCACAATCACACCGACTGGTGTGCTTCTTCCATGTGGGATTGTTGCTTCACTGTTGGATGGCCGCTTGTTTAACTTCAAGCCTTTAAGACCCCAGACACTGTATCTTTTAATATCCAAGCACCATCCTCTGTCTTTACCACATCTGCTTATGCACTATTTTGTCTTCAATAATCATGTAGGGGTTGGGGGTGAGCATCACAGAATACCAAGTTGTTAGAACAAAGTATTCTTGTATTGAGGGAAGGTATGAGCTGAGGCCGAAGTCCCATCTGCAGTTTCAATGTACTGCCTTATAAATATATATGCATAGGCCAATATCACTATTGTTATGGATTAAATGTTATTTGCATAGATGCACACCTCCGTTAATCTCCCAATCTATGCCTTTGCTTCCTAGAGCTTGCCTATGTTTCCTTTTGCCTCCTCCTGCCCCGCCATCACTTTCCCCCTTCTTGCACATCTTAGTGCTTCCTCTCCACTAGCTTGGTGTTGCTCTAATGCTCACAGGATCTCTACCCTCTCCTAGATGCTGGTTCCACTTCCCTAGTTGTTCCCCTGTCCATGCTCACCACACCCTTCTCCCCACGTCTTCCTTCCCTTTCTACCTTCTGGGCCCCTATTGCCTTCTCCCTGGGCTTCCTCCCATGGTACTACCCATATAATTAGGCAAACCATCCATGTCCAGAAAACATATGGTTGAAGAAAGAAAAGGAAAGAGAAAAAGATGAAAGAAAAGAAAAAGAAGAAAAACACCCAACCCCACATAGGTTCAGGTCTCTTTGCTGGTCCCCATGTGACCTTCCCCTCTGGTCCTGAGGAAGATCCGGGGACTGCTCCTCCTCACCCTAAGTCCATTCTTGGGGCTCCTCAGGGGCTCTGTGGCTCGGCTTTACTCCAATTGCTGATCTGTTATGCTCCATTCCACACTGTCTCCTGGCCATGTGTCCGCATTATTGTCCCCTGACCCCGTATGCTCCAGTTAGGGGACAACATCTCTTGAATTGTTAGTAGTCCCACAGTCCTCTCTGTGCCTTAGCAGCTCCATGGAGGGACCTCACCCTCTGGGCTTGGTGGGCCGATATGGAGTCTACAGGCCCAAAGGATTTTAGTGCTGTAAGGTAGTTGATTTCGTAGCTTTATTAAGTAATTTATGCTAATTTATCCATGTATCAAATTATTTATTTATTTACTTATTGTGCATATACTGCATGCGAATATTGATCAGTTTCTGCTCTTATGGAGTATCTAGTCTGTTGGGAAAGCATGTAATATTCAAATAATCAGAACATAAATGAAAACTTGCAACTGTAATAATACTGTGATTTCATATTATAAAAAATAATTCATATAATAAGGGAAGGAAAGAATAGCCTTCCTGAATCAGTGAGAATTCAGCTGATGTCCAGTGGAAGAGTAGGTGTTTGCTGGAGGAGAGGCAGGGAAACAGCATGTGCAAAGGGCCTGCAGGATGGGGGAGTACAGTGTCGCCACGGAGCTGAAAGGACTGTGCGGAAGAATTCAGAAAACATTCATGATTTCAAAATGCTAAAATAGGTCTCTGATAATACTTTATGTGGAGGAATGATTTGGTCAGATTGACATTTTGAAAACTGTCCCAAGGAGGGTCAAGTGTAGAAAGAGGTAGGCCAGTGAGAAATTGCTCACAGGAGTCCTGTGGGCAGGAGTGAGAGCTGTTACTTAGCTGACATCAGTGTTGGGTGTAGAGGTGGTATGTGCAGGGCAGAACTGAAAGGTATAAATTAGCATGACCGTAATAGGCTGGATATGCAATAGGCTGGATATGACCGTAATAGGCTGGACATGGGCTTTAGATTTTGGTCAGATGAAGAATAATGGAAAATAACCAAATTGATAGTAATGTGGTTCTCCACCTTCCTAGTGCTTCCACCCTTTAATACGGGTCCTCATGTTGTGGAGACCTCCAACCATAACATTATTTTCATTGCTACTTCATCATGGTCATTTTGCTACTGTTATGAATCAGGCAAGCCCTGTGAAAGGGTTGCTTGACCCCCACAAAGTGGTCGTGACTCCAAAATTGAGAACCACTGTAATACAGCAGAAGATGAAAAGTTAGTTGTTTTTTATCAGAGTGGGGTACTTTGGGGTTTTCAAGATGAAGATGTCTGGCAGTTGGATTTAACACATGTGAAATTTGAGAAATGGTCTCAGGTACATGAGAGAAGTAAAGCTTTTAGAAATTGCTTTTAGATCAAGGCCACACTAGTATTAGTTTGCAAAGCCAAGATTACATTCAAAGCATTTTTGTTTCCGTTTTTGTGTGTTTAGTTCTAGACTGAGCAAATGTGGTCAGATGTGACTTTACAGTAGGATTTTACTATTGCTAAAAATGCAAACTAAAACATGGTGCATCTATGCTTTCTTTTTTCACGTGACGTATATTTTCAAATGTAAGAGTCATGTTTATATTTGGATTCACATTTCCTTATTTCTAAATATTAACAACTCTTAACATGTTGTATTTCAACAGATTGCAATTAACTGCTCCCTGAGGGCTGAAGATATTAATTGATCAACATAAAAATGTGGGAAATGATTTCAATTTCTTATCATATGATTAAAAGAGAGGCTATTTCCTCCAGTAAAAAGTTGCAATCTGGGAAACACCCCACAGGGGCAGTCTGCCCTGTGCACAGGCTCGGTATGAGTTGGGGCTGACTCCACGGCAGGGAGCTTGGTTTTATGGAAAGGATTCCATATTTAAGTTCTATTATTGTCTTTTTTCCCCCAGATGAGATAGAAGGAAGCACTCCTTGCGGTAATCATAGGGAGGATCGTAATTGATCATTAAGATCGAATTGGGCCTGTAGGAAGAAGTGTACTGATTATGTATCACATAGTGAAAAACAAAGGCAACTATGTCCCTTCCACAATTACCCCCATTTACTGTAAATGAGAGCAGGGCATGTAGATGCAGCGAGCTGCTAAACACAGGAGCTTCACGTTATTATAATTTTCTAGTGAATGTGTTCAGAACAGCATTTTAAAATGTTAATGATACTATTAATTCCAAAACTCGATTTCAAATTTTAAATCACCTATTCTTCTGCAAGGTTGAAGCCCGACTTTCCATTATGTGACATAAAAATGTCCCCAACGCCTGATTTATTTTGCAAGGGGAAGAGGATTTCGATGTCCTTCAGTGTCCTTTCTCTTGTCTCAAAGATGCTCAAGGGGTTTTTAATCCCGACATTTCCATGCCAGTGAAGCCTGTAGCTGCATGTAGCGGATTGCTGAGAACGCCTCCCAGTCTCACCTTTCCCTTGTGCACTCCTCCCCCACCCCAGGGGTCTTTAGGACAAGCTCTTTGGGACTCCAGGGGTCTCTGGGGCAATATTTTTATTGAGTATTTTTTTCACTTTTCTATTTGCCTTGTTAGGTTTGGTTTGGTTACCACTGTTGAAATGACCTTAGAAATGAAAAGATCATGGTTAATTACAAAACCTATGTATGAAATAGTTCAGCTCACTCTCTCACTCACTCACTCCCATCAACTCGATTCAGATTTATAGCAACTCTATAGATCAAGACAAAACTTCCCCTGTGGGTTTCTGAGCCTGTCATTGTTTATAGGAGTAGAAAGCCTCATTTCCACCCCATTCAATGCCATACTCCCAAACACCTTCCATTTGGGTACAATCACAGCATCCCAAAGTACCACATTAATCATTGTGTCAAAACATTAGAGTTGGTGGCTATTCATCTTTTAAGAAGAACTTGGGTATAGGAAATAGTGAGTAAGGTATTCTATGACAATATTATGTGTGGATGCTGGGGAGTCTTCTGGTTGGTGTTTTGAGTGTTATTTCTGTCAGAACTAAGCATGACTCAATGGTAACATGATCTG
The DNA here is from genome assembly GCF_050624435.1 of Tenrec ecaudatus. Taxonomy (NCBI): domain Eukaryota; kingdom Metazoa; phylum Chordata; class Mammalia; order Afrosoricida; family Tenrecidae; genus Tenrec; species Tenrec ecaudatus. The sequence goes on from NC_134546.1 coordinate 31,690,299, forward strand.
TCATTGAATTACACCTTGGCAGTGTTTCCGGCTTCCATGTGTGGCTGTGCAGCTTGTACGCTACGTAATCAAAAATGGCACCTCACTGTGCCAGATGGTTGAGTGGTTCTACATTCTGCCTTGATAAGTTGTTGAATGGGGCCTTCAAAACTTATGAGACACCACGGTGAAACTACGGTATTTGCCATCTTGCTCTCCAGAGCAAAGGAGGATGAAGAGAACCCAAAGATGCACAGAAACAATTAGTTCAAAGGGTTAATGGACCACATGCAACTCAGTTCCCAGGACACTGAGACCAAAAGATCTAGATGTTTCCTGGTGAGACATACCTGATCAACAAGGGCTCACAGTAGAAGGTCTTAGAATGGGAGGAGAATATGGAACAAAACTCAATCACAAGGATTAACATATAACCCCTCGTCAGGGGGATGAACAACAGAAAAGTGGGTGAAGGGCGACAGAGAATGATATAAGATATGAAAATAATAATCTATCAATTATCAAGGGTTCATAAAGGAGGGAGGGCAAAGGAGGGAGGAGGAAAACGAGAAGCTGATAACAAGGGTTCAAGTAGAAAGAAAATGCTTTGGACATGATGATGGCAGAATATGTACAAATGTGCTGGACACAATGGATGAAGGTATGGATTGTGATAAGAGATGTAAGAGCCCTCAATAAAAGTATTTAATAAAAACAAAACAAAACCTCAAACCAAGTTCTCTCCCCCAAATATATGCCAAACTTAGCCGCTTGCTACATGTGGCAAATGACTATACACTTGGAGGTCAACAGAAGTAGGTCAGGGGTTATTCTCCCTAAGGGTTATCAGCCATCCAGATCAAGCAGTCACCACTGTTTATCCCACAACAAGTAGGACCCACTCCCTTCTGATAAGGATAGTAGTTGACTGTTTCCTTGTAGGAGACCCCTGAGAGGTCAAACCCACTCAAGGGTGACCAAGGTTAGGCCGCCATCATGAATCTAGGGTCCCTTCTTGTCACATGTACACCCCCTAGTCCCTCCCCTTCCTATGTGCACACCCCTAGCTCATCCCCTTCCTGTCACGCTTATGCCTATTGTACATCCCCTTCCTGTGATGTGCATGTCTATTGTACTGTCCCTCCCTGTGATGTGTGGTTACCTTTAATCACGTCCCCCCCTAAGTAGTTATAAGCCTTGATTAGTGATAAACAGGGTGTCCGCCCCACCTCACCTCGTTCTGCCCTCAGCCCACGCTGTGCGCGGACCTGGTTGGTAAGATCCTGACCATCCAGGGGGTGAGCATGCTACCATGAAATGTGTTTGACTCCATTATTTCAATCTCTCTTCTATATCTCATGCTCTCTATGACCTTATTGTAATCTTTATATATCTTATCTGTACAATTGTGCCGATCAAACCCGTGACTAGTTGTGGGGGACTGGCCCTTTAACCCCACCCAGACATAAGAAGGATGAGACTTTCTAGTCAGATGGAGGCAGTGGAACCTCTTCCAAGATGTTGGCCCTTAGTCGTGCTTAAATCCTGGAACTGAACTCACCTCATGGCTTAACTTTCAGCCAAATAGGCCGATAAGGTGAGCAACACCACCAGGGAGGTATGCACTCATTAGAATCACCAATCCTTCCTTCCAAATCAACAGGGCAGACTTTGCTAGAGACAAAGAGCAGAGAACCAGAATGAGGAGGAAAGACGGGCACATGGAGACAGGAAATACAGGAAGTAGGGCGAGTGTCCTTACATTGTGGTGATGGCAATAGGTGTCCTGGAACGTTCATGACATGTCATGTCATGGAACGTTCATGTCATGGAACTGTTCAGTGGAGAATTGATCTGCTCTGCAGACGTCCAATCAAATTACAATGACAAGCAGATAACAAAGGAAGGGAATTTGTTTTCTCTTAATTCTAGAAACTCAAATTTACAGTCTACTTCCTGTGAGTCTATTCCTGGTTGGTAGCCCTTGACTCCGTGGTTAACCTCAGATGGTGTCTTCTTTCCCCTGAGCATGTGCGGAGTCCAGTATGTTCTTTTGATTAACCAGAAGTGGTTAGACGCAGAACGCATCCCCTCCACTCAAGTCTGTCCTACGACATAAAGAAATCTCCCAAATAAGATTGCATCCCCAAGGACATTGGCTAGGATCCCAGTGCATATGTTGGAAGCACACAATTCAAGCCATACTTTGATTGAAAATGATGCAGCTAGAGACAGCTTCCCACAGGCTTGTCCTCCCACAGGCTTGTGACTCTTTCATTTGCCCCAGGTAAGGGTAACATTGAGCTAGTTTATCTTCACTCCTGGGTTACCAATGCTTCCTTTTTCCTTCTTTTTCTCTTTTTGAGATCCAAAGTCCCCCAGACTCTCTGGGTCTTACAATCTAATCCCCCAAGACTGATGTTAGGAGCACTCTCTTCTCCAGAAATGTTTGCTTTTTTACAAAGAAGAGCTTCCTGCATTTTATCCTGAGGACAAATGCACCTAGCTCCTGTCGACTACCCCTCATCCTCCAAAGCTCTGACTCCACCTTGGAGTTCAGCGAGCAGAGGTGTGATTTTCGTGTGTTAGGTTTCTCTGTCATTCTGATTCTAAGAGCCGTCTGGCTCTAATAATTCATCTGTTGATAGATGACTTTTGTAGTACTTTTATGCGATATTCTTTTTAAAACATGTTTTGCATAATTTCAAGTGATCTGGGGGAGTAAGAAGCGTGTTGAACGATAAATTTCAAAAAGGTCGTGTCACTACTCTCTTAGTGGTTTTGTTAGCAGCTTTTTATTCCATTCGGACTCGTGGAAATCCCATGGGTGTAGAGCAGAGCTACTCCATGGGGTGTTCGCCCGCCCCGCCCCCGCCCACCACCAAAGCTGTGCCCTTTCAGTAGCATGTCACCAGGCTTCTTCTGTCGCCTATGAGTGAATTCAAACTACCAACCCTTCAGCTAGAGTTGTATTTAAGTCAATCAATAAGGGAGCCAATATATGCTAAAGCTTGTTTAAAAGAAAATATGAAGAACAGACACGTGTGGATAATTGGAGATATGGAAATTCATTTGCTAGTAATAAAATCCATCAATATCCACAGCACAACCAAACACCCTGTTTGGAAATATCTTTTCCCCCCACAGTGCGGAAATCAATTGCCCAACCACTGAGGACATTTCACTGGTATCTCTGTGGACAAGAATTGTTTGCATTCCCACCAGATTCCTAGAGCTCACAAAAATTATAAAAGAACTCAATGACAATGAAAGGCAGGGACAACCTGCCAGGCTGGACTAGATGGACACTTAGTATCTTGATTCATGTCAAAACTTTTCACATTCTCCCCCACCCCCAACACTTTCTCTGTGAAGTTATCATTTTCTCTTCTTCAATTCCTGTCAAAAACGTCTCTTTCTCTCCCCCTAAGTATCAGAAAATCTCATCAAGATGAGCAATCATCTCGCGGCACATCCTATGGGTGCGCCTCAGGACTCACCTAGATCACACTCGCAGCAGTGTTTGATCCAGCCCATCCCCCTCCCCTTCTGGAGACACGTCTTTCCCACTCATTTCTGATGACCAGACATCCTGCCTGGTCTTCCACCATCCCCATGATGGGCTGTGAAACGTACACTTGTGGTCCACAGGGATTAACTGGTTCTCAGAAATAGGTCACCGTTCTTCCTAGTCTGTGTTAGTCTGGAAGCTCTGCTGAAACCTATTCAGACTCATAGCAACATGCAAGTTTCCACTGACAGATGGGTGTTGACACAGCATGGAGTGTATTGGCCAGGATTTAAATCTAAGTGTTCCTCATGGAAGAGGAGCATTCTATCACCAACATGTCATACAATTATGAACCAATAATGCCTCACATAATTGTCACTGGCAAATAAATCAATCGCTGTCCTGTTGATCCTGAGTGAGTCGGAGGGGAGCTGTATGCCACAGGTTTCAAAGATTGAGTTTTCTAAAGTACATCTTGCTTTCCTTCCCACATTCCTTTGGGTGGACTCCCATCGCCAACCTTTCCTTTAGCAGACCAGGGACTTAACCACCTGCAACACCTAAGGACCAAAGCTTCCAAAGCAAGGCTGCCTACCATGTAACTCGCAACTCACCGTCACGTGACGTGTGGCATAGCATCAAAGTATCGAAGAGAAAGACAGCTCCTAAGAGAGCCAACATTCAATTTGGGAGAATCTATTCTAAGGCGATTAATTTTTTTCTTTTTATGATTGCTCTATTTGGTTAGTTTGCAAATTGCTTCCACTTCCTTGTGGATTGTTTTCCATCGGGTGATGTTTTAATCCTTTATGGCCTGGTTCGGCTGGAGGCGGAGAGCAGTATGACCGTAACCCCCGGGGGAGTTGGGGGGTGTGTGTAATTTCAAGGAGTAGAGTAAATACAAGGAGTCCTGACGGTGTCGTGGATCACATGTTGGACTGAGAACTGCAAGGAAACCAGTTTATACACACCAGTTGAGTGAGTAAGTGAGTGAGGGAGTGAGTGAGTGACCATAAACCACCAAAAGAAATGTTTAACGTATTGGAGTGGGACATAGGGGAAAGGGGGCTGAGAAACACCCATGGAAGAGAAACCACAAGTGTTGTGGCATCGAGATTGATCTCTAAATCCGACCTCCCCAGCTTAGTAGCTGTGTGCTGTAGGGGAAGTTCCTTAACTTCCAACTTTCACTTTCGCCAGTGGGAACATTTTGAAAATAACCACTGTCCCGTAACCTCAAAGCTCACTGCCATCAATTCCACCTCATAGCAAGCCTATCGAGCGGTAGGACTGCCCCTGTGGGAGTCTTAGACTGTGACTCTTTATGGGCGTGTAAGCCTCGTCTTTCCTCAGTGGCAGTTTCAAACTGCTGACCTTGTGGTTCACAGCCCAATGCGTAACCCCGATGCCACCAGGGGAGTGAAGATGTATCAAATGTCTGGTTTCTGGAAGCCATTAAAAGGAAATAACTTCTTTCCCTTTTCTTATTTTTTCAAACAATGCATTCCATCATTCAATTTAATGTTTACTTGCCTTGTCTCACCACAGCCGCTTTGCATGTCACGTGACATAAAGCCAAATACAGATGGATGCGGTGGGAGTGGGGAGATGACAAAAAGATGAAGGATTAATGAGAAAATAAATACATTCAATTAGAATGGAAAATCCCTCCAGATTCCTTACCCCTCAGGCCCTAAATATAGGTCGAAGTGACTACAACATGGAGGAGAGGTAGAACTGAAGGTGACTTGGACTCTTTAGCGATGTACACATTCATTTCAAACCTGTGAAAACAAACAAACAAACAAAAAAGACACCCAGACTGACTCAAATGAAGGTGATTCTGGAGAGAAGTCATCATGCACACTTTTATTTTGGGCCTCAGGCCCACGAGAAGGAAGGGGTTGGTTCTGGACTTGATGACATCTCTCGCTGCCAGGTGCTCACTGGATCAGGTCCAGTGGTAAGAGGCCAGCGAAGCACAGCTCTGGGCAAGCGCCCCCTCATATGGCCGTCTCATCAAGAGTGCTGGCGCTGCGGACCAAGAGGTCTGCGGTTTGAACTCACTAGCTACTCTTTGGGGAGAAGATGAGGCAGCTGCTTCCATAGAGACTCACAGCTTTGGAAACCCAGTGGGGTGAGCTCTACACTGCCCTCTAAGGTGTGAAGACTTGTAATCTACTTAAAGGCTCTAAGTGTGGTTTTCAGGTGTTTTCTCTCAGTGAGATATTCTTAAGTTCTGGGCACAGGGAGGAGGCTGGTTTCTACTCTCTTCCTCGTTGGATGGTTTTTAGGATACAAACCTTAGAGTGGAATATTTATACATTTCCAGGATAAACCTTGCTTTTCCACGGGGATTGGCTTTACCACTTGGAGGGGTATGGGTTTTCCCTGCGGATTTTTCTTCTAGGTGACTGAAGACCACCCCAATTAAATCTATTTCTAAGCGTCCTTGAGTATTTCTGTCCAGCAGATGGTCCTTCCCGCGTGTCCGAGCAGCAAGGCATCCCTTATAGTCCTCAGTGACTGAGTTTTCAGAAGTAGATTGTCAGGCTTCTTCTCTGCTGAGACGCCTCGGGGCAGATCCAAACTTCCACCCTTTCAGTTTGCAGCCTGAGGTCTTAACCCTTTATGTCATCTTGGAATTCCCAAATATATCTGTGCACCTCCCTAATGTGCTTTGTAAAAGTTTAGTTTTAGAGACTCTCTTTATTCCTGCTACAAATGGTGATGTGAACACTATAGTGCGACTCTCCCCGCACCTGTTTCAATCTCTTTCTTGTGTGCAGAGCTTGGGATATTTTAGACCTTATTCTCCAAACTGCCTTGGCAATTCTGACTCTCAGTCACCCTATAGGACAGGGTAGAGCTGCCCCTGGGGTGTCTGAGACTATAATTTATCAAGGGAGTAGAAAGCCTCTCTTCCACTTGAGGTAGTCTTAAATTCAGAAATCAGCTGAGAAGGGGTGATAGTGCTGATGTGGGGAGCAACTATTTTGCTTATCAAAGGCACCAGATCACTCAGGAGGCAACCATTCCCAGAGGCCCTCCTGATCCCCCAGTCACAGGTGATGTATGGTTTCAGGGCCAGCAGCTGGGCAGCATCTTTGATTCCAGGTCCCTCACTGTGACAAGGGCAGACTAGATGTTCCCTGATGGGCTGGCCTTGCAGTGGTTTCTTTGGAGTGAGGACCAGCTGGGTCTCTGTTCCTTTAAGCCTGCCAATGCTTTTGTAAGCCTGCAATCACCTCTTTGAAGATTCTCTTTCTCTATAAAATGGTCACTGTGATTTCTGTTAACTGTAACTGAATTGAGCAGTTGTATTTCAAAATCCCAAAATAGTTTGGCTCACTAGTTTTCATTCCTTGATAGTTTCTATGATCTGTGCATGGAACTAAGAGGAAATTTGTATGAGATGACAAGGTGCAAACAGGGTCGTTTAGTGATGAAAGCTTGAGACAGAATGGCCAGGCTTCATGCCTGCTCTGCCATGTACTAGTTGTGGATGCTGAAGAAAGGTTACTTCTCCCTTCTGTGCCTCAGTGTCTTCCTGTAAAGTGGGGACAGTACTAAATGCCATTGAGAGCTGTTATGAGAATGAAATAAGAGGGTACCTGGTGATGTAGTAGATTACATATTGGGCTGCTAATTTCAAGGTCAACAGTTTGAAACCACTAGTCGCTCCATGAGAGAATGATGAGACTTTCTACTTCCATTAAGAGTTACATTATCTGAAACCCAAAGGGGCAGTTCTACCTTGTCCTATAGGGTCACTGCGAGTCACTCAGTAAGTAGTAGTTAAAAGCATAAATAACTACACACAGTGTGTGTAATATATCAGGTGAAGACCAGAAATATTGCCAAAGGGGGCACTGTTGTGTGTGTAGGGGTGGGGATGGGGTGGGGGGTGTAAGACGTGTGAATGGTATGAGGGGGTCATGGATAGAAATAGAGGAAGCAGCTGGAAAGGAAGAAGAGATTTCAAAAGGGCAAATGAGAGGGCTTTGAAGTTCAACTTTACCACATTGAGAGAATTCCTATGGATGTCATCACAAACCATTTTCTTACTAAGATGATGTAGATCTTTCACACACAGAAATATTCCTTAATGCCTTAGATATAGTTAGCTTTCATAAAACTAGGAACAGGGGCTCTATCCACATCATGGTTCTAACCATTACTCACTCCATGACTGTAGGAGAGTCACTAAGCTTTCTTGCTATGATTTGTTCGTTGGTAAAATGGGCCCAAAGAAAACCACAGTTTTCTCATTGAATTTTATGAGAATTAAATGAGGGTACACATACAAAGCAGTTAGAAAGGGGCCTGACATAAGTAATCAATGTTAGCTCTTTTACTATTCTATATGAATTATAGTTTATTATCAGGCATCAATCATAAATGTGCAAGGAGGTCTAAAAAGTTTGTGGAAAAATAGAATTAGAAGATAATGGAATTTTTCCATGAGCTCTTTGAAGCTCACTCGAACACATATCTGTGTAGATCTGTGTGCATAAATGCTTATACAGGTGTTCTTATGATGGATACATGCATATAATATGCATTTGTTGTGACCGTGTGAAAATTGTGTATGTTGACCCCCTCCCTAGAAGAATGTAATGCAGACACCAGTGAAGATATAACTCAGGGAGAGTGGTGGGTCTGTCCAGACCACATGGATGCAAACTAAGAGGGAATGGAGAGAGAAAGAGAGTGGACCTGATCATGGCCCGCCAAGCCCCTGGGGAAGACATCTCTGCTTGGAGCAGCCAAGGCACAGAGAGGACCATAGAGCCGGCTCTACCACGAGACACATAATTTCCCTCACTGACCCTAGTACTGTGGGGGACAGCACTAGAGACACTGTGCAGAAAGTGAGCACAGTCTGCCCCATGCACAACAAGGGGAAATGCGAAGGGAATGCAATGGGGAGCAAGGGGAAAAAAGTAACAAAGTCCCTGAGGATTCATGAAAATAAGACTTCTGACTCAGGGCACAGGGCTTGACATCTCATCTGACCTGATTGGAAAATACTCATTAGGGTCAGCAGACTGACCTTGACCTATCTAACATGGAAGAGGAGGGGCCAGGGAGGAGGAACTGGGAGCCAATAACCTCAGGGATAAGGGAACAACAAGAGATCTAAAAGTGATGGCGAGGAGGGCATATAATGACTGGTGGGGATTGATCACGTGAAATGTATCCAACTGAGAGCCGAATGGAGGGTGAGTATGATAGTGGGACAGGAGGAAGGTGAAAGAAAACAGTGGAAAGACGTAGAAGGCAAAAGCTATTATAGAGGTATAGCTATAGGCATGTATGTATATAAATATATTCATCTATAATGAAAGGGATAGAGGCCAATGTAATATGTTTATTTGTTTAATATTAAGATAGCAGACAGACTTTTGGCCTCTACTCAAGGCCTCCCTAAACACAAGAACACTTTCTTCTAATAACCTGGCACTCTTTGATACTCACCTCCCTGATACAATCACTGAAGACAAAATGGGTACATAAGCAAATGTGGAGAAGAAAGTAGATGGTGCCTGGCTATCAAAAGATATCGCATCTGGGGGTCTTAAGAGCTTGACATTAAACAAGCAGTCATCTAGCAGGAAAGCAAATAAGCCTACATGGAAGAAGCACATCAACCTGTTTGATCATGAGGCATCAATGGGATCAAGTATCAAGTATCAAAAGATCCAAAACATACAATTATATCAATGTGAAAGAGGGGGGTTGGAGTGTAGATCCAAAGCCCATCTGGAGACAATTGGACATTCTGCCACAGCAGGGTTACAAGGAAGGGACGATTCAACCAGGGTGCAGTATAGCACCGATGAAACACACATCATTCCTCTAGTTCAGTGGTTCTCAACCTGTGAGTCGCAACCCCTTTGGGAGCCGAATGACCTTTTCACAGGGGTCGCCTCATTCATAAGTGTATCAAAATTACAGTTATGAAGTAGCAACAAAAATAATTTTATGGTTTCGGGGGTCACCACAACATGAGGAACTGTTTTAAAGGGTCGTGGCATTAGGAAGGTTGAGAATCACTGCTCTAGTTGTTGAATGCTTGCTTGCCCCCACTACCATGACCCAGTTCTTTTTTTCTTTTGTAATCATTTTTTGGGGGGCTCATACAACTCTTATCACAATCCATCCATCCAACCATTGTATCTAGTACATTTGTACTTTTGTTGCCATCATCACTTTCAAAACATTTCTTTCTACTTGAGCCCTTGGTATCAGCTTTTCATTTTTTGGTCCTCCTTCCCTCATGAACCATTGATAATTTATAAATTATTATTAATTTTTCATGTCTTACACTGAAAGATGTCTCCCTTTACCCAATTTTCTACTGACCATCCCCCTGGGAGGGGTTATAGGTAGATCATTGTGATCGGTTCCCCTTTTCTCCCCCCACCTTCCCCTTACCATCCTGGTATGGCTACTCTCAATATTGATCCTGAGGGGTTTATCTGTCTTGGATTCTCTGTGTTTTTAGCTCTTATCTGTACCCATGGATAGACTCGGGCCTAGCCAGATTTGTAAGGTAGAATTGGGGTCATAATAGTGGCAGGGAGGAAACATTAAAGAACTAGAGGAAAGTTTATGCTTCATCAGTGCTCTACTGCACCCTGACTGGCTCATCTCCTCTCTGTGACCCTTTGGTAAGGGGATGTCCAATTGCCTACAAATGGACTTTGGATTTCCACTCCATACTCCCCTTCATTCCCACTGACATGATTTTTTGTTCTGGATCTTTGATGCCTGATACCTGATCCTATCAACACCTCATGATCACATAGACTTGTGTGCTTCTTCCATGTGGGCTTTGTTGCTTCTCAGCTAGATGGCTGCTTATTTATCTTCATGCCTTTAAGACTCCACACCCCCAGGCTTTAACACCCACTTCCTTCCTCCTCCTTTCCCATGTCCCCCTGTGGGTCCCATTGTTTTCTTCTCAGGAGTGTTTATCCTGCCCCTCTTATCTAGATAGACATGCAGAGATAATAAAATGCACAAAACAAGACAGAGCAAAACAAAGCAACAAAAGAACAACAACCCAGTTCTAACTTACAAATCTGGTAGATCACAGTACACACATTAGTACAGGGAATTCAGAACAGATAAAACTCTCAGGAACAGTGGTGAGAGTAGCTATACTATGAGGGCGGGGGAGGAGAAGGGGAAACCCATCACAAGGTATCTATATAGCCCCCCAGGGGATGAATAACAGAAATGTGGGTGGAGGGAGACAATGGACAGTGTAAGACACGAAATAACAACAATAATATATATTTTGATCAAGGATTCATGAGGGTGGGAGGGTGGGGACGGGAAGGGAAAAAAAGAGTTGCTGATACCAAGGGTTTAAGTAGAAAGAAAATATTTTGGAAATGTTAATGGCAACAAAAGTATAAGTGTGCTTAATACAATTAGATGATGGATTGTTATAAGACTTTTAAGAGCCCCCCAATAAAATGATCAACAAAAGATAAAATGATAAATCTGACTTGAAAAAAAGTATGTGTGCACATACACATATGTGAAATAGTATACATATTTTTATGTATGTATACATGTGTTATTTGTGCTTTTCTGTATGAAACCTGGGCATATATTGAATATACAAGTGTTTGGATATGTGGGTGTTTATTTATAGATTCAAACATACCAATGCCAGAGGTTATGCATATTCTATAGCACATGAAACATAAACATGAATGTGTATTTGTGTGCCCTGGAGCTCTGGTGATGCAGTTGGTTATATCTCGGGCTGCTAACCACATGGTCAGCAGTTCCAAACTACCAACCACTCTGTAGGGAAAAGATGAGGCTTTCTGCTCCCGTAAAGATTTAAAGTCTTGTAAACCCACAAACACCATTTTGTCCAGTTGTGTTGCAATGTGTCAGAATTGACTCCATGTCAGTGAGTTGGGTTTTTTGTTGTTGGTTATATTCATATATATCCTGGGTGTGTCCATACTGATGCTCACAGGTGTATGTGTCAGGGTCGGTGTCTGTGGTGGTCTAGGATGTGTGGTATATAATCTAGAGAATGCTATTTACATTATAGTCTATATGAACCTGCAACCCTGAAGGGCCCTGTTATGGTGTCCGTTAAATGACTGTGTTAGGGCACCACTAGGGGGAGGCATTCCCTCTTTTCATCCAAGAGATGGCCTAGAGTTTCTCTCCTGTCCTACTGGCAAGGAATTGGAAAATAAACCACTTATCTGGGGCAACATACAGTTTCCTAAACTGTTTTCTGCCTGATTTGGTATAATGGATTTTACATGTATTGCTTGTTATTGTTTGAAGCCAGCACAGCTGGTTTGGCACTCTAAGGAGCTTTCCCACTTAGAAAAGTACACACCAGCCCCTGCAGTAGTCTTGAGCTAAGCGATTTCAGAAATCTTGGCAAAAGCGTGTTCTGGCAACTTGGGGGAAGTCATGAGTCTTCAGGATGTGGAATCAATTATCACCCAGAACTCTACCTCCCATTTGCCAGATTCAATTTTCATAAAGCCATAAAAGTGTAGATCTGGCTGATATCTCAGGGTCTTAGGGGCTCTCAACACTTTATCTGCTTCCAAATTATGCATGCGTGTGATATGGGAATTCTCTCCGAGTTGAATTGCTGATTTGCTAGATATTTTTTTAATGGATGAATATTCCTAAGGTTTAGACCCAAGGAAAATTCCCATAGTTCCAGAAAGGATGTGAGCAAAGAGGTAGAACTGGATTCTAGAGTCCTACCTCCTAGTTGAGGCTTCACATTTATAACTGCTTTTATTTGGGGTTTGGTTTCCACTCTGGCACTCCTAGGAACATTCTCTTAGGGGCAGCCAGCAAGGCCTCTGGCTCCTCTGTTACAGAAGTGTCCACGAACAGCGGGACCGGTGTCCAGAAGCTGGAGGGAGGACTGCAATTGCCATTGTGTTTCCATCGCCTTTATCCGGAGGTCGGCATCACACTTCGTGTCGGACATCTCTCTGTGGACCTGGCTCCTCTTGTCTACCAGGACCCTAGCTTCTTGGGCGGGAAGCCAGAGTCTGATATACCAATCCTGCCGTGTAGGGAGTTCTCATGCATAATGATTACACATTGGTCTGCAATCTCCAAGGTTCTCAGTTCGAAAACACTAGCCTCTCTGAGAGAGAATAACAGGCTTTTCTATTCCAATAAACAGTTATAGTTTCAGACACTCCCAGGGGGTGCTTTTACTCTGTCCTTTAGGGTCACTATGAGTAGACACCAACCCAATGGCAGTGAGCTTTTTGGCAGTGCCAAGCACAGAGCCTTACACAGCAGGCTCTCGGGAGATTTGTGATGAAAAAGAGGTGCCGGTCAGGTTCACAGTTCCCGGCTTCTGACAGATATGGGATGTAGGCTGACCCCTGTAGATGTTCACATCAATTTAAAATGTTTGCGGGGCAGGATCATGATGCCATTGTCCAGAAAATGACCTTTAACCTTGGATTCTTTCCAGAATCATCTCCTTCTTGAACATATTTTTGTGACATCGATTGTTCATATATAAAGGCCAGTGTCTATGTCTTGGCAACTCAGATGCTGTATGATCCAGCCCTCTCGGACCTGTTCAAACACCATCTGCCTCATCGGCACCTCCATGTTATGCTCACAGGCATCACTGAATGCCTGTCAGGAAAACTCTTACGTTGCCTCTCCCAGTGCAGACCCCTTTTCCTGTTCCCCCCACCCCACTCCGAATCTTTCTTGTCTAGGTCACTTCTTTCTGCTTCCTCCATTACCCATGTCTGAGCTGTAATGTTACATTTACTTCTGCTATTAGCTGATAGAGGAGGCCCTGAGTGGCGCAAGAGGTTAAGCGCTGGATTATGAGCTGAAAAGTTGGTGGTTGGATCCCACCCACAGGTGCCTTGGGAAGGTATCTTTTTCTGCAAGGTCACAGCCTTAGACATTCCATGGAGGCAATTCTAATCTGCACAGATGAAATCACCCCAAGTCAGAATCTGTTTAGCAGCAACTAGCAGCAGCTAAGATGATTGATAACAACTGTCTCAAGTTTTAGGCTCTAAGTTCCATTAATATATTTAACTGGCGGAACCTCTAAGACTGGCATTATCAGATCTGGAATTGAACTCACCCTTATGGCTCAGGAAACAGGCCTATATGACAAAAAACACACACAAACAAACCCATGAAATATATAGCATACCTTAGAATAATCAAACATTTGAGATTTAATAGGGAAATTTCTACCTCAGCACAAAATTCAGAAGGGTTAGGGAAAAAGGAGGTTCGAATCAGGAAACACAGGGTAGAAGTGGGATGAACGGTCTTCTCTTGCGGGGACTGCAGCGGATGAGAGGCAATAACATGTGTCCAAATTGTTGAGTGTAAGACTGGTGATCTGTTCTAAAAACCTTCACCCACTTCACAACACAATGTTTTAAAAAAATCACACCCAAGTAAATTTTTGTTGAATATAATTCTTCAAATAGTTGCAGCAGCACATTGGCATGGAGCTCCCAGCGACTCGAGTAGGATTTAGAAGAGAAAGTGAAACAAGGAATATGAGTGCTGATGTCAAATGGGTCTTGGCTGAAAGCAGAGAATACCAGGAAATGTATTGAGTATGCAAAGGAGCTGACTGAACGGATCATAATAACTTATAGGTAACATTGTGAAGAAGGAGAATTCCAAAACATTTCACCGTGCTCATGTGAAACCTGTACATAGACGAAAAGACCGTCCTCCGAACAGAACGAGGACATGTTGCATGGGTTATGCTCCCTCTTGAAAGGGTTGAACGCCATCCACTTCTTTCGGGTACGGGGACTCCATGTGTAGTCCTTCTACTTTCTCTGGTGGCTTCTTGCTTTGTTCTACGTGTTGACCATAGGAGCTTGCACGCTGCGATTTGAAGCTGGAGTTGAATCAGCTTGAGACACTTGGAGCATGCTCTTTTGCTTTGCTAACTCCAGGTCTGTGAACAATTCATTATGATGCTTTCCTCTCGCTGCCCCTGGCAATGTGCTTTCCGCGCTTTTACTTTATTCTTTTTCCCCTTTCTTTCTAGTTCCTCTACACGCAGAAACAAGAGAATCTCTTCTGATATCGATTTTTTGTCCTTTTTTCCTATCTTTTTATGACCTTTTGTTTCCTTCTCTGATGTCATTTAGAGTTCATTGTATCAAATCTATTCTTGACCTGATCTCTAAATGCAGGTCAAAATTGAAACTCAAACTCACTGCTTGAGTAGATTTCAACTCTCAGTGACCCAGTAGGGCAGTGTAGAACTGCCCTGAGATCCAAATTCTATTCTTTCTCCAACAGAGTAGCTGGTGGTTTCAAACTACTCACCTTGTGGTTAGCAGCCAGAAGCGTAACCACTACACCACCAGGGCTTCTTCTAAACTCAGATAGGATGTACTTTTGGTGTACTTTGGCTTTTGTGGACTTGTTTTATTTTCTTCAGCTTGAACGTGTGTGATGGATGCTCAGTTGTGCAGTTGGCCAGTTGCTTTGCTCTAGTTGATGACATTGAGCTTTCTTTACACAAATGTAGATTTGATTCTTGGGTAGCTTGTCTTGCAAGGTCCACATGTATACTCACCAATTATATTGTAGAAAAAGGGTATTTCCAAAGTATTGTTCTATCCTGAGTTCTCTGGCGTTGTTTTTATCACCGAGGTCATATTTTTGAACTGCTAATTCTTTTTGCTTTGTTTCCGACCTTCACATTCCAATCATGCAGCAGTTGGTAAAATTATTGTTTCTTTATCCTTGCCACGAGAGGTTGTTGTGTAAATTTAAATAACGGGTCTTCTTAATATGTATATGGATATTATCCCATCACAGACAGCATGGCACTTAGGTTAGATATATTGTTAACTCTTTTTATTCACATGGCATACAACTAATATTTCAAATACATCCAAAAGAGTTGTGCAATCATTACCACAATCAATTTTGGAATATTTTCTTCATTCTTGCATCCATTTTTATGAGCATCTCCTGTCCCTCCATCCTCCCCTGTCATAAAGTTAAATCTTAAAATGCTCTCTCTGATGACAAATGTGTTGTCACTCTTCTTCCATTTGCAAATTAATTTTAATAGGCTTTATGATTATTTCCTAAATCAATGACCTTTGACCAGAAACCCTGGTGGCTTCTTAGTGAAACCTATTGGGTGCTTATGACAAGGTTAGCAGTTCAATTCCACCAGTGGCCCCATGGAGAAAGATGAGCTGTCTTTTCCCATAAAGATTTACAGCCTGGGAAACCCAAAGGAGGCACGTTTACTCTGTCCTGTAGGGTCACTGTGTACTGGAATGAAATCGATGGCAATGAGCTTGAGTTTAGATTTTGAGATGACCAAGTCTGAGGCATGGTTATGATATTTACTACTGGTGATGCCCGGAGGTCCTTTGTCTCACCGAGACCAGCTTTTATAACCACATCAAGAGAAGCCTCTGTCCATTTCACAGGGCCATCGTGGAAAACAAATAAGGCAATACAGTTGAAAACATTGTTTTGTCTTATTTGTAGGTTGTAGAGTCTACAAGTGTAAATGCTATTGCGAATTGTTTTAATCATTATTCTAGAATAGATGTGCCAGGAAAAGTGGTAAGACATCCCATCCTCCTGCCCTCTTACCAAATGGGGACATTTTGCTTCTTTAGGTTTTTTGTTTTGCCTCTTTCACTTCAGTGTTCTTTGATTAAACTCAGAGCTAGTAAAGGATTTGACAAGAGCCATTTGTGTCTTGCTGATAATTTAAACGTGGGGAATATTTATATTTCAAACCTTATCTCTGATGGAAGAACAAAAGTTTTTTTTTTCTATTAAATAAATGGCAAGAACTGTATAGGAGTTAGGTCAGTAACACCAAGAGTGCGCTACTGCAGAGAACCTTGGGGAAGCCAAGCCATTCAGCCCCGCCCCACCAGGACAAGCCAGTGCTAAAAGAGCGACATTTACTTCAGTGCCCGGAGGAGCCTTTCTTCCTTGTGGGCGATTTCCTGTTCTCTAGAAATGTCACACCTATGCTCATTTCACCAAGATGGTGGAGTTATACACTGAGCTGCTAACCACAAGGTCAGTAGTTTGAAACTACCAGCTCACTCTGGGGAGAAAGGTGAGGCTTTCTACTCATGTTGAGTTACAGACTTGGACACCCTCAAGGGCAGTTCTACTCTGTCTCCAGGGTTGCTATGAGTGGTAATGGACTCGCTGGTAGTGCGTTCTTTGTACTCATTTCATTCCAAACTCCTCCAAAGCACAGCGTATTAATGACCTTGAGAATCTTTTTGAAAGCATGTTGTGATTATCTCTGAGAAAATTGGAGACAATCTGGAATGTTACCACACAGTAGCAACATATGCGATACGCCAGCCCACCTGAATCTAGAAAGCTGCAGGGTTGTTTGGAGGACGAGAGAAGAAGCAGGTTTTAGGGGCTATTGGGCTAGATCTTGAAAAGGGATCTAGGGAATTTAGGAGTAGGTGACAGTGATGCCACCAGGGAAAGAAGATACACACTCACTCCTCAATTATTGGTATATATAGCTCCCAAACAACAGGTCGTTTTGCACACATCATCATTTTGTGAAAATGGAGGAGGACCACATCACTTCACAAAACGGAGGATGAGTACGTCATTTCAGAACGGCCAAATGTCTGAGAATCATTAAGAATCCTGCCCAGTCGAGTTGATGCATAACCTTTGCCAGGAGAGTCACCATGACTCTCGTCTCTCACCCTGCCATTCCTTCCTGCTGAGCTGCATCGCTGATCTATGAAATAGCTGGAGTGTAAGTTTTTACCGTGACTGTGGGAAATGCTGGATAATGAGATAGCTGATAAGCGAAGAGAAGGTGCTCACCCAGAGGCACCTCAGAAGAAAGCTTTGATGTTCCACTCATCAGAAACCAGCCATCGAAGACGCTGCCGGGCACAGCTCTGCTCTTACGCGCATGGGGTCACCACGTGACAGAAACCATCCAACACAGCTGAAAGGCCTTTCCTTTCTTCTCAGTGATTTTGATTCTTTACATTTTTCTAGGAACTTTTCTAGGACACAGTGTCCTCTTAAGGCCAAAGGTGGTAAGTAAGAACAGGCAAGGGATTGCTGATTCAGCACATCCAATCAGAAGACACGGAGTGCCCCCACGTGTCCCCCAGTCCCTACTGCGCAGGTGTGGATGCTGAGGGCTCAGTGGAGAAGAAGGCAGAGGAAGTGTGCTCCACCTCCATGCCTTTTCTCCACCTGCTTCTCCTCTAAGCCACATCACTTCTCTGTCTATCCCAATGTCTTTCCTCACTGGACAAAGTGGGAACCCAGCACATCAAGAGATCACCTGGGGACATAAGCAACACAATTTTTCTCAAGCCCAGGTAAGTTGGTGAATGGCACCACCTGGGCCTACTGGAGATTCAGGGACCAGCCTGCACGCAACTATGTGCTGATGAGAGAAACGAGCACGTTCAGTTTTACTGTGGGGTGCATTTCCTCTCCACGAGCGGCACACTGCAGCGGGCTCTGCAGCTTTCACCAAATGATTGTGGTCCAATGAGGGGCCTGCCTGTGTTGGACTATCGAATGTGCGGGCTTTCTCCATCCTGCCCCATGCAGGAACTGGGCTTGTCATCGCAGCGCTGCAGGTTATGAACTGCCTGTCATGCCTGCCATTATGAACCTGGCTCCTTGGATGGCTGCAATCTATCTCGGCCCATGTTAAGTGCACAGAAACACCATCCACTCCAGAGTCTCTTTGCCTCGACGTGCAGCAAATTGATTAAAGGTCCATTTAGTCCGAGGTGGGAGGGAAAAGTTCAAATACTGCCAAGTAGCTGAAATTCAACCATCAAAGAGCATCAGGAATGTGGGGAAAGTCTCTTGTGTGATTCAAGTGACAGGACTCAATTTAGCTAATCAGCTCTCTGCAAAGCTGAACGGGAGCAGCACTGATCCCAGGAAGCCCGTGGGAGATGGCCTTTAATGCGGAACCATCAAGGCCTTCTCTGTATGTAAAGAAAACTTTGTCCAGGTGCTGGGGGCTCACAGAAAACCAGCATTAAATGTGCTGCGTGTGGTTAGTGAAGCAGACAAGTTCAAGCGTTTTCTTACAGACTCTTTAGTGAATTAGATGCTTGGGCGATTCACAAAGACAGATATAGTCTGACATCTCCACTTGCACAAAAGGAAGTTGACAATTCAGGCAGACGGTGAAATGTAGAGATCAGTTCAATTGCAAACCACAAAGAAGGAATAAATCTTTTTAGTGACATCTCTCTTTAAGGTTGACCTTGAGGGAATAGTCAGAAATGTGCACCGAGAAACAGCTTTGGAAGTTGTCATCTTGATAAGGGTACCCGATGGTAAATAACTGCCCCATCAAATGATAGAGCAACAACAAAAGCCTTCAAGTTCAGCTCAGCGTGTTCTTGCGAGCTGCCGCACTATTCTTCCGGGGTCTTCTCAGAAGCAGACTACCAAGTCTGGTTTCGGAATTACCTCTGAATGGGTTCAAACGGCTAACCTTTTGGTAAGTAATTGGGTGTTTCACCAAGGACACAGATTTTCTGTGCATCCATAAAAAAGACCACGATGGTGTCATTAAGAAAATAACACGGTAGAACTTACTGCCAGCAATTACCCTAATTGGCTGTGCAGTCCTACTTTTTAATCAATGTGATATTTGCATCATTGAAACTCAGTACTCCATAAGCAATAACCTCTTCTTTCCCCTTCTCTCTTAAGGAACCCTTGGTACCACTAAAAAAATTGGCTCCAATATAGTTGCCCGTTCTTCTCTTTTTATATAAGTGAGGCCAAACAATATTTGTCCTTTTATGCTTGACTTAATTCACTAAGTGTAATACTGTCTTCAGATTCTAGCCATGCTGTAGTATGTACCACACACCTACCGCCATTGAGCTGATTCTCATTCATTGCAACCCTACATACATGATACTGTGTATCTCTATGGGAGCAGACAGCCCCATCTTTCTTCCTTAGCACAGCTCATGAGCTTGAACTACTAACCTTGTGGCTAGCAGTCTAATGCTTATCCCACAGTACCACAAAGTCCACGACAAAAAGAGCAGCTTCTGAGGCTGCTTATGTACAACTGAACACGTCAGGGATTTAATTTTTTTGGTGTAGAGCATGGGTCCCGAAATTTATTTTTCCTACTGCTAAAATTCCTTTTTGCAGTTTGGCCCACAACCCAGGACAAAGTGTGGGTATCTGCTTTTGCAGCCTCCCGGAGAGCGTCATCGCTCTGGTGATATTGGAAACACTGGTTGAGAAGGTTAGGGCCAGGACTTGATAGGACATCGCAGTTAATTGACCTACTATGTATTTCTGTATGATCTGAGTTCTAAGGCATTTGCAAGCACTGTCCAAGGTACAACTGTTGGTCCTGATTCTCCTGGAGCAACAAGGGATGGAGAGACAGGAAGAGGAGGAAGAAATGGAATGGGTGGTTCATTTACTCTACAAACAGCTATGTTCTTTGCAACAAGGCCAAAAGAAGTAAATTGCACCCAGCTACGCTTATGGAATGTCTTGGTAAAATGTATAGTGTAGCAGAATCCTGACCAAAAGGGGGGAAAGAGGACCTAATTTCAAATTTTCTGAAAACCCAGCTATCCTTGGGTCATGCATGCTGAATGACTCCCTGAAACAAATGCTCTGAGATAATCATGAACCCTTGAATCTTCAACCAAAAGCATCCCCCCTTAGTCTTCTTAGAATTACTAGTAGAGTGTCTGTCTTGAGAATTTATTCTTGTAAGAAGTATTTATATGGGATAAAGTTGACAACATCAACTCAGATAGGACACCTAGGGGGCACCCAACCAGTCATGGAATCAGGAGCAACTCAGATAGGGCGCTTAGGGGGGCACTCAGCGAGCCAATGGAGTTAGGAGCAACTCAGAAAAAGGGGGGGGCAGAGAGGGGCTGCACAATTTGAATAATGTCACCAATGTCACTGTGTTAGACACGCAGACATTGTTGACTTGGTGTATGTTCCTCTGTGTATATCCTCAACAAAAATGAAATTAATTAGCAAATCAGAGATATTTAAGGTGTTGATGATTAACACCTTTTCTCTCAACAGAAAGGAAGGTTTCAGAATAGAGTGTGCTGTTTATTCTATTCGGAAGATATTTAAAAAACATGACTAATGATCAAGTCTTCATTCTAAATCAGATTGGTACAATACCGTGATCTTGGGCGGTCATATCTGGGTTGTACCATCAATGGAGATTTCTAGATGATCTCCTATTGCTTACCGTGTTTTACTTTTTGTGTGAAACAATTGTGATGGTTAAAGTTGTGTGTCATCTCCACTGGGGTATGGTGCTCAGTGTTTTGGCAGTTACTGTGTAATCACTTCCATGATGAGATTTATGTCGAGCAGCCAATCAATTGAAGGGGACTTTATCTTTAGGGATGTGGTATGTATTCAATGTATATGGACAGTGTATACCGAAAAAGTCATTTTGCTTTTGGCTGGATTGAATACTACATCTGCCTGGTTATCATCTGAGCTTTGGCTCTTTGGACTTGAGCCAGCAGTCTGCCAAAATGTCAGCTAATCTTAAGAATTGTTAACTTGTGCAGCCTGTGGGTCAGTCATCTGCCATTTTCTCTGCTGACCTTGGATTCGTGGGCCTCTGCAGCTAGGGGGTCAGAAGAAGCCTCCAGTTGGATAACTGGCCCACAGACTTTGAACTTCCCAGTCATTACTACTGCTTGAATCATGCTTTTGAAATAAAAGTCTATCTCTTTAATATGTATGAGGGGGAAACCGCCCCCCCCCAGAAACAGGAATTTTTTAAAAGCCATGTCTTTAAATTTTTTTTAACAAAATAACCTTATCACCTCCCAAATTATTTCCATTACACCTAATACTTTTGTCAAATCTGTGATTCCATTGCTGGAAACACTTTTCAAACTCATCTGTTTGGATGGCTGACAGCACCTCCCTCATTTTGTTCTTCACCACTTCTATTTCCTCAAATCCCTGTCCTTTCATGTCCCTCTTCATTCACAGAAACAAAAAGAAGTTGAGTGGAGTGAGGTCAGGTGACTAAGGTGTTTGGGGCAAGAGAGGCATGCTGTTTTTCGCCCCAGACTGGCGCCCTGAGATGGCTGCATGAGCAGGTGCATTGTCATGGTGGCGAAACCATTCCTGCATCTTCCACAAATCAGGTCTTTTGTGTCCCACGCTGTTCTACAATCTTTTCAGAACCTCTGAATAGAACACTTGTTTAACAATCTGACCTGGTGGCATGAACTCCAAATGCACTGTCCCCCTCACATTAAAAACAAAAATGAGCTTCATTTTTGGGGGCGGGTACGCCCTCAGAAACTTTAGTGCTTTTTCTTCCCCACCGAACCCAGCCTGAGGCACACATGAACTGTTTTCAGTTTTTCTTATGATAAAACGCGACAAAGGAAGACATTGGCTTCAAACTCAGGACTACTTCACGTACTGGGCACAGAGCATTCGGACGTTATGGTTTCTCCACTCCATAAATTCTGTCTTGGAAGAAGTATTTCCAGAATGCTCCTGAGGGGCAAGTTTCAGTAACAACTTCTCCCCCACCTTCAGTTCTGCTCCCTGCCCTCCACAATGTCTTTTCTAAGCATTTCAGTCCTCGGGGATCTTCTTGTCACATGAAGTAAATTCACACAAAACAGAGACTTGGCTTTCAACTTCTTTTGAAGGCTAGGACTGGGGAACTGTAGCAATTTTTTTAAAGTTCTTTTTGATGAATTAAAAAATTTTCCTTCTTTGTAAATGGTGATAATGCAACAATTCTCCACTATGGGTCCAACATGAGAAATGTAGCTCTAGTTGTGAAATCATGATAGGACTTTTGGGGAAATGTTGCAATTTTTGTACATAACCACTTCTACTGAGTTATGTAAATTGGCTGCTACCTAAATGAGTTTAAATGAGACCTAAGAAAAGTTAGTGATGTCATATTACATATCTGTGTATATTTATATAAAAGTTGGATGATGGATAAGGAAGAATGAAGAAGGATGGATGTGTTTGACTTATGGTCCTAGTGAACGACATTGGAAGAAGCATGGACCGCCAAAAGAGCAAGCAAGTCTGTCTCTGAAGAGAATGGTCAGAGTGCTCCTTAGAGGCTAAGAGAGCAAGACATCATCCTGCATACTTTGGACCTGTTATTAAGAGAGACCTGTCCCTGGAGAAGAACATCATGGTAGGTAAAGTAGAGGAGCATGGAAAAAGAGGAAACCCTTCAATGACATAGCGGCCACAACAATGGGCTCAAACATGGGAGCAATTGTGAGGATGGTTCAGGACCTGGCAGTGTTTTGTTTTGTTGTGCTTGGGGTTGCTGTGGGTTGGAATCGACTCAATGGGACCTAATAACAACAATGCACGCAAGAGAGATTCACAGCATGGGACTGACCTATGGATGGTGGAGGTGGGCAAGTACAATGTGTCTAAGTCAGAGGGCAGGCTAGAGACTCCAGCTGGCAAGATCTATAGTTCAGACAAGAGTATAGATTATGGAGTTTACGTTCTGCCAAAATATCCCCTAGCTGTCTGGGGGCAGATGATAGTCAATGGAATTTTGATTTCATCTAAGTGATTGATTAGATTAAATTACCGTGTGGATAAGGATTGTATTACATTACATTAGGCTACATTATGGAACAGCACCTACCCTAGTCTTTGGCCAAATCATTGGCAACCATAGCCTCGCCAAATTGACACATACAATTAATCACCACATATACATTATCTAAGATTTGTCACAGTGTGGTGTGCATACATTATGTATTTCACTGTTTGTTAGAGTCCAAAATTTGCTGGTACATCATGTTGTGACAGAGTGTTTATGATGACTCTCGGATGTATTATAACTGAACATCCCTTAAGGAAGGGTCGCGGGGAGACGAGCCAGTCAGGGTGCAGCGCAGCAACAATGAAACACAACTTTCCTCTAGTTCCTGGGTGCTTCTCCACTTCCCCTCATGATTCCAATTCTATCTTACAAATCTGGCAAACCAGAGGATGCACACTGGTACAGATAGGAACTGGAAACACAGAGAATCTAGACAGATGATCCCTTCAGGACCAGTGGTGAGAGTGGTGATACTGGGAGGGCACAGGGAGGGTGGGTTGGAAAGAGGGAACCGATTACAAGGATCTACATGTGACCTCCTCCCTGGGGGACAGACAACAGAAAAGTGGGTGAAGGGAGATATCGGACAGGGCAAGATATGACAAAATAATAATTTATAAATTATCAAGGGTTCAGCGGGCTGGGGGGAGAGGAAAAAAATGAGGAGCTGATGCCAGAGACTTAGGTGGAGAGTAAATGTTTTGAGAATGATGAGGGCAATAAATGTACAAATGTGCTTTACACAATTGATGTACGTATGGATTGTGATAAGAGTTGTATGAGCCCCCAATAAAATGATTTTTTTAAGATGATGAGAATTCTTATCCTTTCTTTGGGGATGTTAAGTAAATGGTGTACAGCAGTCATGCTAAGGAGCCCTGTTGGTGTCATTGATTACACATTGGGGGCCAACCACAAGGTCAGTAGTTCAAACCATCTGCCCTTCAGAGGGAGAAAGGTGTGAGTTTACTTTGTAAAGCTTGAAGCTTTAGGAATTATATGGAAAGTTCATCTACTCGGTCCCCAGCGGTGCTATGACTCACTTGTGACACAATGGCAAAGGGTTTGGTTGGCTTGGGACTACTCAGGAAGCTGTTGTGGGAGGTCCATCATTATAAATTTGGTAGCCCTATGTCTTTCATGCCAGCATTTTCTGTGAGAGTCCTAATTTTTAAGGGAACAGTAAATATGACTTTGTTTTTACTTCTTCTCGTCTGGAAGAGTAAGTTGGGCATTATTCTAGCATCGTACAATGGGGCATAATTGTGCACTCATTAATAGAAATAACCATCAAATTAAATACTTTTGAGCAATTGACTAGATGCAGCCTAATATTTTCACGTTCTGATGGAAAGAGATTTTACATTTAGGGAAAATTTTCTCTAATTCCACTCTTTGGTGCTCTCCATTTGCCATAAATTTGCATCTCGGGAGCTTGGGCATTTTCCTGGCAAGCATTCTGAAAAGCACAGACCAATTGTTCTGCTGGGAGGAGGGAGGGGGAGGAAACCCAGGACTCTAGACTTTGCTTAGTCACAGTGTCTGAAAGTGTGAGTGCTCTCAAGGCACAACGAGGCAGCCCCTTGGAGGAAAGCCGTCTGTTTTCAAGGTTGCTTTGACAGACGGGGTCTTGGCAAGGTGGCAAAACATTTCCTGAGGAGGCACGGATGCCGTGGGCATCTGGGGAGACCCATCTTTTACAGCCGACACTTTTACCTTCTTGGACTTTGGAGAAAAACTGGAGAAATAGAAAACCTTTCATCTCAGGGACCCATTGGCCTGAAGTCCAAATGCTAGGAACTGAGTCCTGAGCACGGATCAGACAGGTGCACAGTGAGCTAAAGAAGCACCATATCGGCCTGTGCTAGCACCCCAAAGCTGCCTACAGGTAGAAGTCCCAGCCAGTTTAGCACAGGCACATAAAGACCTGCCAAGCGTGTGGCCAAGTACTCTCCTCTCCTACGCTGTGCAGTCTGAGGATTGGTCAGGGGTTGAGGATTTTGTGAAATGGAAACACATCGAGATTTAAGTAAGAAGAAATGTGATCCCCAACTACCTCCTCCATTCCTTTCACTTACCCACATGGCTAAATTCCAAAGACCACGCTGTTAGGCAAAAATGGAAAGTGATCGTATCAGATCCCCAAACAGGAGGAAACCTCAATGAGCAACTGCCAAACTGTATCATCACAGACCTGCCAACTTACAGCATGGCCTAACTGCCACCCCACGGAGAGTCCTGGTCCACCAAATTGACACATAATTGTAGCCACCACAGACAGCTGAACTCACCTCCCATCTGGGTGTTCCTGGCTAGTACTGGACATATTTCATTAAGGTACAAAAGAGACGGAGACTAGATTTACTTTTACAGCTGTTGTGGTGTTGCTATCAAGCCACTTTTGACACACAGTGACCCCATGTACAACAGAGCGGAAGAGCCACCCAGTCCTGTACCATCCTCAGAACTAATCTGATGTTTGAGCCATAGTCACAGTCACCGTGTCAACCTATCTGGTTGAGCGGCTTCTTCCTTTTCATTGCCCTCTACTTTACCAAACATGAAGTCCCCCTCAGGGACTGGTCTTTCAGTCCGATGGCGGTAAAAGCAACGTGCCAGATCACGTGACATTCAGGAAGCCAGGCTAGATGTATTCCAGTAATAAGAATTCCGAGCCTCAGGATCTGAAACCATCTCAAAATCAAACAGATGAAGCTGCTCCTGTTAGAGGAAGAAGTAAACAGGGCTAGTGAGAGACTATTGAGAGGACAACTGGGGACAAAGGTCGGGTGCTCAGAGGTGACAGGAAATGTTTCTGGCTGTGCTCACCTGATTTTTGAGATGAGCTGTCAAGATTAGATGCTCTGCAATTTAGTGCTTTCTTATATTTGGGGGCAAGCCAACATGGAGGGGGGCATGCAGAGAGGGAAGAAGCTCAACTTAAGTGAGGTCCAATTTAACGAGTGACTCAGTAATGGATACTTTTCAGCCCCATGGACAGCGTCTGGGAAATGTCCACTGATGACAAACCTGGCCCTCAAATGGAGCTGCTGCTAGGTCCTGCTGAGCAACACGGCAGGAAAGTGAAGCCCGGGTTTTCCATTTCAGGTAAATAGCTGGCTTTCCCAGGAAGGAGCTGAAATCCAAGCCAATCTCCCAAACTCTCCCAGAAATTGAGACCTGAACTGTTTCCACTCTGCACCGGCTGCATTATAAAAGCCACTCTGCTGGTGATTGCTGCTGCTGCCGAGTTTAGGGGCTATCAAATTGATTCAGGCTCACAGGGAGTGACCCTGTTTACAGCAGAATGGAACACTGCCTGGTCCTGCGCCCGCGGGCATTGCACAGCAAATGGTCCCTGGCTCTGAAACTGCACAAATTTCTTATCGTGAAAAGTTTATTTTTAATACCACACGACAGCCGTTCCTGCATGTAGATCCCGAGAATGGCTGCTACCGAGCGCTAATCTAAAACACAGATTCCAAAACGCTCCCCCTCTGGAATCTATTTTAATGTGCTTTCAGCAGATCTCTACGCATAAGCAAGTTTGGCAGCAAATGATGTGAAGAGCAAAGGATGTATTCAGAAGAGCTGGTTTAAAATGGTAAATCCTTAATAGCTGGATAAATCACTTGGGTTTGGCTTCTTTGTTTGAAAACGTGGGTGTATTTACTTAAAATCATCTTCGTGAGGATAACACGATATCCATGGGCCAGGTCTCTGTAGGAATTGCTGCCGGGATTGCCTGTGTACTAGCACTTCCATTCCAATCTAAAGCGCTTGATTTGTAGAGACTGTAGTTTGCAGTGGGAGCTCCAACTCTGCTTTCAGTTTCAACATCGATTCAGCCTCCTTGGAGTTCATTCCGATGATGCATTGGCAATGTAAAAAACTTAGTGTTGTTTATATCTCCACAGGGAAAGAGGGACCAGACTTCAACCTGGTGCTCCAATACGTGAATGTGACATACTGGCATGAAGCAGGGAACCAATAGAGAGGTCTGAGGGGCTGGCCCCAATTCCAACTTTGTGGATAGCCCCCTCTCCCAAAGAAGAATTCACTTCAGAGGACAGCACTGAAGCTACAGCTCAGGGAGAGGGACATGTCTGATTAGAGTACACAGGAGCAGAAGAAAGGGGGGGAGAGAGTAGAGCACATCTTGATCCACCAACCTCTGAGGATGATATTCCTGTTCAGAGCAGCCAATGCACAAGAGGACATCATAGGGCCAGCCCCACCATGAGACACAACATCCCTCACTGACCCATAGCACTACAGGACAACACTGGAGAGAGTGCGGGAATTGTGCCCGATAGATATGACTCCCCCACACTGAGGGGAAACACTAAGGGAGTGCAACAGAACAGTAAAGGTAGCAGAGCAATGAATTCCCTGGGTAATACCAAAAACAGACTGTGGGGCCAGAGCAAGACACCCCATCAGACTCCACTGGAAAACATTCCTAAAGGTCAACAAACAGACCTTGAACTATTTATAGGCTATTTTTTCCTGTTGGGTTTTGTTGTTGTTTTCTTTTGTTTTTGCTCTGTCTTGTTTTTGTGCACATTATTATCTCTGCAGGTCAATCTGGATAAGATAGGCGGAATAAACAATCTGGAGGAGAAAACAACAGGAACAATGGTTCCAGGGGGGCATAGGAGGGGAGGTGGGGAGGAAGTAGGTGTTAACAAACCCAGGAACAAGGGAACAACAAGTGATAAAAAATTGATGACAAGGAGTTTGTAGGAGGCCTGGTAGGGCTTGATTAAGGGCAATGTAACTGAGAGGAATTAAATAAGAGGATCCCAAATGAAGGCTGAAAATGATAATGGGACAAGAGGAAAGTAAAAGGAAATAGAGGAAAGAACTAGGGGGCAAAGTGGATTTATAGAGGTCTAAATACAGGCATATATATATGTAAATATATTCATAGATGATGATGTGGAAATAGATCTATGTGCATATAGATTTAGTATTAAGGTAGCTCACAGATATTAGGCCTCTACTCAAGTGCTCCCTCAATGCAAGAACACTTTGTTATATTAACCTGGCATTCCATGATGCTCACCTTCCTGATAGGATCACTGAAGACAAAAGTGGGTGAATAAGTAAATGTGGTGAAGAAAGCTGATGGTGCTTGCCTATCAAAAGATATAGTGTTTGGGGTTTTAAAGGCTTGAAGACAAACAAACAGTCATCTAGCTGAGAAACATCAAAGCCCACATGGATGAAGCACACCAGCCTGTGTGATCACGAGGTGTCCATAGGATCAGGTCTTAAGCATCAAAGACCCAGAACAAAAAATCATCACTGGGGATGAGGGGCAGTGCAGAGGGGAGACCTAAAGCCCATCTGTAGACAATTGGACACCCCCTTATAGAAGGGTCACAGGGAGGAGATGAGCCAGTCAGGGTGCTCTATAGCACCGATGAAACATACAACTGTCCTCTAGTTCTTTAATGCTTCCTCACCACCCCCCCAACTATCATGACCCCAATTCTACCTTACAAATCTGGCTAGACCAAAGCATGCACATGGGTACACATAAGAGCTGGAAACACAGGGAATCCAGGAAAGATAAACCCCTAAAGACTAATATTGAGAGCAGCCATACCAGGAAGGTAAGGGGAAGGTTGGGGGAGAAAGGGGAAACCAATCACAATGATCTACATATAAGTCCCTCCCTGGAGGATGGACAGCGGAAAAGTGGGTAAAGGGATACATTGGTCAGCGTAAGCCATGAAAAAAAATCTATAAGTTATCAAAGGTTTGGGAGGGAGGGAGGGTGGGGGAAGGAGGGAGATCAAATGAGGAGCTGATACCAAGGTCTCAAATAGAACGAAATGTTTTGAAAATGATGATGGCAATTAACATACAAATGTGCTTGATACAATGGATAGATGGATGGATTGCGATAAGAGTTGTATGAGCCCCCAATAAAATA
Organism: Tenrec ecaudatus; assembly: GCF_050624435.1. Classification (NCBI taxonomy): domain Eukaryota; kingdom Metazoa; phylum Chordata; class Mammalia; order Afrosoricida; family Tenrecidae; genus Tenrec; species Tenrec ecaudatus. The sequence continues at coordinate 31,719,417 of NC_134546.1, forward strand.
ATTTTAAAAAACCCAAAACACAAACTGTGTCTTCACCAGTGTTTGAAAGTAGACTGCAATTTCTCTAGCCAGACCAGAGAGGGACAATCTTGTCCACAGGAGACTTGCCTTGGTGGTCCCTTAATGGAGGGGAGGGTACCAAGACCTAGTGGGCAAGAGTCATATTCCTCAAGGAACCAGGAAACCAGAGGGCCCCAGAACTAATCCTGTAGAATTTTCCAGTGCGTGATTGCATACATATCTGAATCATGGTCTTTTCCGTGTACCTGCCCCAGTGATGAACTGGTCTGCTACCAACCATCATTGGAGATAATTTTCCTTGTTCATTATCTGTGCATTCTGTCCTTACGTTGACGGTTTCTCTCATGTGGATAGTTCCTGTTTGTCTTTTGTTTGTTCTATTTGAGACTGAATGAAGAAGTTTGTAAAACAACGTCGGCTCTGTGGCGGTGTTGCTGGGTGAGTGCTGGACACAAGGGTGGCAGTTCAAACACACTAGCAACTCTAAGGGAGAAAAATGAGGCTATCTGCTCACATAAAGACTGATAGCCTTGCAAACCCTCGCAGGATCTCCGTGAGTCCGAATCAGCACAATGACAGTGGGTTTATGTTTTGCTTTGTAGAAAATATATTTATTTGCATTGAAGTCATTCCCCCTGCCCCACCCAGCCCTGGCTTCCAACCCCTAGGTATAAAAATGAAGTACTTGGAGCTGTAAGTTCTAGAATAACGGGACTCGTGCCTTTTAGGAATCTCTTTTGCTGCTTTGTTCTTAGTTTGCATGTTACTTTTGTTTTAAAATGTTTGAATTGTTTTATATCTGAGAAAGAGAAAATCTGAGATCTAATTTCTTAATGGCAGAACAGCTGCTAATGGAGATCTGACCACAGCACTGTTCGCCCTTGATTTTCACCTTACCTAAAAAACGAAACGAGCCACTGCTGTCGAGTCCGTTCCAAATGAAAGTCATGCTTTCCAAAGTTGCTAAGATTGTGGGTTTGAGTGGACATTTTTGTGTTTTGCAGCCCACTGTCTAATACACAGCACCATGAGGAATTTACCTGCAGCTTCCCTTCTGGCTCATGTTCCTATTATAGATCAACCCAAACAATTTGCCATGGAGTCATGGGACTATTCAATGATGAGTGGTGAACTGGCATCAGGGAGATTTCAACGGCTTACATAAATTGTCAGACTTCTTCAACCCCAGGGACCTCTAGGTAAACTTGATCACAACCACTGTGTTAGCAGCTGAGTTAATTGATCCTTCACACCATTCGGGGTCTCCGCCACCATTGTATGTTGTTGTGAGGCGCCATAGAGTCATCCTGACTCACAGGGAACCTATGTACAACAGAACAGAACGCTGCTCGGTCCTGCTTCATCCTCACAGTTGCTTTTATGTCTGAGCCCATTGTTGCAGCCATTGTGTCCTTCCGTCTAGCAGAGGGCCTTCCTCATTTTTGCTGCCCTTCTACCATAACAAGCATGATGTCCTTTTCCAGGGAGAGGCCCCTCCTGATAGGATGTCCAAAGTTAATATGTCTGAGATAGTTAACGTTTATTGTGTCAACCTGGCCAATGAACACAGGTGGGATTAATCGAAGGGCAGAGAGATAAATGGTTCGGCAAGTCTCACCTTTCTCGTCTCTTGCTCTTTAATCATCAAACCAGGGTGCGGCTGCCTTGCTTGTTCTTTGCCTCAATTTGCAAGCTACACTACCTGTGGGACACCTAGAGCATGGACTGTGTCACTGTAATTTGAGTTTCCTTCAAGACACTATTGGAATTTATATCTCTTGAGCTGGGGACTATTGAACCCTGTCACCTTGCTGACTGTTGGTGACCTGCCTTGCTGTTTGCTGCCTGAATTGCTCTACAGAGGACTACCTGGTGGCCCTCAAGCCTTGAAGGTCTGTCTCCTTACTGTCTCATGGGAGTGAGTTGCACTGAGCCATTTGTACTGCTTTATAATTTAATTAACTATTTATTTCTTATGCTATCTATCTCTCTGTATAAATATATATAAATATATTAGCGTTCTGGTTTTCTTTCTTTAGAGAACCCTGTCTAACACAATGTCCCATTGTAAACTTTAAAAAGTATAATACTCAGTCACGGGAGCAAAGTAAGACGTTTCCAACGTGACAGCGTCTATGTGTGTCTTCCTTTGTCTTTCCCTACTTGTGTTGTTCCTGACCGTCTCCATCCACGCTTTGCTTTGACACCAGGTCGGCTCTAGACAGTCCACATTTGATGATTAGATGCTAGGCTATACAGAACTAAACCTAATTGAGGACTCTCGTATAATCTGGATTCTAGGTGGAATTTTCAGTGGAATTGGGGACCTAAAATGAACTTGCATGGCCTCACTGACTGAAAGAAAACGGATCTCAGATGAAAGTAAGACTGAAGGAAGAAGGACACAGGCTTCCTGGATGGGCACAGATCTCTGCACTGAATGAAAGAAACGAGTCCACTTCTTAAATGAGTGACTTAAACTCATTAATTTTAATGTTTGTGTCTCAGAAATACTTGAGAGATGAGAGAATGGTGTTATGTGAAAATTGCTGAAAATTAGAGAGTATCTTAAAGAAGAATTTAAAAACAATAATGAGGGCACCAGGACTGTTTATTCTTTGAGATCCCAAACACCCCACAAGAGCGTGTTGTGCTGAGACTGAGGAGACCCCTTGGTGAATGCCGTGGGAGTGTCTCTTCTCCGTGAGAACCAGGCTTCCTCTGACCAGCTTGTGTTTGCCCAGGGAGAAAGCGCGGGCACTGCTGTCCGAGGAGCCAGGCTCTGTGTCAGGAAAGCGCTTAGTGGATGAATCTAGGAAACCTGTCATCATTTCCACAGGTAGTCATTTTTCCAGCAGCCTGGGAGTTAACCTGACATCCCGGTCTTTACGTTTTAGCGCATTTTTGTCTGGATTGTTGACTGGGTGAATTAGTCCCCGCGAAGGTGAAAATAGCCTCCTTAATCTCATCTCTTGATATGATATGAGTCTCTCCTTTTCATTACTGGACTCGGCAGATCAGGAAATCAGCTCCCGAGAGCAAATATAATTTAATGGACTCTTTACCCGATTCCAGTAAGGTGAAATATTGGCATAACGGTCCACCAAATGACGACTAATTATCTCAAAATACATGCACACACTCCCAGAACTCACCAGGGCCTAAAATATTCATCTGGAATCCAGATACCTATTAGGGAAGTCCAAGTCCCTGCTGGGTCTCCATTACCAAACCTTATTTTTAGCACTTCAAAAGGAACGCATTTAGTATTGAATATGTAGTTTATTTTCTGCTCTCCAGGTAACTGATTACATTTTATCGGAATTTTCCTTCTCTCCTGAAAGACTTAAAAAAATTCTAATGTCTAATTTCTGGTCTCTTTTTGATAAGGAAAAGATTTTTCTTACCCCCAAAATTGGTCCCCATGAGGCTGCATTTACTGGACACTTTGTTAGAGGCAATCGTCAAAGGAAGAGCGAATCTTACAGACCAAAGCGACCTCGAGCTATTTTCAAATCGAAACGGACAAGTGCTGATTTTTTTAATGTAAATAAATTCCGTGCCCCATGTGACAGAGTCTAGGTTAATACTGCATTCAAAACAAATAGCAGTCTGACTTCGGAAGACTTGAAGAATAAGAACATTTTATTTTGTAACCATTCATTTCTTTAGATGGGTAGTACCGATACTACAGGCAGTGTTCCACAGAGACGAAAAATCAAACCCAAACAAACAAACAAACAAACAAACAAACAAACAAACAAACCACTCCAAACTCACCATTACTGAGTCCATTGAGTCCCTAGCCACTCTACAGGCCAGAGAAGAGCTGTCTCTGAGCTTCGGAGCTGGGCCTCTTTATGGCAGAACAAAGCCTCACCTTTCTCCTGTGGAGCAGCTAGTGGGTTCGAAGTGCTAACTTATTATGTGAATAAACTCAATTTCATCTCTTTGTATTGGTTAATCCAATGTGTACTTTTGGAAGGTATGTCTTAGACATTCATGAAATATGGATTGTGTAGCTAACACCTCCCCAGTGTTATGCTTGTTTGCTTATTTACTTAACAAACTATTATCGAGTGGTATATCAGATACTCAGTATGAAAAAATGATATTGCTCCTACTCTGAAGGGTGTCCTCTTCCAATGGGTCGCCAGAGAATGAAACACTCACCCTGAAGCAAAGCGGTCATATTAATGGGCTTGTAGAAAGCAGTGCGGACCAGTGGAGGAAACCATTGGTGGGTGTGGCAAAGGCTCCCGATTGCCTTCTCAGTTCTTGTTTCTTCCCTTTTTCCTCAGCAACGAAATTCTTTGTAAAGTTCCATACTAAGGTGGTGACATTTCCAGCCATGAGAGTGATCGTGTAACTCAGTTCTTGCACTCAGCTGTAAGCAGAGGTGCCCTGTAGAGCTGATGGCTGCAGGGTGGGGTGGGGTAAGGGGGAGGGGTGCCCTTGCCCTACCTGATTAGCTTCTAATGTCATTGGCACATGGATGTGATGGTTGAATCTCTAATAGCCATCTGTACCATGAGACGATCTTGTGATGAGAGCAGTTCTGGGATGGAGACATGAGGACATAATGACACCTGGACATTTATTTACCTCAGTGTAGGCCCATGACACCTGTCACTTGCTCTTGGGTGGCTTGTTGTTGTTAGCTGCTATCAAGTCCTTTCCAAACCTCTGGAAAGGATACAGTCTGGGAATAGGGTTTTCCTTATGCTGAGTTCATACCAGTGTACAGGATACAGTGCATCCGAAACCTAATCCCTTCCGAGTTATAACAGGAACAGATCACACAAAGAAGGAGAAAACACAAATAGATATTACTTACAGATCTTAAACGAACCAAGGACCTCTGGAGTTATAGAAGCTGAATGAAATAAGGATTTTCCCAAGAACCAACAGAGCAAGCACTCTCCTCTGGAGACCATGCCTTGAGTTTGGATGTCAAGTCTTCTGAAATGTGAGGAAATCAGTTTCTGTCCTGAAAATCCACCCAGGGGTGGCATTTCTGTTATAGCAGCACTAAGAAGCTAAGGCAGGGCACCTCCATTTTGCCCTCACCGGGGCACTTCACACACTGCATTGCAATGGCAGCCATTCTTATATGTACGCTCCATTAAGACGGGGGCTGTGGTTGGCTGAGAGGCTGATCCATTGTATGAAGGCGGGCCACAGATGATTATTGTGAAAAAAAAGAAAGAAGAGGTGGAGAAGGGAAGAAGAGAGGAAAGGAGTAAAAGCAGAAGGAAGTCTGATGCAGATGACTTGTCTGTTCCTTCATCCCTGTCGTGAGGCTGTCTGGCAGTGGTCAGTTACGAGAAAGGATGGGTCCTCTGTAAGCTTTGTTTCAACTCCCGAGCTTTTTCTCTCATCAAAATTTCAGCAATCATTCAATTATTATTATCTAAAAAATCATTTTATTGGGGGCTTTTATTGCTCTTATAACAATCCATCCATCCATCCATTGTGTCAAGCACATGTGTACATATGATGATGGAAACATATAAATTTTTAATCATAAGCAATTCTCTAAGAGCACGGTTGAAGGAAAGAGGACAAGAAATCAATTCACGTTTCTCTTTTGAAGGCAGAAAAGTGAACTCAGAGTAGGTGAGATAAGTTTTATAAAAGGATTCATAAGTGGAATTTGATTTGTAAAGAACATCTTTTAATATCGGGATCTAAAGATAAAAGCAGATGTCTTCCAGGGCAACAAGCTGTTATTGAAGGCAGAGCTGTTGGCATCGTCAGATCGATTGGCTAGCAAGTCTCAACCTGAGAAATTTCATTTGTGTGGTGGTCATCAAAGAAAACAAAGCACTCTTCTGACTTCTTTAATCCAGTCGACTGCCATCTGGAATATGGCTTATTTTTGGTTTTATTCTGGAAGTTGTTTGATCTCTGACAAAGAGATTGTTAGAAATCTATACTCTTCCGATCCTTACACATATAGGTTTAATGCAGTGAGTATCTCATTTCATTCTTCAGTTTACTAGGAAATAACCACGTGTGCTGGGTCTAGCGGTCTCCTGGCAACACGTGATGACCTACCATTAGAGTCAGATTGACTTACTGTTTTGAGCTTGTGCGGCCCTTACACCTGCTGAGTAAGCAATGGAGAAAACATATCTTGAACGCTGTCAGGGAGCTCTGCAGTTAGATATTTTCTACTGAGGTCACATCCTTTGGGATCCAGGATTCACCTTGCCCTCTGAGATGTCCCAAAGTACATCTAGAAAAAGAATGTAACTCATACTATTTGAATGATTTGTCTACAATCATTTACTTAGCAAAAGATATGAGGAAACCGAGTCAAAAATATGTCCCACAAAGTCAAAGCTAATTTTACAAAATATGAAAAGATACGTCTGTCAGTTTGACATTTTCTGCGTGTACAATTAGTGTGTGCAATTTAGTGACATCAATTACATTAAGCATAGTGTGCAACGCTCACCAATATCCACTGCCCACTTTTCCCATGGAACCAAGCCCTTTTAAAACATGTTTATGTGAGGCTTTCAATACTTTAGCAGCAGGCACAAGGAATATTGTGAATTATGACAGAAATTATTCAACTTTGAGTTTCCCCTCTGATTGACCAGAAGGAGAGTAATTGATTATTTATTCTCTAGAGTGAAATAAAATAGGATGGGGACAGTTTAAAGACATCATCAGAGGATTTTTCTGGGGATAGTGAAAGGCACAGGGAGGACAGAAGAAGACATTGAAATATACATCCATTAAAATGTGCAGAGAAAGAATAGTTTCCTGCCGATGAGCCAAGCAAGTGCTTCCCAGTGTCAGTGAGACTCTAAAGTCTAGACAGGCACATTTTTTAAGAAAATAGAAATATGGGCTTTATTTTTTTAATTATTATTAACTGTGAGTTAATTCAAATATCATATCATTCCATGGTTCAATCACATTAAGCAGAATTAGACAATTGCTACCACAGTCAGTTTCCTTCCTGAACTCCTTGACATCAGCTCCCTTTTAGCCCTCCTCTCCTCCCACCGTATCCTCTCCCACCCCAAAACCCTTCTTCTGCTTGCTGTCTCTGTAGATTCAACCTTTCTGGGTGTCATACAACAAAACGGAAAAACACGAAACACAACTTCAAGAGTGTGACCTCCAGTGATACAACACCTCTGAGATGCACCCCAATATGAACACACTAAACACAAATACAGAAAATGTTGAAAACCAGATCAGGTCCAGCATGCATCAGAGCGGGGACCAACTGATCAAGTCTTAACTGTCCAAGCCAGATTTATACCTTTGATCTTCTATATGCATCTCTCCAATGCACTGTGTTTAGGAACCACAGAAACAGGGACTGTACACGTCAAAGGCGAAAGTGCCATTTTCCCAGAGAACCTTCTGGGAGGCATTGAGAGAATGTATCATCTTCTATGGATAAATCAGAGTCCCTGGGTGCTGTGAACAGTTATGTGCTTGGTTGCTAATTGAAGGTTGGTGGTTCAAGTCCACTAACAGACACCTTGAAGAAAGCCATCGTGATCGACTTCCAAAAAACAATAGCCATTGGAATCCCTGTGAACCATAGTTCCACTACTACACACATAGGACTACTGCGCTATGCTGTACTCGACTGAAAGGCAACGCGTGTGAAACTAGTACTGATGAGCCAGATTAATTAGGCTAACCGAGCAGAACAGGCTAATCTGTGACTGCTCCCGTCGTTGAAATGACGGCATTTCGTGGCGAATGTACAGTTGCAGATGCAGAGAGTGAGGCGCAGAGGCAAAATAAGCCTGCTTTACATAAACCAGGCTTTCCTCTATTTGGCCAGCTTTCCCAGGGATTTGGTCTTTGTGTTGTTATCCTAATGTCATTCTGACATTTTCGTGTAGAGCTATGTGAACTCTTCCATGCATTTGACCAGTTTGGACTAGAGCAAGAGCAGACCAGTGACCTTGAGCTGCACCCAAGAGCAAAGAGCACTGGAGCAGAGGACTCGAACCTGAGGAACTAGCTGTGCAACATATCCATACATGTTGCCCTACCCAGAAACCTTAGCCTTGAACCCCATCCTTGAACTCCTCTTGCAAGCATACCAATTACCATAACCCGCCAATGTGGGCCCAATTCTCGCTTCTCCTATTTTCACGAATAAACATAATGTCCTCCTTACCCAACCCCCCCCCCTAAACCTCCCTTACTCCTTGTTCTTTGATTCTGGGGTCTGCACTGCCTTAGGGCCCCCGCCAATGAAAACAGAGATCCAGGGAGGAAGGGGAAGCAGTGCTGTTACATTGAGGGGATTGCAACTATTGTCAGGAGACACAATATGTATAAACTTGCTGAGTGGGCAGCTGTGTGCTCTGTAAACTCTCACGCAAATCACAATTAAAGAAAGAGAACTCTGCAGAGCACAACAGCCCCATCCTTTGTACAGGTGGTCATTGTGAGTCAGACTCCACATCAGCTAGTGACAATACTTGCAAAGTTACTGATTAAAGGAAGAACCAAAAATCATTCCTATAGTGACTAATTTCCTTTCCTCAGTGTGGCTTTTCAACTATTGGCAGAAGGTTTCATGGTTTTTATTTCTCTTCTATCGGGAAATACATAATTGTCCAGGTGAGGGCAACCAGGTTGATTATAAAAACAAAAAAAGGAGCATTCCTTCATTTGCTCTTTGATTGGCTTTATAGCCAGATTCCTTATAAACTTCTTTGCCTTATCTGGACAATTCATCCATTACCCTTCTAAATTATGGCCTCAAGAACTTAACGTCATGTTCCAGGTGTTCGGGAATGAGTGGTATTTCTGCCATTTAGCCATTACTACTCACTTACTGCCATCTAATTGACAGCAACCCACAGTGACCATAAAGATGAAGGTAGACTGTCCTTTCTGAGGGGGATTCGTTCTCAAGACTGTACGCACGTCTTTATAGATCAGAAAGTCTCATCTTTCTTCCTTGGAGTAGCTGCTGGGTTTGAACCTTGTGCTTAGCAGTCCACCTACTAACCCACTACCCCCCCAGGGGTCCTTTTCAGGCGCTAGACGATTAAATAACCTTATCTAGTCTTCGTGGTATTCTTTGGTCCTTGGCTGTCATTGAGCAATGTTTTCCCTGTAGAGTAGTGAAATCCACCAATGAAGGATGAATTTTTAATAATATTGCATGGTCTGAGAAAATATGCTTCAATCATTGGAAACGGTGATGGCTCAGTCTGGGTTTGATTCTTGACCAAAGTACCAACTCTCCATGGAGGCTTGCATGTTGCCAGGATGCTGCACAAATTCCAATGGAGATTCCAGACTAAGATGGACCAGAAAAAAAATATCTAAGGATCTTGGCCCCCGCCTCCAAATCCACCACTGACAAATGTAATGGACCACAATGGTCTGATGCCAACACGAATGGGCTCACAGTATGACTTGATAGCAGCTGACAACAGCCCCATATTTGAACCATCTTCCAGGTATAAGTTTAATTACTAAGATTATGCACTTCTTAGCATAAGCTGTCTATAGGTCTGCCTCGCTAAAGGAATTGAACTTTGGCGGCATTTGGCAATTCTTTCAGTCTTTGGCAGCGGCTCCTCTCTCGCACCATATAGTTTACAAAATATCGTTTTGATTCTGCCATTGACTGTCAACATTGAGAAATCAAGGAAGGGTTTCTTCCTTTTTTCACCTTTTCTGTTCTTCGCCCTTTCCCCCCTCCGTACCCCCACTTCCTTTCTTTTATCAGGAGAAAGTCCCAATTTAAGTGAACTTTCAAGGTCCTTTCCAATGTGCTATTTGTCTGTCTACCTTCTAATCAGTGGCTCAGCTTAATTCTCTGGTCAACATTGCCCAGTGCTTTCTACCCTAGACTCTCACCTTGGTAAATTGGTTGATACAATGAAATACTTCCCCGCTTTTTTCTTCTTGTGCTTGTCACAATCCTATTCATCTTTGACGTCCAAAAAAACCTTGTCCCTCTCTCTGTGATGCCTTATCAGATCTCTCCTGACTCAGCACTGACTCCAGTTTTATATTCGAATAGCACATTTTTTCATCCTTTGGAACAACCAAGTGTATTCTGTCGTAAAATTGTGTTATGGGGATATATTGACACTGCATTCATCTTTTGTATCTTTTTAACATTTTTCTCACATTTCCACCAACAAAGCCGCCAAATTTCAGCAGTTCAAATTTTTGAAAATAAGGCACAAAGCCTGTGTCATCTGATGTGATTTTGAGATTCCGCAGTGAAATGCCTTACTCTTGCTTACACCTATCAACAATTGATCTCTCCTTACAGACTCCAATCCCGAGACCATTTAAGGAGCAAGACATAAAGACATTTCAAAATAGTTCAGATTTAATAGGTCTGCAGGCACAGAATGTAGAATCAATATTTTTCATTCTCGGGCCTTTTAATAATAACGTTTTCGGACAGGAAGTAAAAGAATAGGACCCACAGTACTCAAGTGCCACCATGAACATTTCTGCGTTTCTTGTGCGTGCACAACAACGCTGTCTTCCTGCTTTAAAATTCATGGTCAGACACAACAGGAAAAGACTTCTTTCCTCGGGACCGCTAACTGATTTATAGTGATCCATCTAGGATTTATTACTTTCCTTTGTTCATTTTCATGTTCACTTCTGTTTCCAAACTGTACATATCACCTTTAAATTCTCCTTATCACCTTAACATCTGTTTTATGTCTCACTTAGAGATTTACTCTGCCTATTATTAAGGTGTAGAAAATGATTGACACAGGTTGACTTTACACTACTAAGGCCAAGCCTCAAAGAAAAATCTCAGAATTTTATGTTCCATTTATGGGCCTTTGGGTATGTTGTTAAATTTCAAGAATTTGCAATAAATTACACATATGCTTTGAACTTTCAGGTGTACCTAAACACCATCTCCCCTCCCCTACCATGAAGCAAGTTGATGATTTGTGAACAGTCCAAGAAATTGAATTTCTTTTATCCTCTAAGATCTATACAAGAAAACCTTCTGAATGCCTTTTCTATTGGCGTTTTCTTTTAATGGAAGACTTGACCTTCTATTTGTTGGTACTGTCAGCTCTTCTGAACTAGTTTACTCTCTCTTTCCTTAAGTGTTTGAGCTAAGCCTGGATTTGTCACTAATCCCTAAATTCTAGATACTCATTCATCTACTAGGGTTTAGGATGTTTTGGCAGAATAGCTTTGATAAATTCTTTCCAGCTTATGGCTAATACTTTTCTCTGTAAGGAACTATGACTCAAATGGGAGGAAATCTTGTATTACCAGGAGACTCGTGGAGTGGGCCGACTTAGCCTTTGCCTTTGTGTCTTTGGAAGGAGCAGTGGTGGGGGTGGGATGGCTTGCTGGTTGCTGTGATGCTGGAAGCTACACCACCAGTGTTTCAAGTACCAGCAAGGTCACCAATGCTGAATAGATTTCAGGACGGCCAGTTTGAGATTGGACTAGGAAGAAGATGTAGGCAATTTACTTGTGAGGGATTTGTCACTGAAAACCTTATGAGTAAGAGCATGACTTTGATATAGTGCTAGAAGGTGAAGCCCTTGGTTTCGAGGGCCCTTAAATATGCCTGGAGAAGAGCTGTGTCCTCCATGTAGTTGTCTGTTGTTGTTATATGCCATCCAGCGACTTCTGACTCATAGCAACTCTATGATGCTATGTAGGAAAGGACAAAACTCTGCAAAAGTGAGAGCCTGCCCTGTGGCTCTCCCAGGCATCTTCTAGATCAGCGGTTCTCAACCTGTGGGTCTTAACCCCTTTGGAAGTCGAATGACCCTTTCACAGGGGTCGCCCAATTCATTACAGTAGCAAGATAACAGTGATGAAATAGCAACATAAAAATTTTTATGTTTTGGGGGGGCGGTCACGACAACATGAGGAACTGTTTTAAAGAGTGGTGGCATCAGGGAGGTTGTAGAATGATCTTGAGGGTTAAGATCTACCTATAACCTAGAAGAGCTGGAGCCATAGGGGAAACTAGCCTCTTAGGAGGAACTCGCCAAGGTGCTGTCTTTGTACCTATGCACTTGACCAAGTTTGTAGGGGCTGCTCCTTTTGAGGTGCACTGGCTGGCCGAGGATACCTACTACTCAGCAATTTGACACTTATGCTTTCTGAAATATGCTTTAATAATAACAACAACACATCTTTATATAATGACTTATAGTTTATCATATACCCTTTGGATATCAGATTATCCCATCACGAGACTTCTGAGGTAGGCAGTCAAGTAAAGTCAGTCAAGATCATATAAGTAGTAAATGGCCTAGTTTGATGTAGGACAGAACTTCGCAACCTCAGCTCTTTCGATATTCTGAATTGGATAATTCTTTGTTATGGGAAATTGGCATCCCTGGGCGGTACTTGCTCTTTGTTAGAAGGAAGCGCTCCCTTTCAAGTCGACAATCAAGCATGTCTCTAGATACTGCCCCCTGTCTTCTGAGAGACAAATTGGTCTCAGTTAGGAATCACTCACCTGTGTCAGCCATGGTCTGCTCTGCTGAACAAGCCTTCATAGTTGAGTCTCGTTTAGTGAAGTGCTCACAACGTCAAAACTTTTAGAACCAGGAAGGGCTTTGTGCATATGTAAACTTGTTCTTATTCTGGTGAGGAAAATTACCCTTGTCCACGTTTGTGGCTCCATCCTTAATTTCTTCACCACGAAAATTAACACCAAGTGTTCATTTTCTGTAGGATCTGTCAAGTAGAACCCCCACTGTCCAGATTCTGTAACCCATAAACTGTTTATCGCATGGCATATTTCATTTACTTTTCACGTATTTGCTTGAGCATGCAGGGAACGGCTCCCAGTACAATGTGTTCTCCAACAGAAAGTGTCGTGTTTGCCTTAAGGACCACTATCTACCTGCTCAGAAAAATAACCAAAGCTATGTAAAGTCTGGCTCAGACACTTGATAATATTTTAGGCACTATTTGATATTAAAGAAGTGAATAAGACAGTTCATTTGATTTCAAATATCTGTTAAGCACCCGTTATGTGCAAAACTCTGCGCCAGGAACCAAGATGAATTATATGGCATCTATTTTCCAGGGCTTGGATTCCTCTTTGTTTATCATTGGGGTATTGCCAAGTGGAACTTGGTTGGAAGAATGGGGGAGGAGGTGTACTAATCCTGAGCACATGAGAGAGAGTCAGTGAATAGTGAAAGAGTGAAGGGGTCTGTAGTAATGCAATGGTTGCCAACTGAAAGGCCAGTAGTGGTTACTCTGTCACCGGAAGACAAAGGACTGGCCATCTGCTCCCATAAAGGCTGCCCTCTAGCAAACCTTCTGAGGAAGTTCTACTATCACATATAGGCCTGTGAGATACATTTCTACTGTCACATATATACCTATGAGATATGTTTCTACTAGCACGTATATGCCTATGAGATATATTCCTACTAGCACACATATCCTCCCTGGTGGTCTAATTATGGCAACAATTTTGTACCCAAAGCGGTACATTGTTTTGCATGAAATTTGTTGTTTTATATTGTAGGCCTGTAGTTATTCAGAAATTACTCATTTTAATCTCTCTAGTACACATTCCAGGTGTGATAAACTTTAATACACAGTTAACATTTACCCTGAGCCACAGTCAGGATTATCGCCAGAGAGGATATGCCTGTGAGATATATTTCTACTAGCACATATATGCCTATGAGATATATTTCTGCTGTCACATATATGCCTGTGAGATGTACACCAACTCTGCAATACTCCATGATGACACCAAAGGACTGAAAGGACTCAGGAGTGTCAAAGTCATATGAAAATTCCCAAGGAAAGGTAGTCATTCACAACTTCATCTGGATTGGAAAATGGATGTTGGTTTCTCAATTAACAAAATTCAAAGCATTTACACATAATGGTTGATTAATGGACTGATTCTTCATGATCAGGTGTGGCGAGTCATGTGCGTCTTGCCTGAAATGGTGATAGGATTTGCAGCTTGCCTGGGGAGGGTACTTGCTGTCCTGTTGTCGGTCTGTGTTAGGATATTGGGGGAGAAAAAGCCAACAACAACCAGACCTCTTGGGATGGAGAATGACTGGCCAGGACTAAAATCTAATAAAGTCGGTGAGTTTTACGAGGTATGAAGACTTTTTCTGGGAGCTGTGCCCAGAATGAAGATGGAAGGAAGGAAATCATACTTGAAAGCACATCATCAAATACATTTTTCTCCCACAGGCAAGTTTGTATAGATATGGGGGGGGGGAAGGATAAAGGCAATGAATGGATAGCTGGGGGGTAGTCTTCTATGTAAATCACTCATGTTTCAGTGGGTTGTGGAATTTCAGGGCAGGAGGGAGACCTGGGCTTTGGCGTGGTTACACATTTGGTTGGAGCAGGCTTATTCTGTGAGTCAGGAAGCTCATCCGTGAAACGAGAGGTCAAAGAAGGAAGCCTTCTGACTCTGGGAAAGAGCTCAGGGAATTTGCATCTCTTCAGCAGTCACTGCATTTCTGATTCCCGTATGTGAATTTATTTCCAGTCTCAAAAGAACCTTCTGAAGTACTTGGTATTGCAGCTCCATTTTACAGTGAGAAAACTTGAAAGAAGCCACCTAATTTGTGGCTCACTAGTGACCGAGCCTGGAATGGACAGCTTCAGAGTCTGAGTCATTCACTTTGAGTTTATGTATCCCAATTATTCATTTTATTTTGTAAAACATTGTAATAGTTGTGTCTGAGTGATGCCAATTTAGTCCATCGGCCTCCTGCCTCCCTTCTTGTTCTTCGTTCCAGAATAGTCACTGTTGTTTCATGGACCCCTCCCCGCCCTAGAGCAGGAAGGGACAGCGAGAAATCTGGACTCAGACAGAGCTGTTCTGTTATGCTGCTTTGCCACTTATTAGCTCTGTGACCTTGGACAAGTTCCTTCACTTCTTCCTTTCAGTTTCTTTATCTGTAAAATATAAACAATTATAAATACTTTTCAGGAAAGCAGTGTGGTTTGGACTCTCTGAAACACCTCGTTGCAGTGTCAGGCATCTGGCAAATGTGTTTCAGGAGGGAGAAGGTTGTCATTCCAGCTACCCACTCCCTTCCCAGAGGGACCTTCCAGCCCTCTTCACCTTCCCACTTTGGTTTTTCCATTTCCTCTGTAAACTGTAGCACTAGAATGATTTCGTTAACAGCCTCTGATGAAGTGTTAACTTTTGGGGCAAATTTCATTGCATCTGGTATCATTTGAGGTTTTTTTTAATGACATAACTTAAAATCAAAACACCACAAGAAAAAATCAGCTTAAAAGCAAACCTGAATCAATGGAAAACAGATTCATTTGACTCCTGGGGACAGTGGAGGACAGGCCATTCTCCTGGGTAGTTTACGTGGTTTATAGAGTATTCATTTCTGAAACTGGTCTCTGCTCTTGGTGAGCAATAAGTCCCCTGTGGGTCATGAGTGTCAGCAATATTGGAAAGATCCAGAATTTCTTTTTTCCTCAAGGGTTTATGTATATGCTGAAATAATGATGAATATTAATAAACCTGGACCTTAGTCCATGTGTGAGGCATGGTGTTAGT
Source organism: Tenrec ecaudatus (assembly GCF_050624435.1). NCBI lineage: Eukaryota > Metazoa > Chordata > Mammalia > Afrosoricida > Tenrecidae > Tenrec > Tenrec ecaudatus. The sequence continues at coordinate 31,734,976 of NC_134546.1, forward strand.
CTGGGTAGACTAGAGAAACAAATCTAGGGAGACTCCTATGTGTATAAGAAAGAGCTTTAAGGCACGGTGTCTGCCAAAGAGCCCCCGGGACAGGAGACAGGAGGGTGGCGGAGGCTCACAGACTTGCCCACGGATGGACCCCTCCCAGGAGTTTGGCTTAGAGACTGCCTAGGGGTGTGTGACAGGGCGGCAAAGCCTGCAAAGAACAAGGGGTGGGAAACGGCACAGCTGGAGGGGTCGGGCAAGAGTCTTTGTGGTTTCTCTAAAGCCAAGGTCCTTAGGAATGAATGTGGAATTCCAAGGGCTTAAAGGAAGTTTTGCTTGAAAGGTATTTGGTCAGTAAAGGCAGGGTCCTCCCAGCTCTCGTGGCTCCTTTCTGTCGCAGCCAAGGTTTGAAAAAGAAAAAACGAGTGGACCTACCAGGCCCAAGTGCACCATGAGAGTGGCCAGAGGGCAGTGACAGATGAGGGCCGAGTGACCAGGTGAGGGCAGCTGTGCTGGACCCGGACCCTGCTCAGCAGACCAGTCAGGTGGAGCCAGTCCTGCCCCCTGGAGACCCACACCAACCTATGCAGTAATCTATGCACAGCCCCACGCCTATCCGGCCAGGGGGTTATCAACCAGCACCTACCACATCCCACCTTTCCCCTTGGCCTCTTGGTCCTCCTGGGCCTGCGTGACATCCTCTCCCTGGGAACTTGAAGCTCTTTGGTGATGGAATGGAGTTCCTGACCACACACCTCACACACACATACACACCCCACACATTGCCCTGTTTGCAGCACAGAAAACACGACCTTGGGCTGGAAAGAAGCTCACTCCCCGCTGCCCCAAGGGCAGACTTCATCAGCTTTATGCTTCCCCAACCCCATTACCTATAGTCCTCAGAGATGGGCCCACCCCACACTGCTCCCCTTCCTGGGCAGCATGGGCTTCCCAGAGTGGGAGAGCTATAGCCAGGGAAGGCTAGGCCCAGTCAGGGAGGCCTGGAGGGGAAGGTGCCCTTCCCCTCCCCAATTCTGCTACTCTGGCTTTGCTGGGGAGCCTCCTGGCTCCCAGCCCCAGTTGCTTGACCCATAGGGCCGCCTGTGTGTTTAAGTGCTCCCAGCCCTGATGAAATGCAGTCACGGTGGGCTGGAGCCCACCCAATCAACAGCCACACCCTGGGCGACTGGGTATCTGATGGCCGAGAGCGAGGGACTTGGGCTTTCACTTTCAACTTGGGTTGGAAAACCGGTTCTGGGTGGCCTCCCTTGTACCTACCTTCCCACTCAGTTCCCCGCCTCCTGGGGTTACCCCGTGTTTGCCTGCTTCCCCTCTCCCAAGTTGGTCAGGCCCACAGCCTCCCCTGATGACCCATGTCACTTCATTCTAAATGTTATCCTGCACCTCGTCCCCTCTACACCGCCACCGTATGCACCAACAGCCTGTGTCCTTACACCTCCCCCATCACCTGCTGACCCCTAACCTTCACCTCGGTGCTTCATTCCCTGTGTTCCATGCTGCCCCCGCCCCCTTCCCCACCACCACGTGGGCTCTTCCCCCAGAGGGAGCTCCCTCACTGTGCAAGGGGCAAGATTTGACATTCCAGGAAGTGTGTGATCGAAACCTGAGCTGGACAGTCCCTGGGGCCAGCACCTTTGAAACTCCAGGACAGAAAGTGGGTGCACTAGGTATAACCCTAACTTGGGGTGGGAATGTTGTGGGGCCACCTGGGAGGAGCTGCGCCTGCCAGAGGCTCACCCACCCTTTCCCTCAAGCCCTTACTCTTGCCGTCATGAATGAAGGCACGGGATTGTGAGCAAGGAGCCTCTCACACAAGCAGGGCTCCGTGCCACTGAGAGAAGTTGCCCCCGGGCAAGCAGTTCTAACTGGTCGAGCCCCTGAGCCCTCAGTGCTGGATGTGAGGCCTGACTCCGTGTGCACAGTGCTCCCATCCTAGGGTCCTCCTGGGCATGAGCGAGCATTGAGGTGGGCCAGCAAGCTGAGGACCGTGGTCTTTTAAAGGAGGGTAAGGATCTGTGTGGGGTGAACTGGCCCCATGCCGCATCATTTGGGAAGGCATGGCCCTGAGGGGAGCCATATGAGTCCTGGAATCTCATTTTGGCAACCCGGGACCTTGAGAGCCATGATAGCTTCTGTCGGAAGAGGTTAGCAGAAACTTGGCCCCTTTCTGCCCAGAGCCCAGGGCTCTTCCGAGAAAGTTTGACACACACTGTCTGTTTTTGCATCCTGGAACATGTTCTATAGCCCTGGCCCCAGTTCACCTGGAAGCACAGGTCTTTCCTTGTTTCCTTTGCTGCATTCAGAAAACAGTCTGTCTCCACCAGCCCTGGGCTGAAGTGCCAACCAGGTCTGACTGGCAGAGCCCATAGCACCTCAGCACTTGAACACCTCATAGACCACCTGCTCTCGGCGAAGGGCTTCTGACTCCTGCAGAATCTCCTGGACATATGGTACAGGCAGCCACCTCTGAACTCAGAGACTCCACCCAGCCAGGGGCGACAAGGACAAAAGTGGACACCAGTCAAGAGGCCACTCCTGGCACAGACTCAACTATGATCAGCTCCTAGACAGGGTATCGGGAGGGCAGGCATGTCTGAGCAACAAGTCAGGTGGCGTTGCCCCAAACTGAGACTCATCTGAACCAGGAGTGTGTAAAACTTTATTTATTTATAGCTTCTTATTAAAAGTGTTGAGAAGAAAAAAAAAAGAAAGAGCTTTAAATAAAAGAGCAATTGAATATTGAGAAGACATCCCAGTCCAGTCCAGATCAAGTCCATAAGTCTGGTATTCACTCCTATGCCCGATACCAATCTATAAATTCTTCTTCAATCTCACGAAACATGTGCAATGACACCGAATGAAGGAGATCACAGGCCAGTGGGTGGTATGTTTTATAGATCTGAGGTAGTTAGTTCATTGTGCCAAGCTGGCTGATAAACACATGTGGGGTTAATTGAAGGGCGGAGCGATAAATAGCTTGGTGAGCCTCGGCTTTCTAGTTCTCAGGTCTCTTGTTTCTGATGATCGGACCAGGGTGAAGCTCCCTTAACCAGTTCCCTGCTTCAGCTGGCAAGGCTCACTTCCTTCAAGACATCCCCACGAAGCAGCCACGTGAACTACCCTGATGCAGCCCTGGGTGCTGGAGCAGCTGTGTGGAGACCGCTGCCCATGCTGAGATGCTTACACGTTCACTGACTCAGCTTTCCTCCTGCGGTCGACATCTTGTGTCTGTTTTGTGAGTTGGAGGAGGACTTTGTGGATTGGTGTTGGACATATGGGTTAATGTTGGACTTGTGGGCTTGGGCAGCACTGGGTTGGGATGTTTTCTTGATGTGCACTTACCCTTTATATAAAACTCTCTCTTACACATGAGTTTTATAAGGATTGTTCTCACTCTGCCTTGGCAGGATCAGCAAGAAGGCTTATAAGGATGTTAACTGTACCAGGAAGTTTTCCTCAGTTTAATCTAAAGGGGAGAGTCCTGTTTATATCTCCGCAGGGAAGGAAGAGCGAGCGAGAGTAGGCCTCATTCTGAGTGCCAATCCTTGAGGGCAATGCTCCTGTTTGAAGCAGCTGGTTCCCAGAGAAACTGAAGGACCAGCGTCAGCTTGAAACATGATGTCTCCTCCCTAGATGACAGCACTAGAAAGGACAGCACTGAAGATAGAGTTCAGGGAGTGTGGCTGGTCAGACCTCCCCATATGGGGCAAGCTAAGAGGGGACAGCAACAGACCAGCAATGGGAGCAAAGCCACAAAGTCCCTGAGGACCCTGATTGTAAATGTCTGATGCAGGGCTCAGGAATTGGCACCACACCTGAACTGGTTGGGAATTACTCACAAAGGGGCCATACTGATTATCTAAAGGCATAACTGTATGTGTGTGTGCCTGCGTGCGCGCGCGTGTGTGTGTGTGTGTGTGTGTGTGGTGTGGGGGGTGTGCACTCGACCGCTCCAGCCCTGAGTGCAAAAATTGCAGTGGAGATGTTTAGGATGCTTGCCTTTCGGATTAGAATGCTGAAGACTAAAAGAGCATATGAATTTCTTGGCATCAGGACCAGGGATACACAGCTCTCAAGAAAGGGGGCTGGACTGTTGGTCTATAACATATCCTTCTTTCTCTTAAACTGAAAAATAGTCATCTGCTATGTGTCAGGATCCCTGTTAGTTTTGTGTCTATCTGTGTGTGTTTATTTATACAAGAGAGGCAGGATAGGCAATCTTACAGAAAGAGCAACTAGTCCAACGGTTCCTACAGGGGTGAGAAGGGAGGGGGAGTGAGGAGCCAACAACTATAGGGGAATAGTAAGTGTTCTAAAATTGATGGGAGGAGGGTGTAGTTTTTTGTGTGTTTGATCAATTGAGCTGTATCTGAGAGGAATTACTGAGAGGTGAATGATGGTTAAACATTTAGTGGAGCAGGCAGAAAAAAAGGAAAAGAGGAAAGGAGAAAAATATGTGTATATATAGAGATCTATATATATGGAAATATATAAATATGTGTACTTGTTTATATATGTATGTATATATATGCAAATGCAACAAGGAAGCCTAGGGACTTTGGGCCTTTACTTAAATCTTACCTCAGTATAATAACGGTTTGCTTTTATAATGTGGCATTGTATGATACTCACCTACCTGACATGATCTCTGAAGACCAAATGGGGTCATTAGCAAATGTGGTGAAGAAAAGTTGATGGTGCCCGGTTATTAAAAGATATAGCATCAGGAGTCTCACAGGCTTGTAGTTAAACAAGCGTCCATCTAGTATGGAAACAACAAAACCCACATGGCATGAGCACACCAGCCTGTATGATCATGAGGTGTTGACGGGAATAGGGATCAGAAGTTCGAAAACAAGCAACCAAATAGATGTGAAGGGGGTTGGATGTAATGGAGACTCAGAACTGACCTGTAAGATAAAGGGACAGTCCCTCTCAGAAGGGATGATACATGCAGGGTGCAGTAAAGCACTAATGAACCACATAACTATCCCCTACTTATTTAATATTTCCTCCTCTTATCATTGTGGTCTTTACTTGTTTTACCTCATTTGTCATGTTAGATTTACATATGTTCATTTGTATATTTAAGATCGTTAGGGACGTGAAAGGCAGGATACATAACCGTTGAGAAACAGTAACAGGAGCAATGGTTCCCTGAGGGTGTGGGAAAGGAGGGGAAGGGAAGGGGGGAATTGGGAGCTGATAGCATTGATGACTATATAACCCCACTTGAGGGACTTGAGCAACAGAATTGTATGTGAATGGATATATTGAATTATGTAAGATATAGCTAAAAAAGAACTATTATAAAGGGGGAAGGGTTCCTGGGGGTTAGGGTAGGTGGAAGGGAGGGGATAATGGGGAGCTGATATCAAGGAGTTCAGAAGAAAGAAAATGTTTTGAAACTGACTGTGATAATTGTATAATACTGCTTGATGTGATTGAACTATGGAATGTTTTGATGTTTGTAAGAGCTCTCAATGAAATGATTTTTTAAAAAGTTCTTTAAATCTTATCCCCAGAGGACTGCAGGAAGAATGTATGGAACTTGGACCAGACCCCTTGGGTTCAAGTCCAGGCCTCACCACTGGCTGTCTGAGAGTCCTGGAACAGTGCATCCTTCTCCTTCAGACAGTGGTTCTCAACCCGTGGGTCGCGACCCCTTTGGGGGTTGAACGACCTTTCCACAGGGGTCATTGGAAAGCTCATATTCCCAATGGTCTTAGGAACTGAGACACCGCTCCTCCTCTATCCGTTTCCAGGAGGGTCCGCCCACATGCAGATATGCCACATATGAGAACCCAGCATGAAGGCTGTTACCCATGCTACACCATGCTCCAAGACAAAGTTTCATTTATTTGTCATTAGAAATAAATATTTCACAATATATAATTACACATTGCTTTGTGATTAATCAATATGCTTTCATTATGTTCAATTTGTAACAATGAAAATGCATCCTGCATATTTACATTACTATTCACAACAGTGGCAAAATTAGTTATGAAGTAGCAACAAAAATAATTTTATGGTTGGGGTCACCACAACACGAGGAACTGTATTAAAGGGTCGCAGCGTTAGTAAGGCTGAGACCCACTGCCTTAAGAAACTGCAGTTTCCTCATCTGTAAAATGACCTGGCCTCCTCATTCTTTGTCGCCGAGTCCTGCCGAATCTTTAGCGTTATGCTCAGTCTGTCCTCTTGGAGAGGCCTGTTTCAAGATTCCCTTCATGGCCTTCCACCTTCCCTCCATCTGTGACTATGAGCACATCTCCCATGTCACAGCCATACTTGTCTGTTAATCCACTTCAAAGGGAAAGCACGCCAACAGTGCAGAGACTTATGCTCACGCACAATGGCCTATGTAGAAGGCCTTTAAAGAGCTAGGAAGCAAAAATCAAGTCGATCTCACGTGCTGGGTATGAGGCAACACTCTTGTCACAGAGGACCTCCTTTATTCCTCACACAACTCTGTGACGGGGGGACCACATTTTGAATGTTTAAGGATAAATACACTTCATTCTCTGGCAGTTGGGTCATGAGATTCAGATCAGCCTTAACCAACCGATTGACTACAGGGACATAGCATTGGGATCGACGTACCCAGCCTTGTCTGTCAGTTTGTTGCACTGTGTGGCTTGTGTGTTGCTGTGATGCTGGCAGGCTGTGTCACGGGTATTTCAAATGACCGCAGGCATCCAAGGTGAATAGGTGTTGGTGGAGCTTCCAGACTAAGAACAGACTCATTCATGGCCATCGAGTTAATGCTGACTCATAGTGACGCCCTGTGGGTTTCTGAGACTCTATCTGTTTATTGGTGTAGAAAGCCCAGTCTTTCTCCGGAGGAGCTGCTGGTGGTTTTGAACCGCTGTCCAAGAGGATCCCAGCCCAACGCCTAACCACTGTACATACCACTAAGGCTGCGAAGAAGGAACTAGAGAAATTGGCCGCCCCCTTCAGAGGAACTAGTGTCACCGGAAACCTTATGAATAGCGTTGAAACATTGTCAGGTATCAAAGGCCCAATGAATGGAAACGGAACACTGTCACAGATTGTGCCAGAGAATGGGCCCTTCAGGTTGGAAAGTGCTCAAAATGTGCGACTGACAAGAAGCTGCTTTCTCACATGAGAGACAACAATGGTAACGTGAAGCGTGTGGGAGTGAAGCCTCTGGGATCCTCATTTGCTGATGGGGCACACCTCCACATGAGAGGAAACAGCTGCAAAAATCTACTAATATCCAGGACTTGGAATGTGCGAAGTATGAAACTAGGAAAATTGGAAGTCATCAAAAATGAAGTGGAGTGCATGGAGATGGATACCCTGGGCATTAATGAACTGAAATGGACGGTCTTGGCCATTATGATTCCGGAAATCACATGGTTTTCTATGCCAGAAACGACACAACCAAGAGGAAGGGTGTCGTCTTCATTGGTGAAAATGGGCAGTCTGTGATAGGACTATATCGATCTGCCTTCCAGGAAATCCAATATGATTATCATTCACATTTATGCACCGACTGCCAGTCTTATCGATGAAGAAATCGCAATGAGGCACTTTAAACCTGAGGAAGTACTTCTTTGGGTGGAATAACACGGATACCAAGTCTTGAGGTTTGTGTGATGCCGTCATATGGTTTATTGTGACGTGTTTCATGTCTAAAGTGCTATTCTACTCTCTCCTCTTCATTCTGAACCTATTCTTATCAGAGTACCCGTAAAGGCGATTTCCTTTTTTCCTCTACCTGCTCTTATGATTTTTCTCCTTGTCCTCAAAGTTGGACAGTTGGGCTACTATATGCCTTCGCGTGTTCTTCCTGGGGTGCCAGGAGTCTGTGCTTCCTGAGTCTGACTCAGAATCATTAAGTTGGGGAAGTTTTCTTCCAGGAATTCCCTCGCTATTTTTTAATGTTGATTTCCATTCTGGTATCCCAATTATTCAAATGCTGTTCTTCTTCATAGCATCACTCACGATTCTCAAGTTTTCTTCGGCTTCTTTGATTGTTTTGCTTGACTGACTTTTCCATTTGTTGAAATCTGCATGATCATCTTCTAGATTGCTGATACAGTTCTTTGCTTCTTCTACTCTATGGGTGAGGTCTTTTTTTAATCTTGTTTTGTGATTCTGACGCCTCATCCCTTGACCTTTGTAGTTCTCTTTGGTTTGTGGACTGTCTTCTCTAGTGTTTCACACTCTTGCTGTACTGATTCTCTCAATACTCTAAGCAGTGTTTACTCTAAGCCGCATTCTAAAGCTTTTTCTGTGGAGGATCTACTTCTATTTCTCCTGTGAATGTCATTATGTTCAGGTTGTCTCCAACTTTGCGTTTTGTTTCTCTTGTTTTCTCGTGTAGGTTGTTGTGTGGATTGCAGCCTCCCTGTCATTTTGGAGGCGCTCGGAGCCATTTTCCTGGGCATCAAGGAAGGGTGGGAGTCTGTTTGGAAAGCCGGTAGAGTGGCTCTCTCAGGCAACGTGGGAGGTGAGGTTGTGGGCAGCGAGGGTGGTGCTATTGCTTGGGAAGCCACAGAGGTGTGGGGGAAGGTGGCATGATTGCAGGACCAGGCTAGGCTGACAGGGGTGTAGTGGGGACAGAGCTGGCTGGTGTGGGGGGGAGAGGGTGGCGTGAAGGGGGTTGAGCCGCTAGGCTGGTGCAGAGAGAGCGGTGGAAGAGCTGCTTAGCTGGCACAAGCCGGGCAAGAAAGTTGCTTATCCAGAGTGGTTTGGTGGTGTTCCACAGGTGAGCAGCGAGCGAGGCTCTGCCATGACGACAAGAGCCACGGGCTGCCAGCGGAGGGGTCTGGCTGTGGTCAATGATGGGGCTATATGGTTCTGGCCGTATCTAACTGCACTCACAGTATCAGCAGCTGCAATTGTGTGGCAGGCAAGCTCCAGCTGCAGCAACTGGAGCCACAGGTGGACGGCAGACGGTATCAGACATGAAGGGTACATGTAGCGCGTGAGTGGGGGGAGGGCTCTGGCAGTGGGAGGAGTCTTGGGCGGGTGGTGAGCAGGCTCCGGTTGTGGCTGTAGGGGCCACAGGTGGGTGGTGAGTGGGCTCCCGTTGGGACTGCAAGGGTCGCGATCTGACCGTGAAGGGGGATCTGGCCATAGCGGGGAGAGCTGCGGGAAGACACCAGCAGGCAGTGACTGATGGCTGGAGGAATGCAGCAGTGGGTGCTGTAGGCTAGGGTAGCCACAGATTGCACTGCTCCGAGGTGAGTACAGGTGTGTGGGGTGGGGTGGGGTGTGGTCAGAGAAGAGTTCCGGGGTGGTGCAAGTCTTAATTATACGCTCTGACTCCCCCACTCAGCCTCCCGGTTCCCAATCTAAGTGAGCCCTTGGAGCCCCCAGCAGCACCTTCTTACCTTGTCGGCATCTTGCCAGAAGTCCCTGGGCAGGGTTTGAAGACGTGATTTAGAGGAGAGAGAGGGTTAAGAGCTGGCTTAAGGAACTTACTCTCAAAATGGAAGAGGCAGTATTTCATTTTCTTTCACTTTCTGCTTTTCCTTTGAACAAAGCTCTTCATCTGGACTCTGTTTATGATATTTGTCCTTCATTATTTTCAGATTCTCTGTCACAGGAAACAGAATAACTCTCCATCCACTATTACAAAATATCTGCACCTGCTCTGTCATTTTGGGGTAGATTGGTAATGGGTGATCCTACTGCCTTCTGTTTTTTATGCTAACCTTGTAAATGTCCATGGCTTGCCTCGTGATTCTGACTCTTTTGCAATCTAACTCCTTAATGGTTTCACATGCTCATCCCTATTCACAAATAACAGCTTCGTTTTCTTATACTTGCCTTTTTGGCTGGGAGGGAAGAGCAGAAGTCTGGTTTTTATTCACCGATAATGAACTCCTTCAACAAAGTGTGGGTGACCCAGCCAAGGATTTTTCTTCCATTGCTTCGTCTCTCACAATCCTCCTTTCAACTTTACTTTCCATGCAGTAGTATCGTTTCATTACATTGCACTTCTTTCCGTTTTATGTGGAATTTGGAAATGACCCTAAATCAGACTCAACAACCCATTTTATCTCTATCATTATTTAAAATTTAATCGAACTACACTTCATGAGAATTGATAATATTCTGCACACTAAAACTCATATTTAATTTAATGGGGGGTTGAGGAGGAGATGATAAATAACACCCTTTTTATTTTCTGTTTTTAATGATAATGAATTAAAATGATCTAAGAGTATTAAACCTGAATAATAAAAATTATTGCTTTTATTAATGATAAAAGTTGACTCCAGAACATGCCTTGACCTGTGGCCAACTGGATTTACTGTCATTCCCTATCCCTTAGTTGAAGATTATCTGTCTACTGATCAGCTACTCTCACGGCTACTTCCCCTCTTATAACAAGGACATAATATTTCCTTTTATTAACTGACAGGAGCTAGCCTCTTCTCCCTAGGTAGCATCTGCCCTTATTTTCCCTAGGGAAACCTTGAGAAAAGAGCTGCTGGGATATAATGATCAAGATGGGAAAATATGCTGAGATGCTTCACAAGTGGGGACCGTGGTGGTTTGCTGGTAGAATTCCAGGCAGGAGACCTGGGTTTGACTGATTATGCACAACTAGCACCTATCTGTCAGTGCAACCTTGGTGTTTTGCTCTGAGGTACATTGTTTGCAGCAGAACTTCCAGAGTAAGACGACTCTGCTGAAAATCCTAGCAATCACTTCCAAGCATCAGCCACTGAAAACCCTATGCAGCCAAATAATCTGAGCTGCAGATGGTGTTTGTGTCTGACTGGGCAGGGTTTCATTTTGTTGTGTGGGGGATTGCTATGTGTCAAGGGCCAATCGGATTGCAATGAACACCACTAGAAAATACTCCCTTTGCACACACAAATAACATTGGGACATTTGGTCATAACTCTCTCTGTTCCCTGTCCTCTGTCCATGGTTTCCTTCTCTGGACAAAGAGTGTTTCTCACAGGAGACTGTCAGCCCATGAGACCCATGATGGTGCATGTCAATGTTACATACAAACACTCTGAGTCCCAGGATTGTCAGATTCTTGCAGAGAATCCAGTTGATGTTTCTGTGAGCAGATGAAGTACTGCGGTTCAATTAGACGTGTAGGCTTCTGGGCAGCTTGAAGGATGAGTCTGATAACTTCTCTATTCGCTGAAGAAGAAAATGAAAGAAACCAACTTAGTATGAAAAACAGGAACAAAATTCTATTTTTACCTCAAGCATAGCTTGTTCACACCTTCCTGATACTCATCATATTTGATGATCCCTCCCTTTTATTCCTGTGTCCAAGGTAGAGGGGAAGAACCGCGACTACTAAGCAAGCTTTATGTGTGCTCATTTCTCAACTCACCTCGGACCCATCCAAGTCAAAGATGCTGTCATTGTGTTGATTCCGACTCACAGTGACTCCATAGGTCAGAATAGAAGTCCTCCCTGCAGTTTATAAGGTAGGTGGTAAATCTTTATAGGAACAGAGAATATCGATTTTCTGTCCTGCATCATCTGGTAGCTTTGAACTGCTGACCTTGTGGCCAGCAACCCAATGCATAATAGCCAATTAGATCACCAGAGATCTTGTATTCTTTACCCAGGAAGGGAAAACACACACATTTCAATGATAGGATGAAATCGCTTTCAGAATTCTTGCAAGAATCTCTCAAATAATTGAGCCAGTTGTCCAGTGCTGTTGAAGTCTTGAGTTGGGTTCTGCCTCAGTTAAAGGAGGAGAGGCAGAATCAGCCGGATCATGATCACCCCTTTGAAAATGTTACCTCCTAGCAGGGAAACTTCCCCTGCTACAAAGTGCCTTTTGATCCACCCCAACCCTCAAATAACGAGACCCCAGATCTGCCTCTGCATGTGTTATGAGCAGTCCTGGAGAATATAACACAAAGGGAATCCTAAGGGAAAGAGCACGGCATACTTAGATTTTGATATTAAAAGTCAGTTAATTCATCAAGATAAATAAATAGGCTTACAAGCCACGGTATGATAGCAAGAAATGACAGGGTGTATATGCTCAGTTGCTAACGGAGAAGTTTTTAGTATGTGAAGCCCAGGATAGGTGAACCTATAGGGTCAGTGAGTAGAGTAAGGTTTCCTGAGGAGTACCGTGGGGGTGGGGGGGTGGGGGGAAGGGAGCTGATGTCAAGGAATTCAGGAGGGAAAAGAATGTTTTGAAAGTGATCATGGTAGCAATTGTATACTACTGCTTGATGTGCTTGAATGATGGAACAATATGATATCTGTATACAGCCCGATAAAACAGGGGGTGTGGAGGCGGGGAGAAAAAAGAAATGCCCAGGCAAGGAAATGAAAGGGCAAGCAGGAATTAGGGAGTTCAGTTTGGGTGGGTGAATATGTGATGGTGCTTGGTAGGTTATAGGTGGGTTATTGAAACACGTGTAAAGTTAAAAGGGTGACAGGGAAATGGACATACTTATATACCTGCGAGTAGGCACATTTGAATCAGCAATAGACTGCAAAAAAATTGAAGGTGGTTAGTCTGGGATATTTCCCCCTTTTGATAAAAGTGGACCAGATTGAAAAGCATCTTGATTTCTACTGAAATATTTGTGGTAGTGGACAGCTACTAAAGTGTTCCAGCAGAAATTTTTTATGCTCAATTTCTATCTTAGAACAACACTTCTGACTAGAGTAAAGAACTCATAAGAGAGAACAAGACTTGAGGAAGGAACGAAGCAACATGATCCTACAATAAAGTTGGGGAGCAGAAGCCTCACTGTATTGTATGTCCCCTGGCCAGATCAATAGTTAAGGCTGGCAGTGCACCCTTTAGTTCGTAGCAAGGCACAACCTAGAAGTTTTTATTTTATTTCTATTAAAGCAAATAAAATTAGTAATAAATGGAAAAGGGGAGTAGTTCAAGCCGTGTCACTTAGGATGCCTTTGGTGTCTAATAGCAAACCTGCAGTCGTAAGTTGGAGGAAGAATATCTTCGTACCTAGGCCATTTCCCATGGGACATTTGATCTCTAGGCTGTTGCTCTCATGAGCATTGGTCATGGATCCAAGCAAGCCAAAATCCTTCATGAATTTTGCCTCGATGGTTGTTTGATCAGAAATTAATATCGCCACTCTTGCTTATTTATTATTTTCATTAGCCTCATATATATTTCCACCTTTAAAAAATCATTTTATTGGGGGCTTGTATAACTCTTATCACAATCCATCCATCCATCCATTGTGTCAAGCACATTTGTACATATGTTGCCATCATCATTCTTAAAACTTTTGCTTTCTACTAGAGCCCTTGGTGTAAGCTCATTCCCCCCCCCCTCCCCGCTGCCCCCTCTCCCATGAACCAATATTGTTCTGATGTGCTGGAATCCTTTCACTTAGCATTGTATCTTCCAGGTCCAGCAATATCATAATATATTTCACAAATTCATTATTGCCGCCTGGTTTCCTTTCCTATCAAAGACCCTTGTTTTAAGTGTCTTGGGAATTCGGCAATTGGCTCCCATGAAGGTGACAACCTTAGAAACCCTAGAAGCCATTCTGCTGTATCTTGGAGTGTTGTGATGGGTAGACCTGTGTGCTAGACTCCACAGCAAAGGTTTTCTTTTTAGGAGTCCATTGTACAATGCTTTAAGAAACTTTCCCTTTTTTATTACATTGTAAAAGTATATGTGTAATCGGGCCTATGGATGCATCGAGTAATTTATAAAACTATCCCTAGCACATTTTTGTCGAGAGAGATATTCATGACACTTCAACGTCTTTACAAGTTACCAGTATATTCATAGTCATTATGTTGATTGTTGATGTTGTTAAATGAAGTCACGTGGCTTGTATTTCATTGGGACTCGATGTACAACAGAATCAAGCACCTCGCAGTTCTGCACTCTCTTCACAGGTATTCTTGGAGTCCATTGTTTGAGCCGCCTTTGCTTGGAGTAACGATTTTAATAAATAAAATAGATGAGATGTATCTATTTTATTGAGCTTTCAATTTTGGCAGTAGATAGTTTGAATAATGTTCTCTTGTGTTGTAAAAACTGGTGGCAGCTATAGTCGTTTATGTTGTCCTACTTTGTATACCGTAGGGGAGTCATGCTTTCTGCTTTGTTATTTGTCTTCTATACATGATATATTTTTTGAGGTTCAGTTTTTCTTTCTTTCTCTTTAATTTATCTTGAGGCTTCTCTATTTTATTAGTGTTGTCCAATAATTATTTTTTCTAGCTAAAGGAAAAGAAAAGTAGAGTGAACTCACAGGAAGAAATAAAAATAAGGGCAAAAATCTATGGAATTCAAATGATAGAAATGTTTCATGTGGAAGTTTTATTGTCAGTCAGCATATTTTATTTAACAATGTATCTCATGTCCTCATTTAAGTATATATTATTTAATTGCCTGTCTTTTACTTTTCCAAATGTAGAATTTTGGTACTATTTATTTCTAATTTTAGTCCATCTTGATTAAAGGAATTTTATAGTGTAGAAATTTTGAAATCTGTAGAAGATGTGCTTTGACTTGGTTACGTTTGTAAAGATTACAGCCGGGGACACTTTATGGACAAACTTCTGGGTTAGTTCTCTCTGTCACTTGGGTTCCTGATATGTCAAAAATTGACTTGCTGGCACAAAAGAACATATTCAGATATATGACTCTTAGTTACATATTAAACATCTGTGGTAGTTTTATAATCTGGTGTCAATTTGAGAGGATTAAGAGTGAAGGTGTTGAGTTTAGCCTTTCAATCAGGTCACATCTTGATGATCTCATTTGTAGGTGCTAGGGATATAAATAGCTTGCTGGAAGCAGGACACATGCTCAGTCCCTGGGAGACGTAGAAGCTGACAAGACACATAGAATTATTCTAGTGCCCTGACTTTGAGGAGCCACATGGAGACCCGTCAGTGCTGAGATTCTTACAATGCCATTGGATCCACTGACTTCCCACCCACTGACCTGTGATCCTTCTGAATTCGCCATCATTGCCTGTGTTTCATGAGTCTGAAGAGGAATTTATAGATTGGTATTGGACATATGGGCCAATATCAGACTTATGGACTTGATCTGGATCGGACTGGAATGTTTTTTCAATATTCAATTGCTCTTGTATAGAAACCTCAGTCTTATACACATCTGAGTGTTTATGAATTTGTTTCTCTAGTCTAACACAACAGCTCCAGCTATGGTTATTAATTTATCTATGTCTCCTTATAATTCTGTCAGTCTTGTTTTATATATTTCAAAACTAAACAATGTGGTATATTTATTAGCGTGATAGCATGATTGTTACAAACATTGTATCTATTTTTCATAGTTTAGGAATTTCAATACCTATTTTTGCCTCTGAGAACATCTTAAAATTTCAATTTCATATATTCTGCATTAAATTTTTATCATTTTATTATTTCTTCTTGAACTCCTTGACATCAGCTCTCTTTTAACCTGCCCATCCCCCAGTGTACCCCCAGAAACCCTTATTCTACTCACTGTCACTATAGGGCCAACAATCTTGAGTTTAATATACTGAAAAACATATAACAAAAATTGAAGAGGGTGACCCCCACAATGACAAAACACATCTACGATAAACCCGAATAGGAACAACAACAAAAAAAGTATAGAAAATGTTGAAAACCTGACCAGGCCTAGGGTGCATCGGAGGGAATCAACTGCCAAGGTTCTAACTGCTCAAGTCAGGTTTATTGTCGGGGTACCGGCCGGCTCCCAGCAGTGAAACGGGTCCTTAAGAGCGGTTTTGTGATTACAGAACATAATAGAGACAGACAGCGGGACACAGGAGTTCCTTGTTCCTGTGTCAGGATTAAGAGACCTAATGTATTTTCCAATGGGTATATACAACCATGGCCTTACCAATCTTTCAAAAGGCACACACATAATAGAGTGAACACGTAATAGAGTGAATGGGTAATGCAATCATAAGTGTCTAAGAGAATGAGTCAGTGGCCTAATGTTCTGTTTCCTTGAGCTCTCCTCAAAGCAGCAATCTGTGATTCCTATCAGAAGAGCGATAACTACTCTGTAGGGTGGGGTCGGCAATGGAATCTGATTGCTCTTAACAACAGATAACCTTCAGGTATATAGTGAACAGCCAGGTGCATCTTTTATGACAGCTCCTTGATGGAGCATAATTGCAGGAATCTTTTCAGCCCAGAGGATGTGATTTTAAGGATACCTCTAGCTTGGAACAAGGGAGATTTTTTTTTTTTTCTAAGTAGAGCCAGTTTCCAATGGTTGTGAGCCCATGGCTGTGAAAATAAAAATAAGGTCAGCTACACTCTTCCAAGCACTCACTATTCCACAATTTATCATTTTGATTTTCTATAGTCATCTCTCCAATTCACTCTATTTGATAATCCCTTTCTTCCCATGTCTATATTATGGATAGACGGAAATCACCGGAGCACTGGAGGCATATTTCCCATGTAGATCTCACAAGTGTAGCTTAGGCTCCCACTGTCGTCCACAGCCACCTGCAAACCAGGATCTTACAGTGTAGGCTCTGCTATATTCCTTCTCTCTGCTTCTGATTATGATTTATAATCCTCCAGTCACTGATGTTGGTGCGCTTCTTCCATGAGGACTAAGCTGAAGTCTCACTTAGATTGCTACTTGTTTGGAAATACAAGCCTTTAAGACCCCCAATGCTATTTTATCTGATAGCTGGGCACCATCTATTTTCTTCAGAACACTTTGCTATAGCACCCATATATTCTCTGTTACCTTCCTGTGGGCGAGTATCAAGCAGGGTCATATTGTAAGAACTGTTCTTAAATTGGAGGTAGGATTTAGTCTGATCCCTAACCCCATTCCTGGATCTATGTTTTATTATCTGCTGTTAGCTCCCTTTAGAGATTTCCTTGTTATTGTGTCTTACCAATCATCTGCCCAGGGCATAAAGATCGTCTGTCAATATTGCCATTGATTAGCCCCTGATACTAATTATGTAAAGCCCTGTTGAGTGAGGGATATAGGGACAACGTAGGCTAACTCCATTTTGCAATATCTGAATTATTCATTTGTACAGAATCAGTTTTTCATGGCTAGATGGTATTTACACAAACAATGAGGGGTTAATTATCAGGGAAAATTTACCATAATATTCACATAATGTCAGTCACAGGTTTGCTGGAATAATATAATTTATATACAGCATATATGCCATTGATATAGTAAGTCCATGATTATCGTCCTACTGACAGTTTAATATTCTTGCTATAGCCGTCTTCTGCTTCTATAAACACCATGAATTTTCACTCTTAAATCCTCAGGTTCCAAGTGTGTTTGAGGAAGAGTCCAGTTCACCTAGTGGAATTTCTGCATTGGCTCTCACTGGTGCATCCTTTGGATCATGTCATGTGCCTTGAAGATCCAGGACTCAATGCCCCAGTGTTCATGGCACTTGGCCTGGGTCTCCAGGCTTACTGAGTGAATAATACCAGGGATACTGCCCCCTTAGGGTCCTTAAAAGTATTTTTAGTCATTTCTCTCCCACTTGGAGGTTGGTCCTCCCGCTTTTCCTACCAACAAGTATGCACTTATGTTTCCACAGACTTGTCTGTCCCCTTTCCCCTCTCCTGACTTGACTTTCCCATCAGTATCCCCCATCCCTTTGATAGTGATGTCTATCTGTCCAGGGCGACTTCATCATAACTTTGCATGGCAGCCACTCAAACTTTTAAGATTCCTGTGAAGTAGAACATAAATTTTATGAACCATATTATGCCAATTGATTGGGTTGTACCAAAAGACCATGGCCCTAAGCTCTAAACCAAGATAATGAATCCATAAAATCATTGGTTATGTTTAATTAGCATCAGCATCTGTCTTACTTATCTAGTGCGGTTGTAATAGATATTCTACAAATGAGTGGCTTTAACAGAAATTTATTCTCTTACAGTTCAGGGGCCTAGAACTCTGGTTTCCGGGCAATTCTAGGGGAAGGTTTTCTCTGTAGAATCTAGTGGAAGGTTCTAGGCGTCCCTCAGTGCAGGGACCCTGCGTCTAGGGCACTTGCTCTATTCTCAGACCCTCTTTTTTGAGCCTCTCATCATCTTTGTGAGATTCCTCTGCTTGCTTGTGTAATCCCTTTTGTATTTCAAAAGAGAATGACTACAGATGCAACATCCTACTGTAGATTGTATCCTGCCTCAAATACTTACGTGTTGGGCTGCGATGCAAAAGGTTGGCAGTTTGAAATGACCAGCCCCTCCGTGAGAGAAAAGCAGGGTTTTATACTCCCATTAACAGTCACAGAAAACTCACCAGGGCACATGTACCGTGTTCTATGGGGTTGCTGTGAGTCGGCATGGACTCAATGGCAGTGAATTGGTCATAGTCATAACTGCCTTTAACCCTACCTTACCACCATCATAGATGTGAGGATTTGCCAAACATTCAATTTGTAACGTTAGATGACAAAACAGACGATAATTACATACTACTGAGAATCATGGCCCAGTCAAGTCAACACATATTGGGAACTCAGTTCAATCCAAAATAACCTGTGTAACCCCCCTATCTCCTTTGGATTTCCAGTTGTTGCAAAACTTCACTATGTTTTAAAACACTAACATTAAAAAAAACCCACGAACATAACACAATCTCACATCCTAGGGTTTTAATGGTCTTCCTTTGAACCATTTTATAACTGGAGTGAACTTTATATCCCTGTTTCCATTGACCTTGTGAAGAAATGTGACTTTCATCTTCTTCCTGTTTTAAGGAAATTTGTTTCTCTCGCTGTTCCCCTCAGGAGTCTCTGTGTTTAAATTTTGTCACAATTAGTCTTGGAAATGACTGTATTTTCAAATATCTGGACAGTTTACATTTTCTGTTTTTCATCTAGGCTTTTCCTTGGCACTGGGAAATTCCCATGGATTCTTTCTTCACATATTTCCCCCATTCTATTTTGTGATTTCTATTTTTATCTTTCTCTTTTCTCCTTCTAGATCTAGAGCCTTGAGATTTTCAAGGAGAGCACCTAAGCCCAATTTGTCAGTTATTTAACCTTGTCCACCATATGTTAATTCTTCTTCTTTTTTTAGTTTTCATTCTAAAGCAATGCTTTTCATGCCTATGTTTTCAAATAGGTTCTTAAATCATTTTTACTGTTCCTGTTTCATATTTAGCTTCTTGTTTGATTCTATGCTCTGTCAATTGAGTATACCTTTTAAGCTTCTGGTCTGTTCGTGTTTCTTCAGATATAAGTTGTTCTAACCGTTGTGCTTATCCTTCATAAGCAATTGAACTTGGCTACATGGTCTTGCTCCATCCTAACCAGCACTGTGACTGAGTATGTCATCCCCCTCCACGGTGGGCACATTAGCCCAAGTGTACACGACAGAAGACAGAGCCAACCTTCCCAATGCCATGACCCGTTCATACAGTTCCTCATGTTGTGACTGCCCCAATCATAAAATTATTTTCGTTGCTATTGTGTAACTGTAATTTTGCTACTGCTATGCATCGTAATGCAAATATCTGACATGCAGTATGTATTTTATTGTTACAAATTGAACACAATTAAAGCATAGTGATTCATCACAAAAACAATATGTAATTATATATTGTGAAATATTTATTTCTAATTACAAATAAATGAAATTTTGTCTTGAAGCTTGGTGTAGCAGGGGTAACAGTCTTCATGCTGGGTACTCATATGTGGGCGTATCTGCATGTGGGTTGGAGACGGATAGAGGAGCGGTGTCTAGGTTCCTAAGACCATCATAAATATGTGTTTTACGATAGTCTTAGGCAACCCCTGTGAAAGGGTCGTTCGACCCCACAGCGGTCGCGACCCACAGGTTGAGAACCACTGCACCAAGAGATTCACAAGAAGTGTTTATTTAATTGATGACAATTCTCTTCAGAAGACACTTACCCATTAGGCATATGGTCTGGCAGGAATGACCAGAGTGTGGCTAACTGAATTTGAAGTTTTTAGTTGTTTTTTATTTCATGAACATTGACAAAGCGGTTTTGCTTTGTAAACCCCCAGAGAAGAGCTATCTGTTATGTGGAATATATAGTTTTAGCATATTTAAGAAAAATTAAAATGCAATACCAGAAAGTAAGTCAAAATCACATATTTTTTTAATTACGAGAAAAAATATTACTTAAGCCCTATGAATCAGAAAGTAGAGTTATGGACATGAATATGAACAGCCATTTGTGAAAAAAAAAATCTATTATCTGCAGCTCCAGCTCTTTACCAAATGAAACCAAATAAAGAGTTGTGTGCCGCGGAGCTGACTCTGACTCATGGTGCCCGCAGAGGACAGAGGAGAGACGCCCTATTGGGTTTCCCACGCTGTGTCTCTGTGTGGAGGCATGCTGCTGCGTCTTTCTTACATGGTGGGTGGTGATTAGAACTACCATCCTCTCAGCTAGCAGCTGAGTGCTGCACCAGGAATCCTTCGATCAGAAATGCTCCAAGAGGAGCACATTCCGTCCTAATTGGCCACTACCTTCACTTTATAGCGTGTCAGTATCATCAACCAACCTGAGACAAATTCTTCTAAAAAATCATTAGAACCTGGCGTCAACATTCAGGGCTCTCATGAGCTTCTCTGACATCCTTGGCAAATTACGTCACGCACGCACACACACATTTTCATGTTCCATGAGAATTCTCTTCGGTTCCAACAAAGAGCAAAACAAGGGGTGGGGGACCCACCTGAGTCAGTTAGCAAGCAATCAAAAATCTCATCAGCATTGTTTTCTGGGAGTTTTAATGTCTTCCCCCCACACACCCTAGAAATTGCTTTCTTCCTTAATTCAGCTCGCTTTCTTTGAAATATCTCACAATCTTTCCTCCCCTTCTTTATAAGCTTCTCATCTAATCATCTAATCTCTGGGTGCCTATAGCAATTTTCTATTCATTTTAGGCCACATTATTTAAAATACGATTGTTGAGAAAGGAGACAAATGGATAATGGTTTTCATATTAAACATCATTTTTCATGTGTAAAATAGAGTTGATACATGTGTTATTAAAATAAGAGCCATAAAGTTGGAAGTAGATCCTAAATGAACATGCACCTTAAAATTAGGAAAGGTCAGAAGTTCACATATACTCATGAAAACAAATGTCCAGAATTTTCATTTAAGAGAAAATTAAAAACGTACATTTATTTGCTTGCATGTTTTTCTTTCTGAACAGAGAATGAATAATGGAAGGCCAAACTCCTTGTCTTATTAATCTTTGTACAGGACTGTTCCCGATGCCTAATAGATGTTCAGTGTTACCTTTTAAATTAGTGAATGACTGAAAGCGTGGCCTTCATATTTAGTGTCAATGCTAACTATGAGCCGCCATAGACTTTGACTGTGATGTTGCACATTTTTGTATGAGGGAAAAGAGCAGACTTTGGGATTAGATCCTCCTGGGTTTACTTATTTAGACTTTAATTTACTAGATGTATAAGTTATCCATCATTGCATAACGAATTACTCCATAACCTAGTGACTTCAACCAGGAGGGTATATTAGCTCATTTTTTCTGGGCCAGGGATCCTGGTGTGTCTAAGCTGGGTCTTCAGGCTTCAGGCAAGGAGTTAATCATTTCAATACTCCACTGGGGGTGGATTTGCTTCCATGTCCGCTCATGACACTGCTGGCAGGACTCGGTGACTTCTGCATGGTTAGACTGAGGCTTTCCATTTCTTGCTGACTATTGGCCAAGTCTTGTCACCCCAGGGCTGCTCACAACATGGCATCTGAGCAAACAAGGGAGAAAAACCTGGAAAAATGTGTAAGACAGAAGTCACGGTCTTTTGTAATCTAATTTCAGAACGATCACTTTTCCTGTTTTTCATTTGGAGGCAGTCAGACATAAGGTCCAGTCCAGGGGAGAATTTCACAAAAGTGAAAAAATACTAGAAGTCATGGACCATGGAGAGCCATCCCAGATGATTGCCTCAACTAGCTGGGCAAATGTGTTGTCATGAAGCTCTTTTTGCCTCCATTTTCTCAGATGTAAAATAATATAACAATAAACCAAACCCATGGTCATCAAGTCAATGCTGACTCACAGTGACCCTATAGGACAGAGTAGAATGCCTTCTTGGGGTTTCCCAGAGTGTAAATCATTATGGGGAAAACCCACCATATCTTTCTCCCCGGGTATGGCTGGAGGATTCAAACCACTGACCTTTAGATTAGCAGCTCAACGCTAATGTGGCACCACCAGGGATCTTTAGTAAAAGTACCAGAACTTTTACAATAGTAATAGAACTTAACTGTTAGGGCTATGGTCATGTTTAAAAAAGTGATAGTAAACTGAAGTAAGAAAAATATATTGTCATTGGACTCAAATATAAGAATAATTGTGAGGATGGTCGGGGCTGGGCAGTGTTTCATTCTGTCGTAACTAGGGTCAGTGTGAGCTTGAATGGACTCGGAAGCACTTAACAACAACAACATTGGAGTTCGCCTTCATACATGCACTTTCATCCGAACGGATATGCCGAGTGAGCCCCTGCCGTGAGTGGATCCCTGCAGCAGACACGCTACCTCAGTAATACCTTTGTCTTTGTCTTCTTGGGTGTTGAAACCAAAAGTCCAATCAGAACAGTGACTTCTGAGGGGATTAGCTGGGCTAGTTAAGTTCAAGGCAGAAAGATCTGCTTATTATGTTATGGCCACTCTGTTTATGGTTGTGGTGACGGTGATGGTGATGGAGGTGGGGAAACTCTATAGGACTAATCTTTATAGATTTTCTTGACCCAGGAAGATCATGGAGACTCAAAATGAATAAGTTTTAAGACAAAAACAAAGAAACAAGCTCACTGCCATCCTCCCATCAATTCCCCCACATCATGGCCCTGTAGGGCAGGATAGCACAGCCCCTGTGGGTTTCTGAGGCGCTAATCCTTAGCAGGAGTAGAACGTTCCGTCTTTCTCCCTCCGAGTGCCTCGTGGTTTCCATCACGCAGTTAGCAGCCCAACATGTAACCGCTGTGCCATCAGGTATTGTGAGAAACTTTGTCTACGAGCAAAATGGAGACTCTCTGCAAATAAAAGCAGAGAGTTTTATTGAAGGAATAGACTAGCTCAGACTGGGCGAACCTTCATCTGTGAAGTCAAACCCAGTCCTCCAAAGCACAGAGAGAACCAAAAGTTCTTTAGGAGCTAAAATTGCAAGTGTCAGCATTTGCCGTGCAAGCAAACGATTGGTTGACATTTACAAAAGCTATTTACAAGTGAATTTTTTTTATTGGTTGGATTTGGTGGTCAAAATGAAAGTCAGTTGTTTCCTGGAGCTTGCACATACACAAAAATATTTCATTGCAATCCTGACCCAGTTAGCAAATGGACAAACATGGAATCGGGCCTACAGCTCAGACAGGAGTCCTGCTCATGCCAAGTCTCTTGGTTGTAAAGTTTGAAAAGTGCTCTTTGTCATCCTCCATGTTTATGTAACTCTTTTAAAAATGAAATTAAGTGATTTTATTTGCATTAGTCAGAGAGAAGAAAACATTCCTATTGAGGAAATCAATATTTCAAGGGTCTTTATCTTGTCTCTGGACTTCTTACAGGTGGCGCTAACCACCAAGCACTAACTTCTCTGCAGAAAGATGAACCTTTCTGGTTCCATAAAGATTTACCTCCTTGGAAACCCATAGGGGGAGCTCTACTCTGTTTGCCCAGGTCACTATGAGTTAGAATTGATTCTGTGGGAAAGGATTTTAAGTTATTTAAGGATAGTTGTCATGTCATGATATTTATCCCTCATAATGATTGAAGTCATTGGATATGTGCTAAGGTTCCACTTCTTAGGACTCCTCCTAGGCGTTTACACATTATGACTTAAAAAACAAGTAAACCAAACTTTATATATCCAAAGAGAATCTATTCTCTTCCAACTAAGAGGATACTTTATAGGTTGGACATCTTTGAAATTCTTTTCTGAAACCACATACACAACTTGAGGCAAATCCTTGGAACATGCAAGCTGCTGAAAAGTCTCCATTGCCATTTCCAAAATCCAAACTCATGCTCACATAGAAGTCAATTAAAAGTAAGCTCACTGGGTTAAAGAGCTGATCAAACTGGATAATGTGTTTTATTGTCTAAAAGGAAGACAAATAACAGAATAAAAATATGTTTCTCTTGTACTAAAAACTGACTCTGAAAGTTAGTTTTAGAGTAACTCCCCATCCTTAGACTGAGTCTACACTGAGGAGAAAACAGCCTTTTGTTGTGTTTTGTAAAAATACCAGTCTCACATTTTGTATGAAGCACTACTCAACTCGCACCTGAACTATCTTTGTAATCAACTCAAAGTCTAGACCTGTCATCTATTAATTGTGTGCTATTAAGAAAATATATCTCCGTGCTTTACTTTAACTTACGATCTGTGCCACATTTTCTGCGTCACCAAGTGGTAGTGATGTGTTAGATGGGATTTGCTAGAGCAGCCGAACCAGGGATGCCTATGTCCGTACGTATATGTCTGGAAAGGCTTATATCAAGAAGTGACTCACGTAGCTGTAGAAGCTGGGAAGTCCCATCCGATTAAGTCTGTGGGTCAGATGGTCAGCTGGACACTTTTTCTGACTCGTGTAGCTGTGGGGGCTGGTGAACCAGGAAGCTAGAAGACCACAGGTTGGTGGATACAAAGTTGAATCCAGGACCAGCAGTCTGTGGATGGCTCCTGGGATTGGCAGACAACATGGTTGGAGGTTGAAGAACCAGATGAACGACCTAGATCTGGCAGAAGTGAAGCTTTCCAAGGAATCTGTTTAAAAAGCAGTAGGCCACACCGCCAACGAGAGTTTCTTACAATTTCATCAAAGCTGGGAGCCAATCAAAGGTGCTGCTTTCCACCACAGTTATGTGCTTCACAGAGTTGATTATGTCATGCTAGATTCCCCATGGAGTTTATTGCATTATGCTAGATTAGCAAACCTCTAAGAATCCTGGCCCAGTCAAGTTGATATTAAACCTAACAATCACAAATGAGTATTAAATATGAGGACGTATATGAGTAGAACTCCCAAACTGTAATGGGTATTATACAGGAAAGTTAGCAACAGGAATGATGCCATTTCATAAACCATTCCTTATCTAGATTGAAGGACATTATTAACCTAATACATCAGATGATAGGAGTTAAAATAAGGACCATTTTCAGAATACTCATTGCATATCATACACCATGCTCAGCTCTTTGAACACTCTCTAAATTTATATTTTACAGGCGAGAAGCTGAAATTTAAAGAGGTTATTGTGTCCAAAATGATAAAACTACAATCTGGGGTAGAGGGTAGTAGTGGGGAGGGGACTGATAACCACCCCTCATTCTCTCTGCTCATTGTCTTCTTGCTTGCTGGGATTCTGCCACTGGCCCCGAGAGCTACGGGCACCCTGCCATGTTTCCACCAACCTTGCATCCATATGACTCTGCACCCACAGGCCTGCGATCTGCCCTTAGTCTGCATCAGTGCATGTGGCGCCATGAATGTAAAGAGGGACTTATGGACTAGTGTTGGACTTACGGATTTGGATTGCACTGGGCTGGGATGCTTTCTTGATACAAAGCTCTTTCTTATACATAGATGAGTGTCGTTGAATTTGTTCCTCGAGTCAACCTGGCCTAACACACACAGCCAATGTTTTAATTATTATATTAGACAGTTGCCTTTGGTATATATACAAAATTGAATATATTGCATTGCTGGGAAAAAGTGATGGTACGTGACAGGTATATGTAACAAGGAAGGCTTTGATGACGGACCACAGAACACCTCTTGGTACGGAAGACCTAGAGAACATTATACTGAGTAAATAGAGTCAAACACAAAAGGATATATATTTATTAGCGATCATTTTATTGAGAGTTCTTACAACTCTTATAGCAATCCATATATCAATTGTATCAAGCATAGTTATACAAAAGTTGCTATCATAATTTTCCATACATTAACTTTCTATTTGAGTCCTTGGTATCAGTTCCCTTTTTTTCCCTCTTAAAGGGACAAATATTGTATGAGACCACTATTAGAAAGAAAACACAGACTAAGACAAAAACTTCCTTGGCAAATGGAACAGACTTTGCGGGCTGCCAAGAGCAGGGTACAGGGGAGGGGTAAGGGAATGAACAGTAAGGAATAGGCTAAAGGTTGACAGATATTAGCGTGGATGAAGGGGAAGACAGTGATTCACAAAAGAGAGAAGAGCAATTAAAGGAGTTGGGCCAGAGTAAGCTGTTGAGACGTTTGATAAGGGGTTTGAATTGTGGAATACTGTAATCTGGACTGGACTGTAATCCCCCCACCTAACTCACAATTACAAATCATATTAAACAATTCCAATATCCACATGCAATATGAAGAAGACCTTCCAAAATCTTCCCTCCCTTGTCCCAGACCCTTGGTGGCCTCCAAAGTCTGTTCCCTTTGGTACCCAATTTTTTTTTCTTGGATGATTTGTTCTTTTTAACAGTGGGATCATATATTTGTCCTTTTGTGCTTGATTCTATGCACTCAGTACAACGTTCTCTAGGTCTTCCATGCCTTGAGGTTTCCTGTGGTCCACCATGAAAGCGTTCCGTGTTACATATACTCATCAAACTCAAACTTGGCTGCAACAGGAAAATAACCTGAGGTATTTGGAACATTACCAATGTCCAGGACACTTCCAAAGCCAGTCAAATTCCCCTGGGGGTTGAATAGGGATATTAGCACATGGAACATGCTTCCGGTGATTTCAACCCAAAGCCAAGTTTGAGCCTCAGGGTGTTTGTTACATTTCGGTCCACTGAGACAGGCTACGGAGTGGCTGTGCACTTTGGATTCAGGAAAATGATCAGGGACTCTAACTCCTTTTGTGTCACAAGTTCTGCGGCCTTGGGTAGGTAACAACACTTCTCTAAATCTCTAATGATACTAACGATGTCATTTTTTTGCAGTGAAAATTAAAATAATTTATGAAAAGTTGTAAGCATGTTGCCTGGGGCATTAAAAAACAAACAAACAAAGACATGCACAGTGTGAACTCCAATTCCCAGCCACCCCATATGGATCCAAGCAGAACTGTGCTCTGCAGTGTTTTCAGTGGCTGATTTCTCTAATGGACATCACCAGGCCTCTCTTTTTACTTTTTCTTAGACAGGGTTCTCTAGAGAAACAAAACCAGGACACTTATGATTTTAGAGAGATAGATAGAGAGATGATAGAGCACAAAGGAATAGAAACAGTATGAACAGCTAATTGGTCCACACAGCAGTACAGAGGGCTCAGTTCAACTCACTTTCATGGAACAGTTAATATACTGGAAGTCCTTCAACTCACGAGGGCTGCTGGGTCCAAGGTCAAGGAGGCAGACAGCTGAGTATCGTAGCACAATGCAGGCAGTCTGGCACAGGCAGGAAGCAGCAAGGCAGGTCACCAACAGTCAGCCAGACGACAGGATCTGACAGTCCCAAGCTCGAGCGATATGTACACCAGCAGTGTGGTGGAGCAGGTCTCGAAGGAAGTGCAAGCTCCTTCACCCACCTCCTCTATCACCACCAATGATGCAGGTGGACCCAGAAACAGGTGACAGCCAAGAAGATGGTCCCACAGGTTGGTCCTGCAGAGCAGGTGGGAGGGCAGTCCACGGATGGAGGTGGGAGTCATCAGGTCTCTTCAGTCTGAACACTGATGAAGCAAGATCGTGGCACCCCTGGATGATGTCAAGTTGATTTTGACTCTCAGAGCCCCCACGGGATACAGTGGAACTCTCTCTTTTCTAGGATTTTCTAGGCTGTAATCTGTAATCATTACACAGTCATCTTGCCAGATCTTTATCCAAAAGAGCTGCTGGGGGTGTTTGAACCACTGACCTTTGGTTTGCCGTGGAGGGAGCACCTAACCATTTGTGCCACCAGAGTTGCGTATTGGTTTGTAGTCAAGGGTTTAACTATCTGTGTTTAACCATCTATCCTTAATTCCAGGGTTTCCTGCTGGAAAACAGGCTGTGTCTAAAAATGGTTCTTATTGATGCGCTGTGTAATTTTAAAATCTAAGAAACCTTTAAGCATACTTTCTTCTGTCTCTGTGTGGTAGCAGGAGGCCACTAGTAGGCCTTTATGCTATCTCAAGTCATTAATTTTATACCGGTTTTCAAGAGTAGCATGGGGACCTGTATTTCTGTAGGAGCTTGACAATATTTAGCAACGAAGCAACACATTTCTTATACTGGGCGTCTCTTGGGCCACTTAGTAATTAGAAAAATGATTTGTTGCCTTGATTAGTTCATATTGGAATTCTGGAAATAACCATTGACGTGTTTTTACAGACATTTGAAAAATGTAGATGTTGCCCTTTCCCCTTATGATTGTTTACATTTCTCACCCAGGTGTCGGCAGTGGGGTCCTTGGAATTCGTCTTTGAAGTGAGGGTTTCGTGGGGATGAGTAATGGCTTGCAGCTGCTTATGCCCATGGGGGTTGGTTTTCCTTTCAGCAAGGGGACAAGATAATTTGTCAGGCCAATTTAACAAGTGCCGTCTGGGACATCTCCCCGTGCTTGAAGTGAAACGTCATGGAATCACCCCTTGCCTATCCAATCTCAGGGTTTGTGGAGGATGGAGGACCAAGGTTAACATTAGAGTGTTTGGGCTTTTTTAACTTCAAAATAAGAGGCAATGTAATTACAATCAGAGTGAATATTTTGCACATGACGAGTTGGTAGGTGTTTTAGATTGCAGGTTAGCAATTTCAAGCTTTAAAGAGACAGGATCCTTGTAGTGTGAGCTCGCCAACGTGCTCTGAAGCACAGTTCGATGTGGCTAGGATGTGTGGCGAGGATGAGCCAAGTTTTTACTGTGACGCTTTGGGGAAGTCTGTCTTCCTGAGATTTTACGGAAAGTCTGTAAGACACTGGTTTACAAAAACAGTGACTTTCCCTGCTGCTTCTGGGTCAGAACGAGGGTGTCTCTTCAGGATGCAGCCACGCTTTTTCTCACCCAGTCAGGTTGGAGGTGGGGTTTGGTTCTGATCGTACTGATGGGTTTACAGATCTCAAAACTCACCGCCATCAAGCTGATGCTGACTCACAGTGACTCTATAGGACAGGGTAGAACTAATTGCCCCAGTGAGTTTCCAGGACTATACATCTTTATGGGAGTTTACAGAAAGCTATGAGGACAACTGCCAGGCCAGCAGGTCGAACCCGCCAGTGACTCCGAGGGCGAAACCTGAGACTGTCTGCTCCCACAAAGAATTGTCAGTCAGAAAACCCTACCTAGGGTCACTGGGAGTCGGAACTGGCTCGGTGGCACATGGGTGAAGTCATCTTCGGTCGACATAATTGCCTTTGTGACTTGGTGGAACTCCAGGTGACGCTGGAAAAAGAAAATTGACAATGGCTCCCCGAGACCATAGCTCTCGGCCTAATCAACTTGTTTCTACCCCCCACCCCAAACCCACTGCCCCCTTGGGACTGGATTTGAAATGCTGTCACTGTCACAACAAAGCTTGGAGAAGCTGCCATTGCTAAGAGCCGTCGAGTGGACTTTGATTCACAGCAAGCTCATATGAGAGTATAATTGCCCCGAAGGAGTTTTTTTAAGTCTATAATAATCTTTACAGCCCAGGTGGTGTTGGGGTCGGGCTGTTAACTGCCCAGCCAGCAGGTGGAAACCAGCAGCCACTCTGTGGGAGAGAGACAAGGCCCAGGGGTTGACCATTGCGTCATCAAGGCGTTAGAAACTGGATCTGCCAAGAGTCCCTGGGTGGCAGAAATGGTTAAGTGCTGGGCTGCTGACCAAAAGGTGGGGAGTTGAAATTCACCCGGAGGCTCCTGGGAAGAAGAACCCAGACATTCCTTTCTGTGCTCCCTGCGGAGCGCAGGCTGCTCTGCCGCACAGGGGCCACCATGAGCCGGAGGCAACCCCCCACTGCTGGTTTTGTTTGGGTTTAATCTGTGGAGAGTTTGGCATGGGAGGGTGCAGGCCTGGCATCAGAGATCGGGCTTTGAGATGAATAACTCTGCCTTTTCCGGGCTGCGTGGTCTTGGGTGACTCACGAGCAGTTCCACGCCTTGGCTGTGCAAAATGTGGAAAACTGTCCCCCGTGTCAGACCGCGCCAGCCAGTCCTCAAAACTTTACAGCCACCACACACTGTCGAGTAAGTGCTTACAAAAGGGAAATCTTTAACTTTCTCAGTGCTCTCGCTTGGCAGACAAATCTGAGGGGGAGGGTTTTTAAACGTTCCTGGCGGGGGCGGGGGGGGGGGGGGGTTCCATGATCTCTTAAATCCTGTTCCCCTGGAACATTTTAAAGCCTCCCTGTAAAATGTGAATGCACAAGAAGACTTACAAAGTGGAAATATTTTCTCCTCTCTTCTTCAGCACCTGGTCTGTGCTGACACGGGTCCTGAGCCGGCGTTGTCCTTCCCGCGCAGGGCTTGCCCTAGAACCCCAGTAAGGGAGACTGGTTGGGAGGGAGAGAAGGGACGGTAGTTGCCTTGGGCCCAGTTTAAATTGGGCTAAACCCAAGCTGTGTAACTGTCCCCGACCTGTGCCTCAGTTTCCTTGCAGAGTGAGCTCATATCATAACAATTCTCAAGGAGCGGTGGGAAAATCGCATGCCTTTATAAATCAAACCATGCTCCACGTTTCCAAGGAGCACTACATGTTTAAAGGGATCCCACTGTAAGTGCTTTCTGAATGATTTTTTGGTAAATGTAATTTAAATATTCTTCAAAGCGCCCTCTAAATAGAGCTGTATTAGCTAGCTGAGTAGTTCATGCTGGCATCTTAGCTTTGTTGTTCATGGTAGGTCTCCCTCGGTGCAAAAATGGCTAAAAATGCTCAGCTGGTCATGGAATTCTTGGAGGTTCAAATCTCCCTAGAAGCCCCTCAGTAGAAACACCTAGCAATCTGTTTCTGAATGACCACAGCGTTGGCAAGCCCTGTGGAGAAAAAGTCTCCCCTGAAACTTGTGGGCTTGTCGTGAATCGGAATGAACTCCATGGAAACTGGGAACTGGTAGTTCAAAAAATATATAGAGTGGATTGAATTTAGTTTTGAGTTTGGGAGATTGCATTGGCTGAAGAAGAGAGCGTTCTCAGGAGGAGGATGCGAAGAAAACTGGCCAAC
The DNA here is from genome assembly GCF_050624435.1 of Tenrec ecaudatus. Classification (NCBI taxonomy): domain Eukaryota; kingdom Metazoa; phylum Chordata; class Mammalia; order Afrosoricida; family Tenrecidae; genus Tenrec; species Tenrec ecaudatus. The sequence goes on from NC_134546.1 coordinate 31,766,062, forward strand.
AACTTCAGCTTCGTCAAGCTGGCGCCACTAGAGGGCAGGATTGGCATTGGAATGAGAGGTAGTCACCCCATCTAAGAACACTGCCTGTGAAAACAGGATGGGGCCGGAATACACAGCGGATAAAATGATTTGGTGAAGCAATTTGATGATAAGAAACACTGCATGATAGTAATTGGAACTTTCTGTCTTATTGGCAACGCACCTTCTGGAGAGATTTTTGTGGTTTTGTGTGTGTTGGGGGAGGGCTTTTTTTGGAGGGGGAGGGGGGAATGCTCGTTTCAGAATGTAAAACAACCAGGTGCCAACCACTTGGGGCTAAAACCTTTCCTTCTCACTTCCCACCTCAAGCCCCAGTTTGCCAACTGTAAGTGGGCTGGAAATTCCCCGTGTGAATGACCTTCACTTTCAGTTCTGGAAGTCCTAAGGAGCAGTTTTGCTCTGCGTGAACACACAGGAAGATCACGTTCTCTAGCAGTGTCTAGTCACCGTGTCAAACTTCCTGCTTGTGCAGCTGGACGGGGAAGAACTGCATCTGACCTGGCTCAGCGTCCATTGCTTGGTTGCCTGGCTTAAGGAGAATGGCCCTTCATCCACCGTACTACCCCGGCAGATGCTCTAGCACTTCAGGATGGAGTCATGCGTGAGCACACAGGTCTACCTCTGAGATACTGAAAGTGTCATTCCAGATCCCTGCCATAGAGTGAACATCACAATAAAGAGAGCCACACACATTTTTGGTTTCCCGGTACATGCAACCGTTATTGTGCAGAATACTTTGTTCTAACAACCTGGCCTTCTGTGATGCTCCCCCTCCCGCATGCTCACTGAAGACAAAGTAGATGCACAAACAAAGGTGGTGAAAAAAGCTGATGGTGCCCAGCTTTTTAAGGATATAGCATCTGGGGTCTTAAAGGCTTGCAGGTAAACAAGTGGCCATCTAGCAGAGAAGCAACAAGCCCACATGGAAAAGCACACCAGCCTGTGCGATCATGAGATGTGGTTGAGATCAGGTAACAGGCACCAGAAGACTCCAAACAAACAAGCAAAAAAACATTGTTGAGAACAAGGGGGGATTGGAGAAGAGACCCAAAACCTATCTGTATACAGTAGGACATCCCTTCACAAAGTGTTTCAAGGAAGGGATGAGTCAACCAGTGTGAAGTATAGCACCGATGAAACACATAATATTCTGGTTCTTTGAGGCTCCTTACCCCACCCACTATGACCCCAATCCTGCCTTTCATTGTGGGCTAGGCCAGAACATGTGCACAACTATAGAAAAGAGCTCAGGATACATGGAATCCAGGTCAGATAAAACCCTCGGAAACGTAAATGGGAGTAGCAATACCAGGAGGGTGGGGGAAGGTGGGGAGAAGAAGGGGGGAAGAAATCATGGGTGAAGAGAAACAGCAATCGGTGTAATATATGAAATTAATAATAGTTTATCATTTATCAAGGGCTCACGAGGGTGGGAGGGGGCGAGGGAGTGTAAACGAGGAGCTGATACCCAGGGTTCAAATAGAATATAAATGTTTAGAAAATAATGGCAACATATGTACAAATATGGTTGATACAATTGATGTAAGGATTGTTATAAGAGCTGCAAGAGCTCCCAATAAAATGATCTTTTTTATTTTAAAAGTTATTGCACTTAAGGTATTATGTCGACTTGGAACTCTTGGCTAGGGGCGGAGTTCAACCTGTCAATCAAGTGGTAGCTTGATGACACCTCCTTGTGTTTAGCCTTTTGGATAAGATGAAACTGAGGCAGCTTCTCTTGGTCACTTCACCTTCTTTTCCTCTTAGCTGGGACTTCACTGAGACCCTGTGTGTGACCCTGCCATGCTTCTACCGACCTTGGATCCATATGACTGTGTACCCACCAGCCTGTGACCTCCCTGCTTCCCCTTTCTGTGTCATCAGCCAGCAGCCACGTGAGTCTGAAGAGGGCCCTGAATAGCATTGGATCTTTGGAGTTGAGTTGTACTGGGCTGGGGCACCTTCGTCATGTTAAGTTGTTTTTTTGTTGTTGTTGTTGCTTTTGCTATAAAGTTCTTTTTTATGAATAGGTGAGTGTCACTGGGTTTGCTTCTCTGGTCCACCCTCCCTAACACAGTTACATCTTCACATTAGACATGAAGTGAGTACATGTGGTAAAAATGACACCTGAAGACCGGCTTGATGCAGGCTGGCCACAGCCTGCCATTTGGAACAACGTAGTATCTGCGAAAGGCAGCAAACCTAGCACAATACGTCAAGGTATGCTGAAGAAGGCAAGTTAGTGAAGATACCTTTCGGTTTTGTTCTAATAAGAAAAAAAAATCGAACATTTTTGTTTCACATTTTATTCATGTTATCGCATGAAGGATGTCACTCATTCTTTTCTTTAAAATTCAACTGTTCATGTTGAGATGGTAATCATCGAAACTATCGATCATCGATGATTGTGAAGCTGCAAGATATAATACAGAGGCTGATGGTGCCCAGCTATAAAACGAGATAGGGTCTCGGGTCTTAAAGGCTTGAAGGTAAACAAGCGGCCATCTAGCTCAGAAGCAACAAAGCCCACATGGAAGAAGCACACCAGCCTGTGGGATCATGAAGTGCTGAAGGGATCAGGTATCAGGCATCATCAGAACAAATAATCTTACCATAGTGAATGAGGTAGGGAGTGCGGAGTGGAGACCCAAAGCACATTTGTAGGCCACTGGACACCCCCTTACAGAAGAGTCTCGGGGAGGAGATGAGCCAGTCAGGGTGCAATGTAGCAACAATGAAAAATACACCTTTCCTCTAGTTCCTAAATGCTCCCCCGCCCCCCACTATCATGAGCCCAATTCTACCTTGCAAGTCTGGCTAGACCAGAGGATGTACACTGGTACAAATAGGAACTGGAAACACAGGGAATCCAGGGCGGGGGATCCCTTTAGGACCAGTGGTGTGAGTGGCGATTCTGGGAGGGTAGAGGGCGGGTGGGTTGGAAAGGGGGAACAGATTACAAGGACCTACATGTGACCTCTTCCCTGGGAGACGGACAACAGAAAAGTGGGTGAAGGGAGATGGTGGACAGGGCAAGATATGACAAAATAATTTATAAATTATCAAGGGTTCATGAGGGAGGGGGAAATGGAGGAGGGAGGAGAAAAATGAGGAGCTGATGCCAGGGGCTTAAGTGGAGAGCAAATGTTTTGAGAATGATGAGGGCAATGTACAAATGTGCTTTACACAATTGATGTATGTATGGACTGTGATTAGAGTTGTATGAGCCCCTAATTAAAAACAAACAAACAAACAAAAAGAAATACTACAGAAAGATCCCTCACCCAGCTTACCTCAGTGGTACCAACTGGCAAAAACTCTAGAACACTATCACAGCCAGAATATTGAAGCTGGTTTCATGAAGCTACAGAACACGTTCCCTTTTAATAGCGATGACCACTTCTCTTTCATAACACCCATCCTTCCTAACCTCAAGCAACCGCCGATATGTTCTGTTTCTAGAATTTTGTCTTTTCGATAATAGCAGGTGGCTTTTATCCCTTAGCCTAAATCAGCTGCTAGGGATTCATTGAAGTTGTGACACCGATTCATCATTTGTTCCGACTTACAGTCAGTGGGCACCACGGCATGCTCATAGTAGTTTCTTCACCAATCCAGCCATTGAAGCACATCCGGGGCCATGGAGTTGGCTCTAACTTCTAGCAACCCTAAGTGCAACCGAATGAAGCACCGTCACCTGCACAATTGTGCTGTTTGAGCCTCTGTGTCACTCCATCGTGTTTTCACTGCCCTCCTGCTTTAGCCAGGGTCACGTCCTTCTCCAGGAACTGGTCTTTGCTGATAACATGTCCACAGTATCTGAGCGGAAGTCTTGCCTTCCTCGCCTCTAAGGACCTTTCCGGTTGTACTTCTTCCCAGACAGATTTGCTTGTTCTTTTGGCAGGCCTGCGTCCTTTCGATATTCTTCTCCAGCACCGGAACTCCAAGGCATGGGTTCTTCTTCCTTCTTCAGTGTTCAACTTTCACGTGCATGCGAGGTGAGTGAAAGTACGACTGAAGAAGAACTGGGTGAGTTGCAGTTTGGGGCTATTAGCAATAGAGCTGCTATGAATATTTGCGAGCAGGTTTTTGTGGAGACCTAAGCTTGTATTTTGCCTGGTTACGTGCCTAGGAGTGCAATTCCTAGGCTGGATGGGAATTGCCTATTTAGCTTTTCAAAGAAACTGCCGCACTGTTTTTGAGAGCAGCTGCCTGGTGTTATGTCCCCACCCACGCATTATGTGAGTGACCCACTCGCGCCAGCTCTTGGCGTTGTCTCGGTTGTGATGGTGTCTAGTGAGGACTCATTGTGGTTTAATTTGCATATCCCTAGCAGCGAATGATGTTGACCATCTTTGCCATCTTTGATCTCAGTTCGTGAAATGCCGGTTTATATCTTTTGCCAATTTTTCTAATTGGATTTCTTTCTTCTTCTTTTTTTTAACTGTTGGGGTTTGAAAATTATTTCTATATTTTAGCTACTCATAATTTGTTATGGAAGTGATTTTCAAATACTTTCTTCTATTTGTAATTATCCTTTTCATCATTTTAATAGGACCTCCAATGTAACAAATATGTGTAATTTTGATTAAGTTCAAATGGTTGTTTCTTTAAACCAGTCGTGGAGTATGCTTTGGGGGTGATGTGTAAGAACTCTTAGTCTGGACTTAGATTCTGGCTTTTTCTCGTTCTAAAATTTTTATAGTGTGACCTTAAATTTTATCTATCTATTAATTTTTAAATGGTTTTTTGCCCTATGGATATCTAATTGCTCCAGTACAATTTGTTGAAAGGGCTATTTCCTTCCATTGAATTGCCTTTGCACCTTTGTCAAAATCATTTTTGCATATGCATTGGGTTTATTTCTGTTCTATTGATGTACGTATCTAGACTAGTAATGCGGATGTTAGGTGCCATCTAGTGTGTTCTTCCCCCAAAGTAACTGAAAGCACAGCAGACTGGCCGTTGTCAGTCATTCCTGTGTCTGAGCCCATGGTTGCCACCACAGTGTCAACCCATCTCCTTGGGGGCCCTCTTCCTCAACACCCCTCTACTCTTCCAACAAGATGTCCTTGTCTAGGGACCGGTCTGTCCTGACAGCAGGTCCAAAGTACGTAGGACGAAATCTCCCCATCCTTGCCTCTAGGGAGCACTCTGGCCATACTTTCCCAAAGACAGATTAGTTTGTCATTTTAGCAGTCAATGATGCTTTCAACATTCCTCTCCGGCTCGACAATTCAAATGCATCGATTCTTCTTCGGTCTTCTTCATGCGATGCCCATGCGTGTGAGGCAATGGACAACATCGTTGCTCGCTGCATTGAACACTAATCACAGAACACCTGGTGAGCTGTGGGATGACATCGGGAACAACATACATGAAAAATGCAAACGGCCTTCAACACATAGGAAAGAAAAAGAAGAGTGAAGTGGACATCAGAGGAGATGCTGAAACTTGCTCTATGAGGAGCTAAAGCCGGTGCAAGGCATGATGGACTCTAAGGGGTGAATAGGAAATGTCAAAGGCAGTTCAAGAAGGGACTTCTAATAGTGCTGTCTTCACTACGATATACAGTATGTAACATATACTGTGTATAAAACTCTTACATTAGGTAAACTGACTCTTCTCACTTTATTCTTTTTCAAGGTCTCGCTTGCATTTAGAAAGTAATTTCATTAAACCTTTATATCAATTTGTGGAGCAATGACATCTTATCTGACATCCATGAACACAGTATGTCTCTCCATTCATTTAAATACATTTTGATTTATTTCATCAGAGTTACAGATTTTTAAACATTTAATATCTGTACATGCTTTGATAGCTGTTTAAGTTTCGGGAATGCTCCATGAATTTTCATGCCATCCTTGTGAAGGGGCCATACTAATCTTCTCTGTTTCGTTCCAATCTTAGTACATGTGCTGTTCGCATGAGTACTTCTTGTTTCTGCATCCACAGTGCCCATGTGACCGAGCGGAACTCCTCGAAGGTTTTCTAGGGCAGCATTTTTTTCTAGGCTGAAGCCAGCAGTGTCGAAGCAGACGACCCTACAGTGGTTCTCTGACCCCATGCTAAACTCACCACATGGAAACAATTCCTCCCCATAGCAACCCTGCAGGACAGAAAAGGCTTTGTTATTTTTCCACCTACGTTTTTCTTTTCCCTTCTTTCTTCCTATTTTATTTTTTCTGTTGAGCAGTTGTAAATACTATTGAACAGTATATTGTTTTAATTTTCAAAGTCATACGCAGACGTATATCTGTGGTGCTTGTATGTTTGTCTCTTACCCTCTGACTTTACAGACCTCCTTGGTCCTCGAGGTTTTCTTTCTGTACCTTTTTCTCTTTTGACTTCACTGCACTAGCTAAGATGTCCAGTTCAACAATAAATGAGTGTAGTGGCAGAAGAAGAGGGCTTGGTCTTATTTCTTTATCTTGTGCGGTAACTCTTCAGACTTTCACCATTAGATATTCTGGTAGCTGAGGGTCTTTTTGTAGAGGGTCTATATCCAATTGTAGAACTCTCCCTCTTTTCTTTTGGATGGATAATTTTCTTTTCATCATGAGTGGGTATTGAATTTTGTCAAATCCTCTTTTTTGTATCAATTTATAGGGTCTAGGTATTGCTTTTCTTTAGATAGTGGACTATATTGATTTAATTTCAAAATTCCAACCAGTCTTGCATTGCTGTTTGGCGATAGTCTATATTCCCGTGTGATGCAAACAATTTATGTTTGATTATGAGCCCAAATTTGGGCAATTCAGTATAAGCCAGGGGTGCCATTAAAGAAAGGCCTTCCAGCCTGCCTCCATAGAGGTTACACCCAAGAATATGCTAAGGAGCAGTCTGCTCTGTGGCACACGGGGTCGCCATGAGTTGGAATCAGCTGCACAGCAAGGGATTTGGTCTTTTTTGGTTTTGGGTCAAAAGATATATTTCACCAAAATATGTTGCTATAAGATTTTAGGGATATTTACTAGTATTTTGTTTAGGAGCTCCCCCTATGTTCCTTGAATATTTTGATCTGTGGTTTTCTTTTTGCATTCTGGTTTGAATATCAGAGTAATATTAATTTCATAAAATGAATTTCAATGTGTTCCTTCCTCTTGATTTCTGTCATGTAGCTTATAATTTATGAATTTGATATCATACCAGTTTGAGAGCAATGTAGAGACATGTACCTGCTATCATGTTTCTTTCTCTCTCCTATTAATAATAAAATTGTATTAAGTAATTACATATATATTAATTATATCAGGAAGTGATGTAATATTTACTTTTCCATTGGTCTTCTTTTCTGATATTGTAATATTCCTTCTTTCACCATTTTCTTTCCATTTAGAAAACTCAGCCTTTCTTGTGGCTTAGGTTCATTGTTGAATTACAGACCTTGACAAATGGAACATACAAGAATCAGATTTGCTGCCTCTGTGGATAGGTTGGAGAAAAATTAGAACAAAGCCGGGGGGTGAGCGCACAACAGACTCAATGCCTGATATACAAGTTCAGTTTAAACCTTTAAACATTTAAACATTTAAAAGCCCATTGGAACCCAAATATGACTTTGCATATATCAGACCTGAAATCCACAGGCCATCTCAGATTAGATTTGATGTGCTGAACACTAATAGCTAATGATCAGATTAGTTGTGTGCTTACATGATACATGGAAATGATACAAGGAAATGATACATGAAGAAATAAAAAAAAATGATAAACCAATCAAAACCCAACCAAACAAAAATTACTTAAAAAAAGAAACAAAAGAAAGTAAAGACCAAAATGTACATCAGAAGAGACTCCGACTTGCTCTTAAATGTGAAGTAGCTAAATTCAAAGAGCTGAACAGAATATTTCATAGGATAACGCAAGGGGATAAATTATTAACACAAAATGTGCAAAAGCGTGGGGTTATAAAACTAAAAGAAAAGAACACATTGGGCGTTTCTTGAACAAAAAAGAGCTGAGGAAAAAATTCAAGTCTTGAATTGCAATTCTAAGGGTAAAATATTGAGCAACGCAGAAAGCATTAAACGAAGATGGAAAGAATACAGTCACTCGATGAAAAAGCATCAGTCGACTTTAGACCATGTCACGAGGTAGCACTTGATCAAGAACCAATAGTATTAGTGGAAGATTTCCATGCTTCACTGAAGAAATTAGTGAAAAAACAAGTGTCTAGGAATTGATGGAGTACCAATCGAAATGAGGAAGCATTGGAAATAGTCACCGGTCGATGCTAAGAAATCTGGGAGACTGCTACCTGGACAACACATGGGAAGGGTTATGTCCATTTGCCTGTTCCAAAGAGAGATGACAACCTGATGCCAATATTATCAAACAACACCATTATTGCCACAGGCAAGTAAAATTTTGCCGAAGGTCATTTAAAAGTGGTTTCAGCAGTATCATGACAGGGAACTGAGAGAAATTCAAGCTGGATTTAGTAGAGGACATGGGATGAGAGATGTCATTGCTGATGTTAGATGGATGCTGGCCAGAGTAAAGACGGCTAGAAAAGTGTTAGTGTTTTATTGATTATGCAAAGGCGCTTAACTGGGCGGATCATAGCAAACTATGAATGACATTGCGAAGAAGGGGAACTTCAGAACACTTAATTGTGCTCATGCAGAACTTGTACATGCACCAAGAGTCAGTCCTTTGAGTAGAACAAGGACATACGGCATGCTTTAAAATCAAGCATAGTGTCTATGAAGCTTGTATTCTTTTACTATTTAGTCAATATATAGGCTGAGAAAATAATCAGAGAAGCTGGCCTATATGAAGTAGAACACAGTATCAGGATTGGAGGTAGACTCATTAACAACTTGAGATATGCAGATGGCATGGGCTTGCTTATTGAAAGCAGGAGGAATTGAAGCACGTTCTGATAAATATCAGAATGGACCCTTTCATCTGGGCAACAACTCAATGTAAAGAAAGGCCAAATCTTCACAACTGGACCAAGAGACGCCATGATAAGTGCAGAAACAATTGAAGTTGTCAAGGATTTGATTCTGCTTGGATCTCGAATATATGCTCATGGAAGACACAGCAAAAAATAAATGGTGTATTACATTGGGGAAATCTAATTCACAACACCTTTTGAAGTGTAGGAGAGCAAGGATATCACTTTGAGGATAAGTGTGTCTTCTATGGTATTATCAATTACTTATGTGCATGGGAAAGTTGGACTATGACTAAGGAAGACCACAGCAGAACTGATGCATTACAATCATGGTATTGGCTGTGTTTCCAGTTTCCATGTGTACCAGTGCACATCCTCTGGTCTAGCCAGACTTGCAAGGTAGATTTGGGATCACAGGGAATCCAGGGTGGATGATCCCTTCAGGACCAGTGATACTGGGAGGGTGGATTGGAAAGGGGGCACTGATTACAAGGATTTACATGTGACCTACTTCCTGGGGGACAGACAACAGAAAAGTGGGTGAAGGGAGACGTTGGACAGGGCAAGATATGACAAAATAATGATTTATAAATTATCAAGGGTTCATGAGAGCGGGAGGGAGAGGAAAAATGGGGACCTGATGCCAGGGGCTTGGGTGAAGAGCAAATGTTTTGAGAATGATGAGGGCAATGAACGTACAAAAGTGCTTTACACAGTTGATGTATGTATGGATTGTGATAAGAGTTGTATGAACCCCTAATAAAATGATTTTAAAAAGAGAATTATGGTATTGGCACAGAACTTTAGAAATACCATGGACTTCCTGAAGAATGGTGAGACTTGTCTTCAAAGAAGTAGAACCAGAATGCCCTTTAGAAGTCAAGGTAGTATGTTATCAGGAGAGACCAGTCCCTGAAGAAGATATAATACTTGGTAGAGAGGCAGTGAAAAAAAGGAAGACACTCGATGAGATGGACTGACACAGGGACTGCAACAATGGGTTCAAACAGAACAACAATTGTGAAGATGGGGCAGTATTTCATTTTTTTATACATGGGGTTCTCTGAGTTGGAACTGACTCAAAGGCACTGAATAACAAATCAACCCAGCAAAGCATCGCCATTAGCCAGTGAAACTATAGCCACTCTCTAGGTAAGGATTCTCAAGACATACCCTTGAGAGATATAGTTCAACCCCTTAACATGCATATCGTGCATATAATATTTATTTTGTCCAGGTATGTCTTGATGTTCCAATTATATTCCAAGGCTATATCTCCTATCTACCGAAGATCTGGGAAGGACTTGAAAGATCATTGATGATCTACATTACCTGGGGACTTTTGAAAGATTCCAATTCCCAGGTTCCGTTTCAGACAGACCTAACAAGGCAAAGTGTGTGTGAGAGGAAGCTGTGTTTGTTTGTTCTACTACACTTATTAGCTACAGAACTCTTTGGTACGTTCTGGTATGTATTTATGCCACCTTTGGATACAGCTTACTTTTTGTCTCTTTATTCAATAGAGAATCCTGCAGTTCCTTTCAGTTTTCTGTGACCTTGACTTGCATTTTGGAATGAGGGGATATTCTGTATTTCAAGAAGGGGCAGACTAAGTTAGCACCATACGTTGCTTCTGTAGGACTCTCTTACGTAATTTCTTGGGACTGTGTTCTGATGCGTGTCCTTTAGCCTTCTGCATACGTAATAGGGTGGAGAACTAGTACCTTAAACTCTTTCTCTCCCTTCTAATAGAAGTTTAGAAGGATTGCATCGGACATGAAGACTCAACTCGCGATAATGCATTTAAAATCTATTTCATGCTACATAAATTTGGGAAATGTATTGTTACATATTTATAGCTAGGAAAGATACTGTCCAGCTGAAAATGTCCATCTGGAAGGAAAACAAAACAAAGCAGCATCCCCCCCCCCACCCCCATTGCTCAAAATTAAAGCATCATTTCAGCATTTGATATAAGAAGTTCTTCAGAAAATACTAGTTTGTTTGTTTTTTGTTTTTTATAAAGAGGCATGTCTATTTCTTTGTAACTCTACCGGAAAATTAACCACACAAGATATGATGGTGCCAAGAAATCGTTTGCAAGAGCGCAGATGCAGGCTCATGAACTATTGCGTTTTCCAGCCAGCGTGCTTCCTGATGGGGCGGGCTCCTTCGTGACTCATGATCATTACTCCACAGTGAGGGTGACTGAAGCTCATGCTTTCCTGCTGACTGAATCATTCTGCAGGAACTGACTGTGGAGGTGGGCAATGCACAGGGGAGAAGCCCCGCCCCCCCTTCCTTCTCCGCGGGCACTTTTCACAGAGAATGGACCATTTCTGGGTGGGTTATCGCTCCTTCCTTCCCAGGGCAGTGTCTGTGTGGACAATAAGTGAGTGCGGAGACAGACGTTTGGCATCCTGCATTGGGGACATCTGGTTAATGAAATACATAGCCACGTTGCCATGCTTTGGCTTCGTGTGTGAGCAAAGCTTGGTCAGGGTGATAGGAGCCGCGGTGGTGCACAGCTTAAGCTCCCAACTACTGATGTAAAGACTGTGACTTTGAAATCTCCAGTGGTTCTGTGGGGAGAAGGCTCGGCGCTCAGCTCCCAGGTCTATGGTTCCAGCCTAGAAAACCCCACCAGGCAGTTATAGTGTGTCACTTGGAGGTCTGTGAATTGAAACCGATGGCAGGGCACCTAGCGTCCTTAGTGGATCCGCAGCCCCTAATTAGTCTACAGAGATCTTAGCGGGCTGATGCGGTGCACTAGAAAGCCCCGCGGCAGCAGGATCCCGGCACCGCCCCAGGACCCAGCGAGGAGTGAAGCTTCTCAGTGACTTGCACCCAAACCACCAGCCCTCCCTGTCCGACTTTATCTTCGGACACGACCATTTTCAGTTGTGCTTTTCTTTCTCATGCACTCTCTCTTGTTCTATGTGCGTCTCTTTCCTTTCTGAAAGCAGCTCGTGCTTTTAATGTCTTTACATTTCTCTTTGTTATCTCTTGGAGCATAATCATTGATAGTCCCTTGCAAATAGTCTTCACTTTGCATCATCCCTGTCTCCTCTTGTCCCCTTGCTCCTGTTCGCGCTGGTCTCTGTCTCCATGGTAGAAGCACTGTTCCAGCAGCTGGCGAGCCTCCTGTAAGAGTGAGGCACGAAAGCTTTTTGGACAGCTTAGATGCGAGTGTGAGGCTTGTTGATGTTCATCATCAGTTGCTGCCAGGCGATTTCACCATAGAGGAGAGGATGCAAAAAGTCAATATGCAGGATGTCAGGGGTTTTTTTTCTTCTTGGTCTCAGAGAGAACCCACCAATCTCCTGAACGTAAGACATGGCTGCCTGCTTTGTCTTCAGACAGTTACATTGGGAAAGGAACTGGGAATTTCACATGGAGCCTGAAGGTGGAATTCCCACACGTGTGGAGCGGGACTTTAAAGCCAGGCAATTTTTACACCCCAAACCAGATCCCCTGCCACGGAGTCAATTTCAACTCATGTTGTTATTGTTGTTGTTGTTAGGATTCATCTAGTTGGTGCCAACCCATAGCGGCCTCATGCATAGCAGAACAAAACCCTGCACCTGGCCCGATGCCATCCTAAACAATTGTTCCTTTGAGCGCATTGTTGCAACCATGGTGTTAATCCATCTCCTTGATGGCCTTCCTCTCTTCACTGCCCCTCTGCTTTAGGAGCCTGGTGTCCTTCTCCAGGGACAGCTCTCACCTGACAACTCATCGCAACCCTGGCGAGCGTTTCTCACACTATCTACTTTTATGGGATGCATAGCTCCATCTATCAACTATGGAGTAGCTGCTGGGTTTCAACCACCCACCTTGTGTTCAGCAGCCAGGTGCTTACTCAATCGGCTGGCTCACTGGAGCTCCTTTGGGTAGTTTGTATAGACTCTTTTACAAATGTAGATTTGGATTCAGTATGCCAGGGGTAGAAATGCAAACTCTGACCAGGGGGTTGAGCCAAAAAAACTGGTGTTAAGCCCTCCTTCAGAGGCCTCCAAGGGGCTCCTGAGTCCCTCCGTTGGGCCAGCCTCTGTAGAATAAAGTCTTTGGAAATGACCCGGGGGTCATTTTAGTTGGGGCTGGAAAGAAGTGAAGTTAAATGTGTGCTTAATCTGTTAAGCTTGATTAAAAGCTCAAGGTTAAATTTCAGATTGATGGAAACTCACTTTTAGGAAATAAAATTTCTATAAAGGGAGATAGACACCAGGATAGTTTTTGCAATTTGAGTAGTAGCTAATCAATGACCAAATCTAGCACCAATCAATGACCAAATCTCGCTTTACGGTCAGCATTTCAAGTCTCCAAAGATGCCTGGCCAGGGCTCCGTAGGGTGGAATTTTCAAAATGTACTACAGGTATCATTTGGGATCGGGAAGAAAGGGAGCAGTGTAAAGCACATTGCCTCCCTCTGTGTGTGTTCAAGGTCTTGGGCCGTCTTCAAGTCATTTTGTCTTCAACTTTCCCACGACGAACGTCCTTAGAGAGGCTTAAAACAGACAGCGATGAGGAAACCAAACCCATTTCTGCCACGTCATTTCAGACTCATGGTGACCCCATGCGCTTCAGAGGAGAAAGGCACCCTGTTAACTTTGGGAAGTAGATTGCCAGGCCTTTTGTCCATGGCACCTCTGGGTGGACTTGAACCACCAACCTGTGGTTGCTTTTGCTCTGAGTAAGTCCATGTGCACTTGTTCATGAGCAGCCAAGGAGAGCATAGAACCTGGATCCTGGAAACCCCCGTGGCTGGAAACCTGAGCAGGTGTGACCCTCACCTCCTGGGGCCCGAATGGGATGCAGCTCAATGCAAGATACTGTTGTCTCAACTGTTGTCTGACTCACATCCTGCACTTGCTCTTGTGTGTTCCTCAGTGTTTCCTTTCCCTCGGGACACATTACTGGAAGTACTTCTTTATCCTGACATGTAGGAAAGCAAAAAGAACTTCCGAATAGCCAGATAGCCTGGCACATTGTTCACCAAACATTCAGCGCACCCGGGGCTTAATAGCTCCATTTCCCCTTTTATCAATATAACGCTTCTTTCCAACAATCTTTCAGATATAGCTCTCCTGGCTTTCCCTTAGTTTTGGTCTCTTTTCACAGCCAAATCTCTAGCTCTTACAGCAGCGTGTGAGCATACGGTAGGTGCTCACAATTTTTTGGCGAGTACAACGAAGCTGATGCAGAATTTAAGTTTCAAGTCTAAAATGTTGAGAAAGGAATTGGATGTAACTCTTGATAAAGCTTTTGGAAAGGCGAGGCCTCTCTGTTACTTTCTTTTTGCTAAACTTTATCTTCTGCCTCCTACTCCGCGAGCTCCTGGTTGTCTCCAAAGGACCATTTAACTGTTCTTCAAAGTCTGCCTCTTCCGCTTAAACGGTTGTTATCGTTCTGACTCAGAGTGACCCGATGCCACAGAGCAAAACAGTGTCCATTCCTGTACATCCCCCCAGTGTCCCTACGTCTGAGCCCGTAGCTTTTGCAACGGGCTCCATCCATCTCCTTGAGGACCTTCCTCTCCTTTGCTGCCCCCCCTTCTTGACCAAGCCTGGTGCCCTTCTCCAGAGCCTGGTCTCCCCTGACACCATGGCAACAGTATGCGAGACAAAGTCTCACCATCCTTGCCTCTAGGGAGCATTCTGTCTGCACGTGTTCTGAGACAGACTTGTTTGTTCAGCACTATGTCCTACTCCATCTTCCTCTGGAAGCTCTTCTGAAACCTGCCCACCACGAGTCACCTGTCTGGTCTTTAAAACACTGGTCGCATCACTTCTAGCATGCCAGCAACATGCCAGCCATCAGTGTGATAAACTGATGGATGAGTGGTAGCCACCTCTCACAGGGAACAATCGTTGAGCTTTCATTGAATGCCAGGCCTGAGTTGTATGCTCAAATGTATTATCTGATTCAATTTCTACCATAAACTTATAAGGTAGTTGATGTCAATATTATCCCTATTTTACAAGCGAGAAAATGAATTCACCGAAAGGTTAAAAGTGTAGCCCAGAGTTCTCCATCTGGGAGTCTTTTTAGGATGAGGAGTGGAAGGAAGTAGTGACCAGTTGGAGTTTATGCATTTTGTGGCCATGAAAAGGTCTCCTCCTGTCCCACCAACACATTCACTGGCATCGAGATGATTCTGACTCACAGTGACCCCACAAGACAGGGTAGAACTGCTCCTATGGGTTTCCAAGATTATACCTCTTAACAGGAATAGAAAGCCGCATCTTTCTCCCTGGGAGTAGCTGGTGGTTTCAAACTGCTGACCTCGTAGTTAGTAGCACGACATATACGTAACCACTATGTCACCCGGGCTCCTCTTCCTACCCCAGCCTCCAGAATTCTCTTGCTTTCCTCCCTTCATGCTAACATTCCAAAAACTATTTGACTTAAGCAATATGGGAATCTTCGTGAATGGTTTATAGTTTGCAGTTGAAGATTTTGCAGTTTGGATGCAATATTAGAAATCCTGCTGCGATGCATTTGTGTGTGTGTGTGTGTGTGTGTGTGTGTGTGTGTGTACTGTAGTTTAACAGCAAGGGACTGTTTTACTGTACTCTACAAGGAACCCTGGCTGCGCATTGATGAAGAGCTTGGCTGCTCTGCCAGAGGTTGGAGGTTCAGCTACACCAGAACCACTCCATGGAAGAAGGGAATAGCAGTCTGCTCTGTAAAGACGGACAGCCTTGGGATCCTATAAGGATTTCCATGTCCTGTAGGGCGACTCTGAGTCAGAATCAGTTTGATGGGGAAGAGGTTTTGTGGTACTATACATTTGCAAACATTATATGTTTACAAATATTTCTTATTGGACAGATGGACTTTTACATAGAATTTTGTATCACTTTGTACTACTAGTCTTCTGGCTGCTGGCTTTGTAGCTTCTTATCACCAACTCACTTGTATTGGCATTTATAGACCATTGAATAAAAGACCTGGTGGCATAATGGATTATGCATTAGGCCGCTAATTGCAAAGTCAGTAGTTTGAAACTACAAGCAACTTCACAAGAGGAAGACAAGGCTTTCTACTCCCATAAAGAGCTCTTGTCTCAGAAACCGCAGGGGCAGTTCTACCCTGCTCTGTAGAGATGCTATGAGTTGGAACCAGCTCAATGGCAGTGAGGTTTCTCCTTAATCCAATTAAGAGTTTGACACTAGACTCAGAGATTTCAAAGATGCTCAAACACTTATGTACATATCCCTCCAGTTTTAATGTCTTCACTGGCTCCCTCACCTGCTTAGGATAAATTGCAACCCCCTGAACAGTACTTAAAATCTTTCCATGGCAAGCTGCTGACATACCCCTATTTTCATTTCTTCCTCACTCGGCTCAGCTCTATTCCACATCTTTGTTAGGCCAAGTTGACTAGAGAAATAAAAACTTTATATCAAAGAATAACTGTGAAAGAACTTTATATCAAAGAACTTTATATCAAAGAATAACTGTATATTAAGAAATCATCCCAGCCCAGTCCAGATCAAGTCAATAAATCTGATACTGCTCCATAAGCCTGATACTCATCCATAAGTTTCTCTTCAGACTCACATAACCACACACAATGATGTAGAATGCAGGAAGATCGCAGGCTGGTGGGTGCAAACTCTTGTCAATCCAATGGCAGTGGAGGCATCTCTAGGGCTCTGGGTGCCATCGACATGGCTCCAGCAACTCCCTCAGTATCTCAAAAGCAATAAAGTAGAGAGAGAGAGAGAGAGATGCCCACCTCCAGCAAGTCATTTATCTTGGTTGCCCACCAATCAAGCTGCGACCTGATTGACAGGCTAAACTCCACCCACATATTCCTACTGGAACCATGTTTACACAACAAACCTAACTGTCACACCATCCTCACCCTCCTCCTTTCAGTCACTGAATTCTCCTCAGTGTCTTTTAGCAGTCTTTCCTTTCTGGATTCAGGGAACACCACAGCTTTGCCTGGAACACAGACCCCCAAAGCTGTTTAACTTGGACTGGTACCTTTGGGCTTAGCTATCACTTTTTCAAGAAGCATTTTCAACTTCGAGAGTGTGGGTTAAGGAGACTTCTCAACACTTCTGATATCTGTGCCTTCTCGATACTAGATGACAGGGACACCGGTACCCCTTTTCAGGGTTTTATGTCCACAAGGCAACACAGGAAACTTTGAAGCAAAGACAGGGACACATGCAGAGATGAGAGGTGTGGAAGCGGCTTGGTTTTTCATTTTGGCTGCAAATGAGAAAGTAACTCTGTTCCTTCCTATTAACTATTAGCCTTAGCTGCATCCATCACACTGCTGTCTCTCTGTCTTTTCTTGTCCGGAAGGGTAGGAATTCCAATCCTTATTCTTCCAGAAGCACACTCCAATCCTGTAGAAGGTAGAACTAATTAATGATAGGAAAACTCTTATTTTTGGCGAAGCTCATTTATTTATGGTGTGGAAAATTCTTGCCAGTGTCAAGGTCTGGTTGTCTAAAGTTATGTATTTCCTAAGAGAAACAGGGAGCTGGCCTGGAATCCCATAGATTAATCACGGCGAAGGGCATCACCAAATCTGTTCCAGTGTCTGGCTGGGGGTTGCAGATGCTTTAGAAGTCATCCTCTGACAAGTGCCTCAGACCTCCTGACTAGGGATGAGTGATGGGGTTCAAGTTCAAGCTCTCAAACAGCATCCCTCCTCTGGCAAGAGAAGAGGTAGGGGACCCTTGGTTCTCTTGATCTTCCCTTAGCTAGTCCATACTTCATGAAACATACAATAATGAACCGTGCAAAAGTACATGGTTTCAGTGCATCGCCATCCTGCTTGCTAAACGTGTGATGGAGTCCTGGCTGGTGACCATGGTCAGCCTTGGCACTCACTCACTGCCATCGAGTCAATACTGGCTCAGAGTGACCCGATAGGACAGGCTCGAACTGACCCCTGTGAGTTTCTGAGACTGGAACTGTTTACAGGAATTGAAAGCCCTATTGTTCTCTCATAGTCACTGGTGGCTTTGAACTGATGTCCTTGAGGATTGCAGCCCATTGTATAACCACGATACCACCAAGGCTCCTTTGCAATTGTGGCCCCTAAATTGGGGGCTGGAACCTTCCCAGGTGTTCAGCTATAGAAAGCCCGGGCATGTGTTCCTGCAAAGATCACGGCCTAGAAAACCGAACGGGCAGTTCCACGTTGCCCTCCTTCACTGTCAGTCACAAACCCACCAGGGGGCATCTCACTGCAAAATACCGCCAACGCTCACAACCAACTCTGTTTTATACCTTTTACGAAATGTATGCTGCTGCTAGTTGGCGTTGAACCAACTCTGATTCCTGCTGGTCCTATGTGCACAGAGTACAACTGCTTTGCTTGATTTAATTAAAACCCCCAACAGTTCACATGGGCGCAGACTTTTGGTGTGATGCTTCTGTTCAACACTTGAACAACAAAATCAAGAAGGCATTGTTTTTCAGTGTGATTTCTTATGACTCAGCTGTTAGGATCCTGGGCCAGCGTGAGAAATTCAAATGAGGGGAGGAGGGATTGGAATCATCTCCCCATATCAGAAGAATGCCGTGGTAACGAGAGAGGAAATATTGCATTGTGCCTTTCAAATGTCATCCGCTCAATGTTTAATCTTTTCATGCAGAGAGTAGGACAAAAGTGAAGCTATCGAGAGAAAAAAGTGTGTGGGTGTTGGGGGCCGGGGTGGGGGTGGAATCCAAAGAATATTCTCGCTCCCTGGTTGCCATCTGAAGAAGGAGCCCGGGGGTGCTCTCTGAATGTCTGGATAGAGAGCCCATCAAGCGACTCTGTGATCTGTCAAGAAACCCCTGCGAGCACATCTACTCCGGGACGGAACTGACTCAGTGTAACTCCACAGCACACATCGCTTCCTTTCAACCTTCTGCATCCACTTCCTGACCCCTGGATTAGGGTCTCCCATAGTCCTTGCACTACAGGCCATCGCCCCTCTGCACCCGGAGCGCTTTGCTGGTGCCGTTGTTACCGTGGGCAATGTGGGACGTGCAAGAGACCCACAGCCATTCCCATCTGGGAAAGGAGTCGGGGTTTACTCCAGCCTCAGCACTCGGGTAATGTGTTGGGACCTTACATTTGGGACTTGGTGTTAATAAAACCTCATTAAAGTGAGCATAAATCCAGCCTAAAAGTTGGCACTCACTCCAGCTATTTGCATAATCACAAATGTGCTATTTCCAACTCGAAATTCTGTCTTTTACCTCCTGTTGGCTTTATTGTCTGATAGGGTCCATGTGACTGAAATGAAAGCTGCTAGAATCAAGATTCATAAATCCCCAGCTTCACCATTCGAGGGAAGTCAAGCTGTTCTCCCTTCATAGTATTGGTAGAAATGACGATGCTGGTGGTGGTCCAACAGCACAGATTTATCCCTGAAGCAGTTCTGACATTTCGGGGACAGGGGATCTGATGGCAAAGGCCCGACTCCATGTCGACACTAGCAGCAATGAGTTAGCATCATCAGAATACATTAGTTCTCCACAGCAAAGATGCACTTTAATGCTCGTGTACACTGAAAGGATTCTGGGAAGCTCTCCACTTGTTCTCCAGAGGACCACTTCTTCACTTAAACCTCGTGCAGTGGGCCAGGCCCCCGGGCGTTCGCCAGCCTTCCCTTATTTCCAGTGTACAGTGGGCTGTGTCTTCTGTCTCTAAAAGCGCTGCTGCCTGCCCCACACAGCTTGTTTGCCTCCATAGGCATATCATGGACTCTGTTTGCCAATGATTTTTTTCTTTTTGTCCTGGTTTCCCAAGAAATCAGAGCCTGGAGCCAAGGCTTCTCTGCTGCTGCCTTACCAGCAAGCGGAGTCCCCCACTGCATGGAGCAGGAGGGAAGGGAGAGGGAAAGGAGCCTGGAAAGGAGGAAAAACCCAGACAAAGGACCCTGCTCGAGTTGACCTCCACTTAGTGATGAGGACAACTGATGACTGATGCTCAGAGGATCATCTTCAGGAAGACGGTAAATGGCTGGTCCTGAAGAGTATCTGTCTGAGGGTAGAAGGGAGAGCCATTTATTCACTGACCCCTATCTCCACTTGGTTGAACGTTTGTCTTCTTGAGAGCTAATCCCTCTGGGCATGGATGCACATGTCCCTGTAGAGTCTCCCACTTCAGCATCAGCTAGAAAACCTGGGGCAAGAGGCAAGACATCCAGCGAGGCCTCAGTTGTCACGTGGCTCCAAGCTCACACTTTCCACTTCCCGACCGGTGAAATTGGAAAACAATCTGCTCAGTGTTTGTAGCTGTGGCCCATCGTCAAACCCCAAATCCCACTTGAAAAGCCCTACGTGGGCCAAGAGTGAGTCACGCATTGCGACGCCACGGACACAGAAGGGTCCGCTCTGGCTCAGACAGCTTCCAGTGCTTGTTGTTACAGTGTGCTCACGCGTTTGTCTCTGCTTTCTTTTTTGTTTGGTTTTTACTTCATTTGCATAAACTATAATTTTATTTTACTTACTGCATTGTGTTTTGATAGCTAATATACTGTATTCATTAAGTTTAGATGTTTTAGGGGATATTTCTACAACCAAAGGCTATTAACTAAAGTCCTGGAAAAATGTATCTTTGGGTTTCAGAATCAATGGCGTGGTTTTCTATGATTTCTTTTTTTTTAATGCTTTAAAAAGTATCTTTTACTTTTTTTATTAAAAGATCATTTTATTGGGGGGCTCTTACAGGTCTTATAGCAATCCATATGTTGCCATCATTTCTATGATTTCTTATGGGAAAAATGTGTTTGGTTCCAGAACTTTCTGGTCATAAAACATGACTTTGGATCAAATTGAGTTCCACAACCGAGGTATCCCTGTATTTGGCACGCTGTATTTTTTTTACTAACAGCGAAGTCTTCTCTGGGCAGGGACGCACATGCCACCAGTCGGAGCTCCCCCTTCATGGGGACATGCACAACAAAGTCTGAAAAGATGTAAGGCAAGGAGTCTGTTAGTGAAGCCAGCGACGGTTTCCACTGCTACCGCCAGGCTCCTGGCCCTCACTGCTATAGATCGTGTCTCTTCCCCACCACCTCCTCTAGGTTTCCTTACTAGGTGTCCCTTTAGTTTGTGTGGGGCTTTGGTCCAGTAGGATGACCCAAACAGAGAGGGGCTGTCACGGCACATAAGAAATGTCGTATCCATCTTCCCTTCGTAAGAGTCCAGTCTCACACTTATCTCCATGCTTTCACACACTCCCGTGATTTCCAGAAGCCCTCCGTGAAGTCACCAGGGCCTAGTTATTGAACACAGTCCTGTCTCCTCAGAAGATGGGTAGGACACATATTTGCATGAGATCTGGTCAAATTTTGTTCACAGGGATTTGACAGACATCAAAATGACACAAAAAGAGCTGGCGACTCTCTTCAGTCATTCAGCCACTTCTGTTCCAGAGCTTCTACTCGAAGCTCCTCTGGCAGTTTCAGTTCTTCTGTGACAATGCCCTGTTGGCTAAGATAGATCTAGAGGACTTTCCGGTCTTTTAAAATTTTTATTGTTACATCCACTTCAGATTAAGAGGCTGACATATTTGTCAAAGGACATTTGCTTTTCTGACTGCAAAATCAAAACACAATAAAACAAAAAAAACCCAAAAACATTTAGAAAGTTTTGTTATACCCCCAAATACAAATAGCTCAATAACTCAAATACTAAAGTAAGCTATTATTTTGACCTTAATATTTTATAATCTTCTCATATCAACTAATCTCCTCAGACTGTATATTCATTCTAATTGCTATATAGTATTATATTATATGGTTATATCATAATATTTTAAACCACTTCTGTATGCTTGATATTTAAAATAGTGCTTCACTAGGCACAGGACTGTATTTTTGGGAAATCCATGATTACTTAGGTATAATAACCTTCTCATGAAATTACTTGTTAACAAAGTATATATTTTAAGGTAGTATGTCAGCAAATCAAAGTGCCAATTTTCTTATACCTTTTCTAATACTGGTACTTTAATTTTTTATTATATGCCTATTTGATAGGACAAAAATATAAATCCTCCTTTTAATGGCTGCAGGGATAGACTTCTTTCATTATAGGGTTTTTAAAGTCCTATCAAGGATAGAGATAATATGATTTTCTGACACTTATGCATACTTTTTCAAATATTGGCCATGCTTATTTCCCTTTTTATGACTGTTTGAAATGTGCCTTCATACTGTCTTCAATTAGGATATGAAGTCAATTTTCTCACTGCCTTGAATGTGGCCTGGATTTGTGATTTGCTTTGATCAAAGTGATTGTTGTTAGGGGCCATCTTTAAAGCTGTTTTTTGTCACTACATTTTGGGCCCAAAAAACCCCTAACTGAAATAAGATAGTCATTTTGGTGGGTAAGATATCTGGTGGGTAAGATATTTTCCAAAAGATCATCTTAATTAAGAATAGGAAGAATGTTTCAACAACAGAACTATCAAATCACTAAAGCAGAGTAGCATACTTTATAAAGAGGTAAAATAAACGTACGAGGTCTTGACCTGTAATGATTATAAATAATTTATCAATTTGTCTCCCCTATTGTCGGGAATTGTAGGTGAATAATTTTGAGAGTCCATGTGGTGTGAGAAAAAGATTTCCTTGGCTGATAAAATAGGGCCTTGTTTCATTCTGCCACTGACAAGTCACCTGAGTTGAGATAAAATTCTTTCCAAGTGTGGTAGTTACTAATCTGGTGTCAATTGGAGGATTAAGAGTGAAGGGGTGGAGTTTAGCCTGTCAATCAGATCGCTGCTTGCTGGAGGGAGGATGCAAGCTCATTCTCTGACAAGACACATGGATCTACTGACAAAACACGCGGATCTATGCTGATGGCAGTGACAGCCCTGGACCTGGAGAATCCACGTGGAGACCCACGCCTGTGATCTCCCTGCATTCAGCATCATGAGTCTGAAGAGGACTTTATAGATTTTGCAGACTGGTAATGAACATACAGGCTAATATCAGACTTATCGACTTGATCTGGACTGGGCTGGGATGTTTTCTCAATATTAAATTGCTCCTGTGTATAAAGCTCTCTCTCATACACATATGGGTGTCTATGAATTTGTTCCTCTAGTTAACCCGGGCTAATACACCAAGGACCTCAATGCTCACAATGGCAAAATATGGGACTAACAACAATCACAGTAGCTGAGATTTACTGACTGCATATAACACACTTTTCTATTGGACTTTCATGTATTACCACCATTTGTACCTTAGAGGAGTAAACAATATGGCCCTAAATTATCTTTGAAGCTTATAGTCCTAAAAATGAATACATTTTATCCTATAGAATTAGCATAATATTTTCTTATTTATGCTGGTATATCAGAATAGAACAGTACGCTGTAGGGTCCCCAATGACTGGGTTTTTTGAAGTGGACCACTAGGTTTTTCTTCCAAAATACTTCTGCATAAACTTGAACCATCAACCTTTTGAAGAGCAAAATAATCATTTTCATCACTCAGGGATTCCCTAATTGTGTGCTCCTGCTGTTCGGTGCTGTCTGGTCAGTACCTATGATGTACAATAGAAGGACACACTGCCTGGACCTGCAGTGTTCCCATGTTGGAGCCCATTGTTGCAGCCTTCTTGTCGAGAGCTTTCTTCTTTTTCACCGCTCCTCTTCTGCACCAAGCAGGATGGCTTTTTCCAGGGACTGGTCTCACCTGATGACAACTGAAAAATACATGAGACCAAGTCTTGCCATCCCTGATTCTAAGAAGCATTCTGGCTGTATTCCTCCAAAGACAGGTTGGTTTGTTCTTTTGGCAGTCCAGTGTATTTTCAAGATTCTCTGCCAGCATCATAATTCAAACACATGGATTCTTCTTCAGTATTCCTATTCCGTGTCCAACTGTCACATGCCTCAGAAGGCATTGAAAATACCATGGCTTGAATCAGGAGAACCTTAGTTCCCAGAGTAACCTCTTCGCTCTTCAACACTTTAAAGAGGCCTTGAGCAGTAGTTCTACTCTATACATTTCATCATTTGCTCTCCTGACTTCTGCTTCCATGAGCACTGATCATGTATCCAAGCAAGACAAAATCCCTGGCTACTTCAATCTTGTCTTCACTTATCACGATGTTATCTCTTGGCCCAGTTGTGGGGGTTCTGGCTTTCTTTACATTGAAGTTACCCATTCTGTTAGCCCTACTGAAGGCTGAAATCCTTGATCTTCACCAGCAAGTGCTTCAAGTCCTCCTCACTTTCAGCAAGCAAGTTTGTATCATCTGCGTATTGCAGGTTGTTAAGATTGAATAAGGATCATGAGAGCATACACCTTGGATGCACACTTTTCTTGATTCTGAGCTATGTAATATTTCCTCGTTCTGTTTATTCAAGTACCTCATGATCCATGTAAAAGTTCCACATGAGCACAATGCAGTGTTCTGGAAATTCTCATTTTCTCAAGGTTGTCTGTAGTCTGTTATGGTCCACAGAGTTGAATGCCTTTGCAGACTCAATGAAACACAAATAAACGATGTTCTGACTTTCTTTGTTTCAACCAAGACACATTTGGTAGCAGCAGTGGCGTCCCTTTTTCCATGTCCTCTTCTGAATTCAGCCTGAATGTCTGCAACTCCCTGTCAGTGTCTTGCATCAAGCATTGCTGCATGACCTTCAGCAAAATTGTCTTGCATGTGATATTGATAATATTGTTTCATAAATTGTGCATCAGAAAATGTGAACCTTATATTTACCAAAAGACATGCACAATGATGTTTATGGTAATACTATTCTAGAACAAAACTGAAAATAGAAATGTCTATCACCAGTAAATAAACCATGATGTACAATGAAAGTCTGTATAAACATAAAAAGAATAAATGATTGTTAAATCCAACAACATGGATGAATCTCCAATAAACATAATAAAATAAACTAGGACAGAAGAGTACACACTGTGTTTTTATCATATACAATTTTAAAACAGGCAAAAATAATCCTATGTTGTTAAATCATGAGAGTGGTTATTTTGGGAAAGGGGAGGAGGCTATGGCTGGAAGGGCAAGCATTTGCCTTAAGGAGGGTTTTTTTCTTGATTAAATACTTTTATCGGGGGCTCTTACATCTCTTATCATAATCCATACATTCATCCAGTGTGTCAAGTACATTTGCACATAAGCTGCCGTCATCGTTTTCAAAGCATTCTCTTCCTGCTTAAGCCCCTGATATCAGCTCCCCATTTCTTCCCCCTCCTTCCCCTACCTGCCCTTCCTTGTGAACCCTTGATAAGTTATCGATTATTATTTTAATATCTTATATCATCATCTGTCACCCCTCACCCACTTTTCTGTTGTTCATTCCCCTGGGAGGGGGTTATAGTTGATCCTTGTGATCAATTCCCCCTTTCTCCCCCCTCCTCCTCCCCCAATCCTCCTAGTATTTCTACTCTCATTGTTGGCCCTGGGATGTTTATCTATCCTGAATCCCCTGTGTTGCGGGCTCTTGTCTGTAGCTGTGTGCATGTTCTGGTCTAATCTGATTTGTAAGGTAGAACTGAAGTCATGATAGTGAAGGGAAGGAAGCATCAAAGAACTAGAGGGAAGTTGTGTGTTTCATCGGTGCTATACTGCACCCTGACTGACTCATCTCTTCCCTGTGACCCCTCTGTAGGGGGATGTCCAGTTGTCTATCAATGGGCATTGGGTCTCTATTCCATGCCTCCCCCCCCCCCACAACACTCACCTTGGGTATGGTTTTTTTCTGGGTCTTAGATACCTGGTACCTAATCCCATAGATACCTCATGATCACACAGGCTGGTGTGCTTCTTCCATGTGGGTTTTGTTGCCTCTCAGCTAGATGACTGCTCATTTATCTTCAAGCCTTTAAGATCCCAGTTGCTATATCTTTCAATAGCCGGGCACCATCAGCTTTTATCACCACATTTACTTATGTATCCATTTTGTCTTCAGTGATTGTGTCAGGTAGGTGAGCATCACAGAATGCCTGATTGTTAGAACAAAGTGTTCTTGTGTTGAGGGAGTAATTGAGTTGAGGCTCAAGTCCGTCTGCAACCTTAATTCTTAACATATAGATATGAGTATATAGTTCTATTCCTGTCTCATTTTATATACATATATATTTGCATATTTACATGCCTGTATTTTGACCTCTATAAATGTCCTTTGCCTCCGGGTTCTTTCCTCTATTTCCTTTTACTTTCTTCTTGTCCCACCATCATGCTCAGCCTTCACTCTGGTTTAGTAATTCCTCACTGCTACATGGCCTTAGGCTTTTAATGATTGGGAAAATGCAAGAGGAGGCCAGTGAGATGCTGGTGATGTCCTGTTTCTTGGCTGAATAGAGATTATTCAGGTATTTTTCTCTGAATATGAATTGAGCTGATTCTAATTTGTGTACTTTTCTGCATGCTTATTATATACCAGTCGATAACTTTATCTTGCAAAAATGAGTTCAGCTTCAGAGCTTCTAGATAGTTCTAATAGAACCATCTCAGAAATGCAGATGACAAAGGAACCTAGATATTAAAAAAAAAAAGCCAGAGCCTACCATTTCCTGAAATAGCAAGCACAGAGGTGCTTGCTCCCTGGTTTTGAGTGGCTTTGGGTCCAGGGGGCCCGAAAGGCCAGGCCTCACCCTGACACTTTGACTTTGGTGCACGGTACAGCACACGGGCACCCATCACAGCGCCGGGGGCTGGAGAGTTGCGAGACTGTAGGAGACACTTCGAGAGGACAAGGCAGCTTACACCAAAGGGAGCAGGAGACGGATATCAACAGAGCCGGAGGGAGTAAGGCATTGTTAAAAATGCAGATTTATACATTCCAGATTTATACATTTATAAGGCCACCTACTACTTGTCGGCCAGCGAACCCTGGCATGTTGTTATGATGTTGAACAAGCTTCAACAGTGCTGTCAGGCTATGAGAGACAAGGAACAAAGTTCTGGCAACTACTTTGGAAAGTCAGCCAGTGAAAAGTCTATGGATAACAGAGACTTCCTCCAATATTGCCTGGGGATGCCAGGACTCCAGGGTCTGACTCAGACACAGCTAACCAAAATAGAGTTTGTGTAACAGAGACAGGGAACTGGGTCCAGAGTTCATGATTTAGGATAAGGAATATACGTCAAAGCTACATCCGAAGAGATTGCATATAACTATCTAGCCATGCATTGCCTGGTGATCACGGCAACAGCCATGGTCCTGGTGGATACGAAGCTTTCTTTTTTTCATGTGAACAAGGATTTTCGTCTCCTCAAAGAGGGGGGAATAGATGTGCAGAAGGAGGATGAGTACCTCCGGGGGAGCACTCCTGGCTGGGGTGTTTCAGGAAGAAAGGAGGATAATTTCTTATACTTCTATTAGTGGAAGGGAAAACTTACTGCTGTGCAAGCTAATTAGAAGCAAAACCATGTCATTGGAAGATGGCCTACCTTAGCTGCTCCGCCTCTCATCTAAGAACAAACAACAGTTGGTGCTCAACTGTGAATCGTGCTATGGCGTGAATCCATCTCACTGGGCATGGACCAAACATGTGTTAGGAAATGGCAAGTGAAGTCCTAATGCTTGAATAATAGCTTATTTTATACATCACTTGTATTCTTTTCAGGACACTTTCACAATTAGGAGCCCAATTTGAAATGCAAACCATCCTCGAGGGCAGCAGAACCTGGGTCCCAACTACCTTCGCAGATGAGTCCAGAGGGAAGCATGATCTCTAGAGTGACCGAGCTCAGGTCATGGAACGTGAGGGCACGGCTACTCTTGCTGGCCACAATTCTTCTTTGTTGGCTAGGTTGTAATATAAGTAAATGAATGGGTTGCTAAGGAGAGGTTTTGTTGTTTTAATTGAGGAGGTTACACTACTGGCTGATGAAAGATTTGTGAAGGGCAGGCTGGCTGACATCTGGACACAGATTTTTCATTTTTAAAAAAAACTTTGCTTTCCAGAACGAGCAACACCTGAGTTTCCTGGATTCCCAAACAGGCTTGTGTTTCCACTGATAAAATTTCAAAGCCATTTGCTAGAAGCCCATCCTGTAGAAGCGTGTTCTCAAATGGGCACCGGCATAAACGTCACCTTGGGTATTATTGAAGTTCACATGATGCTTCCTTAGTTGTGACACGGGGGCCAAGTGTCTGCATTGTAATAACTTGCCTGTCCCCTGCCTAAAATGCAGGCCTACAGACTGTGTATGAAGTACGACGAAGGGATTCTATTTTTTATTTTGGTAAACTTTTGTGTGAGAGCTTAAAGACAAAGACTTTTAGAAATGGCCAACTTGACCTGTCAAGAAATAGACCCTGGACTCCATGAGGTAACTTTTCAGATTATAGAGGAAACCCTTTTTGAGTTCTAGGTTCATTGTACAAAGTGGTTAATTTTACTTTCTCTTTTCTTGGGTTCATAGGAAAGAACATTTAGTAGTATGGACATTTAACTAGTTTATTTTTCTCTCTTTCTTTCATTCATTCATTCATGGAATGCTTACTATGTTCCAGCTCCAGTTCTGGACACAGGGGGCGGAGCAGGGAAAGTAGTGGGAAACATCTGCTTTTACAGTCCAGCGGGACAAGGGGGATTTGGGGTGACTCAGACTGAAGATGAATGTGTAGCATGTAGGTTGACCATCAATGGTATAGAGACAATTTTGTAACATCTAGAGAAAGGAGATAGGGTACAGGGCATGGGATTGCAATTTTAGATAGAAAGGCTTAATTGAAAAAAAAACAACAAAAGCAAACATTTGCATGAAGAAAACACGGAGGTGAGGAAGCAGTGGGGGTACCTGACGGAAGACTCTCCCGGGCAGAGGGAACCACAGTCTTTCACACCCGTGGTCCAGAGAGGGGAGACGCCTGGCCCATTGAGAGCAAGGAGACTGGTGTGGGGAGAATAAGGCAAAACTGGCATAGTAGGGAGCTGAGGTTAGGATGGGACGGGGAGCAGGCTACACAAGTAGCTACTGTAGAGACGTGCTCTTTTTGTTCGAGTCACGGAGGACTGCCATTGGATGGTTTTGAGCCGAGAAGTGACAGGTTATTTATTTTAGAGGATTACTCTGGCATCTCCACTGAAAACAATATGTAGTAGGTTGGCAAAGATTGTTGGAAGGGAGCCCTGGTGGTGCAGTTGGCTAAGCACTGGGTACTAGGGACGCAGGTGGGAAGTGTAGGTGGCTTAGGCTGAGGTGGTTCTTCGGCTGGCGATGAGAAATAGTCAGCTATACGAGGGCAGGTGAGATGTTTCTTGTGTGTGTCCCTGCATCCACAGGAAACTAGAACCTATTCGCTCGAGCATTTGATTCTTGAACCTGGCCATTGGTTCCCTGTGAAAAGTCTGTCCGTGTTCGATAGCATGTAACCTCACTTTGTCTCTGCTCTGGGATGATTGCTTCCTTTATCTTTTCAAAGAATCATGGGATGTGGGAAGTGGTGGCATTTGAGGTTAACTTTCACCAGTAGAGACTGCAGAGCAATTTAGCAGCTTGTATTCCATTTTAAAATTTTATATCACAGATGGGATTTTTTTCCATTAAAGAATAAATCAGGAGTGGCACCAATTGTCAATGTTACGTTTCTTCTTATAATCCCGAATCATGTATTAGAATATAGAAACTCTCCAAAGCATTCTCTATTCTGAGGAGAGCAAATATGTAGCAAACAGCATCACTCTACCACTTTCTCACCACCACCAGACATTGCTAAATGATCACAGCGCTCTTTTCCACAGAGCCCAGACAGAGCCTTAGACTCTTTCACAAAACAGCCTTCATTATGTAAGAGTTGCCGTGAGTTAAAACTGATTTGCCCCTCCGGTAGGTTATCATTCTTGATAGATTGAAGGATTGGACAGGAAGCTGTTCCGCACAGTAGTTGGACAGAGCGGAATCCACCTTCTTTCGATGCAGTCCTATCTCCATTCCTTGAGCCCATTTCAACTTTGGATTCATGACTTAACATTTCTAAGTCTCAAGTGCCTTGCCTTTAAAAGGGAAAAATCACTCTCTTATAGGTAAAGTTTCCCTGTTAGCACCAATGGTACATTTTGGAATATAAAACACAAGACTGGCTGTCCAGCCCTGGCTCACAGCTCCCTAAAGGTCACAGCCTGAAACACTAAGGAGCTCCATTACTCTGCTCACATGGGGTCAACATCTTTTGGAATAAGCTCAATGCCAAGGATCAACAGCAATGACACCTTAGAGGGAGTTGTTGTGGTTGTCAGGTGCCCTTGGGTCAGTTCTGACTCAGTTTCCCTGTGTTCAACAGAACAAAGCATCGGCCAGTCTTCAGCTATCTTCCCAGTCTTTGCTATGCTTGAGCTCTGTTTCAGCCCCGATGTCAATCCCACTTATTGGTTGCTTCCTCCTTTTTGGCTGAACTTCTACTTGACCAAACATGAGGCTCTTCTCCAGAGATGGATGCCCCTTGATAACACACCCCAAAGTTTACAGTACTCCTTCTAATTAGTATTGTCCATCATTTTCCCTTATGATATTTTATTCTATTTTAGGATTTCAATTCTCTGTTTAATCAGTATAATAATTTAAAATATGCTTATTTTATATTCCCTTTCAGATCGCCGTACAAGTAGCCAAAGTAACTGAAGCACTGATCCTGAGTTTCATGAGTAGCTAAAGGTTTCCTTGCACATTTGGTAATTTTAGATCACAGTGTGGC
The DNA here is from genome assembly GCF_050624435.1 of Tenrec ecaudatus. Lineage (NCBI taxonomy): Eukaryota > Metazoa > Chordata > Mammalia > Afrosoricida > Tenrecidae > Tenrec > Tenrec ecaudatus. The sequence goes on from NC_134546.1 coordinate 31,796,673, forward strand.
TTTCAAGATAGAAAGCTGTGCCTGGATGGTGCCGCTCCAGGTTGATATTTGCATGCACATATTCTTGATGAGCATTGTAACAAGACCTTATTCTCAATTTATTTTGCTCATTTGTAGGCTGGAGATTCTAAGCCAGTGCAATTTTGATTCTCACACACCAAAGAAATTCTAGCTTGGAGATTTAGGAGGTTTAGGGAAATATAATGTTGTTTGTTTTCATCTAGAGCTCAAAGGAGAAACAGATAGTTTTCTGTCATCTCCTACTTAGTAGAAATTTTATTGTATAGAAAAGATTCATCCCCTTAATACAGTATTCCTGCCGGGTCCCAGCTCAAAATAAAGCAGTTCCATTGTCATTGTCATATAATTCACATATCACACAACTCAAGAGTTCCATCATATTAAAAGAGTTGTACAATCAATACCATAATCCTTTTTCTTTTTCTTGTACTCATTGTTATTAGCTCCCTATGTCCCCAACCTCTCCTGACATACCCCCAAAAGGCATTAATGCAGTTACTATATCTGTAGATTTACTTATCTTGGATTTTATATACAGAAAAACCAACCTCCTGCCCCCAACAATAATAATGGTAAAGTAAAACACAGGAAAACCTCAATTTAAAAGAAAGTAGAAGATATTAAAAAGTAGAACAAATTTAAAATGGAATCCTAACTCTTTTTTTAAAGTAAAAATGCATTTTATTAAAATTAGTAAATACAATGTAAATAATTAATTCCATTTAAAGTAATACTTAACTTTAGAAAATAAATAGCTAGAATGAATATGGGACATTTCTCAGAAAATACTAATTGTTACCATTCAAGGCTTATTTTCACAGTGGTTAATAATTCAGAGTTTGCCAACATGTTTTCATTTATATTTAATATTTAATATTTTATAAATATTTAAATTTTTACTTCTTACGTTTAAAAAAAGTAATCATTTTATTGGGGGCTCTTACATCTCTATCCTAAGTCATATATACATTGAATTGTGTCAAGCACATTTGTACATATGTGGCCATCATTTTCAAAGCATTTTCTTTTTACTTGAGTCCTGGATATCAGCTCCTCATTTCCCCCCTTCCCCACCCTTCCTCCCTCATGAACCCTTGATAATTTTTTTTTTCATTTCTTAAAATGACCACTGTCTCCCTTCACGCACTTTTCTGTTGTCCGCCCCCTTGGGAAGAGGCCAAATGTAGATGTTCCTTTCTGCTTGGGAAGGGGCCATATGTAGAAAATCCCTCATATTGCTCTCATTGTTGGTCCTGATGGGTTTATCTGTCCTGGATTCCCCGTGTTGCGAGCTCTCATCTGTTGCAGCGTACATGCTCTGGTCTTGCTGGGTTTGTAAGGTAGAGTTGGGGTCACAATAGTGCGGGGGCGGGAGCGGGGAGGAAGCATTAAAGAACTAGAGGAAAACCGTATGTTTCATCAGTGCTGTACTGCACCCTGATTGGCTGGTCTTTTTATTGGGACCCTACTGTAATGGGATGTCCAATTGTCTGCAGGTGGACTTTGGGTCTCCACTTTGTGTTCCCCCTCATGCACACTGATGTGATTTTTTTTTTGTTCTGGGTTTTGATGCCTGATACTTGATTCCATCAATACCTCATAGGTCAAATGCTTACAGACATCCTCCCTGAGGGCAGTCACCAGACTACGGGGTAGGCCTCACTCCCTGCTACTGGGGACAACACATGACCAAGCGTTCTCACACTACCTATAATGGTCTCTATCAGTTGAGTCAGGGAACAGGCCAAACTGGCTCTGTGACATCCAAAGTTAAGTTGCCATCCTAAATCTAGGAGTCGCCCATCTTGTCACATGTATACCCCCAATCCCTCCTCTCCCTATTGCATGTATGTCCCTAGACCATCCCCTCTCGTTATTGTATTACCTATAGCACAACCCCTTCCTGTGAGGTATGTCCTCGCCTGTAATTAGGGGGCTTGCATGTCCCCAGAGAATATAAAAGCCTGGGCTAGCATTAAAGGGAGCTCTCTCCCTCCACGCGGACCACCGCGCGAGGCTGAGGCGAGCATGTTGCTATGAATCATGTTTGACAACATTTATTTCAATACTTCTCATCTATCTCTCATGCTCTCTATAACTTTACTGTAAGCCTTACTTATTATCGCTGTACAATTGCGCCTACCGGACCCATAATGATGTGTTAGGGGCTGGCTTCCCCTGACAGGCTGGTATACTTCTTCCATGTGGGCTTTGTTCCTTCTCAGCTAGATGGCTACCTGTTTATCTTCAAGCTTTTAGGACCCCAAATGCTATATCTTTTGATAGTTGGGAACCATCAGCTTTCTTGACCACATTTGCTTTTGAACCATTTATGATTGTGTGGGGAAGGTGAGCATCACAGAATGCCGGGTTATTGGAAAAAAGTGTTCTTGTCTTCAGGGAGTACTTGAGTAGAGGCCCAATATCTGTCTGCTACCTTAATACTTAACCTATAAATATATGTACATAGATCTATTTCCCTATTGTTATATATAAACATATTTACATATGTACATGCCTGTTTTGAAAGCTCTAAAAATGTCCTTTGCCAACTCTCTACTCAATGCTGGCTCAAACTTTATCTCCCATTTCTACGGAACATTAGGGCTCTAGCCACCAGCTCACTACATTTGCTGCTTTAGCTCCAGCCTCCTTAGTAGAACATAATGCTTTGGTTCTCAATGTCATTTTCATTTTTACATGCTGAAATTTATTTTCTTGTAATTTCAACAGGTATTTCAAAGAATGTTTCTGTCGTGTTAGCTACATTTCTATGTTTTAGAGTAGGAGAGTTTCAAGTTGACACAGTTTGCTATCTAATTGGAATAAAATCCTCCCAAAGTTATACTTGTGTTAAGTACAAATTAATAAATGATAAGAGATAGTACCTAGCACTAGAGATATAAAGATTTAATTCCTGCTTACAGGGTAATAGTTTAGTGAAGTAGGTAGCCATGAAAAGCCTGAAGTATAGTATAATAAAATCAGTACAACAGGAATACATATGTCTGTGTATGTTTTAAAAGAGAACGGATCTTTTAAAATAGATGTGATCTACTCAGTCCAAGTTTATGGATTAGGTCAGCGTACAGAGGACTTCCTAAAGTATGACTCAGAATAAGCCAGGCAGACAATGGAAGAGGACAGAGAAAATGCGTGGTGAATTGGAAAGACCTGTAAGCTTTTCATATCAATTAGAACCTGAAGTTGAAGGAACCATCCCCAACGTATTGTTTGATCAGCAGACACATTTCTGACGACTGCTTGAGCTCTCCTGATAGTCTGACAAGTTAAGTATTAGACCACACCAATATCCTACTGTAGTTACAGGACAGAGATGCTTCCTAGAACAGGGAGTCTTCCAAAAAATGGATGCCAAGAATCAGAAGTTCTTGAGACGTACTGAGGATACAGGCGAAAGGAGAGAGGGAACAGGGCAGGACAGCCGTAAGTGTGCCGTGCAGGTCTGATGTCTGTGAAAGGAGAGGCAGAGAGCAGGAAGGTTGGGTAGCAAGAGACCCACACTGTGGTACCACACGGGAAGAATGTTTGCCAAGCTAAGAGGGGGCTCTAGGACACCAATCGTCCATAAAGGAGACCGCGTTAGGTCGAACGGACCAGCCTTCCTGTGCTTAGTGTTTGGTTGGGGCTGTCACGTGAATGTGTCCACAGACCTCTACTAAACAAGCAGGGACCAAAGGTCTGGCTGCACACCTTGAGGCAGGGTTCCTCTGGAGCCTCTGCCATGGCCATCCGTGCACTAGAAATGTGATCAAATCACCTCTGGCCTATGTCCAAATTTCATGTAAATTTTATTACTGTCTACTTATCACTAGAGGTCCATTCCTTATTGAGTGTCTAACTTCTAGACCTGTAAAACTGAAGATAAGAATCATGTTATGGAAAATTTATGTGGCTTCTTGGCATACTTTGCATTGGCTTTCTTTTGACCCCCAAAAAGTCAAATTCTCCTGGATGCATTGTACATTGCATGCCTGTTCCCCCGGGGGCGCTGCTTTGCCTCTCTTCCTCTAGACTTGAGAAGGAAGCTAAAAATCATGTTTTTGAGTACTATGATAGTAAAAATTCATAAGGAGATTTGAGCCTATTTAGAAAAAATGGAAACTCATCAATATAAATAAGATACTAGCAGGTGACTATCATACCCCTTCACTTGGAAAATTCTTAATTGCTGGGAGATTCTCTAACACATGCCATGGGAAAATGGTCATAAAATTTGATCCTTTGAAATTACATGCTGCTAAGTATATACATGAGAGGATACCCCCAAAACTAGAATTGTGCTGGGCTGAGCGGAGCTTTTGTAGTACACATTTTTTCCCACTAGGTGAGCATCCAACAACTCACTCTGAGTTAGTGCACCCAGAGGCATCGCCTGGGAAGGTTCTCTCTGGTCGCAGTGATTTTTTTTCTTAAAATCACTTTTGCTCAACCTTGTTTTTTGTGATGGCCAATTGTAGAGAACCGCATGTGGTGTGACATTTGGTTTCCTACTTGGGAAAAATGCTGCAGGAACTCACGATGTTGAACACAGCTTACAAAGAGAGCTGCGAGAAGAACTCTGAGAAGAGCTAGCTCCATTATGCGAGTGGGTTTCTCATTTCAAAACGGTGAAATGTTGAATGATGACAAACTTCATTCTAGACATACCTTCGACTTCCCAAACAGACAAAAATGTCCACTCATAGTGCATTTGGAGTGCATTCCACCAGGTCAGACTGTTAATCAAGCTTTCTCTTGAGAGGTTCTGAAAAGATTACATAACAGCCTGTGACCAAAATCAGGCCTGCTTGTGGCAGATGGGGGACTGGTTTTGCCACCAATTCAATGCACCTGCTCACACAGACATCTGAGTGCACTAGTTTTGGGCAAAAAACAGCATGCTTCTCTTGTTCCATGCACCTTACTCACCTGATCTTGCTCTGTAGGACTTCTTTTTGTTTCCATGACTGCAAAGGGACATGAAAGGACAGCAATTTGATGATGTAGAAGAGGTGACACAAAAAAATGAGGGAGGTGCTGTTGGCCATCCAAACAGATGAGTTTGAAAAATGTTTCCAAGAATGGAATTATAGATCTGACAAATGTTTTAAGTGTAATGGAGAGTACTTCAAAAATGATAAGGTGGCTTTGCAGAAAAACTTAAATACATAGCTTTGAAAATTTTCTCTTTTTTGGGGGGTAACTCCTTGTGTATATGATATATATATATATATATTATTTTATTGTATGTATCGTATATCTAACAGCATTAATGAGCCCTGGTGGTGTTGTGGTTAGGCACTGGGCTGCAGACTGCATGGTCACTAGTAGGAAACTTCCGGAAGCTCCACAGAGTAAGACTGGGCTTTCTACTCTTGTGAACAGTGAGAATCTTGGAAACCCACAGGGGCTTGCTTAAATCAGCGATGATTCCTCGGCAGAGAGGTTTTTTGGTATATATTAATATAAAGAAAGAAAGATGCCTGATGGAGTAGTGATTACGAGTTGGGCTGCTAATCACAAGGTCAGCAGTTTGAAACCAACAGCTAGCTTGCTTTCTACTCCCAGAAAGAGTTACCCTCTCTAAAACTCACAGCGATAGTTATCCCTGTCCTAAAGGGTCACTATGCGTCCACATTGACTTGATGGCCGTGAGAGCTTGAGAGTTGAATAATGAATTAAGTGGGAATGACAATTCATGGAATCACGGAAGATGAGTCATTTATTTCCCTTGTGCATTAACCGCATCATCAAGACTATTAAGTTCACACACATTTATGAAATTCTTGGGGTATAAAGGCATGTTCCTGCCTTAGAGGTTTCCGCATTTCTTCTTTATTGCAGGGCACGTAGAGAGAAAGGAACAAACGATGGACCTGCTTGGGTCGCACACATGAGACATCTCGTCCGAGTACAGGCCATGTTCTGATCCATTCGTTCCTGAGACTATCATTCAACCCCTTGCATTGCAGGCCGACATTCCATAGTGTCGAGAACATGTTATTCTCTCCAACGAGGATTGTAGTTTCTATTGAACTGCATTACATGCTCCTTGCCTTCACTTTGGCTCAAGTGAGAAATGTGATATTTTAAAGTACCTGAGTTAGGCATACATCTTTCTGGGGAACTGAGTTGAGCTGTCAAGAGCCTAAGCAAATGGGTTTTCGGAAAAAAAATGAATTTACAGTTTCTCTGTGTGAGGATGGAAGGTAAGAAGAAGAAGGGAGGGTGTAAAAGAAAACTTGGGAAAGGAATTTCGGAGAAGTTGCTCCTTTCTAACGATTTCCATTGGGGTGAAAGAAGCACACTTCAAGCTGAAAAAAGACCTAAAACGATGTGACATTTTCATTTGCAATTAGTTGTTGGAGGTTTTTCTGATGAGCTAACATGCCAGTGGTTGAAGTTCCTATTAGAAATTTCATCTCAGACCTTTGTTCATCATTGGCCCAGAGTCTAGTGCCAGCCAGGTCAGCTCATCCTCACATTTCTTCCCTGTTGATTCCCAAAGTGCCCTACAGCCACTCTCCACTTGTGTTCTCAAGAATCCTGGCCATATCTGTGACTTGAAATTAGTGCATATGTGCATGCATGTTGACACACACATTAGAAAAATATTCAATGGTACTAATTAAAAAGAACAAAAAAAAAGCCATGCAAAATTCAAAGAATAACAACAAAGGCCACCAGCTCCTGAACCTCAGGATATACATATGCAGATGAGCTCTCAAACCAGGCTAAATGTTAAATGCTTTGCTTTATCATTGTTCTGCTCCAAGTGTTTATATAATTACTCCATTCTTTTGCTTGGGGTGTTTTGGTTAGACAATTCAACTACATGTTAAGATATCAAATGAACAACTAGAACAACAGTGGACTGGGTATGCTGCCAGCACTGAGCATCATTATTAAGGTTATAAGTTTTAGCAAAGATTGGACTAAATGCTGATTATATCTAAATAATTCAGTGGGAATGTTATTAAAGGGTCTTTGGAGAGACTTACCCAATTAGTATTATACATGTGACATGATTCTGTTGTTTCAATAATGGCATTTAATGGACTACTCAATGTGAAAGGGATAGGATTTTGAGAGTCCCAGTGGCATAGTGGTTATGAGTTGGGCTACTGTCTGTGGAGTCAGCAGTTCAAAACTACCAGCCGATCCCAAGGAGAAAGAAGAGGTTTTCTACTCCCTCAGGGGCAGTTCTAACCCTGTCCTCCAGGGTCACTGTGCATCGGAATGGCCTCAAGGACTGTGAAAAATGGAAGGAGGTTCGAGTAAAGAGGGAGAATTGGTCATTCTCTCTAATTTAGTTTAAGGAGACAGCAACAGCATTGATTCAAAGTAGTATTCATTTAGCATAAATAAATAAATGGAAAATGTATTTATTATTTGATTAATCTTATTGTTACTGGAAGATGACCTCACCTAAGCACAACTTTCTGGGAACAATTCATCAAAAAGGATTGTGCTGGAAATACCAAGGATTTGGATGAAAATTTATTTTTTTAATTTTAATTTTCATTTTTTTTCTAACCTCATCCCTAACTAACCCTAACCCTAACCCTGGATGAAAAATTCAATATGCAACCGTGGATACAAGAAGTTTTTAAATGTGAGTATGAGAAAGAAAGAGTAATGTAGAAAAGCTATAGTGAAAAATTAGAAATAATGTAAGTGAGAGTAGAAGGGAAGGGGAAAATTAAGAAGAAAATAAAATCATCTTACTGATTGTTGTATATGCAGTAGTTTTGAGATAAAGTTTAGCAACAGAAACTGGTAAAACAGAGAGTAAAGGGACAAAATAAAGAAATAAATCTGAGATTAGAAGCATACCTATACGTCATATATATATGAGTATATATATACATATCCACTGCAACACAATATACAAATCTTTATAAATACAATAAAAATTCAGTTAAAAAGTAAATAATACACATATAAGGAAATATACCACATAAAATAAAATCAATATAAATATATTTGACCCCAGTTGAAACCAAATGTTTGCATGATAAAACACTACAAAAAATAAATGAATGAACCATCAAAATGTGATAGAAACTGTATTATACAATGAAATACTACTCAGCCATATTACAAAATTAAGTTCTCATACATTTATGGCATATATGAACCTTGAAAACATTATTCTAATGAAATAAATCTGTTCTAAATGGATAGATAAACTGATACAATCTTTCTGAAGTGTTGTGAACACCCAACACACTGCACACTTATTTACTTATGTCCAAACAATCTCAGATCTTGGAATCTACTTTGAAGGCATGTCTCCAATAATACAAAAATGCAAATGTACAAAACGATTCCTTGTAGCAGCATCATTTACACCGGAAAATATTGGAAGTAAGCTAAGTGATCGCCCGTAGTAGAGTGATTGAATCAACAACTATGCATCTACACAATAGATGTTTATAACATTGCAAAAAAATGAGCAGAAATGTCTTTCTGAACTCATATACAAGAGTAGGTAAAAAAAAGATTGGTTAAGGCCATAGAAACTTTTACTAAACCAGACTACCAAAATGGGAAGCTATTATTTCTCAACATATTCTCTCTCCATCGGGGTCTATACGCTTCTGAAGGCAGTGTTTCCACTCTCACCGCTCTCACAGCAGTTGGAACATTCGCAGGGTTCTCAAACTCTGCTCCTTTGCATTTGGGGAGCAGAAAGGTCTGTAGGGGCAAGATCATGATCATGGCTGTAGAGGAGATGAGGTAGGTTTCCCAAAGAAAGGCTTACAAGACAATCTCTGCTCCCCTTGAACTAGTATGCACGTTGTCGTAATGAGGCCTTTTCTCATCAATGCAGCTGTTAATTTTCTTTAAATTTCTTCAGAAGAAGCCTCCATGATTGTCCTGTGTCCTTCCAGGAAATCAATCAAGATGACATCATAGGAGACCCAGATAGTAATTGCTATGACTGTTTTCTTTTCAGCTGTTTTATTGGCATACAACTCACATATTACCTAATTCAGTAGTTCAAACAAAGGCATAAATCGGACCTACACGGTTACAACGTTGTCAGGAGATCCCCCTAGGATGGGGGCTGGACCTGACTTGGTTTCCAAATTTCTCTGTTTTTTGGTGTGTATTGCTTTCTTTAGTTTCGTTCGTTCATATTTGCGTTTATCTCAGAGGTGCGGTGTCAATGGAGGCCGCCCTCTTTAAGCTGTGGTTTATGCTTTCTGTTTTTTGGTGGATGAAACCCAGGATTGGTGAATCTATTAGACAGCATGTAGACTAAAGGGTTCGGGGGCGGGGGTGGGTGGGTACAGTGGCGGAGGTGGTGTATGAGGGAGTTGATATCAAGGAGTCCATGTCGAAAACTGACCATGATAGCAAGTGTACATTCTACTTGATGTGATTGAAATTCGGATTGATATATGTATTAAATCTCAACTAATAATAATAACAAAAAGAAGAGTTGTCCAATCATCACAATAACTTTTAGAATATTTTCTTCAATCTCATACTCATTGTTATTAGCTCCCCACTTCCCCTCAAGCTCCCCGGCTATACCTCCAGGGAACCATTCATTCAGTTACTCTCTATATAGACTTACCTCTCCTGGATTTCATAGACAGAAAAAAATATTTAAAAACAAAACCAAAAAAATGCTCAAGCATGACAAAGTAAAACCGATAAAACCTCAGTTTAAAAGACACAAACTCTTTTAAAAACTAGAACAAATTTAAATGAGTCAGAAGAGACCTCACATGGCAGGGCACTAAATTTTAACCCGTTATCTACCACTGCCCATTCTCTAATGCACTCTGCATGACAGCAAGCCTGTTTGCATCCCTGGCTTATGGTCGGAGGAAATTTATCAGAGACTTGATCCATGTGCATGTCCACTTCACTCTAATTTTATTTTTACATAATCTTAAAGACCGATTCGTTTCCACAATCCATAAAAAGCTGCGTTTGCTGTTTAATGAGTCAATTGCTCAGAACCGGTCATCTTCTCTTCCTTTAAGCAGAGAGCCGAGCGTCTCCAGGTAAGGCCGGTAGGCAAGATAGACCCCGCTACAGACCGGAAGTTGCTTCTTAGTCCTCATTCCTTAGAATCTGCAGGGGCATTCCTCCCGTGAGCCAGGTTTCCCACCTTAGTGAGTAGTGTGGGACACTACAAGCAGGCGTCTTTTCCCTGCTCTCAGTTGAACGTTGTTCCCACAGTCTCTGTGTGGGGCAGGTAAGGGCAGCTACCTACCTAGCTAGTGATCCTATCAGGTGCTGAGATCTGGGGCTGATGCCTGTTAGTCAAGCATTAAGTTGGGGCATGAATGCAATATAAATAGCCCACATTTTGGAAGCTGCTTCCTACTAGAGGACCATGGCCCCAGCTCTTGGGTGTCTGGCACCTGTGCTGGAAGTTTCCACAAGTTAGGAACAGTAAACAGTGCGGACCAATACAGTCACTGGTCCACAGCACCCCTCTCCTCAGCCAACAGCCAAGTGTTTTTCTGGTCCTTAGTCTCTTAGCCAATGCTCCCATGGTCTCTGCTTCGATGGACCGGGAATTGCCTGTCCCTTTGTTTCACAATCTCAGTCTCTGGCCAGATGAGGAAACGTCTCAACGCTGCTTCTTTGAGTCTCCACGCCATAGTTTCTGGTGCTTTTGCCACCTCAGCAGAGAATGTGGAACATGCTTTGCTGATGGTCCTAAGCTTAAGCCAAGGTTTGCAATAGGCTTTTTTTTTGGAAGTCACTCAAATTGTTTAAGACAAGGTTATGTGTGTGAGAACATGTCTGTAACGATCTACTGATTGCAGAGACAGGTGTAGATATGTTTTGTTCAAAAATAAACCTGTGCATACATGAACTGGAATGCTACTAGTAATATTTTTCTCTACTCCTGTTGATTGGTGAACTGAAAATAAACTACTGTATAATGAATGGTACCCTCCGTGTAACTGATGAAAGTGAAAATCATTACATATATATATATATATATATATATATATATATATATATATATATATATATATATATACATACATACATATACTTGTAAAATGCAGGAAAGTTAAACTAGAACGGAGTACTTTAGTAGCACAAACAGCATGCTTGCCTGATAAAATGTTTGAGTTTGCCCAGGAATGCTTTATTAGGAAAGGCCTGGTGATCTAATTCCAAAAACCCAGCCCTTGGAAGCCCCATTCTACTCTGACACACATCAAGTTTGCCTGAGTTTGGGTTGACTTCAAGGCAACCTTGTTTTCCTTTTCAGCCAGAAACTAATGACAGGCTTGCTTCACAATTAGAATCATGAACTTTGAAAGACATTTATTAAAGATGTTGCATTTGGCCAAGAACAGGCTTAGCTTTCAATCAGACACTAGAGTCCCCCAGGTAAGGGTTAGATTAATTAATCCAAACCATCTTTTGTGGAGCGTGGTATTTGCTGCTCTGTTAACTCTTTGATAGACAGCACATCCAACGTTTATGATCAGTATAAATAAGGACAGAGATTGTCGCTTGACTCCGGCACAAATGACATGGGAGCCTTGTCTGATTTCCTCTGCCTTCTCCAAGTGGGAAAGAGAATCAAACTTCTCAGCCTAAGGCCAATGTCTATGAGGCAAAGATCAGGCATACCTCTGCCTTCCAAGCCTCTTTCCTAATTCTGACATTGACCAGTCCTACAAAGGCACTCTCCTCCTGTGACGAATTGGAAAATTTGTCACAATGCCACACAGACCTCAAAGACAATAATTGGGCATATTAGGGAGTTGTTGGGATCTATCAAGTCAATTCCAACTCATAGCAACTCAGGTACAACAGAATGAAGCACTGCCAAGTCCTGCAGCTACCTCACAATAGTTTTGTTGCAGGCTTATGTCAATCCATCTTATCAAGGATCTTCCTCTTTTCAGCTGCCCCTCTACTTTACCAAGCACGATTGACCAAGACCTGTCTCTGCTGATAATTGTGCAAAGTGTATGAGACAAAGTCTTGTCATCCTTGCTTCTAAGGAGCGCTGTAGTTGTACTTCTCCCAAAACAGATGTGTGTGTTCTTTGGGGGCAGTCCATAGTCCTTTCAGTATTCTTCACCGGCACCATAGTTCAAGTGCACTGGTGCTCCTTCCTCTGTCTTCCTTCTTCAGTGTCCTCCTTTCTGTTCTTTTTTTTTTTTTTTTTTACAATTTATTAGGGGCTCATACAACTCTTATCACAATCCATACATATACATACATCAATTGTATAAAGCACATCCATACATTCTTTGCCCTAATAATTTTCAAAGCATTTGCTCTCCACTTAAGCCCTTTGCATCAGGTCCTCTTTTTTTCCCCTCCCTCCCTGCTCCCCCCTCCCTCATGAGCCCTTGATAATTTATAGATTGTTATTTTGTCATATCTTTCCCTATCCTAGTCTCCCTTCCCCGCCTTCTCTGCTGTCCATCTCCCAGGGAGGAGGTCACATGTGGATCCTTGTAATCAGTTCCCCCTTTCCAACCCACTCACCTTCCACTCTCCCAGCATTGCCCCTCACACCCTTGGTCCTGAAGGTATCATCCACCCTGGAATCCCTGTGCCTCCAGCTCCCATATGCACCAGTGTACAACCTCTGCCCTATCCAGTCCTGCAAGGGAGAATTCGCATCATGGTAGTAGGGGGGAGGAAGCATCCAGGATCTGGTGGAAAGCTGTGTTCTTCATCGGTACTACATCGCACCCTGACTGACCCATCTCCTCTCCTAAACCCCTCTATGAAAGGATCTCCAGTGGCCGACAAATGGGCCTTGGGTCTCCACTCTGCACTTCCCCCTTCATTCACTATGGGATATATATATATATTATATATATCATATATATATATATTGTGTGTGTGTTTGTGTGTGCATGATGCCTTATACCTGGTCCCTTTGGCACCTGGTGATCGCACAGACTGGTGTGCTTCTTCCATGTGGGCTTTATTGCTTTTGAGCTAGATGGCCGCTTGTTCACTTGACTGCTGGTTTTATGAGCACTGCTTGTAGATACAAGCAAGGCAAAATCTTCGATAACTTCAATCTTTCCTCTGATGGTCATGATGTTACCTAGTGGTCCAGCTGTGGGGATTTGGGTCTTCCTTCCGTTGAATTGTGATCCAGACTGAAGACTGCAAGTGCTTCAAGTCCTCCTCACTTTCAAGCAAGCAAGGCTGGGTCATCTATATATCTCAGATAACAGATTTTACCTGTATGTGATATTAATGATATTGCTATATAATTTGAGCATTCTGGTAAGTTCCCTTTCTTTGGAATGGGTGCAAATATGGATCTTCCAAATTCATGAATAGACTGTATCAATGTTAAAATTCACAAGCCTTAATTAGAGAATCATAGGTGAAACTGAAGATGAACATTGTATAAAATTGTTAAGGACTTTCATATATGTCCATCACGCTTCAAGGAGGCAATATTAAATCAGCTAATAACCTACTAAATATATGACACAGTTTATCATCTAATAAAGGGAAAAGGAGACGGTCCTGGTTCTGAAGGGGATGCATGCAGGAACATAACAATTGATTTTTACCTGGGAAGGTTTTGAGATTAGTATAAATTATGACAGTGTATCTTCTAAAGCAATAAACTTAAGCTGTGGTTTTCAATTCTATATTGTACCAAGATAAACTTTTGCTCATCTAACTCTGCTGACACATGCAGAGGAACTTAAAAAAACGTTAGGGGATGTGACTAGAATTTATTTTCCTTAATGTAGAATAGGATAGAATAGAGAAAATATCCAATTCCTCTCAAGTAGTACAGACATAAATGTTTACATGAAACAGGTTTTTTTATCATTACATATGTGTGTGTGCATACGTAATTAGATAAATGATTTTATCGGTACAGGTTAGAAATTTCAAACATATTTCTTAAAATGGCCCACACATAGCATTTGAGAAACTTTAGAATGACAAAAATAAATGGCACATTCAAATCCTTTAATCTATTTCTCTTACACGTTTATATTTTCACTTGTCTACTGGACATTTTCTCTAGATTATTTAGCTTTCATTCCAAAGTGATATTCCTAAAATTGAATCTGTCTAGCTTCAAGTCCTATTTTTCCTACTAAATTTTATATTTTTCACTATTGTTTTAGCACTTGGCTAATTTCTTAGTAATATTAACTTCTGTCTCCATCTTCCCTCTGTACCTCATTTCTAATCAGTGGCATTAAGAAATTGAACTAATGTTTACTAAAGAGCTGACACCCTACCATATGCATTATATATGTTGTTATATGCAATTCTCACCATACCCTGATGATGAAATAAGGTCCTGAGAGGCTGGATAATCAACCCAAGATAACATGGATTGTATTCACTTACAGCAATCTAGTCGGCTTAGTCTATCTGAGACCAAATTCTCATGCTGTTATATTCCATGACCTTCCCAAGTGCATTCTCCTTGAAAATTACTTCTTCAGGATCTCAGTGGTGTTAGAGCAGTTACGATCCAGAATAATGATCACAGTGTGATTTTGGATTACCACCAGAGCTGAAAGGACAGCAGAACTCTAAACCGTTATACAAAAGGCATCATTCAGAAACAGAAAAGTGAACCTAAGGTCACTGCCTGAAGCCATAAGTTAATTGGTCGCAGAACTTTGGAGAAAATTCAGGTCTTGATTTTAAAGTAGTACCCTTTCCATTTTTCTTGCCATCCTCAGTAACAAGAATAAAGATCCAACAGGAAACAGACACACACACACATACACACACCACCACCACCACCACCACCACCACCACCACCACCACCACCACCACCACCACCAAATCAAATAAAACAAATAACAACTAAATCCAACAGAATACTTAGAGTAAAACTTTATTTCACACATGAAAGTGTCAGAAAATCATGAAATAAAACTGAGTCCTAAAAAAATCTCTAAGTTCAGAGTCTTTTGCGATTTTCTGTGAATTATCTTTACTCAATTTAACTCTAATCGTCTTTCATTGGTTGATGTGTTTTTTTAAATAAAATGCCTTCAAAGGCGAAAACATTTTTAAAAAACAATTTATTAGGGGCTCATGCAAGTCTTATCACAATCCATACATATATATATATATATATATACATCAATTGTATAAAGCATATCTGTACATTCTTTTCCCTAATCATTTTCTCTTTTTTTTTGGAGAAAACATTTTTAAAGGGGTGACTGAAATCCTATAACTTGGCCCCCTGATGAGTTATTTTTTTTTTTAAATAACAGAGAAACAAGATTCACTATCTTCCTCCAGGGCTTCACAGAGCCAAGCAAAAAAGAACTTCAAACCAGTCACACTGAAGACTAAACAGGGAAAGTGAGTTCTACATGCCTGTTCTTCATTCTCTACTTCATCCTTGATTTATGACTGCTGGTACTCAGTCAGTCCTGACTCAGAGTTACCCTATTTACGAGGAGGCACAGTGGAATGCAATGCTACTTGGTCCTCTGCTATCCTTACGATCATTGCTACATTTGAGCCCATTGTTGTAGCCACTGTGTGTGTCCATCCGGTTGAGGGTTTTCCTCTTTTTCTCAGATCCTTTGCTCTGTCGAGTATAATGTCCTTCTCCAGGGTTGGGTCTCTCCTGATAACATATCCAATTATGTGAGGCAAAGTCTTGCCTCCTCTTTCTAATGAGCCTTTTGTCTCCTACCTTTACAGAGTCAATAAAAAACAGGCACACATTTTTATGTTCTTCTCTACTTATAGCTAAGACCCATCTATTAGCAATGATGTACCTTGCCCACATCATTTTCTGAATCCAGCTTAAATTTTCATTTCTTATCAGCTAGTTTGACTTGTATGAGACCAGAAGCTTTTCCATCAGATTTTCAAATGTCTTCCGAGTGATAGATTTCAGTGAACTTCCAGTCTAGAAAGATCCTGGGAATCTGCTTGCAAAAGTTAGACCATTGGTGCTTTAAGAATTGTTTTAGGCCAGGCTCACTAGAGAAACAAAAGCAGTGATCCTTGTATATGTGTATAATTAGAGAAATTTATAGCAAGAAAATGACTCACCCAATTGTAGAAGTGAACTGTCCAAGTTCAGGCAGGTTAAAAGACCACAGATCAGCTGTGGCTTCTCCTGACTCTTGTAGCTGTGGGGGCTGTCAAACTCAAGATTTGGAGGAAGACCACAGGCTGGTGGTAGATGAATATAAGGTCAGAAGATAATATAGCAGGCTGATAGTCACTCCTGGGATCAGTAGGCACTATGGCAGACTATGAGTTTGTTAGCTTCTTCGGGTGGGAAATACCAGGTTTCTTGGCATCACATGAGAAAGAATTCAGGCCAAGCCTGGTTTGTGATCCAAATGGGATTTTATAAAGGACAGAAGTATCAGGCTATGTAGTCACTGAACACAGGCATAATTGGGCACTGCACACCCACAGATGGTAGCCTGAGGCCAGAGGCAGATGTTGGCATGGCCGGACAGAAGGTGGGGCAGCTGAAAATAGGGGTGGTTATCTTGAAATTCCAGCCTTTAGGGCCTTCAGATGGAGGTGAGGCTGACAGTACTAGTTGATGTCATTGGCTGAATTAAGCCCAACTGGCCTAGTTCAGGCTCACCAAGGTGTACCACCACTAGTCTGGCTTGGGGCCTCCATTGGTGCATGCCCACTAGACACCCCTGGTCCCAGTTCTGCTACCTAACAAGTTCAAAAAATGTTGAATAGTTGGCAACAAACTGGATGTCAATGAGCCAGATGTTGAATTCAGACCTAGCAAAAAGCGAGCAAGCTTTTATATATCATCAATTTGTATAGGAAGTAGGCCACATCGTTGATATGACCTTTTTAAATTTATGCACCAACCACTGATGGCAAACACACAACAACACAAACAACTAGTATGCATTACACTGCACCAAATATATTAAACAGGAATCAATTAGCATATATATGTGGAAAATCATAAGCCATGACAGAGTCAGGGACAGACTGAAGAACAGTCAATTTCTAATATATGAGATCAAGTTGTAACTAAAAAAATGAAAGCAGATCCCCAAGAGCCAAAGGATGACCTGGAATATATCTGACTTAAATGTACAGACTTAGCACATCAAGAATAGATTTGATGCATTGAACCCAATGACCAAACATTAGAAGAATTAAGAACTGGAGATGACATCAAAGACATGATACATGAAGAAGGTAAAAGGTTAAGATGTCAGGACATAAAGAAAATGCTAAAATGTATGTTAGAAGAGACTTTGAAACTTTCTCTGTAACATAAAATAGTTATAGAAAAGAGAGGAAATTAAGTAGAATAACTGAATACAAAATTTCAAAGAGTAGCCCTCAAAATAGGCAAAGAATTATAATAAAGTATGGTACACTTTGGAATTGGAAGATTAAAAAGTCACAACTTAATTGGCATTTCTCAAGCTGCAATGATGGAAGAGAAAATTCAAGTTCTGAGTTTCAATATTGAAGAATTCTATGGACAAACAGGTGAATGATGTAGAAAGGGGAGAGGCAGTAAGATTACTGCAACAAAAAGAGTTTGTTGGTGTTTAACCATTTCAGGAGGTGGAATATGACCCAAACCCAATGAGAGAAATAAGTACTGGCTGTGCTCAAAACATCGGCAAGAATGAAGGCTCCAGGGATTCATGGAAGATGTGTTGATCCGGGTTGACTAGAGAAAAAAAATCTGAGGACACTCATATGTATAATAAAGAGCTTTATATCAATGAGTAATTGTATACTAAGAAAACACCCAGTCCAAATGAAGTCCTTAAGTCCAATATTAGCTCCTAAGTCCAATACTAGTACAAAAATCCTCCTTCAGACTCTCGCAGTCACATGCAATGATACAAAATGAAGGAAGATCACAGGCTGGTGGGTGCAAAGTCTTGTGGATCCAATGGCGGTGGAAGCATCTCAGTGGTGGCACAGATCTCCATGTGGCTCCTCCAGCTCTCCAAGTGTGGCTCTTAACAGCAAAGTGAAGCAGAGAGGCTGTCCTGTGGCTTGCAAACAGGAAGATGAAGGCAGAGAGAGAGAGACAGCAAGTTCCCAGTATCCTCATGAGAAGGCCATGCTCACAAGGTGGCATCATGAAGCCTTGACCTGATTTACAGGCTAGATTCCACCCCCATTCACTTATAATACCCTCAAGTTGACACAAGATTATAGAACTATCATAGAATACTATTGAGATACTGCAACAAATGCCTAACATCTCAGAAGTGCTTATGTATAAGGGGCTTCAAAATGTTTGTGGAAAATTCCATGATCCCTTCATTCAATTTTTCCATAAATATTTTGAAGCCCCCTTATACATCAAGGAAATTAGAGACTAGACAACTGACCAACCAACAGATCCAGGCGTGAGCCCATTGCAAAGAAAGTCAATGAAAAGGAATGTGGAAATGATCAAACATTATCACTCATATCACAAGCTAGCAAAATTTTGCTGGTAATAATTCTTTAAATAGCAGTATACATGTCTTAAGAGTAATCTGCTGAAAGTTTAGGCTGGATTCAAAACAGGACATTGAAAAGGGATGTCACTGATTTTGTCAGCTGGATCTAGGCAAAAAGCAGAGAATGTCACAAAGATGTTTGTCTGTATTTTATCAACCACACAATGGCATTTCACTGGGCATCAGAACACATTATGGATCACATTAGGAAGAATGGCCGTTCCAGAACATTGGTAGGGCTCATCTAGAATCTGCACAAGAAGCAGTCCTCCACAAGAGCGAGAGGATTTTGAATGTATAAAATTTGAGAGCATTGCATTTTTATCTTCCTGATCCCATATAAAAACTGAGCATATAATCCAAGGAACCAGACTAGGTGAAGAAGAATGAGCCATCAGGATTGGAGGAAGATCTATTAATAACATGAGCTATGCATATGACAGAACTTATCTTGCTGGAAATGAATAGACTTGGATCACGTCCTGATGATCGCGACAGCCTGCAGTATGAATTATTCCTAAGATAAAGAAGCAACTGGACCAATAAGCAGTAAATGGTGAAGAAACTGAAGTTGTCAAAAATTTTATTATTTTAGAATTAACAACCAATATCTATGGTAGCAACAGTCAATAAATCAAACATATTATTGCATTGGGCAAATGCACTACAAAGTTTTCCTTTAAGGATTGAAGAGCTCAGATGTCACTTGACAACTAAAGTGTGCCAGACCCAAACCGTACTATTCTTAATCACAGCAGATGCAAACTGGACTGTGAAAAAGGATGACAAAAGAAGCCTTAAGACTTTCAGTTTGTAATCTGCATGAAGTGTAGGTTCATTAGGAAAGGAGATGGTGAAACTTCATTCCACTTAATTTTGATCCATTTGAGGAGTGACCAATGCAGGGAGAAGGACATGATAAGCCGGTAGAGTCGACGGCAGCAAGGGCTGTGATTCCGCAAGCATGGGGGCTCCCTAAAGGAAGTGCTCCCTAAAGGAAGTGCCATTTCTTAAGGTCTAGGCCCAACAATGGACTGTGTCCCTTTTACCTCTACGGAAAAGAAAGGGAAGAGCTGTCATCTCTGGACAGGGAGATTTGATTTGTTGTTGTTAGATATTGTCGAGTGACCTCTGACACTACACACAACAGAACTAAACTCGGCTTGCTCCTGTGCCATGTTCACAGTTGTTCCAGTCATGCAGATGCTGGGTCCACCCACCTTGTTGAGGGCCTTCCTCTCTTTCACTGCCCCTCCACTTTCCCAAACAGGACAGCTACTTGGCCCACTTACTGGAAAAGCTCCATATGTGTGCCCATTCCAAAGAAAGGTGACCCAACTGAATGCTCCAACTATAGAACAGTATCATTGATACGGTATGAAAACTAAACATTGTTTAAGATCTTCCAACGGCTGCAGTAGTACATTGACAAGCAACTGCCACAAGTTCAGGTCAAATTCAGATGAGGACATGGATGGAGCTTGGCTCAAAACAGAGAAAACCAGAAAGATGTTGTGTGTGTGTGTGTGTGTGTGTGTGTGTGTGTGTGTGTGTTTCATTGACTATGCAGAGGCATTTGACTGTGTGGACCATAGTAAACTGTGGATGACCTTGAGAACAATGGGAATTCCAGAATATTTCCTTGTGCTCATTTGAAACTTGAACATGGATCAAGAGGCAGTTGCGGGAACAGAACAAGGGAATACTGCATGGTTTAAAATTAAGAATGGTCTCTGTAGGATTGTACTCCTTCATCATACTTATTGAATCGTATGCTAAGCAAATCACCAGAGAATCTGGATTATATGAAGAAGAGTGCGGCGTCCAGATTGGAGAAGGATTTATCAATAAGCTGTGGTATGCAGATGACACAACCTTGCTTGCTAAATGTGAGAAGGACTTGAAGCACTTGCTGAGGAAGGTCAAGGATTGTAGCCTTCAACATGGATTACAACTCAATGTAAGGAAGATCGAAATTCTCCCAAGTGGACAAATAACTAACATGTTAAACAGAGAAAAGGTTGAAGTTATCTGGGATTTTATCTTACTTGGATCCACAATCAATGCCTATGGAAGCATCAGTTAAGAGATCAAAATACGTACTGCACTGGATAAATCTGCTGCATAAGACCTCTGTAGAATATTGAGGAAGGTCTTTGACAGGATGGATTGACGCAGTGGCTACAACTCTGGGCTCAAAGATAAAAGCAATTGTTGGGATGGCAAAGGAATGCACAGTGTTTTGCTCTGTTGTACATAGGAATGCTGTGAGTTGAAACTGAATTGATGACACCTAATAATAACAAGAACAGCAGCAATGATAACTTCATAGTTGTCTATTTCTTTCATCAATTCTACTAATGCTTTATTTATGATTTTTTTATTAAATGCATAGCTATGCATTATGGGTATATATTATTTTGTGCTATTGGCCTCATAATCTTAATCTTTGCATTTATGTTGGTTTTTGTCTTAAAGTCTATTTCACCAGAAATTAAGATTGTCACCCTTGCTTATTTTGACTGCCATTAGCTTGATATAATTTTTTCTCTTTTGATTTTAAGTCTAGTGTTTTTTTTTTCCTTTTAAATCAAAATTGTGTGTAGACAGCCCATTCATGCTACTTATTTTCTTATCTAATATGGTATTCACTGGTACATTTAATCTAATTACATTCAGTATCATTGCCAATAAGATTGAGTTAAGCTGTCATTTTGCTGTGTGTGTGTGTGTTTGTATGTGTGTGTTGCAACTGATTTCTTTGTTCTGCATAATTTCTGATATTAGTTTCATTCCCAAGTGTAAAGAAAGCTATTCTATCATGAACTCAACTTGACTTTCTTTTCATTTGAAAGCTTGGAAGAACTCTTTTGAAAGAGGTTTCATTTTGAAGACCTCTTTTTATCTTAATTTATTTTTTAAATCATTTTACTCCGAGGACTTTTTGATATTAAAACAATCCATAATTCAATTAAATCAAGCATAATTGTATAATTTCTGCCACCACCAGTTTCAAAACCTTTTCTTTCTTCTTGAACGCTTTGATATCAGCTCCCTTTTATTCCCTACCTCCCCTCCTTACCCCCCAAGAACCCTAATCTTATATACTATTATCTTTTTTTTTAACAATTTATTGGGGCTCATACAATTCTTTTCACAGTTCATACATATACATACATCAATTGTATAAAGCACATCTGTACAGTCTTTGCCTAATCATTTTTTTCTCTTTTCTTCTTTTACATTTTATTAGGGACTCATACAACTCTTATCACCATCCATACATATACATACATCAATTGTATAAAGCACATCCATACATTCCCTGCCCCAATCATTCTCAAGGCACCTGCTCTCCACTTAAGCCCCTTGCATCAGGTCCTCCTTTCTTTACCCCTCCCTCCCCATTCCCTCCTCCCCCATGTACCCTTGGTAATTTATACATCGTTATTTTGTCATATCTTGCCCTATCCGGAGTCTCCCTTCCCCCCTTCTCTGCTGTCCCTCTCCCAGGGAAGAGGTCACATGTGGATCCCTGCAATCAGTTCCCCCCTTCCAACCCACTCACCCTCCACTCTCCCAGCATCGTCCCTCACGCCCTTGGTCCTGAAGGTATCATCCACCCTGGATTCCCTGTACCTCCAGCCCTCATATGTAGCAGTGTACAGCCTCTGTCCTATCCAGCCCTGCAAGGTAGAATTCGGATCATGGTAGTTGGGGGGAGGAAGCATCCAGGATCTGGGGGAAAGCTGTGTTCTTCATCGATACTACCTCACACCCTAATTAACCCATCTCCTCTCCTAAACCCCTCTATGAGGGGATCTCCATTGGCCAACACTTGGGCCTTGGGTCTCCACTCTGCACTTCCCCCTTCATTTAATATGATATATATACATATACACATATATACACATACATACACACACTTATATCTTTTTTTTTTTGCATGATGCCTTATACCTGGTCCCTTGGGCACCTCGTGATCGCACTGGCCGGTGTGCTTCTTCCATGTGGGCTTATTTGCTTCTGAGCTAGATGGCCGCTTGTTCACCTTCAAGCCTTTAAGACCCCAGACACTATCTCTTTTGATAGCCAGGCACCATCAGATTTCTTCACCACATTTGCTTATGCACCCATTTGTCTTCAGCGATCCTATCATGGAGGTGTGCAGTCAATGATATGATTTTTTCTTTTTTAAATTTTTTTTTATTTTAACAATTTATTGGGGCTGATACAATTCTTTTCACAGTTCATACATATACATACATCAATTGTATAAAGCACATCTGTACAGTCTTTGCCCTAATCATTTTTTTCTCTTTTCTTCTTTTACATTTTATTAGGGACTCAAACAACTCTTACAACAATCCATACATATACATACATCAATTGTATAAAGCACATCCATACATTCCCTGCCCCAATCATTCTCAAGGCATTTGCTCTCCACTTAAGCCCCTTGCATCAGGTCCTCTTTTTTCCCCCCCTCCCTCCCCACTCCCCCCTCCCTCAGATATGATTTTTTCTTTGATGCCTGGTAACTGATCCCTTTGGGACCACTCGATCACACAGGCTGGTGTGTTCTTCCATGTGGACTTTGTTGCTTCTGAGCTAGATGGCCGCTTGTTTATCTTCAAGCCTTTAAGACCCCAGTCACTATCTCTTTTGATAGCCGGGCACCATCAGCTTTCTTCACCACATTTGCTTGTTCACCCACTTTGGCTCCAGCCGTTGTGTCGGGAGAGTGAGCATCATAGAGTTCCAATTTAATAAAAGAAGGTATTCATGCATTGAGGGAGTGTTTGAGTAGAGGCCCACGGTCCTTCCGCCACCTTAATACTTGACCTATAAATATCGACACAAAGATCTATTTCTCCATCCTCCTATATATATTTGCATGTACATGTCTTTGTCTAGACCTCCATGAATGCCCTTTGACTCCTAGCTCTTTCCTCCATCTCCCTTGACTTTCCTCCTGCCCTACTACCATGCTTCATCGCCACCTGGGCTAGAGTATACCTCTTCTCTAAGCAACCTTACCCTTGATCATTTCCCACCAGGCCTGCCACTACCCCTTCTCTACCATTTGGGTCCCATGTTTTTCCCTTGTCCCTGGGTTTGTTAACAGCACTTCCTTACGCCCCCTACCCCCCCACCCCAAGTCCCCCCGGAACTGTCGGTCCCGTTGTTTTTCCTCCAGATAGTTCATCCAGCCTGTCCTATTCAGACAGACCTGTGGAGTCACTAACATGCACGAAAACTAGACAGAGGAAAACAAAGCAACAGTATACAACCAGACAACAAAACAACAAAAACAAACCACTGACAAAGAACAGAACGAAACAGTTCACAAGAGAAAAGCTTGTAGTTAATTCAGGGATCGTTTGCTGGCCCTTAGGAGCGTTTTCCAGTCCAGTCTGTTGGGACACCACGCCCTGGCCCCAAAGTCCACTTTCAGCATTCCCTGGGGACCTTGCCACTCCATTCCCTTGCTGTTCCTCTGCACTCCCCCAGTGATTTGCCTCGGTGTGGAGGGATTAGGTCAGGTGCAATTCCCACACTGTGTCTCCGGTGCTGTCCCCTGTATCGCCCTTAGTCACTGAGAGGCATCATGTCTCATAGTAGGGCCAGCCATGTTGTTCTCTCTGTGGACTGGCTGCACTACTCAGGAACATCATCATCACGGCCTGGTGGGCCATATACTATTATCATATACTATTATATCATATACTATTATCATATACTATTATATACTATTATCTTACACCATCCAATGTTTCCATTCACCCACAATTCTGTTATTCATTCACCTTGAGTGAGGTTATAACGTCCTCGTTGCTATCAGTGCCCCCCACCCAAGCCTTCTCTTTCTGTACCGTCAGGTAATCATTACTCCCGTTACTGCTTCTGAAGGGTGTATCTATCTTGGATTTCATGCATCAGATAATCTTAATTATACAAATGAACCTATGCAGGTCTAATAAGATGAATGAGGTAAAACCAGTTTGAACCAGGTAAAACCACCAGCCTCTCTGAGGAGAAAGACGGGCTTTCTATTACCTTTGGCTTTTGTTATTTTCTTTTCCATTTTAAACTCAGTTGTTCTCTTTTGGTAGCACATGTAGCTTTTCTCTATTTTTTGTCACCTCTACTGATAATTTCTTAATAAACATGTTTATATGTTTTATTTCCTTGGTTAATTTCAAAAAGTGAGGTCACGTGGCATGGAATGAGAACTTTCCTGGGTTATTTATTTTTAATTTTGGCTAGGTGACTTCCTATATGGCTTAGGTGTAATGACTTCAGGCTAATATGTCATTGCTAGTCCTAGACCTTATCCAAAGGAAGGGGGTGGGTAGGGAAAGCAAGAATAGCAGTGACCCATAGAATGGGAGTCAGATGAGCAGCTAGTGTAGAAATGCAGTGTGTTGAGACAGTGATTAAATTACTCTCTGAATGTGTGGAGCTGGGAGTTTATTTATTGGCCTCTCGGAACTTTCTTAATATAAGTCAGTGATTTAGTTCAACATATAACCTCTTCAGAAATGACAAGAATTCTGCTGCAGGTAGACACAACCCACACCACAAATGAGTCTGTAAACCTTTCCTGCATGATGAATCAGCGCTTGCGGTGCCAGGCTTGCCAGCTAGTGCTGATGCATCATAAATCCCACCTCCCTCTGGGTGTCTGTAGGAAGGAACACAGAATGGATGGCCAGCCACGGATCATGCATCCACAGCTCGTGGAAGAAAATAATCTTTCGATAGTCACTCAAGGGAGATGGAGGAAATTTTATTATGTAGAAATTTACTTGGTGATTTACATTGACCACGGGGAGGATTTAATATCAGAAATTGGGAATTCTCATTTTCAAGCTGCTGCTTTGTTTAGAGGGGAGTTTTCGTTTTATCCTCCTGTGTATAGCTATTCTCAAACTTCACTTGGACTCAGAATCACCCTGAAGCATATTCAAATGCATCCTCCTGGACCATGGCATTCTAGAGAAGGATTCGGTAGGTAGGACCCCAAAAGCTTGTCCCTTGTGGGTGATTCAGATTCATTTAATTGTTTGACTAGAGATAGAGTAATACTGTCATGGGGCCTGTGAAAGAAGTCAGGTACATTGCTCAAGTGTCCCTTCTAGGGTGGGCTGCTTTGCACCCCTGGGTGCTGTCAGTACTACTTCAGTTGCAGAAAGCCAACTCAGCAAGATCTGGCATGAGTTCAGCCCTGTTAGCCCAGTGCAGGTCAGTTCTGATGGGTGGTGTCCCACAGGGTGAGTTGAGGTTGTGGGCTCTGCATTATAACTCCATTTCTCACTCTGTCTAGTCCTGCTTCCTTTCCCTACTTCTACTGGAGTTGATCCCAAGGGAAGTTTCTAATTAAAAGCCCTTCCCATTCGATTCCATCTCTGTGTCAGCTTCCCAGACAACTTGACTCTAAGTAGGTTCTCAGCCAGATCCTCCTGCAAGGCTCACTGGGATTCTCTTCCCTCTAATGCAGTTCCTCTCTTCCCGCCCCGACCGCCATAGGTTGCCCTCTGTCGCTGTACACAAGACAAGAGGTCTTCCCTGTTACCTCTGCAGCCACCCCACCTTCTAGTTCCATGAACTTTGTTGGGGGCGGGGAGCGGGGGGATAATTTCCCATTTTAATCATCTTCTTCCCTATTAGAGCCTGTAAGAAATACGGTGCACACAATGGAATTTGTTTCAAAATTTCCTTTCCTTTAGAGAGGTCATTGTTTATAAATCTCTATTTTCTTTTCTTTTTTTATATGCATCACAAAATGAGTTCTTACAGACAGGGCTTATTTAAGTCTATTTCCTTTGTTCCATCCATCCACTCTGTACTCACTGTTCCATCCACAATATATCATCTGGAATGCAGATTGGAGCCATGCCTTAGACTTCAGTCTCAGACTAGCCTGAGTTCAATTCCGCACTCTTCCACTTCACAGAAGTATGACCTTAGACATATTATTAAATCTCATTTTCTACATCAATAAAAACAAGGATACTAAGAGAAAATCGTTCCTGGAAGAGCATAGCAAATGTAAAATTATTTTTACAATGCCTGATCTATACTAAGAACACAATAATAATTTATCTACCACTTAGGTAACACAGGCACTCACTGCTCTCAATTCAATTCTGACACATAGAGACCCTACAGGACAGCATAGAACTGCCTCTCTGGCTTTCCAAGACTCTAAATCTTTACAGGAGTAGAAAACCTCATGTTTCTCCCTGGTTTTGAACAGCTGATTTTGTGGGAAGGAGTTCAACATATAACCTACTTCTCCATCAGGGCTTTTAGCACTTATTATATACCAGGCACATTTGGGGATTAAATCCTCACACAACCCTGTGCAATCGATCTACTAGTGACCCCTCAGTATATATGGGGAAACTTGAGACACACAGAGTTTGTCCCCATTCCTAGGAGAGGTGAACCAACAGAATGCTCAAATAACAGAATAATATCATTCATATCACATGCAAGTAAACTTTTGCTGAAGATCATGCAACCATGGCTGTAGCAGTGCTACATTGACAGGGAGCTGCCAGAGGTTGAGACCAGATTCCAAAGAGGACATGGAACAAGGGACACCATTGCTGATGTCAGATGGATCTGGCTCAAAACAATGAATACCAGAAAGATGTTTACTTGTGTTCTACTGCCTATATAAAGCGATTCCACTGGGTGGCTCATGGCACACTATCAAAAACCGTGAGAAGAGGAAGGATTCCGGAACACTCCATGCAGAGCCTGTACGTGGATCGAGAGGCAGTTGTGAAAACAGACCAAGGGAATACTGCATGGCTTAAAGTCAGGAAAGGTGTGAGTAAGGCTTGTACTCATTCAATCTGTATGCCAAGTAAACGACCAGAGAAGCTGGATTACAAACATGAAGAAGGATGAGGTATCAGGTTTGGGGGAAGGCTTATTAACCATTTGTGACATGCAGATGACTCAATCTTGCCTGCTGAAAGTGAAGAGGACTTGAAGTAATTGCTGATGAAGATCAAGGATTTCAGTCTTCAGTATGGATGCTAACTGAATGTAAAGAGGACCAACATCCTCACAAGTGGACCAAGAAGTAACATCATGGTAAATGGAGAAATGATTGAAGTTGTCAAATATTTCTTCTTGATGGAAGTAGCAGTCAGCAGATTTAATGACACATGGCATTAGGTAAATTTGCTGCATAAGACCTCTTTAAATTACTGAAAAGCAAGGATGTTCTTTTGAGGATGAAGGCTGGTTTACCTGGTCCAAGCCAGGATATTTGCATATGGTGGGAAAATTGGACACATCATAAGAAAGGAAGGTCAAAGAAGAATCTATTCCTTTGAATGATTGTGCTGGGACAGAATATTAAAAGTATTATGGAGTGCCCTGAAGAAGAAACTTCTGTTGGGAAAACACACAGAATGCTCCTCAGAGGCAAGAGTGACAAGACTTTGTTTCACATACTTTGGGCATGTTATCAGGAGAGAAGCGTTCTGGAGACAGACGTCGTGCTTGGTAAAGTAGGCAGGCAGTGCAAGAGAGGAGGGCCCTTGACAAGGTGGATTGACACAGTGCAGTCGGAGAGCAATTGTGAGTGTCACCTGGGACCAGGACAGGCTTGGTTCCATTGTAAACAGGGCTGCTGTGGGTTGGAAACAATTCAACGGCACCTAACCACAACACCAGTTCCCATCGCTCATACATCGTCCAGTTCAGAGTCTAGCCCAACTATCTATAACCATGAGCTGTCTTAAATGAAATATGTTGAAAGCTTTGCTTATTGTTAACTCATAATTGACATTAATTGTTATTGCATCACATCACTATTATTAATATGCGGAAACCAACAACCTCTTTCTCTTATCAAACATTGCCCAGTGCTTCCAGAAATGTCCCTGGTTTGGAGATTCAGTGTCTGTGATCTAATAGAGTGACCCTCACTTGTCAGAATGGCATTTCTGCCGCATTGGGCGTAGACAAGGGTCAACGAGGCTTCTTTCTCTCCTTTCCGCTCAGATGATATCAGCATTCCAAGAACATATCCAATGGAACACATCCATTCCAAGAATGCTCTGTGTTTCTGAAAGCGCAATTCTTCTTGACCCCGGCTTCTTTTTGCAAACTATCTACGACCGGTCTCCCGTCAGCCATCCTCTAGAAGTTCTTGTGGAATGAGTGACTGGATGGGAGTCCCAGTCATGCTTATCACAAAAAACAGACTTTAGGAACCCTTGGTTGGTGGTTTCTGTTTTCATTCTCTTAGTTCATGTTCTATTTGTATCAGGCCTGGGAAAAAGGAGGATTCGCCAAATTCTAAAACAAAACATTGAAGCTGAGAGAGTTTCCAGCTGCTTCAGCAAAAAGAAGCAGCTGTGCTCACATGAAGAAGAAGGCAAAAGTGGATCACCCTGCTACCCGAAGGCAAGAAGCCCTTCAAGATGCTTGTTACACGATGGAACTATTGCTTTGATTTTTAATTTCAGTTTAGCTTAAAGCAGCCTCCCCGACGTAGATATTGTAACTTTAATTATCCTCCCACAGAAGCAGGATGTAATTGTCAGTTTTAAAAGTGACCTTTAAAAGTATGATGCGAGAAGATTGGATAAATTTCATTTTTATCTAAAGTGAGATGATCTTTTATGTACCTACGCACTCAGATCTGGAATCATCGCCCTCAACACCATCACACTTAACAACCACCTGTTACTTACCACGGTTTAGTCACTGGGGTGCCCAGCTTGTGGGAGGGTAGACCCCAAGGTACTGTTACTATGTGTCTAGTTTATGCATGTGTGTGCTAATGTCTCTGTGATCAGTAGATGGCTGCAGACAAGTATTCTCAGCCATGCAACTGTGTTAACCTTGTTACTGCACCTTGAGGAACAAAGATCCGGTCCAAACAATGCTTCCCATGGGATCGGACTGACCAGTTAAAGCCAAAGCAGGGGCGGCTCAGATGATTACGGCGACTGGTTTTTGGGGACTCCAAAGGAGTAAGTTCGATTGATTTTGTCAAAGGACATGAGATGATCACATAGAGGACTCATTATGAAGACGTTTTAAGAAAATGGAAAACTTCATTGGGTAGAATAAGGCCAAGAAAGTTGCATTAAAAAACTATTTTTTCAAAATCATATCATCATGAATGAGGGGAGCACATGATGGGGACCCAATGCCCATCTGTAGACAACTGGACATCCCTTGCAGGGGGGTAGTGGGGGAGGAGATGAGTCACTCAGGGTTCGGTGTAGCAATAAGGAAGCTCACAACCTTTCTCTAGTTCTTAAACGCTTCCTCTCTCCAACTATCATGGTCCCAATTTTACCTTGCAATTCTACCTGGCTTCGGAAGTATATAGACCTAGACAGAGGATATGTTAGGAAATAATAAGTTCACATTTTAATTTTGATTAATAAAAATGTATATGATTTTTAACAATACTTTTTGACTCATTCTCTTTCTCTCTATGTATATACATATACATATCTATATAGCTACAGATCAGCATTTCTAATATATGATCCAACAATACTTACTGTGTTCTCTGCTTTCCTTACACTGAGCCTCAGCTATATTCTGTAGTTATTTTTTAATGTTTTAGTTCACTCACTCAAACATTCACTTATTCATCTACTTATTAAAGAATTCGTGGACTTCTAACATGAACCAGATATTTGTGGTCGTTGTTCCTAGACTGGTAGTAGACATATTCTTCCTCCCTAAGAATCCCAGTGCAGTGAGACACCTGCTTCCGTGGGGCGCCTCTCAGAGACAAGCTCCAGCCACTGTTGCTTAGCAACAGGTTTCAAGATGGTCAGGGACAGCCCCTGGGAGAGGGCAGGAGGACATGCTGAGTCATTCTCCCATGAGCAGATGTCTTCTAACGTTTCTCAGCTGGCTTCTTCTGTGCCGTGGGGTGTTTCGGCTCTGGAGAGGAAAACCCCGAAGTAAACGATTTCTGAATTTCTCACCTCCCTGTGTAAACTGCTAGTGTTCATATGGGCTTAAGGATAGTGTTAGTTTTATTAGGTGGAGTTGATTCTGATTCTTAGTGACTCTATGTACAATAGAATGAAACACTGCCACGTCCTGCTCCAACCTCACAATGGTTAGGTTTCTGTTCATGTTTGCAGTCACTGCATCAGTACACCTCATTCTGACACTCTTTACCTTACCACATAATATATCCCTTTCTAGGGACCTAGTTTCCCCTGATAATGTGGCCAAAGTACCTAGACCCAGATAAATAAATGGATCACAAGATTTTCTGATACCAAATTATCTTTGGTGGGAAGCCAGGGAAACTGGGAGTTACTTTACAGTGTGTGAGAAAGTGAACTTTCAAGGGGGACCTGAAAACTTAGAAGAGACTGACCGTATAAGGGCCGAGGGCAAGAACAATTCAGGAAGAGTCAATCAGAAGCCAACCCTGAAGGCAGGATGGGGTGGCTGGGACATCGTGCGTAAGGAGGGGGGTGGTGGGAGGTGAGGCTGAAAGGAAGTCTCAGCTGGATGGTGTTGGCACCAATAGGTTGGCATCTATGTTGGCAATTTGTATTTTGTTTGAGCCATAACCAGACTAATTGCTGTGAAGATTGATACATTTTATGTAGAACCGTGACAGAATCTGATTTAAGAAATATTGAATTGATCCTTATCAAGCTCTCAGCACATGAGAATGCAGTAGACATTTTTAGGACGTGATATAGGCCAGCAGGACCCAGCTATGTTTGTCTGTTGACTTTGCATGGCCCAACCGGGTCCTTTTCCGATTCTGTCCATCTCTATTACTCAGAATTCAGCAGAAAGTGAATGACAATCATAAGAATTACATTTATAGATCACTTTTAGGTGCTATTTTATTGAATCGTTTTGTATTAGAGTAACACAATATTTGAGTCATTGGGGATTACTATTATCCCTTTCATTCCCCTCACAGATGATACTGGCACAGCATTTTGGGCAACAAGCTTCAGTAATAAGACTTTTGGTGCGACCCTTACACACAAGACAGTCCAAGTAGTCTTGGTGAACCAACATTGCTTTGCTGAATTGCTCGAGCAATAAGTTAAGCAGAAAATAGAATTCATACTGCTAGAGGAATAAGCTAAGAAAGAAAAAAATCCTGTTCTGTGGGAGGGAGGTCATATGATAAACCAAGCAACGATGACTCAATGTCAATGACTTGTCTAGGGCAATAGCCCCAAAGTGAAAGGATTCTGACAGTCAGTAATAAATCTCTGCGCTTTTGGTTAAGCTGGATTTTTTTTTTTCCGAGCAAGAAAATAATTGTTAGAATTACAATTGTCCCCTTCTCCAAATTGCTTTTCATCTGGAAGCACCCATCGGCGGTCACTTTCGTTTAAATAGATCCTAGGATTCATTTGTAAGACTCGAATCATGAACATCACAGAGATGTTAGGTTGCTTGTTCCCACAATGTGCTCCTGGGACACCAGCCCTTCAGTGTGCTAATACTCCCTCCAATTGAGTCACTGCCAACTCATAGCATCAGGGTGGGACGGCCCCTGTGGGCTTCCAAGGTTGCCACACTTTACGGGAGCAGACAGCCCCATCTTTCGCCCTCAATGTGCTAAGGGGAGTATGTACAAAAGGATTACATGTTCAACAGATTTGGACCAGGCAGACGCTTCTGAGTGAAGGGGGGTTGTTTTTCATTTTTAAAATGTTGACTCTAGAGTCATTTCTGGGTCTTCCATTGATACTGTGAATATCAAGAAGGTCCCGGGTGGTGTAAATACTCAAAGTGCTCAGCTGCTAACCGAGAGGTTAGAGGATCGAGGCTATGGCACAGGAGGTTGGGAGAAAGATCTGGCAACCTGCGACTGAGAATTCAGCCACTAAAGGTTCCATCAACCCTGGAGGATGACAGCTCTAGTCTCAAATAGCTGGGTCACCAGTGAGTTCAAGTTGACTGGCTAGCAACTGTTTGCTTCTTGTCGTTTTATCTTAGTTTGTTTGTTTTTTAGTGAATGCGGAAGAGGGAGAGAAAACACATAGCATTTCCCAGATTTGTTTGGCCACAGAAACCTTTTCTTGAGATTTCTACTGAAAGGGCATAACTGTCACGACTGCCCAGTTTCTGACCTCTTTCTCAGTGTTTAATGTTCCAGCCATGCTTGCTCTGCACACCTGGAACACTGAGAGTCCTGGCTCCTGGTGCTCATAGTCTGCAATTTAGCCTCCCCTCATTTCTTAGCCTTTCTTCTCTGAAGATTGTTATTAGTGTCTGAACATATCAAAAATTAAAACTTTAGGTAAAGGTGGATACATATGTAGTCTGTGCAGTATAATTTCAGAACACGAAAAACACACTTGTGTTAAAAAAAATCTATGACTTCCCTGTAATCCTAGAGGGAAAATATATGACTTGCATTACACACTTTGTGATCATCTTAAGCAACTTAATAAGTGTTATCTTTTTTATAAAATCTATCAGTGATTGATGGTGCCTAGGGAAATAGATGCTATCATTCTCTAGTTTTCTCCTAAAAGGTTTTTCAGGTAGAGCCTGGAGAAGGCTAGTGTCTTGAGAACGGACACTGAATACTGGAGCACTGGTGGCATAAAGGGTTAAACCTGGAATATTTCTTCCCACCCTTATCAATTTCTACAATGTTGACTGATTTCCTACTTACTCCTTGGTCCAGTTCGACACAGATGCAAACAGCCATGAAGCTGGACCCTACTACAGGGGACAAAACACAGGAAAACCTCAATGTGATCAATGTGGATTTTTGGTTTCATCCCAAGCCAAGCTTTGAAAAATAAAGAACTTGTTTGGTGTTCCACAAAATGGGTTACCAGCAAATTAATAAACTCCTGGGAGGTATTAGAACTACCCTCAATGCTGGAGAGACAGCCCGTTAGATCTATCGGCTAAATTATTTGCTGAGCTAGGTTGAATGAAATTAAGCTGGACCAGAGTTTTGCTATCTTTTGTGGGGAGAGTTAAATGGCTTTTTATTTTATTTTATTTTGTTTTTGTAGTAGAATAAGAGGAGTTTGGAGTTTTATGAAGGAGGGGACAGGAAAAAGATGAGGTTGGACAAGAAAAGAGAGGACAGAAAGATGAAGTGAAGTTAGCCTTTAGAACTGGGGCAGCCAGAGAAAATTCCCCAAGATTGGGTAGCCAAAAGTCATTTAAGGAGAGTACACAGGAGCAACCAAAGGGGAAAGGAGAGAGAGTGGAGCACATCCTAGCCCACCAAGCCCTAAGGAAGATATACCTGCTCAGAGCAGCCAATGCACAGAGAAGACCATAGGGCCGGTTCCACCATAGTACATTACATCCCACACTGACCCATAGCACTACAAAGGACAACACCAGAGACACAGTACAGGACTTGTGCCCGATATGACCCCACCACACTGAGACAAAACACAAAGGCCATGCAACAGAACAGCAAGGGGAGCAGAGCAACGAAGTCCCCAGGGAATACCAAAAATAGACGTTGATGCCAGGGCATGGCACCCCCATCAGACTCGACCGGAAAACACTCTTAAAGGTCAACAAACAGACCTCTAATTATCATAGGTTTTACTCTTTTTATGGTTGTTGTTTTCTTTTGTTTCTTTTTCTCTGTCTTGTTTTTGTGCATATTATTATATCTGCAGGTCTATCTAGATAACATAAGATGGATAAACAATCTGGAGGAGAAAACATGGGATCTATGTTTTGGGGGGACATGGGGCAGGGTGAGGCAGGGGAAAGGAAGTGGGTTTTAACAAACCCAGGGACAAGGGAACAACAAGTGATCTAAAATCAATGGCAAGGAAGGTGTAGGAGGCCTGGTAGGACTTGATCAAAGGCAACCAAGAGGAATTATTGAAACCCAAATGAAGGCTGAACATGATAGTGGGTAAAAAGGAAAGTAAAAGGAAATAGAGGAAAGAACTAGGAAGAAAAGGGCATTTATAGAGGTCTAAATACAGGCATGTAGATATATAAATATATTTATATATGACTATGGGGAAGTAGATCTATGTGTATATATTTATAGGTTTAGTATTAAGGTAGCAGATGGACATTGGGACTCTACTCAAGTACTCCCTCAATGCAAGAACAGTTTGTTCTATTAACCTGGCATTCCTTGATGGTCACCTTCCTGACTCAATCGCTGAAGACAAAGTAGGTGCATAAGCAAATGTGGTGAAGAAAGCTGATGGTGCCAGGCTATCAAAAGATATAGTGTCTGGGGTCTTAAAGGCTTGAAGGTAAATAAGCGGCCATCTAGCTCAGAAGCAACAAAGCCCACATGGAAGAAGCACACCAGCCTGTGTGATCATGAGGTGTCCATAGGATCAGGTATCAGAGATGCAGAACAAAATATCATATCATTGGGAATGAGGGAAGTATGGAGTGAAGACCCAAAGTCCATCTGTAGACAACTGAATATCCCTTTACAGAAGTGTCATGGGGAGGATATGAACCAGTCAGGGTACAGTATAGCACTGACAGAGCATACAACTTTCCTCTGGTTCTTGAATGCTTCCTACCCCCAACTATCATGACTCCAATTCTACCATATACATAAGGCTAGACCAAAGCATGTATATTGGTACAGATAAGAGCTGGAAACACAGTGAATCCAGGACAGATACCTCAGGACCAATAATGAGTGCAGCAATACCAGGATGGTAAGGAGAAGGTGGGGGAGAAAGGGGAAACCAATCACAAGGATCTACATATAACCTCCTTCCAGGGCGTTGGACAACAGAAAAGTGAGTGAAGGGAGACATCAGTCAGTATAACACATGAAAAAATAACAATAATTTATAAATTATCAAAGGTTCATGTGGGAGGGAAAAATGAGAAGCTGATACCAAGGGCTCAAATAGAAAGAACATGTTTTGAAAATGATGATGATGGCAACAACATTTGTGCTTGACACAATGGATGGATGGATGGATTTTGATAAGAGTTGTAGGAGCCCCCAATAAAATGATAAAAGTAAAGAAAAGAAGAGATGGGCTGGAATGAATTGTTGAAACACCGGCACCGGCTGCTCCATGTCATGGTCACCGGAATTCTGGGATCACCCATGTTTTGAATGTCAATGGGAGAGAACAGTGATATGTGAATATATGCCATATTTGTGTGTTGCATCAAGTGAAAAAAATTAATATACTTCTGTATTTGTAAAAAAAATACAACAAAACAATAGTGACCAACCCACTGCCATTGAGTTGAATCCAACTCATAGCAGCCCCTATAAGACTGAGCATAACTTCTCTCTGGGGGGTTTCTGAGACAGTAAAGCTTGATAGGAGGGAACAGCTACAGCTTTCTCCTGTATAACAGCTGATGGATCTGAACGGCTCACTTTTGGTTTGCATCCTAATGCCCAATGCTTATCTAGAGTACCATGAAGGCATCTATCTATCTATCTATCTGTAATCTATCATCTATCTATCTCATCTACATCTATATCTGTCCAAAAGGCAATCCCCTGCCATCAAGTTGGTTTTACACAGAGTGCCTTGCAAGACTGTCAAGCCTTGTTCTAGCAGACAGTCTCATCTTCTCCCTGCTGAGTTTGAACTTCCATTCTAACCCACAGCACCACGGGGGCTCTATTTTAAGAACAGAAATAAAATGATATAACGCTCTCTTCTGACTTCCCTTCGATGTAAAGTTCAGTGTATTTCCATCTTACATGCTTTGGCGATAGGAATAATTGATTGGAAATTTTGCATACGGCTAAATTTGACATGTGGGGGAATTCAGTGCTGAACAGACACGAGAAGCAGAAGCCTGAGGGCAGAGGTCATTGTGAGGAGGAGGCCAACCAGGAATTCGTAGGAAACCTTTTGGGGAAGAAAAATGTTTTGAATTTGCATTGGGCATGGAACAAGGGCGTGACTTGATTTTATCTAGCTATCAAGAATCCGGGGTAGCCTGGCCAACATCTGATGTACACACATATGACCAGAACACTGACGGGTTTCTCTGGGCCCAAATTATAACCACATAGCATCTGCTTCTCATAAGCTGTTGAGAGAGAAGGTCAAAGAGATTTTTATCCAAGGGCAACGGCATGTTTGCTTTTCATTTACAAAGCAAGTCTTGGGGAAAAATTGAATGGGTAAACTTGTTAATATAGCAAATGTGAAAGACCTGAGGGGTCTCTCCAATTGAGAGTTCACTGCCAACTGGCACATGGAAGCAGCCTGAAGGCTCCACAAAGGGCTGGCCTCCTGAAAGGAGTAGAAACCATTTCCACCCGTCACTGAACAGGATGCCAGGTAGGAAAAACGCTGACTTCCACAACTGGAAGACACTTTTCCTAATGAAATAAAATAGGATTTTTTTTTGTAATTGATCCAATTGGCTCTCTACTCCCCATAAACCATCACTACCACCTCCATGATTAAAATAAAGTAATATTTGGAAAGTTGAGTTTGGCTAGGTGGCTGGTAAGCAGGACTAAGCAGTCCTCTATTACTCCACATTCAGAACAAGAAAAGATCTTCCATAGAAAAGCACATCTTTCAATGAAAAATGTCTGCCTTTATGAAGCATTTAGATAGCGGGCTGCGTCATAAGTAAGTGCATCACAAGTATCACGTAATCTAAATGGATTCTCCCTACAGATGTTATTTGGGACCGCTTGTCCTATTGGAGCAAATATTGACTTTTGGGAAATGACCAGAACCCATCTGTCACCATCGTCGTTGATTGATCAAATATCACTTTATTGCAGCGTCTTGGCTCAAAGAGCAAATCAAGTGCCACACCTTTCATAGCTGCTCGTGAGCAGGACACTTCTCGTTAGCAGCTTTAGTGATGATACTGAGGGCAGTGAGGCAGATTTAGGAAATGCAGATTAACAAGAAAATTTTAAAAATTGGGTTAGCATAGGAAACTTGGACATTATGATTTTAGCTAAATTGTTATTATTTCTTAGCGTCAATTTTTTATCTGAAAAAGAAAAGGTTGAGAATCATAATTTTTTCCTGACAATTCCAGCTAAAAATAACTATAATTCTTTATTTTCAAGGCCTGGGAGTTATCGCTCTTTCATACAAACTGCTTTTCCTAATTCCTGGCACTGTCACTTATGAACTTCACTGAGCTAAGACCTGGACGCCTGTTATTCCTGAATCTGTCTCTTTCTGTTGCTCTGTCATCGGATTTAGAAGTGGAAACTGTCCCCATTTTTTAAGTGACCATAAATAGAATAAATTCAGTCCCACTGACTCTATTAGAAGCAAACTATATAGAACATTTATAGCTAATCAGTGTATAGCTTGAAAACAAATTGTTATAGAAAAAAATACAGAATATCTACACAACGAACACGGCATATGGAAGAGATGCAATAATTTCACCCATTCATCATCTCTATCTATCTATCTATCTATCTATCTATCTATCTATCTATCTATCTATCTATCTATCTATCCATCCATCCATCCATCCATCCATCCATCCATCCATCCATCTATCATCTTTTGAGTTGAATTGAGTGGTACAATGGATCAACTCTTGGCGGCTTATCAAAAAGGAAGAGATTTGAACAAACCGGTGGCTCTGCAGGGGTAAAGAAAGCCACGGCGATCTATTTTCATAAAGATTGCAATGCACTCTACTCTATGGAACAGTCCTACTGAGTCAGAATCAACTTAATGGCACCCAACAACAATGAATCTATCCATCCACAAATGCAAACAACAACAACAAAAGAATGTCTGGGAGGTTCTCAACAACTGAGAGCAGCGGTTGTTTCTGGGAGAGGGTAAGTGAACTTTTATTAGTGGTGGTTGTCTAAAATAATTTAAGCTTCTATTGTATATACTTATGCACACACATATATTGACTTATGCACACACATATATTTACAAAAGGAAAGTAGTCCTTTTGAACTATGAAAAACAAGAAAGCCAACCTCTAAGTTTTTTCCTATTTATTATTGTTTTTACATCATTTTATTGGGGCCTCATACAACTCTTATCACATCCATCCATTGTGTCAAGCACATTTGTACATTCGCTGCCATCATCATTCTCAAAGCATTTGCTTTCTGCTTGAGCCCTTGGTACCAGCTCCCCATTTATTAGTGAAACCATGATGCCATCTTTAGATGAAAACTATATTATTAGCTCGCTAAGAAAAGGGGCAGAAGAGCGCCGTGGTCATTAGTGCTGAGCTGGTAGTACGTGAAGAAGGTGTGACATGGGAAAATGATCCATGTACATAATTCTGTGTTTGGGAGATGAGTACAGGCTTCCGTTTGGGCTGCTTCTTGTTCTGTCCTTGGAGTAATTTGATGCAGGGCATTTGGGAACATGGGCCCTGACAGGACTCCCTAGCAACTCACTGTTGTCTCAACACTGTCTGTTTAAGAGCGTCTCCTCGCGCTCTCCTCCCTTTGAGAGTTTCTGCAGCTGTCTTCACCGCAAGCCTTTAAATGCTGCTCAAGTACAATAACCTAAGGAATGCTTATCAAGTACACCCTTCAAAGTCCAAGATACTTGGACTTGAAGAAACTTAATGTTGTGAGAGAAGTCAAGAATATATTTTCCTTCAGAGAAAAGGACAATGATTGGGTGCCTTTGAAATGGAAGACTAAGGTATGTTGGACCCAAGCCATGATATTGCTAATTGCCTCATACATGTGAAAGCCGAGCAACAGAAAAAGAAGGCCAAAGCAGAATGGATGCTGTTGACAAAGAATCTGGAACATACCATGGTCTGCCAGAATTGAGGGTGGTCTAGGAGCAGGCGCTTGTCAATATGTTATAACCGGGGTTTCTATGCGCTGGAGCTGAATTGATGACACATAACGGAATTTCCTGTGGAATATGTGTGTCTATGTTGGATGTTGAAGAAATTCTACACACCCCCTGACTATTAGGTTCTATACCAATTTAACACCTAATTTAAATATTTTAAATATATTAAAACAAGTATACTCATTATTGTAATGAGTAATGGTAATGGGCCATATGGTAATATGCACTCATTACCATAATCAATTTTCGAACATTTTCTTCATTTTTTTTTTTTCGGATTTTTTGCTTGTTTGTTTTGACTCCCTCCTGACCCATTTTCTTCATTCTTATATCCATTATTATTAGATTCCCATTTGATCCCAATCTCTTCTGTCAAAATCCTCCAAAATCAAACCAAACTCTGAATCAGATCCATTTATGACTCGATGACACTGTACGATAAAATAGAGTTGGCCCTATGGCTTCCCAAGACGGTAAGTTTTTGTGGGAGTAGAAAGCCTCATCTTTCTCCTTTGGAAAGGCTGGTGGTTTCAAACTGGTGATTTTGTTGTTCGCAGCCCAACGCATAATCCACTATGCCACAAAGGCTCCATAAGAAATTCTTAATCTAGCTACTGCTTCTATAGACATACCTATTCTGGATTTCATACATAAAAGAAACTCATATATATATATCACATACAGAATCATTGATATGTATGTATATACTCCAGTATAAGCTGACCTGAATATCAACTGAGGCACCTAATTTTACCACAAAAACTTCATAAAAAATGTGCTGAAAAAACTTGGCTTATACACAAGCTATGTTTATACTTATATATAAACTGCAACCACTTCAACAAAATATAACACAGAAAAGCTTTAATAAAATAAAATATAATAAAGCTAGAACAACTATAAATTGACAAACAAGAAAACAAAATGCAAGATTTTAACCTAATTATATCTACAGTACTCTACTTCCTATGGTGCTCTGTCCAAGGACAAGTCTATTCACATTGCTGGTCAATGGTTCAGTAGCTGCAAGAGTGGGCTCAAGTACGGCCCACTTGTGCAGATGGAGCAGCACCAGCCGTGTTTCATTCTGCTGTGCATCGATCGGGTCACTGTGGGTTGAAACAAATTCAGTGATACCTAAGAACAACAATTACTGATGGGATTTTGGGTTGTTTCCAACTTCCTGCTATTGTGAATAGTGCAATGATGAACATAAGAATGCATAAGTCTGTTTGTGTTATGTCTCTTAATTCTTTAGAATATATACCCATAATAAAAGAATTTTAATGCTCTATGTTTATTATTTTATTCTGACAATTATTTTTCTGTGATTAATATTGCCAGCTTTAAGGGGAGTCATAAGAAATTAAGTGAGCTACCAACTCATAATCTATAAGCAAGTAATAAAATTCAACTTCCATTGTCACTCATCAGGTGGTAGCCTAAGTTCTGCTGACTCAGAGGGCATGTTCTGGTGAGACTGCTCCCTGTACTGGGCTGTGTGGATTAAATTGAGTTATATTGTTGCTCATGAGCTAGAGCAGATATTATTGTGATCATGTGTTGTTCCAATCATATGAGCTTTAGACAGCAATACTGGACAACCATCCTGACTTTGATAAGTTCATATGACTTGTTTCCTCCAAGCCTCCTTGACCTCAGCCTCAACGCCTTCTCTTTGAGTTCGGCGCTCTTGGTGAATAGTTCACATCTGGTGGCTGCCACCGGACAACTTCTGTTGAGTTGCCCAAGTAGCTGGGAGTCCTGGCAAAGATGGAGGGCTCTGGCCTCAGCTATCCCAGGGAGGCAGTGGTGTGTGTCTGGATGAACTTGACTTAATCATAGAGAGTCGCCCTGACGCAATTTATCAGTGACAAAGCATCGAATAAATAAATGGCCGGAGAACAACTCATTTTCAAGCTGGCTGCTTTTACTGCTGAACTCTGATTTCATTGTGATTACTGAGGATGCACTCCTTCCTCTTTGGAGATCAGAAACACAGCGACGTAAACCCTCCCACTTCCTGCGTCATCTTGCTATTATCCATAGACCCCAGGGTGGCTCCATTTCATAAGACTCCTCCACATGAGAAACAATGGTCTTGAATGCATAATTGGGATAGCTATCATTCTTATGTCTCCATGAGACCCAGCCTCCTTATGTGGAGAGATTGTGCCTTCAGGATCACACTGGTAATAATTACTCTCAAGACGATTGTTGTAGGTTGCCTAAGGCTCCTGCTGAGACCATGAATGACACAATAAAATGATGTCTGGGCCCAGGTGATCGCATGATTGGCTGTGGATCAGACCAATGTGGTCTACAGGATTTTTCATTGACGGAGTTTTCAGAAGTAGATCAGGAAGCCTTTCTTTATAGTCCATCTTAGTCTAAAGGCTCCACTGAGACTGTTCCGGATAATGACAACACACACGCTTCCAATTGCAGACGGACTGCCCAATTATAGTAGCTGCACTTCAGGTGTATTGACCAGGAATCAAATCCAGAACTCCACTACGGAACCACCTCTACCTCCAGTACACAATCCAACACCAAATAAATAGAACTTTAAGAGTCTATTCTAACTCATGACAACCCTGTAGGACAGAGAAGACATTGCTGTAACGTTTCCAGATATTTTCTTCCATAGTGGCTGCCGAGACTGGATCCCTGATCATTTGGTTGCCAGCTGAGTGCTTAACCACTGTGTCACCGGGCATCCCTTCAGTTCACAACAGGGTTCCTAACACACATGTGCACATATATGACAACATGTCTACAATCAGCTGTTTGTTTCCCCCCCCCCCAATTTTTGGTATCTTTGTAATAGCAGGGAGGACTTATGTTTTAACATAGACCAGTGGTTCTCTGTGGGGGGAAATACCAGCCCCCCACAACTAATTGCAGATTCAGTAAACGCAATTGTATGGTTGAGATATATAAATATTATATTAAAGTCATAAAGCTTGAGAAATAGAAGAGAGATTGAAATAATGGAGTCAGACACATTTCATGGTAGCATGCTCACTTCAGCCTTACTTGCTGGTCCATGTGGAGATAGGGGGAGGGAAAAGAGGGCAAGGGGAAAGGGAACAGGGGAGAGAGGATGGGAGAGAAGAGAGGGAGCCAAGGAAAGGCCAAGAGTGGGGAACCCAGGCCTTTATACCTTTAGGGGGAGTTCAAGCCCACTAATTACAGGTAAAGACAAACATCACAGGAAGGGGTTTCATGATAGGTAAGATAAGGTAATACAGCAATGAGAGGGAGACAGTCTATGGATGTGTATGCAATAAGAGGAGGGATTGGGGGTAAACATGTGACAAGAAGGATGGATCCTTGATTCAGGATGGCAGCCTAACTTTGGATGTCACTGAGCTGGTTTGACCTGTTCTCTGGATCTCCATAGAAACCATTATCAGTAGGGTGTAAACTCCACCTCCAGGAACCAGACTAATGGTGGGAAACCTTTAGGGAGAAGTAGCCCATTGTCCTTAACAGCAGGGAACATAGCCTCCCTGTGGTGGGACCAGACAGTAGTCTGGCAGCTAATTGCCTCCAGGGAGGATGTCTCTAAGCATCTGACCTCCAACCATATGCTGGCAAATAGCCTCTAATGTTTGGCATGTCTTTGGGGGAGACAAAGCTGGGGAAAAGTCTCTTTATAATCCCACAGTTTTCAACCTTCCTAATGCCAGGACCCTTTCATACAGTTCTTTATGTTGGGGCGGTTCCTTAACCATAAAATTATTTTTGTTGCTACTTTATAACTGTAATTTTGTTACTTTTATGAATTAGGCGACCCTTGTAAATGGGTTGTTCAACCCCAAACGGGTCACGACCCACAAGTTGAGAACTGCTGACATAGATAGACTTTATTTATTTTAGGTTTCATTCCACTATTTCATTGTTTATATTCTTTGGTATTTCCTACATTATACTTTATTTTTGTTTTCATTATACTTTCTTTAGGTTATTATTCTATCTACAGCTTATTGAAATATTAAGTTCTTTAATTTTTAGGAGTTTTGTTTGTGTGTATTCTACAATAGTCATTTAAAATATTAAATTTCCCTCTATATATTGCTTTGACTAATTTTTCCATGAAATGTTCACATACATCTTTAATTATAAATATTTTCTCATTTTCTATTATGACTTTTCCTTGATAGAGTCCTTTACTAATTATTTAGATATGCTTGAAAAATATGTAAACAACATTAGTTTACAACATTACTCTAGGATTTCTAATTTCTCCAAATATATTCATAGTTGCAGAATGAGACAAATGTAATACCAAAACTTTTGAGATTTCTTAGACTTCTTTTTGCTCTAGTCCAAACCCAAACCGAAATCACTGCCATGGAGACACAATTCTGACTCATAGCAACCCTATAAGACAGGGTAGAATGGCCCTGTGAGTTTCTAAGACTGTAACTCTTTACTAGAGTAGAAAGCTTCATCTGTCTCCCACAGATTGACTGGTAGTTTTGAACTGCTGACCTTCAGATAGCAGCCCAGTGTATAACCACTACGCCACCAGGTCTCACTCCTCTAGTCAGAGATTGTAGTGCTTGCTATGTGCTCTCCGCCTCTAGTTTGGGGTACATTAAACTCATCCAGAAGGTTGTTGAGTTCATAAAATGCTTTATATACTGTTCATTTGTTGGCTGACCTTTCCATGATTGAGATGATTGTATTAAAATCTGCTAAATTTATATGTTTCTCCTTGAAGTGCTATCATTTTCTGCTTTGTTTGTTTTGAGGTTTCATAAATAAGTATAAATTTTAAAATGTTTTATCTTTCTAGTAAATTGTACCTTTTAGCATTATGCAATGATCTTTTTCACTAATGATGCAACTAGATCAAAATTGTTTCTTTTGTTTTTTTACTATATATATATATATAACAACTTTTGGTTTTTACTTTTATATCTCCTTAAATCTTAGATATAAATTACATATTACTGGTTGTTACATTTTAAATTATTTTGGTTGATGCATGCATTTTACTATTTGTTATATCTTATTTTGTTATATGTGGTATGAAGTTAAAGACTGACAGTATTTTTTCTCTCAGCACTTTGAAAATGATATTTCTGTGTTTATATCTAATTATTTTCTAATGAGTAGTCTAATTCTTATTTTTGAAATGGCTAATCTTTGCTCCCACACATCGTTAGCAAGGTATTTAAAATGGGAAGTTCTGTAGTTTAATTATACCACGTCTATTCATTTTGAACTTTGTCATCATTTCCAAGATGCCCATCATTTTCCTCTCACTTCAGTGTCACAATTGTCTGGGGTTGTTGTTCGGAGTCATTGGGTGGTTCGAATTCAGAGCAATCCCTTGTACAGCACAACACAACACAACACAACACTGTCCTCACAATCGTGGCTGACTTTGAATTCACTGCTGTGGCCACAATGCCAGGATATCTCTTTAAGGGTCTTCTTTTTTCACAGCCTTTCTAGTTTACCAAGTATGAGGGGACTGGTCCTCCTCAGAACATGCCCAAAGTAAAGGTATCCTCATAGGCACAGAAGAAATAAAAATCTCAACTTCCAGCAAGATGGTGACCAGGAAAGGGCCAGAGGGACCAGACCTCAGCCTGGTGTGCCAAACCTTGAGGGCAGAGAACCAGCAGAGGGTCTGCGTGCTTCG
This sequence comes from Tenrec ecaudatus, assembly GCF_050624435.1. Taxonomy (NCBI): domain Eukaryota; kingdom Metazoa; phylum Chordata; class Mammalia; order Afrosoricida; family Tenrecidae; genus Tenrec; species Tenrec ecaudatus. The sequence continues at coordinate 31,841,582 of NC_134546.1, forward strand.
TCAGGCCCCACTCCCCAAAGAATGCACTACAGAGGACAGCACTGAAGATACAGGCGGGGAAAGAGTGACAGGTCTGCCCAGACCACACGGGAGCAAACTAAGAGGGAGGGAGGGAGGTATATATATATATATAGAGAGAGAGAGAGCGAGAGAAGTGCATCTTGGCCCACCAAACTTGGAGGACCACATTCCTGCTTGGAGCAGCTAATGCAGAGAGGACTTGAGGGTCAGCCCCATCAGGAGACACGACTTCCCCCCACTGTCCCACAGCGCTACAGGTCACAGCACTGGAGACACAGTTCTGGAATAGTGCCCCGTCTGACCCTCCTACCCCAGGGCATACCATGAAGGGAGCATAACATAGAAGCAAGGGAGCAAAGCAAGGAAGTCTCGGAGGAATCCCAAAAAGAGACTTCTGACTCAGGGGACAGGGCTTGCCACCTCATCAGACCTGATCAGAAAACATTCATAAGGGTCAGCAGACAAACCTGGAACTCTTTATAGGCTTATTTTTTTTAATGTCTGTCTATATAAAGTAGGCAGGATAAACAATCCTGAGTAGAAATCAATGGAAGTGATGGTTCCAGGGGACATGGGAGAGGAGATGGGGGAAAGGGGGGGGGAGTCAACAAACCCAGGGACAAGGGAACAAAATCAATGGCGAGGAGGGCATAGAATGCTTGGTGGAGTTCGATGAAGTGCAATGTAACCAAGAGGAAGTACAGAGAGCTGAATGAAGTTCCAACATGATAGTGGGACAGGAGGAAAGTAAAAAGAAATAGAACAAAGAATTAGGAGGCAAAGATATTAATAGAAGTAAAACCATAGTTTTGGACATATGTAAATATATTAATATGTAACAATAGGGTTTAAATGTATGTACATATAAAGTATTAACATAGCAGAACAGACATTTGGCCTCTACTCAACTCTTCCCTCAACACAAGAACACTTTGTTTTAACTACCTGGAATTCTGTTATGCTCATCTTCCGGACACGATCGCTGAAGACAAAAATGGGTGCATAAGCAAATGTGGAGAAGAAAGCTGATGGTGCCCAGCTATCAAAAGATATGGTGTCTGGGGTCTTAAAGACTTGAAGGTAAGTAAACAAGTGGCTATCTAGCTCAGAAGCAACAAAGCCCACATGGAAGAAGCACACCAGCCGGTGTGATCGGCAGCATCAGGTATCAGGCATCAGAAGACCCGATATAAACAACTATATTTATGAGAATGAAGGGGTCAGAGTGGAGACCCAAAGTCCATCTGTAGACTATTGGAAATCCCTCATAGAAGGGTCACAAAGAAGAAACAATCCAGCCAGGGTGCAGTACAGCAATGACGAAACATACAACATTCCTCTAGTTCTTTAATGTTTCCTCCCCTGCATTATTATGACCCCAATTCTACCTTACTGAACTGGCTAGACCAGAGCATGTACACTGGTACAGATAAGAGTTCTTGACACATAGAATCCAGGACAGACAAACCCCTTAGGAACAGTAATGGGAGTTACGATACCACGAGGGTAGGGGGAATGTGGGAAAGAAGGTGGAGAAAGGGAGAACGGATCATAATGATCGATATGTAACCCCTGGCCCAGGGGGGGCGCACAACATAAACTTGGGTAAAAGGAGACAGGAGACTGAGTTATCTATAAAAATAAAAATTTATAAGTTATCAAGGTTTCATGAGGGTGGGAGCATAGGGGAGGGGAGGGAAAAAGAAAGCTGATACCAAGGACTCAAGCAAAGAGAAAATGTTTTGAGAATGATAATGGTATGTACAATGGTGCTTGACACAATAGATGTATGGATTGTCAGAGGAGCTGAAAAAGCCCACAATAAAATTATTTATATTTAAAAATAAATTAAAAATCTCTTTATTTGAAGATGACATGATCTCATATATAGAAGACCACAAAGATTCAATTAAACAGTGACAACCTAATTGAAAATTTTGGTAACATGACAGGCTATAAGATCAACAGAAATCAATTGGATTCTTGCACATTATGGAGGATGATACTGAAACTATATTAAATGAACAATATCATTTACAATAATTACATAACAGATAAAATATTTAGGAATTTAGGAATAATTCTTACCAAAGAAACAAAAGAATTTTACAAAGAAAACTACAAAATACTCCTTCAAGATACCGAAAGGAACTTAGACAAATAGAACAAGTAGCCACATTCCTCAAGCGATAGATTTAATAATGCCAATTTTACCAAAACCACTTTACAAATTCAAAACAAACCTGGTCCAAATCCCACCACAATTTTTAAAAGAAATGGGAAAACTAATTACCTACTTTGTATGGTTAGAAAAGAAACTTAGGGTACATAAAACACTCTTAAAAAATTAAAGCAAAGTAAGAAACTTTTCACTTCCAGATCTTACAACCTACTATACAGCTATAGTAATTAAAACAGCCTGGTACAGGTACAGTGATAGATATAAAGACCAATGGATTAGAATTGAAAACCCAGCAATCAAACCAAATATCTATAACATCTACTTTTTGATAAAGAAATAGAGCCTATTAAAAATAGAGCCTTTTCAACAAATGGTGCTGGGAAAAAACTGGATTTCCACCTGCAAAAGACTAAAGCAAGATTCATACCTCACACCATATTATAGTAGGGAAGATATTTGTCCTGTAGAGTTTGCAGAAAATCCCCCCAGTATTGTTTGCGTTCTCAGATAACCCATATCTACATGAGGAAGAATTGCTGCAAGGAAAACAGCCCAAAGTACATTAAAGACTTTACTAGAACTATGGCAGCTACAATATTCTTTAGATCCAGACCCCCAATGTGATCCTGTGTGAAATGCAGTTAATGAATTTGGCCCTAGTAGTGACAATCCTTTATGTGATGTGTTATAGTTCTGGATTCTATGCCTGTGTCTACGATCCCATTTTGGAAGGAAGTCTCTGTTCCAGGATTAAGAAGGGGTTAAGTCTGGACATTAGTAGAGAGTGTGAACCAAGTCATACCTTTGATTTCTCTGGGGTCATCTTTAAGACTACTTTATAAGAGGGTGTGACTTAAGACACCATTCTTCATTTTCCTCAGGGTATGGTTCATTAAAAGATAAAGACCTCACCTCCATCCAAATCAGTCCTCCATGTATAAGCATCATCGTGGACGCAGAAAGAAAGTCCAAGACCATTGAGAAAGCACATCCAAGATCTCTGTCTCACATGACAGAGGCCACTAAGACCAGATGCACTGGAGACTGTGGCAGGGAGGGTCAGAGGAAAGGCACCAAGACTAGGAGATACCTTCTCCTCACCTGACTCGAGATTTTGGAATTTTGAGACAGAGCCACAGGTGGGCTGACTTCCTGATCTATGGAGGCAAAGGTCAAAGGTCCTCATGTCTGAAATTGCTGAGAGGACCAGAGACAGACTTGACTGCTGGCTGAAAAGAATTGTTATGGACCAATGACTGGTTCTGTAAGTTTGCTGACTTGTAATCTATTAACTTCCATAATAAATCCCCTTAATTGTGAGTAGAGCTTGGGAGTTTGGTGTGACGGTCGCAGTGGATTATCGAACTCGCTATGGAAAAAGAGTTATTTTGGGAAAACCGGGTCGTGTCAGAGAAGGCAAAGGAGCCTGGAGCACGGAGGCATGTCTCACCCCTGCCCCCTGGCCACAGGGAAGCAGTGGAAATCAGGCACGGCCTCTGTGCCTTTCAGGGCACTGTTTTCCCATTGCTGTCAACTTCATTCTGATGCATGGCCACCCGGTGTGCGATAGAGTAAAACTGGACTCATTGAATAGAGTTTTCTTTCTTCTTTCTTTTTATTTTAGTGGCTCAAAGCATCTTTATGTTTATTATTATACATTTTCTGTTGGGCAGAAGGTCTAGGTATGGCTTGGATGCGTCCTCTGCAAAGCTGGAGTCAGAGTGTTGGTCAAGGCTGACTTCTTCTCTGCGGGTTGACCGGGAAGAACTTCCCTTCTGAGCTCAGTCAGACGAGGGGGGAGGGGGGGGAAGAGACTTTGATCCGTGGGACAGTAGGAGTCACGTCAACCTGCTACTCCAAAGGTAACAATGGGCAGAAAGACATTTGTAAGATTAGCACCATACCCTTAAAGAATCACATGCCCCAGTGACAAATATTTTATCTTCTTCTTCACAATTCAGTAATTGAAAATAAGTCGCAGTTTCTGTCCATAATTAATGTGAAATGATTGCACAAAGGTGCCAAGTCCAGGAGGTGGATGTTAAGTGGGACCTTCTTAAGGCTGCCTGCTGTGAGTCAGAGTCAAATGTTGTGGTGAGGGCCACATTGTGGTCGTTCTGAATCATCTCCATGGGTTCTTTGACATTCCTCCTTTCAAGTCAGCTGCTTTGAGTGTGGAGTGACTGAGGGACTCATTTCTTACAACCAGAACATGGTGCAAATGCCAGTTTGTGACATCTGAGACATAAAAGCCATGACGACCTTGTTCAATAGCGGACGTTTCAGAAGCTCCTCACAGTGAACTCCAACCTCCCACTTTCATGTTGTCAATGGAATGCTTTAACCATTTGCTCCACCCACATGCTATCCTATGCTTGTCAAGCAAAACCCACATCAATCCAGTAGAATGCAATTTGTAATAATCCCATAGAGGATTTCAAAATTATAAATGTTTACCGGAGCAGACAACCTCATTTTAATTCTGCAAAGTGGCTGGTGGATTTGAACCAGCCAACCGTGCCATGGTTAGCATCGCAAACACCTCATTCCCAGTGCCTGCATGATGGTAATTAGAGTCCATTGGGAAGCAACTGTTCTTTATGTTGACTGCGCTCAAACTTTCATGATGGAGCCAGGGCAATTTGTTGTCCTTCAGGTTGAATTTTCATCACTGCCCACTAAGGGTAATTGCTAGTGTACAATTAATGCAATATATTATAAACAGGGTTTTGTTTGAAGATTGCAAACACTTCCACAAATCCTAAGGGAACATCTCAACATGGTTTATGTCTTTAACTGTGAAATGTACATGCTATCGTAAAGAGACTCAAAAGTTACTTAGTGTACTGCCTTTAATTTACAGATGAGTACACTGAAATACAGAGAGTTAATGTTAGAAGTTAATTGTTGATCCGGAACTAAGCAAGGATGTTGTTAAAGGCCACTGCGTATATTTAAAGGGAAAAGTCTTTAGATATCAGATAGACATGGCTCTCTTACTGAGCTATTACTTAGCCTTTCTAAACATCAGGTTCTCCACTAGTAAAAGCTGGATAATAACTATCTTGCAGAGTACTTGGAAGAAATTACAAATGTGTCAAAAGCTTGCAGGCACTGTCTGGCACAAAATAAGTGCTAGCTATAATTTGTCTTCTTTTTTTAGTCCAACGGCCTTTTCAAGTTTACTTTCCATGTTCCTGACCTCCAAACCAAAATCCAAGCCAAACTTTAAACCTCATATTACTGATAAATAAATCAACATGGACCCATGCTGATACTTACTCATTCCGATATGCAGTATAAACACACAAGCACATAGGTATGTATTTTAGGAAGAGTCGAAGGCTCCAGAAAAGAGGTAGCTAACAAAAAAGGTCAGCGAGAAGGAGGAAGACCCTCATTGAGATGGGCTGACAAAGAGGCTGCAAGGTGAGCTCACACTGAACCACGGTGAGGGCAGCGCAGGGCCAGGAAGTGTCTGTCCTCTTCCATGCCGGGTGGCTATGAGTCAGAACCAACGATGGCAGCTAACAAGAACAACAAGCCTCCAAAAGGGTCAGGTGGGATGTTCCATTCATGTCCAATGGAGTTGAATCAATACAGTCTTGGGGAATAACTCCCCCAATGGACCGCTGCAGAGAAAGAATTCACCACTTAAGAAAGTCAAATCAAGCATCCTAGCATATGGGGTGATTTTTGTTTATGGCAAGAGAAAATATCAAAGGCCTTACATTGAAGCCTCACACGGGGCAATGTTCTTGCTGCCCATGAGACTGGGTCCACAGCATCACACAGCTGCAGCCATGGTGATGGGATGTGAAGGGCTAAGCGTCACAGACTCCCTCAGGTCTGAAGCGATTTCCTAAAGCGTAAAGTGGTTCCTCTCGGGGTCTCCTGCAGAGACCTTGGAGCATTACAGTCGAAAATGAAGGACCAAAGGCTTGTTACATAAGAGATGATGTGATTTCTTATGGACACGGGGCCCAAAACACCACTTGTCCGTCAGTTTGTCTTACTGTGGTGGCTGCTGTGTTACTCTGACGCCAAGATCTGTCACGGGGTTTTCCAAGGTCACCCAGCGTGGACAGACTCCAGCAGAGCTTCCAGGGTAAGAACTGACCAGGAAGCAGGAATGGGCTTCTGGGGAATCCGGCACTGAAAACCTTGTGGAGGGTGTCAGATACGGAAAGGCTCATGGAAAAAAGCAGAACGGCCTCAGAGGTAGTGCCAGAAGATGAGCCCCTCAGGTCAGAAGTACTTCAAATATGGCTGAGGGAGAGCTGCCTTCTCAAAGCAGAGTCGACCATAATGACTCTCTCTCACCCTTGCTGCCAGCAACTTGACGGCGACATGGACAGCCCCTAAAGGGCAGGGTAGAACTGCCCCACTGGGTTTCCAAGATTGTGATTCTTTATGGAAGTGGAAAGCTCCATCTTTCTTCCATAGAGCAGCTGGTGGTTTCAAACTACCACCCCGGCAGATGGCAGCCCGACAGTAACCACTGTGGCACTTGGTGGCACAAACCTTGTGTGAGGAAAGGCTTGAGGTCTTCACTTGCTGATGGGTCAAAATGCGAAGAAACAGATGCAGACATCCATCAATAATCCTAGCTTGGGATATAAAAAGTATGACTCTATGAAAATTAGAATTTGTAAAAAAAAGAAGTTGAATCCATAGGAATTGACATATTCTGGGCATTCGTGGGCTGAAATGGACTGATAGTGACTATTTTGAATCAGAAATGATATGGTTTATTATGGAAGGAACGGCACAATCAAGAGACATGGTGAGGCATTCATTGTCAAAAAGGACATTCATCTTGAAGTACAATACCATCTGCAATAGGATGATGTCTATCCACAACAAGGAAAACCATATCAACACAACGATTATTCAAATTTATACAGTAACACATAGCACTAATGAAAAAGGTATTGAAGAATTTTACCAAGAGTTTTAATCTGAAATTTATCACGCATGAAATCAAGATGCACTGATAATGATTAGTGAATGGAACGCAAAAGTTGGAAACAAAGAGCAAGGAACAGTAATTGGAAAATATGACCTTGATGCCAGAAAATATGCTGGAGGTCACATGATAGAATTTTGCAAGACCAATGCCTTCTTAATCACCAATACCCTTTGTCAACAACACAAAAGTCTCCACATAGCCTTTTCCAGATGGGATACACAGAAATCAAAGTGACCACATGTCTGGGTAGAGGTAATGGGGAAGCTCAATATCAGCAGCAAATGTAGGATCAGGGGCTGACTGTGGAGCAGACCACCAATTGCTTCTATGTAGATTCAGGTTGAAGCTGAAGAAAATTAAAACACATCCGCGAAAGCCAAAGCACAAACTTGACTCTATCCCACCTGAATTCCATGACTATCTTAAGAACAGATTTGTTGCTTTGACTACAAATGACAGAATAGTTTGTCAGCTGTGGGCTGACATCAAGATCATCATGTATGATGAAAGCAAAAGGTGATTAAAAGACAGGAAATAAATAAAAGGTCAAAGAGGTTATCAGAAGAGACTCTGAGTCTTGCTCTTGATCACCGAGCATCTAAAGCAAATGCAAGCAATGATGAATTCAAAGAGCCTTTCGCTTTGGGCTTGCCCAGTGCATATACACTGGTACAGATAAGAGCTCACGACGCAGGGAGTCCAGGTCAGATCAACCCCAAGAACATATACAGGAGCAGCAATACCAGGAGGGTAGGGGGAAGGTGGGACGAGGAAGGGAGGAAAGGGGAACCAAATCCAGTGATCGGCATATAACCACCCCATCCAAACCATCCTGAAGGGGGATGAACAACAAAATCCATTGGGGAAGGGAGACAGTGGTAGGCGTAAGATATGAAAAGAATAATACTTTATAATTTATCAAGGGGCCCCAGGGGCAGGGATAATAGAGGATCTGATACCAAGGGCTCAAATAGAAAGTACATATTTAGAAACTAATGATGGCCATGTATGTACAAATTGTTTTAAGAGCTGTGAGACCCCAATAAAATGATGTTAAAAAATAAAGGTTCCAGGAATTGGTGGGCTACCAATTAAAATGTTTTCACAGGCTGATGAAGCACTGGAAGCACTCACTTGTCTGTGCCAGGAAATCTGGAAGGTACCTACTTGGCCAACTGACTGGTAGAGATCCATATTTGTGCCCATTCCAAGGAAAGGTGACCCAACAGAACGCTCAAATTATAGAACATCATCATTGATCTCACATGCCAGTAAATTTTTCTAAAGATCACTCAACACTGGTCACAGCAGGCCATTGATAGATTTGTCAGCAACCACGATAACAAAAGGTTGACACCAGATTCAAAAGAGGAGATGGGACGAAGGATAACATTGCTGATAGCAGATGGATCTTGGCTTGCAGCAGAGAATGCCAGGAAGATGTCCTTCTCAAGGGACCGGTCTCTCCTGACAAAGTATGTTAGGGGAAGTTTCACCATCTTGGCCACTTGGGACACATTTCTTCCAAGACATTCAGGATTCTCCAGCACCACAATTCAAATGTGTCTATTTTTCTTCTGTCTTCCTTATTCAATGCCCAACTTTCAAGTGTAGATGAGGTCTTTGAAAATACCTTGGCTTGGGTCATGCATACCTTAGTCCTAAAAGTAACATCCTTGCTTTTCAATATTTCTTTTCACAGCAGTGAAAAACTAGGGGGACACTGGACAAGATGGATTCCCAGTGTTTGCAGCAATGGACTCAGGCATAAGAGCAATTTTAGGGTGCTTCAGGACTGAGCGTTGTTTTGTTCCGTGTACACAGGGTGGCGATGAGTTGAATCTGACTTGATGGAATCTAAGAACAACAACAAAGGCAGCCAGCATCTTTTGCCTGGGCGCTGCAAATATTTAGTGTCTTGTTTTCCCTAAATGGATTTTCAGTGTACTTGAAGGGCACTCAAGGGCAATGAGGGAAACTAGACACGTCTGTGTGCGAAATGTGAAATTAGTAAGTTCACATTATTGAAGTACACTTCTGAGGGCTTCACAATATAAGTGACTCCTTGTTCTAATATCTACATTTCAAACTACTGTTCTCCAAGCCAAGCTAGAGTCATCGGAGCAGGGGGTGCGTTTGAATGATGTGTTGGGAGCACACAGCCATGAGGGAGGGAACTTGGAGAGTAGTCAGGCAGGGAGAACCTCTTATCTTGTCTAGTTTTCTAAAGTTGATGCTACTGAGTGAAGCCAACGGCTGATCAGCTAAATCCTCAGTGGACAATTCTTATTGGAAAAGCTCCAGCTTAAGACAAGAGAGAACTTTCTGGATTTATCTTGCTCTGTTTCTGAGCTTCTGGGTACTGATGCGCTGACTATATACCCCCCCCCCCTTCTCCCCCAGGACATCTGCAACGAAGCACAACGTTGACATCTTGGTTTACAGTGGGACAAATGCCTTTCCCAGGACAGAAGGAAAGTGTTTGGAATCCTTCCTTGACATCTTCCTCTTGAGGTTGCAGCGCCAGGGGCACCCAATTAATAATTATAAAGTGGCTTGGAAAGCATAGTGTCACAACAAACCCAATCACATTATTCTGAAGACTATGTCATCCCGGTTTGAAAGTAGCTTAATACATGATAAACCATGCCTGCCTCACAATAAGCAACACAGTGTTTGCCATGGGATTTGAAGGGAGCTTCCAAAAGTTCCATTACCTTTAAATTTAGTTTCTCTACTTTTTATATATATTCACCAGATTACAGCCAAATATATATATATATTCACCAGATTACAGCCAAACAATATATCAAATCCTGTCCAGAATGAGCATACGTACTTCATTGTACTATAAAAGTGAAAGGTGCCAGTCCCTATTCTGTAGGATACCTGGAGAACACATTAGTCCAGTTATTCCCAAGCTATACAAGGAGCCCTGGTGGTGTTGTGGTTTAGGTGTTGGGCTGCTAGCCTCAAGGTGGGCAGTTCAAATCCACCAGGCACCCATAGGCGGAAGGTGATCCTGCCTGCTTTAATTAAGACTTACCATCTTGTTACCCTCTTGGAAAGCCCCCGAAGGGTAGCTATGACAGCGGAGTTGGGGTTCTCAACAGTAGCATCAGGCAACATTTGAATCTGTGTTGCTACACTCTAGTCTATGTTCTTAGGCAAAGTGCATTTTCATCTTGAGACCCCTTTCCCTCATCTCTAAAAGGTAGGCAGTGATCATCATTTGTGAGATATTGATGATCCTTTGATAGAATTCTGGCCTTCCATGTGGGAGACCTGGGCTTGATTCCTGCTCAGTGTCTCAGCACAGTCACCACCTGCTTGTCAGTGGAGACTTCTGTGTTGCTATTGATGCCAAACAGGTTTCAGTGTAGTTTCTAAACTAAGACCGAAGAAGGGCTAATATTTTACTTCCACGAATAGCCAATTAAAACTCCCAGGATCTCATTCTGTTGGGCACAGGGCCTCCATAAGTCAGGGGCTTATTCATTGATCATTAACGGGTATTATGATGATGCAGGGGACGACTGTGAGGATGAACTGATCTAACAGAAAACAGGCACTAAATATAGGGCTGCTCACTGCATAGGTGCTCAATGGGCATCCTGTGCGCCTTCTGTTCATGGACTCTGATCCTGTGCAAGTAGCGAGGGTTGGTAAAGAGCTCTCAATTGAGAGCAAAGCAAAAAGCACTTCTGTATTCTTCGATATTGTCAAATCCCACCCACTCCTTCCCCTCGGGCAGTGGTTCTCAACCTTCCTAATGCCGTGACCCTTTCATACAGTTCCTAGTGTTGTGGTGACCGCCCCGCCCCCCCCCCCCGCCATAAAATTATTTTTGTTGCTACCTCATCACAGTCACTTTGCTACTGTTATGAATTGGGCGACCCCTACGAAAGGGTAGTTCAACCCCCAAAGAGGTCGCAACACACAGGTTGACAACCACTGTCCTAAAATAAAATATGGCTTTATTTAGGTTAGCACAATGATTTGTTGGTTCAATTTATGCTATTTTATTTAGTTAAAAATGAAATTTGAATCATGTCTTTGGTTTATTGAAAACATCTGGCAATGAATCAGACATTGGAATATTTATTCCTTTGCTGTCGATGTACATCACCTACACTTTACCATAGGGAGTCTATCATAGACAGACGGTATCTTTACCATAGGGAGTCTATCATAGACAGACGGTATCTTTACCATAGGGAGTCTATCATAGACAGACAGTATCTTTACCACAGGGAGTCTATCATAGACGGTATCACCCACTACCAGACGTTGCCATTTTTCCACAACAAAGACACAAGAAGCCAATAAGGTGCAGTGGAGGAGGCCTTCCATTCTGTATGCACAAACTTCTCATTATCATTTCAGTTTTCCCATTCACTGGTTTCAGTGATACCTAGCAGCAAATACGGTCAATTGCTGATGTTAGCTGCCACTGTTAACCCAACTCAGTGATCTCATTCACAGCACACTGAAACGTGGCAAGCGCCCGCCTCATTCTCCCATCGCCAGCATGCCAGCCCACTTTGGCCATCTTTCTTGCCCCAGGACTCTCACTCCCTTGCTGACTCTCCATTTTACCAAACAGGACATCATTTCCCAGTGATTGATTGCACTTGATGCCCTGCCCAAAGCAAGTGAGTCACAAAATCATAGGAAAGACTTGATTTACCGACAGCTAGAGAATGGCGGAACTCTAGACACTGTGCCCCTAATTCACCCCACTGGTCTGAAAATGAACTCATTCCCATGGCTCGGTAGACTAGACAGGCCTACAAGAGGAACAATGGTACCAGAGAGATATGCACACTTTAAGATAACGATCAATTTGAGACCACAGGATGGCGTTTACCCAAATGAACAGAGCAGAAGAGTTCGCAAAGAAGGGAGAAGAGATACAAGAAACCCTGGAAAGAAGTAAGATAGGTGCTGTCACATTGCTGGGATTGCAATGAATGAGAGGCAGCAAAATGTGTCTGAATCATTGTCTGGAAAAATGGACTTGCTCTGTAAACCTTCACCCAGTTCCCCATAAAAAGTAAAAACAAAATGAAAACCACAGATAAAACAAGTGAGTCTGATAATGTTATTTATAATCTATATATTTTTTCCCCTGGGCTAATTTTTGGAAGCGGGTCTTGGAAACTCCACTGAAGTCGCCCAGGATGGCTGACGTTGCTGGTGGCTGAAGTGCCTTGTGACCTACCTTTCAGGATAACAGCAGCCCATAAACCGTGACTGCATGAAAGCTGACAGAAGGCGATGGAGGACCTTTCCAACAGGACCTTTCCAACAGGACCTTTCCAACAGGACCTTTCCAACAGGACCTTTTCTAATGCCTGTTCAACTGTTGAGTTTCCAGAACCAACCTTGCCAATCTCTGCTCTTCCTCCTCCTCATCTGCCTCCGTCCTGAGTCTGGAGCTTCAGAAGGGGAGCGAGGGAAGAGAGAAGACATACACCCGGAGTTTGGTCCTCACTCGTAGCCCTTGGAAGCATGCTGCAGGTGGGTCAGGTTTGGCGTCAGACATCTTGGGTTCTCCTCTGCTTCTCCGGGCACGGGAACAGCTGCGGTGCCGAAGGAATGTGACCGTGTTGGTGGCCTTTTCTTCCTAGCACAAGCATGTCGCTGGACAACACCGTAAACATTTATCGCATTCAATTTTTCATGCCAAAAGAATGCTTCCCGAGCATGGGAAGGTATTACAGAATTTTGTTTTGGTGAAGAATAATCATGGAAGGAAGCATTTTTTTTATTCTGCTCAATTTTCAAAAGGGCCAATGATGAGTATTTCTGTTATTCAGTGCTACCAGGAATCTGCTGAGGTTGATAGGCATTTTTCTGTTATCCTCACTGATTTTCCCTTACACTAGGAGGCAGCAGGAGACTGAAAGCCCAGCTAGCACGTGTGTGTATTTGTCATGTTCGCTCAGTGTGCTCGTAAGTGATGCCAGTATGTCAGAGCAACCAGTCCTTCCTGTACCTTCCAGCTGGCTTCCAGGGAAAGCCTTTTTTTAAAAACAAAAAATCCTCCTCTGACCTCAGTGCTCATTGATGGTCCCCCTTACCGGGAAAGCAATTTATTCTTACACATTTGCTCAGGGGCTTGGCTAGAATCCCTCCACACTCACCCTCCCCATGAGTTCTGTTTTCTCACCCTCCAATCTTTTCCACTTAGCTGTTGGCAGTCTCTATTCTCCCATAAGGGACTGCTCAGCCTGGTGTTGTTTTTTTTTTCCTCTGAAAAGTTTTATTGGCATATAATTCATAGTTCAATCACATCAAGGGGAGTGGTACAGTCATCACGACAGTTTTAGAACTTTTTCTTCCTTCTTGTCCTCACTGATCTTAGCGCCGCACCCCCTCCCCAACCTTCCCTGCCATACCCACAAAGACCATTAATCTAGTTACTATCTTACAGATTTACTTATCCTGGATTTTATACACAGAAGGAAAAAAAATTAAAAAGCAAGCAGACAACCCAGCTATTAACAAGAATAACAAAGTAAAACAGATAGAAACCTCAATTGAAAAGATAGCAGAAAATGCTAAAGATTAGAAGCAATTTAATGGATCACAAGGATATTAAGTGTTCGGGTGCTAAAATTGAATCTAGTTATTTGCTCCTTATGTCTCCTGGCTTACTCCTATTGAGGTGCAAATACTCTATCTCCCTGCTCCATGACTTCCCTCCCCTTCTATCAAGGCAGCTCCTACTCTCTGCCTGTCTATTCTGTCAGCCCGCAGCCTTCCCCAGGAATCCTGCCAGGTGGTGGTGCTGATGCTGGTGCTGGTGATGAGGAGAAGGACAAGTGCAGCAAGTGCACAACCGCTGTTGCTCTGTTCTTATGGAGGAGGTGTACGAGCCCCCTCCCTTGCATATGGGGCTGCTATTAAAGATAAGAGAAACATTTGGGAGCAAGGATGTCATTAACGCCACTAAATTATCCATACAAATGTCAAACAATTGTACCTGTTTTTAAAAGTGCAAACTTTAAAAACTAATTTTTAACTTGAAACATTCATTGACTTTAAAATGTACTTTATTTATTTATTTATTTTTTCTTCTTTAGGTCCTGATGCAAGGGGCTTAAGTGGAGAGCAAATGCCTTGAGAATGATTGGGGCAGGGAATGTATGGATGTGCTTTATACAATTGATGTATGTATATGTATGGATTGTGGTAAGAGTTGTATGAGTCCCTAATAAAATGTAAAAGAAGAAAAGAGAAAAAAATGATTAGGGCAAAGACTGTACAGATGTGCTTTATACAATTGATGTATGTATATATATGAACTGTGAAAAGAATTGTATGAGCCCCAATAAATTGTTAAAATTAAAAAAAATAAATAAATAAAAAATAAAATGTACTTTAAAAACGTTTTTTTTTTTTTAGAAAGTAAGGTAGGATTCTTCCTGATACTTTGTGGGGGAGGAAAGTGAAACCTGGGGGTGTTTACGCTTCGGAAGTCACGTGACGCACTCACCAGCTGGCGGGCCTGAGCTTCAACCCCAGCTCCTTCTCCCCACCCCCCTTCCTTTCATTGCCTGCGGCTGTTGAAGGAGAGGCCACGTGCTGTCACCTGTACTACAACTGCTCCTTTTAACATAAGATCTTGGCGATGGCCTCCGCCAAGAGAAAGCCCATGCTAATTACAAACACGGTTAGTTAACTAGTTCACACCCAGCTGGCGGAAAAGTCCGGGCTTGAACTAGCTCTGTGTTCTACTTGGGGAAAGCTTTGGTGCCGGTTAACTGGGGCAGCTAGGAGCTGGTTTGTGGATGGCTCAGTTGTTGGTTTATAATTAGACTCAAATTAGGTGAAGATTATTAAATTATTAAGTATGCTCCATCTATCTGAATGTGGTAGATTTCTGATTGGCCTGAGGCAATGGATATCAATTTAGCTTTTCTTCTTTCCTTTATACCTGGAGAAGCAGAGTCAGTGCTAGAAGCTATTTTTATCTTCCTCTCCTCCCCTGTGGCGTCTGGTCCACCAAGGTTAATGCACAAGCAGGAGTCCTTTGAAGTCATAGCAGAGAGACTCTCAAATCACCAAATGGCTTATTTTTCTAGAACACAAATCCATTTAATTTTATTAGGTGGACACTGGACAACTTATCTTAAGCCTTTGGATTTTTTTCTCAATGAAGTTTGCCTTAGAGTACTGCTCAGGCTTTATTAAATTTTCAAGGGTATTGACATTTAACATCACTAAAAACTGGATTGCTCCAAATTCTGTCCTGAGAAATTTCTTTGACATTCTACAAGTTATTTAAGGACAGTTTAAGTCGATGCATAATGGCCTCCGAACAGAGAATTTGGCTCCCCTTCTTTTCGACGTCTTTTGGGGGGTCACATGGCCTGGGAGTATCTAATTCCTCTTCCCCCCACAGGACAGCTCATAGTTTCAAATTGCTGACATCAACGCTTCGTTTTAAATCTCTATTTTATGTGAATGCATCAAGGTCCTGATTTTAGTGGATAGAGATCATAGTTTGGTTATTTTGGTCAAAGCCAACTTGAGCACAATTTTGAGATTTATCTTAAAAATACTTTATCTACTGGAGACTCAGTGTCGGGATTGGCCCGGTCTGACCCTGCCACACCAAGGCAAAACGCTAAGGGCATGCAGCAGAGTAGTGGGGGAGCAGAACATGGAGGTCCCGAGGGAGTGCAAAGGATAAACTTTGGGGCTAGGGCATGGCACCGCATCAGATTCCACTGGAGGACACTCCTAGAGGTCAACAACCAGACCTTGAACTATTTACAGGTTTTTCCTTTTTATTTGTTTATTTACTTTGGGGGGGTCATTAGTTTGTTGTTGTTGTTGTGACTTCCTTTGTCACTTTGTCTTGCTATGTCTTTTTTGTGCATATTATTATCTCTGCAGGTTTATCTAGATAAGATAGGCTGGACGAACAGTTTAGAGGAGAATACAAGTAGACCAATGGTTCCAGGAAGACATGGGAGAGCGGGAGGTGGAGGAACGGAGGTGGTGTGGACCAACCCAGGGCCAAGGGGACAAGTGATCCAAAATTAGTGGCAAGGAGGGTGTGAGAGACCTGGTAGGGATTGATCAAGGGCTTTGTAACCGAGAGAAATTACTGAAACCCAAATGATGGCTGAGCATGATAGTGTGACAAGAGGAAAGTAAAAGGAAATAGAGGAAAGTACTAGGAGGAAAAAGGCATTTATACAGGTTTAAATACAGGCATGTGCATATGTCAATATATTGATATATGATGGTAGGGAAATAGATCTATGTGTATATATTTATAGGTTTAATATTAAGGCAGCAGATGGACACTGAGCCTCCACTCAAGTACTTCCTCAATGCAAGAACACTTTGTTCTGTTAAATTTGCATTCAATGATGCTCACCTTCCGACACGATCACTGAAAACAAATGTAGCATAAGCAGATGTGGTAAAGAAAGCTGATGATGCCCAGCTATCAAAAGATATGGCATCTGGGGTCTTAAAAGACTTGAAGATAAACAAGTGGCCATCTAGCTCAGAAGCAACAAAGCCCACATGGAAGAAGCACACCAGCCTCTATGACTATGAGTGTCAAAAGGATCAGGTATCAGGCATCAAAGAACAAAAAAAATTATATCATTGTAAATGAGGGGGAGTGCATATTAGGTAATGTGACATCCCCTTACAGTAAGGTCACGGGGAGGAAACGAGCCAGTCAGGGTGCAGTGTAACAACAATGAAACATACAATTTTCCTTTAATTCTTAAATGCTTCCTCCCCCAACTATCATGAACCCAATTCTACCTTACAAATCTGGCTAGACTAGAGGATGTACACTGGTACAGATAGGAACCAGAAACACGGGAGTCCAGGACAGGTGACCCCTTCAGGACCAGTGGTGAGAGTGGCGATACGGAGGGTATAGAAAGGTGAGGTAGAAAGGGGGAAACGAACAGGATCTATATATAACCTCCTCCCTGGCGGATGGACAACAGAAAAGTGGATGAAGGGAGAGAGACGTCAGCCAGTGTAAGACATGACAAAATAATAATAATTTATAAATTATCAAGGGTTCATGAGGGACAGAGGAGTGGGGAGGAGTGGAAAAATGAGCTGATACCAAGGCTTTAAGTGAAGAGCAAATATTTTGAGTAGGATGAGGGCAATGAATGTACGAATGTGCTTGACACAATGGATGTATGTATGGATTGTGATAATTGTTGTATGAGTCCCCAATAAAATGATTTTTTAAATACATTATCTCATTTTTTTCAACTCACCCATCCTGTAATTTAAAACAGTGATAAAAATGTCAAAGGGAACTGATCTCCTTGGAGGTTTCATCTCTTTAGCATGACTATCATTCAACTATGTCCCCATATGTTTCTTCAGCAATCCAGATTATGGATTAGTGCATTTTTTAGGATTGTGTTTTCAGTGTAATAACTTCCTTCATGACATGGGCTTCTTTCATAGGTTGGTAATATTTTCATTAGTTGGAGGAAGTATATACACCTTGGTAGTTTGTTTTTATATAGAAATACCCTCCTTTGGCACTGAACCCAAGGCCCCTCCACACCCCCATTACTCAGCACCCTTATGAGGGTTTCTTTTGGGATTTGGACCAAATCAGATCGGTTTTTAAGAATAGACAGGATTCTGAAGAGAAGGACAAACAGTAATATAAGGGAGACTAAAGGCTGACATGCACACTTTTTATCTAAAATAGATGTCCCAGAAAGGTGAGCTTGGCCACGGTCATGCAGAACACTCTCTCTATGGTAAAGCTAGCTGAGAATAATAGGAACCCCAGAAATTCTGGGGAGAGGTCCACAGGAAGGAGCCCAGTGCTGTGTAAGAAAGAAGACGCCGACGCAGGGTAGCAGTACTTTCCTCAACAGTTTATTAGTTGTGTTTAGTTGCTGTTGTTTAATTTGAGAGTCATGCATTTACTTTCTCGGGTACATATATCTTATTTTCCCTCCCAAGGCTTGACTGAAGCTATGTTTCATGAAGCCTTGAAGATCTTGATTTGTAGCTCTGACAGCATTCCCTCTGAGATCCTGCTGGCTCACCTGTCATCTGAGTGACACAGGCTTCTAACTGATAAGGTTAAAGCTCATTGATGATACATTTTGCTTCAGGCACAAAAATGTCAGAGTAATTAGTACTTTAAGATCACCAGTTTTCCTCTTTCTTTTTTTTCTCTTTTGCTAATGAGACTGAAAGAACACTAAAAAAAAGTTGGAAAAATTAGAATTAGGATAGCAATCTTGATCATTAAAACCCTGATAATTTTGTTAATAAAACCTTAATGATTCTGTTAGTAAAAATATAAATTCTTATATTTGGGGATGGGCATCTTCATCATGCTTTGTACAAAGCACAGTGCTAGACAAGGGGATAGAGAGAAAATGAAAAGCCAAACCCACTGCTATCAAGTTGATTTCGATTAGTAGCTATCCTACAGGGCAGATGGAACTGCCCTTGTGGGTTTCAGAGACTATATAATCTTTCAGGAGATTGAAGATTGGCCGGTGGTTTCAAACTGTTGGCTTGTGGTCAACAGTCCAACACTTACTTAACCACTAGGCCACCAGAGCTACTAGACTGGGGGAGAGAGGCAAACTCACTGCCATCAAATTGACACAGATTCATGGTGATGCTTTAGGGCAGGAGAGAACTGCCCCTGTGAGTTTCTGAGACTGTAATTCTTGGAGGGAAGAGAAAGCCCTGTTTTTGTCCTGCAGAGTGGCTGGGGGTTTTGAACTGTGCACCTTGCAGTCAGCAGCCCAACGTTGAATCGCTCCACCCCCAGGGCTCCTGGGATGCAGAACAGTAGCCCTCAAGAATCACCAGCGTGCCTGGCCATGCGAGCTGTGACCGTGTCCACTAGGACGGTCATTGCAATGACTTGGAACCTAAAGACTCCACTTTGTCTTTTACAGAAAGGATGGGGGTGGGGTTGTGAAGTGGGGAGTAGGAGTTTTGAAAGGAAAACTGGTGTGTAAAGTCTATAGAAGCAACGCAGTCATCTTTGTCCACGTGTCTGATGGATGCTGACGCTAGTGTAACACAGGCAGACCTGGTAGCAACCTTGGTAAGCTTTCAGAGTGCTTATTAGCTCAGTTGTGATTCATCTCCCTAATTGTTCCCAAGGCTGCAAAGAAAGACAATGTTTAGAAATTGCCAATGGCAATATTTGTATGTATCCACTTAATATAATGGATGCATGGGCTGTCATAATATATGTAAGAGCCCCCAATAAAGTGATTTATTAATTTAAATTTTTCAAAAAAACTATGAAAAATGTTGTCGTTTCCCAGCTCAAAATCCCTTAAAGCATTTCCACTGCCTACAAATTCTGGAAAACAATGTCGAGTGGAAAAAAGAAAGCAAGTTTAGAAAGTTAGAGAAGTGATTGTTACAATAGGAGTATGTATATATGTCTATATTGTTTATGAAATATATATATATAGTGTCATGCAATAAGTGCTCAATGCAGGCTGGTCCGTAGCTGTGAGATGGGATGGGAAGAGCCACAATGACCTCTCTGTGCTTATAATATTCCATCTCATAAGTCCTTTAGTGACTGCACAGATGGTCTATGGGGTCATTCTCTTAAGGTTCTTGTGTGAATTGCATATTTAAAACATGGATTTAAAAGAGATGAGCAAGAATGAGAGAAAGAAGCGTTCTAATGCACGGCCACCTATTTATTTCAGCCAGTGATGATCATTCCCCTCATCTCTGTCACAGGTTCCTGTAAGGAGCTCTCCACCGCAGCTGAGTGGCGGTGAGCCCCAGTGCTGGACAGTCTGTGCGGCTCCTGTCAGCCTCACAGCGGGGACAGTTCTCCCTGGGAAGGTGGCTTCTGAGCATGGTCTGGCCAGCCGCTCCCTGTGCACACGGTGACACCTCTCTTCAGTATTGCTTTTGCACTTGCCCTCCCAATGGGCTTTCTTTGGTTCCATTGGGAACCTTCAGTGGGGATTAAAACTGTTTCTACTCAAAGGCAAACTTTGAGCTGCTAAGCCTTTCTCTAGATGATGTGATTTTTTCCCTGCTTGTGATGTGTTCTTTGTTGATCAAGGATGAGGGCCCTGAAGCAGATGTTCAGAAAAGTGAATCATGCCATTGACACAAACTTTAACTGAGATTGATTTTAAGCCATTTCCCAATATTATTGTATATGGTATATGACTGGCTGAGGGGTTTAGAAATCATGCCTTTGCATATAAATTTTCTCCCATTTGGACTAAAAGCACAATTTGAGTCCTTCTTACACTCTGTGAGCTTTTTGCTTATTATGAAAAGCAGGAAATAGCCTGAGATGCAGGTAAATCTTGAGGAATCTGTCTTCGCAAGAGTAAATATTTAAGAATTAGAGAAGCTATTGATGCCAATTATGTAGCCAGATACAGAGAGGGAAACTCCCCACAAATGAGGGAAGGAGGATAAGGGATGATAGAACAAATGTTCTGGGTCATCATACCTGTCACCGGAGATGCTATTGAACTCCAATCAGTATATTTCCGCATTAACTGTGAGAAAAATATGGTTTCCTTATGATGAGCTCGGGGTGTGTCACTACAGCCTCGCCTCCCAGGTGTGACTGAGCAGAGGGGGATGCTGCTATACATCTTCCAACTCAGAGGACAGCATCCCCGGCACACAAAGAACCATCGCTTCGTGAAATGTCAGTAATGCTAACCCCCTCATTTTCGCCCTGTGATCGAGAGCCTCTGAAGGAAATGTGCTGATGGTGGTGCCGTGCTTGCGTGAAGAAATCACCTGGAAGATCTTCCAGGAATACCGCAGCGTAGTCTAATAGCACAACCCATCGCCATCACCTCTATCCCTCATCCTGTTGTTAGACGCTATCCAGTCACTTCTGACCCACAGCGACCCTCTACACAACACAACACAACACAACACTGCCCGATCATGGGTGCATGAGCACAATTGCGTGTGCAATCCTCACAATGGTTCCTATGCTGGAGCCCATTGCCGCAGCTGCTGTGTCAATCAATCTTGTTGAAGGCTTTCCTCCATTTGGCTGCCCCACCGCTTGCCCAAGAATGATGTTCTTCTCCAGGGGCTGGTCTCCCCTGACAACATGGCCAAAGTAGGAAAGCCAAAGCCTCGCCATCTTTGTCTCCAAGGGGCGCTCTCGAGGCACTTCTTCCAAGACAGATTTGTTTGTTCTCATCCTGTTTTCCTTATCTTAAAACATTTCAGGGTCTTCTCAAACCACTCCATCCGGTTTTCGCAAGAGCTTCACTTTCATCCATGTGTCTTTGTTCTTAGCCCTCTTGTTCTCTGCACGCCTTGAAAATTATGATCAGGACGCAGAACTTCCTCTCTGCACCCACTGGCTCCACAATGTCGCCAAGGTGGCACTTCCAGCTCACCACGAAGCCGTTCTGCAGGCGGGCTTTGTCGTCAGGCTGGCTGCCAGGGGGCTGCAGCAGGTCCCGGTGTCCCAGTTTGAGAAGAAAACCTCTGCAGGGATAAGGGGACTCTACAGCTCTCCTGAGAGTTGCTTAGGGAATTTGCTATCACATTCCAGGGACCAGAACAGGGCCATGTTCCTATCACTGGCCAGGAGAAGACATTTAACTGCAGTTTCCTCAGGCCCACCCCTGGAGGGATGGGGGCAGATTCCCCCATGGCTAGCAACGACAAGTGGAGAGGGTAGCTACAGGAACAAATTGTATTTCTCTTAAGACGCTGGAGGGGGACTGATGGTTAGGCTATTAGCCACCTCAAATGATTATCTCTGTCATCTTCAAAGTAGCTCAATGAGCTTTGGTTCAAGGGCAGCCCTGATTTGATTAACTCCATAGTAAGCGGAGTTAGTTTTGAATGATAAACATCTTGAGGAAAGGATTGAGGTTTATGCAATGCTTTATGAATCATGGATGTCTTGCTTATTGTCTAAATTAAGATGAGTACAATGAAACTCCTGTAACCTAACCAGAATCATGTCACAAAACCTAAGAATGATTCACCTTTTCACCCATGCTCTGTCATCTAGATTAGTGCCTTGTACATGAAAAAATAAGAGAACCCGATGAGCCGTTCAATAGGTGAATGAACAAGCAAATGTGGTGCATGCGCACACTAGAATGTCCCTCAGCTTTAGAGATGAAAGGGTTTCTGATACATGCTACTCTGTGGATGATACTGAGTAAAATGATCAGACAGAGAAGGACAAATACTTTATGGTTTCTTGCATGTGAAATACCCAGAAGAGGCAAATGCTTAACCTCACATATGTTTAACACCATACAAAGTTAAAAGCCCAAGGATAAGTACTTAAATAAATGACCCTTAATAAATAAGAACAGACACATTATGAAATACTGAGATAATCATTTCACAATTAGTAGCCAGTGTTTCCCTGAGGGAAAATCACCAGAGCTGTTCATCAGACTGAGATCAGGCAGCTTTTTTCTTACTTACGACTTAGAGCAGAAAGATGAGTGACCTTGCCGTTGGCAGTCACAGGTGGATGGACTGTCACCTTGAACTGGTCTCCTAAGTGACGAAGTCTCTGCAATGAAGAGCCACCTAGACAACAGCATCCACCAAATCCCAGGGTTAAAATATATATATATATTCTTGGAGCTGGTGTATCCAGGGTAAAAAAATATATATACATATATATATACACACACACACACACTTGGAGCTGGTGTATCCAGGTTTTATATATATATGTGTGTGTGTGTGTGTGTGTATATATATATATTTGGAGCTGGTGTATCCATATTATCTGAATAGTCAAGAGGCTCTGTGGAATCTTCCCAGCCAGCTAATGTATAAGCAAAGGCAACCAGCATTTTTATTTCACCACCCAGCAGAGAAAACACCCATTCAGTTCCTTGAAAATTTGTATGAGTGATGAAACCTAATGGCTTCTCACTGATGTTGGGATTTTAGATAAGAGATTAAGCCTTCAGTCAAAGGCAATTCTGTTTATTTATTCATTTATTTTAGGCGATTCTTTTATAGTTAGATTCCTGGCTCTGAAAGTTTCATTTCCAGTAATGGCAAACTAAGCAGTTTGGGCCAATCTTCCCACCGGAAAGAATGGGAAGTTGAATGAAAAAGGAGAGACATGTGTTCTAAGACATAAAATGTAGCGAGACAATGAGAACTTCATGCATGAGGGATCTGGGAGAGGGAAACTCAAATAGGTAAGACTGACATTGGCTGATGTGCCCTCAGAAGCTTCTTCTGAAAGAGAAAGTTAAGGGATGCTACACTGAGCTTTGCCGAGGCTCACAGGACCAGTGATACAAGCAGCGGCATTCAGGGCTTGCCAAGGAAGGACCTGTGCATCCTCTCAGGTTTGGTGTTGGGGTCTCGTTAGGGTTGATGACAGCAACAAATCCAGTGACACTCATCTATGTGGAAGAAAGAGCTTTACATCAAGAAGTAATTTGACATCAATAAACCATCCCAGCCCAGTCCAGGTCAAGCCCTTCCCTAATCTGTAAATCCCTCTTCAGACTCACGTAGCCACATGCAATGGTGCAGAATGCAGGAAGATCACAGTGGTGTGTGCAGTTATGTGGATACGATAGCGGTGGCCGCATCACACGGTTCACACAGGTCTCCAAGTGGCTTGCCACAGGAAGGCAAGGTCAGAGAAAGTGGGAGGGGGGTTCCCAGGACCCTCCATATGAGAAGGTCACACCCACAAGGAAGCACCATCAGGCTGTGACCTGATTGACAGGCTAGACTCCACCCCTATGTTTTATTTATCAAGCGAACATGAAGTTACGGAACCACCACAGGGTCCCAAAGGAGTGTCCTCTGGGTGCAAGGGGAAGTTGGAAATGCACAGAGTTTGGGTTATGTTGAGCCTTGCTTGAACCGATGGGAACTGGAACTGCAAGGGCCTCTAGCCCAGATGCAGAAACAAATTTAAAGCTCCTTTAGAAGGATTGGGAGCTCGCGTCGCACAATGGTTATGCGTTGGGCTGCTAACCACGTGGTCACCAGCTCAAAGCCACCAACCCCTTCTAATCTAGGGAGAAGGAGTTCCAGTCTCAGGATCCGAGAGAGGCAGTCTGCTCCATTTTATAGAGTCATGACGATTTAGATTCAACTCAATGGCAATGAGGGTTTTTCTTGTTGCTGGCGTTTGTTTTTAGGAGACAGATACAATAATGCCAAACCTCAACATATCTCTTTATTTCATATAATACGAGGCACATTTTTTATCACAAAATAAGAAAAAATGGAGCCAAAGGAACCAGAGCCAAGGGGGAATTCAGATGTCTTTTATCAGTCTTGAATGTCCAAGTAACTATGGTTAATGTGTTCAAGGAAATACAAGGTGAGATGTAGGAAGGGAAAGGAGACAAAAGATGTAATATCTGAAGAGATCATTGTGGAATTTTGTGAAAATGACAAAAATTTTCCAGCCAGCAGTACAAATCCCTGACAGTACTCTTGTTGCCTCCGAGTCAATCTTGACTCCAAGACCCAACTCTGACCGAGTAGAGCTGCCCCACGGGGTTTCCAAAGTTGTAATCTGTATGAGCACTCTGACTCAGGATCAAGTTGAGAGTCATGGAGTTGGGTGTTATCTTTCTGAAGCAAACGGCTACACTTTCTCCTATGGTCCAGCTGTTGGGTTTGAATCATGGGCTTTTTGCCTAGCAGCAAAGCACTCGACCTCTACACCACCAGGCTCTTTCAAACAAGACTTGTACAAAGACAAGAAGGAAATTAAGAGGAACACAGACTAGCAACAACAACAACAAATTCAATAAATTTGAAAGAGCTTCAGGTAGGGGAAAGGGACAAAAAAAACCAAACAAAATCTAGAACAGATGGGACGTATAGAAAGCGAACAGCAATATGGTAATTAAAATGCAAACACATCAGCAATTATATTCAAAGTAAACAGCTATAAATAGTCCAATTTAAAGATAAAAATGGACAGACAGAATTATTTTTTAAAATTCAACTCTATGGAACTGATGAGAAACCCATTTTAAATAGAAGTGAGAGATATGACAAAATAATAATTTGTAAAGTATCAAGGGTTCATGAGGGAGGGGAGAATGGGGAGGGAGGGGAAAAAATGAGGAGCTGATGCCAGGGACCTGGGTGGAGAGCAAATGTTTTGAGAATGATGAGGACAATGAATGTAAAAATGTGTTTTACACAATGGATGTATGTATGGACTGCAATAAGAGTTGTATGAGCCCCCAATAAAATGATTTTTAAAAAAGAAGAAGCCAGCTCCTTGGTGGAAATCATGCCTTCCCTGTGGAGAGCAGGCTTCGGTGTCTGGTCAGCGCCACCTCAGGTACAGCCCCCTGTCTGTCACAGAAGGCTTGTGTGCTGCATGGTGCTCACATGGTCTCAGCAGAGCTCCAGACTAAGAGAACCCAGAAAGAAAAACCTGGCTATCCACTTCAGAAAAGTCACATATTGGGGACAAACATGATGACCTGCGACTGAACCAGGCAACATTTTGTTGCTTTTGTGGCTCGAGGTGCATCCAGGAGTCGAGCACTGACTTCCCGGCCGCCGACAGCAGCGGAGAACAAAGAAAGGCAATGCGTTGGAGGAGGACACGGTACTCACAACGCCTGACTTACTGCTGCCGCTCACTGACTGGGCAGTGTGGCCTCCGCCGCATGATGAATTTAGCAGGCCGTATAGGCTGCGGGTTTCTCATCTGTTCGAGTGAGTGGTAGCTTTCAATTGGGGTTTGTTTTCATTTCTTTGAAGGCTCATCATATCATTAGGTCATCAGCAAGACTGGGCGTGCAGGGTTTCCCTCCCGGAGAGTTTCCGAAGCCGTGCAAGACCGAGTGGGAAAGCTGACTTGGAATCCACCAGAAGTGCATGCTTTTCTCCAGTTACAAGAAATAATGAAACGTCTGGGTACCTTTTGATGCAGACGGTTTATTGGACGGAGATTGCAGGAAGAGAGAGAACACAGGACCTCACGGGAACAGCAACGCGCACAGAAGTGGACCCTATTCGATGCCTCTCGAGCTACACAAGAAGTCATCTTATTTTCTCTTCAGAATATTTGCCAGACTTTGTGATAGGCATTTTCTCGACTCAACTCACGGAGGGATCCTCTGGATGTTGGTGGATGTTACTGTCAGGTGCATCCAGTCAGCTCTGACTTTGAATGGCCTTGCACATAATGGGACTGAACATTTCTTGGTCGTGTCTCCTCCTCACAGTGATGCTTCTGTCTAAGCCTGTGGTTGCAGCAACGCGTCCATCCATCTCATGGATGCCTTTTTTTCCTAACCTACTGTTTTTATCAATAATAATGTCCTTCTTCAGGAGCTGATTCCTCCTGAACACTTGTCCAAAGTATATGAGACGAAGTCTTCATTTGAAGAACTGTTCTCATATTTACTTCCAGAAAGATTTGTCTCTTTTTCTGGCAGTCCATGGCATATTCAAGATTTATCACCAACACACCATGATTCAAGTGAATTTTCTGGTTTTCCTTTTGAATTTTAAAATTCATCTTATTGGGGACTTGTACAGCTCTTATAATCCATACATACATCCACTGTGTCAATCACATTTGTACATTTGTTGCCAGCATCATTTTCAAAACATTTTCTTTCTACTTGAGCCCTTGGTATCAGCTCCTCATTCTGCACTCCCTCCCTCCCTTCCTCCCTCCCTCCCTCCCTCCCTCCCTCCCTCCCTCTCTCATGAACCTTTGATAATTTAGAAATTATTATTATCTTTTCATGTCTTACACTGACCGATGTCTCCCTTCACTCACTTCCCTTTTCATTGTTTATCTTTCACATGCATATGTGGCCACAGAATATACCACCATTTCAGTCAGGCACACTGTAGGCCTCAGAGTGACATCTTTGTTGTTCAATAGGGTAAAGAGATCTTCTACAACAGATTTTCTCAGTGCAATAAACACCTTGTTTGATTTATTGACTGCTGCCTCCATGAATGTTGATCGTGGAACTAAGCAAAATGAACGCCTTGACAACTTCAATCTTTTCTCCATTTAGCACAATGCTGTCTGTTGGTCTGGGTGTGAGGATTGTTGTCTTCTGTATGTTGAGATGTAGTCCAGTGTGAGAGCGGTTGTCTTTGATCTTCAGCAATAAGCATTTCCATAAAAACATACAAATATCCTCTGTCAGATATGCATACATTCGTGGGTATACATCTATTCTCCCATTCATCCTGTTGCATTTGAATATCTGTCTCGATATTGGCTACAAATATGCCCATCAATATGGTAGGGCATATAGAAGCCAAAGCTATGAATACTTGTATGACATAACCAAAGCCTTTTGGGTAATGAGTCCTGAGGGTTTGAGGCATTAGGATCATAGTTTCAAGTTCACCAAGGCCTATTGGCAACATAGTTCACAAAGACAATGTCTACATGCTATTCTGGTGACTAGTGAAAAGTTCATGAGCAGTCATCTAAGAGGCAACCATTTCAGGAAAGAAGAGTAATGACAATTGAAAGACACGTGGAAACAATTAAAATATGTTTGTGTTTTATTAACTGTGCAAAGGTATTGGGCTGTGTGGACAATGACAAACTATGGATAGCCTTGAGAAGAATGGGAATTCCAGAACACTCCATTGTGCTCATCACAACTTGTGCA
Organism: Tenrec ecaudatus; assembly: GCF_050624435.1. Classification (NCBI taxonomy): domain Eukaryota; kingdom Metazoa; phylum Chordata; class Mammalia; order Afrosoricida; family Tenrecidae; genus Tenrec; species Tenrec ecaudatus. The sequence continues at coordinate 31,869,405 of NC_134546.1, forward strand.
TGGATCAAGAGGCAGTTGTTCAAACATAGCAAGGAACACCGAATGGCTTCAAATCAGGAAAAGTGTGATTCAAGTTGTATCCTCCCACCATACTTATTCAATGTGTAGGTGGAACAAACATCAGAGAAGCTGGATTATATGAAGAAGAATGTGGCATCAGGACTGGAGGAAGACTTATTAACAACCTGCGATACACAGATGATACCACCTGACTTGCTGAAAGTGAGGAGGCTCAAAACACTTGCTGATGAAGAACAAGGACTGTAGCCTTCAGTGTGCATTATAACTCCATGGAAAGAAAACCAAAACCCTCGTAACTGGACCAATAGTAAGCATCATGGTAAATGGATAAAAGATGGGAGCTGTCAAGAATTTTGTCATGCTTAGATGCCCAATCAGTGCTCATGGAAGCAACAGCCAAGAGATAAAAAGATCAAACGGGTAAATCGGCTGCCCATGTACTCTTTACAGCACTGAAAAGCCAGGATGCTAGTTTGAGGATTAAAGTATACGTAACCCAAGGCACCGTGTCTTCATAGGCCTCATATGCATGTGAAAGTTGGACAATGAAGAAAGAAGACCAAAGAGGAATCAATGCACTCGAATTGTGGGGCTGGAGAAGAATATTAGAGTACAATGGGTTGCTAAAAGGCCAAACAAGTCTGTCTGGGAAGAATTATGGCCAGAGTGCTCCTTAGAGGCCAGATGGCAAGTTGTACTTCAGACATGTTGCTAAGAGAGACCAGTCCCTGGAGAAAGACATCATAATTGGTACGGTGGAAGGACAGCTGAAAGGAGGAAGGCCCTCTACAAGATGGATTGACCGAGTGGCTGCCGCAATGGGCTCAGACAGGAACAATTGTGAGGACGGTGCAGGAGTGGGCGGGGTTCCACTCTATTGTGCATGGGGTCACTCTTGGTCAGAGTTGACTTGATGGCACCTAACAAAAAACAAATAGAGACAATGAGCTCGATGGACTAATGGACCAGGAAAACATGTTTCCACAACCCTCAGATCAGAAGTAGCTGGTGCCCAGCTACCACCAATGGCCCTAGTCTTTCTCAGAGTGGGAGACAAATGTAAAACAAAACTCAAACTCATGAAGAAGGATGCGTTTACCAGAGGGAGAGATGCAAGTGGGACCCCTGAGACGATGACTCTCAATCACCCATCAGATCAAGAAATGAGCCCACCTGGGTGATGGAGTAAATGTTGAAGATTAAAGAGGCAGCTTCCACCCAAAGAAAAAGCCCATCTACCCAAAGATGAAGGAAGGGGGACCGGAAACACAGGGAGAAAGTGCAGTACATCCTGGAACACGGAAGAGATCACAGAGGGTAGATTGAAACAAAGTACGTATGCATTGTTGAAGGTATAGTGGATAATCTGCTATGTAAACCTCATTCAGCATGAAAAAAAGCGTGTCTAGTTCTCCTGGCTTTCAATAAGTAAGGCTGTATTATTGCATAGCACAGTTGCTAAGGAAACTTCCCCCAATCCTGACGATGTACTCTTCTTCACATAGCCCAGCCAGACTGAACAGGTATGGTGAGAAGATACAACCTGACACACACCTTTCTTAATTTAAGACTCCACAATATCCCCTTGTTCTGTCCAAATGGTCGTTTCTTGTCCTAGTACATGTTCTGCATGAACACAGTGGATTGATATTCCCAACTCTGTGATGGTCCACAGTCTCATGCCGCTGTCTAAGGAATAAAATGCAGATAACCATCTTGGCATGCTCTGCTTTCCAACAAAATCCATCTGACATCAGCAGCATATTGGTGTCCCTTGGACCAAGTCCTCTTTTGAATCCAGCTTGGATTTCTGGTGTCTCCCAGAATTTCTTGATGTGCTGCTGAGTTAAACTTCCTTATGATAGTATTAATAATTAAAACTGGTCTTTGAGATTCACCTCAGTAAAATAGTCATTCCTATGATATCACCAGCAATACTTTGATATAGTTAATGTTTTATAATCATTATAATAATGGCATTATTATTAACCTGATTACTTTTTTTATTTAAAAAAACTTTTTTAACCTGATTACTTTTATATGAATAGGTCTTTGTTGTCCTCCTGTTCACCACTGCCTGTGTTATGTGCTGGAATATGGGGGCCAGGAAAGGAAAGATAGCTTTACTTTTAATAGTGCTTATTCTCCCCCGGCCCCAGTTCTAGCTTATCTACATTTCAGTTTTAATTAAGTTCTGCTTTCATGCCAGTGGTCACTGAATCTACATAGTAAAACAATGAAGTTAATTTATTTGGAGATTCTTTTAAACAGTGATTTCTGGTCTTGGAATACAAGATCCCTTGAAATAAAAGGGAATTGTACATATATTTTTCTGTATACATGGTGTTGTAGGTGAAAGTTAAAGTGGAAAATTAGATTCCCGATCAATAATTCATACACAAATTATTTACTGTGTGACATTAGTGTCAATCCCTGTAATGTGTCAGAGCCCTATCTTCACCCGGCTGCCCCATTTTCATGCCTCTCTTTTCCCTGAGCCTACTTACCTGCTCATCTTTGCTCCTATGTAAGTGTGGACCACTTAGTTTCCTGGAGTTGATTGTCTAAAAGAGCACATTCTTCACATGTGTTGTGGATTGTATAGGTCAATCGATTAATATGGCTGAAAGGTGGCCTCCAGGAGAGACATCTCTTCCAAGTTCAGGGGGTATTATAAGGCTGTATCTTAAGGGGGTATCAATCTTGAAAGTCCCTCCAGTCGCTTTAACGTCAGTAAGGCTGGTCATTCTGAATCATTTACATTTTAAAATAGATTTTCCTCCCATTCTAATGGAAACGTTCTCTGGGGTCCATGGTCAGTGTAATAAAGGGCAATGGAGAGTTGACATGTCTGACATCCTCTGGTTCAAGGCAGGGGAGCCACTCCTCCATGCTCCATGCTTCTTTATCTACGTGACACCCGCCGCTCCTCACACGCCACTCTACATCCATGTTGGGTTCGATAAGTTGTTATAATGGATACACAAAACCTCACAGCCAATCCTCACAGTTCAAGGTGTTTACTAGGGAAGTCAAGTTAGGATAAGCCAACTGTAGGATGTGACCATTGGTCTCTGCAGGCAGTAGCCAAGTCTCTCTTTGGGTCATAGCCTCTCAGTTAGGTGATAGTCAAAGTCTGTCTCAGCTTTTCAGTCACTCCTAGTGTGGGTCTTTGGCCTTCCCCTTCATTGGCCAGAAAGCCAGCCTGCCTGTAGCTCCATCTCACGGTTCTTGGGCCAGACGAGGAAAAGGTACCCATCCCTGGTTGCAGTGCTGATCCTTTGAGTCCATGCGCCAGTCTCTCATGCATCTGGTCTTGGTGGTCTCCATCACTTTGGACAGGGATCTTACAGGTGCACTTCCAAGCTTCTTGGTGCATTTGAATTGTGGTGCTAGAGAAGAATATTAAAATACTGTGGATTGCTAAAAACAAATCTGTTTTGGAAGAAGTATGGCCAGAGTGTTTCTTAGAGGCAAGGATGGCAATACTTCATCTTATGTACGTTGGACATGTTGTCAGAAGAGACCAGTCCCCGGAGAAAGACATCACACTTGGTAAAGTGGAGGGGCAGCAAAAAAAGAAGAATGCCCTTGTGGTTGTTACATAAACTGCTGTCAATCTGAGACAAGAGTGAAGGGGTGGCGTTTAGCCTGTCAAACAGGTTGCAGCTTGATGACCTCGTTTGGAAGTGCTAAGGAGATAAATAGCTCACTGGAGGCCAGATACACTCACTCCCTGTGAGACACGCTTGCTGGAGCTGACGGAGACACACGGAGACCCTCACCAGTGCTGAGCTGCCTCTACCACCCCTGAATTCATAAGACTTCCCACCCACTTGTCCGCGATCTTCCTGCATTGGATGCCATCTCATGTGTTTTGTGAGTCTGGAGAGGACTTTGTAGATCCATGTGTATCAGACATATGGGCTAATATCAGACTTATGGACTTGATACAGACTGACTCAGTGGCTGAAACAGTGGGGCCAAGCCTAGGAACAATCGGGAAGATGGTGCAGGACTGGGCAGTGTTTTGTTCTATTGTGTATAGGGTCACTATGTGTCAGGACCTACTCAGTGGCACCTAACAACCACAACAAGGCTTAGGCTTTCTCTCTCTGCTTCTGCTTCAACGATCCTTATGGCCTGGGGAGATGATAAAAAAACCTGACAATCCCCTTTACTAGTTTTACACACTCCCTGTTTGCATAGTCCCACCCAATATTTTGGTTGAAGTTACAGAGACTTGGGTAGAAGAATTAGGATGAAAGGAGACAGTGTGAAATAGGAAAATAAAAATAATTTATGAATTGGCAAGGGTTCATGAGGATGGGAGGGTGGGAGGAAGGAGTAAAAAGAGGAGCTAAGACCAAGGGCTCAAGAAGAAAGAAACTGTTTTGGAAATGATGATGGTAACATATGTACAAATGTGCTTGATACAATTGATGTATGGATCATTATAAGAGCCCCCAATAAAATGATTTGTTAAATTAAGAAAAGAAAGAAAGAAATTTCACTCCACCTCCTCAGTCAGAACTGTCAGTTGTAGTAGCCTAGAAGCTAGCTCTTCTTGTTTCAGGCTAGAAGAGGCTATAATCCATATGATCCATTATCTTGGAAATCACATATTTTTGCTGAGAAGTGTGGTTCAGTGTTATCTCCTTGAAACAAAACAAACAAACAAACAAATAATAACAACAACAAGCAAACAAACTCATGAGTCAATTCTGACTCACGGCCGACCCTATAGGATGGTAAAATTGCCCTTGTGAGTTTTCAAAATGAATTCTTTATGGGAATAGAAAGCCTCATCTTTTCCCAAGGGGTAGCTGGAGATTTCAAACTGCTGACCTCAGGGTTAGCGGTCCAAGACTAAGGACTCGGACGCCACCAAGGCTCATTGCATATCCAATGTTTATTGAAGCACAAGCCATCTTTGTGAATTGGTTGAATTGAATCCAAAAGTCAGGTTATGATAGGAAGGAACCCTGGGATATTATATTAATTTCATACATCCCATTAAATCCTGTATCAATTTTTAATGGACTAATTCACCATGTAAGAGAATCCTCCAGAGAATTTTGTATAATAGAACAGAACGAGCCTCTAACTCATCAATTCAGTACATACATTCTGAGTTGAATCATAAATTGGATTTCCCTAAAATGAAGAAGACTTTTTATTTGAAATATTGCTCAAGAGATGACCATCTCTTTCAGGTCACTTACTTATTAAATTTATCAATATTTTGGCAAAGGAGCATGCATTTTTATTAATTGGATGGGAAACGAATCCTGAATAGCTAGTTTTTCCACATGCTAGACACTGAGATCCAATAAAGAGGAAATTATCTTTGACAGCAGCGAGGGGAAAAATATTTGACACATGCTATCTGTAATGAACCCAGAACCATCTCCCCAATTTTTTATCTTAAACATTGTGATAGTTACATAATCTGGGTCAACGTGCGTAAGGGTGAAGTCTAGCCTGTCAATCAGGTTGCAGCTTGATGACCTCATATGGAGGCACCATGGAGATAAATAGCTCAGTAGAGGCCAGATACAGACAAACTCTCTGCTTAGTGTTCCTGATAAGACACATGGAGCTACGCTAGAGCCCTGGAGCTGGATAAGACACATGGAGCTATGCTAGAGCCCTGGAGCTGGAGGAGCCATGTGGAGACCCCTGCCAGCATTGAGATATTTCCACTGCCACTGTATCCACAAGACTTTCCACCTACTGCCCTGTGATCTTCCTGCATTCAGCATCATTGCATGTGTAGCATGAGTCTGAAGAGGAATTTAAAGATTGGTATTGGACAGATGGGCTAATATTGGATTTATGGACTTGATCTGGGCTGGGATGTTTTCTCAATACACAATTGTTCTATTATATAAAGCTTTGTCTTATAGACATAAGCGTGTCCATGAATTTGTTTCTCTAGTCCACCCAGACTAACACAGACACCCACAAGGAAACTGAAGTTTCATGTATGTGCAGGCCCATAAGAAACATTCGATCTCCTAAAGCTGGATATTAGTGAGAAGAAAGACCAAACACATTAAATTCAATCCTCACCTCCCCACCTGTTCTGCGGATCCTTCAGGCCTTGGCATTGAAGGCTCGTGCACGGACCTGGCATGGACTGGGGAAAGTCATGCATCTAGCACCTTTGTATAGACCTCAGTTCTATCCATTGTTTCAACTAGTTTCCAATCTGAGAAGGCCTGTCCCTTAAGTATTCTGCAAGTTGTAGCTTTCTTTCTCCCTAACGTATCTGATCAATGGATAGGGGAAAAAAAGAAACAGATCCAATAAGCATTTATAAAGTTTTTATGATATAACTAATTATACGTAGAGATGGGAAGTACCACATAAACCTGCTTAAGACACGGCAGCTTCTTCATTCAGCCACTGAACTTCCCATGCTAAGAAAACAGGAGAAAGGAGAACTTATGCTGTCTTGAGTTTTCTTTAACAAAGAGTCCCTTCCTTCACACGCCAAGGTCTTCCTATGAGAAGAGGATGACGCTCTCAAGCTGGCTCTATCTTTACAAGAGAGGGAATTCATTATCTCAGCACTTCCCTTAGGATATTCCTCCCCGGAGGGCCCAAGCTGTCTGTCATTTCCTGGGATACCAGGAGAACCGAGCAGAAGGATTTTCTTTCTTTGAAAAAATAAAATGAATACAATGGCCACATGAGGAATCTGACTATGTGAGACAGTGAGGCCAATCTGTGGGGATGAGAGATCGGACCGGGAATTTCTGAGTAGGCATACTTGGGGTGGAGGAAGCAATTCCTTACGGATTGGCATGTGCTTGGAACAAATCAATTCCTGGTTCTGCTGCTGTGGCCCTTGCTCTCTGTTTCTATTAAGCGAGGTTAGTAAACCAGTCCTCAAAGGGTTGTTGGGTGAGGGATGATATATGGAAAGTGCCTGGCATGGGAGAGACCTCGCGTGATGATGATGATGGCCACACGATGCTGACACAGTCAGTGCTGATGACAAACGATGCCATGAAGCTGACAACTGTGGAGGAAGCCGACACCACCTTGCCTGCCCCTGTGGATCTCCAGGTGCACAATCAGAAATTTAAATTGGGTTTTCCTACAAGCACACTTGACTTCTCATAAGTAATCATATTTCCCCGTTCCCTCTCATTTTCCTTTTACCTCAGTTTTGCACACAACAATGTTCTCTTTGAATGGAACCAATTCCACAGTCTTATAGTTAGGGAGTTCATTTATCTGACAATTTATGGGTGTCCTACTAGGAAGAAAGATGGGACTTTCTATTTCTGTAAGATGTTAGAAACTCTGAAACTCACGGGGCAGTTCTACCCTGTCCTATAGGGTCGTTCTGAGTTGGCATCAACTGGATGGCAGTGAGTTGGGGTTTGGGTTTACCGTGTCCTCAGTGCTGGTGGTTCAGCATTAAGAAAAAGCCACTTGGTTTCTGCTTCCGTGACGTGTCCAGCCTGGTGGAGGAACAGAACCAATCAAAGAGCCATCCAATTATTTTTTTTAATGATAATGGTTACAAAGGGAGCTACTTGATGTTAGGAAAGTCAATCTCATGGCACCTGATATAGCCTGGGAATGGGTTGCTAGGAGCTGAAGAGAGAGGGGAAGTTAGAAAACATTCAAGAGTTTCAATATGTTTGGTTGTGGTATAATTGTTTATATCAGCTACTATCCTCTCTGTCTAATGAACTATCTTCTCTTCCGTCTAATGACTAGACGGAACAGATATTTGCTAAACACAGTTCTCTTGACAACTGCTTGTGATATCAAGGGATCTTTTAATGATTCCATCAACTTTTGGGAGCAAAACCAGTGGGCAGTAGGAACAGGGTCATAGGCAATATGTGCTTCTGCTGTGTCTCTGTCTTGTGAAAAATCAGGGGACAGACTTGTATTGCTCTTCTTTCTAGGTTCTAACATGAAAAAGGAAGTGAGCTGTCGGCCAAGGGCAGCTGCTTCCAGGCTATGAAGTCCCTTTCAGGAAAGTCCTTTCCGTAGCACCTCGTCGGTTCTACAAAGCTCGCTGGCTTTTACTGGACACCGTGGGACTTTACCATTCTTTCAGCTTGAGCCACGTTAGCACAGATGCTCAGCAAGTAGAAGCTTGTTTAACAGAGTGCAGCTGACTAATTCCTTCACTTAATCTTATTGGCACATATTTTGTTTTGTTTTTTTGCTAGGCTAGTCTTGGTGTGCATGGTGTATTGGTTTTTTTTTTTTTTTTACAAAAAGTTCTTTATCTTACTCTTCTCTCTGTTTCTTCTCTCAGTGCATTCAAAGCCTTGCTTATAAAAACAAGCTTGGCCCTTTCGAGAGACCCCTGATTGAAAGGAGAAAGAAGCAAAAGAGGGCTGCTTTTAAATCCACGAAGTGTGTTCCTTTTTAGCCCCACAGGATTAGAGAGGTTAAATTGGTGAAATGCCAGCAGGCAGCCCACTTCTGGTATCTCCTGATAGATATTTTTGTTTGGTTTGCTCAGTAACATGTCTCGGGATCTTGAAGAACACCATGTAAACAGTGCCAATGGTCATGTAGCTGGAATTGTGGTCCATGGGTCATCTGTGGCTGATTTTTCAGAACGATATCAACAGGCCTTTCTTTTGGGGGACCCCTTGGTACCCTTGAACCTCTGATCTTTGGTTAGGATCAGAGCATCTCATCAGAGACTCCATTTCACTAGTCAGCCACCTTATCATGTATACATAGAAGACAATCAATACATATTTATTGAATGAATGAATAAAGCCCGGGTCCAACTTGATATGATCATGAACTCATTGACAGGATTCAATGTGTCCCTTTGAGCTTACAAAGCTAGCTCTTAAACTTCCTAACACTGAACTTGGCAATTCTTCCCTATCTCCAAGACACATTCCTCTTTCTTCTATCTAGTCACCTTCTTCGTTGATCTTTATGCGTGAGTCCCCTTTGGGGTTCGAATGACCCTTTCATAGCATCACCCAATTCACAACAGTAGCAAAATGACAGTGATGAAATAGCAATGAAAATAATTTTATGGTGGGGGGGGTCACCACAACATGAGGAACTTCATGAAAGGGTTGCAGCCTTAGGAAGGTTGAGACCCACTGTGGTAGACTTTCCATTGTCCTTGGTTGCTTACCAACTCACTCCCTATTTCCTCAGTACACCCTCAGGTCTCAGAATGAGCTGAAGCTGGACAGGCTTTCAGGCTGGATTAACTGAGCCAGGCAGCCAGAGGGCAATGACTTCTAAATGCCACGAGGAGAGCAAGAGTGAAATGGCAGGAAGCACATAATTGGATGCCACTGGCTAAAGGAAGCTAGCCGGCCAGTGCCTTTGCAGACAGTTCTAGTTAAGGTTCAAGAGAGGCCGCTGCTGTTAGCATAATTACTCTCAGTGTAAGTGGTAACCCCCCAGTGTGTCAGGTCTCATTTCCCAGAATAGCCACCGTTCTAATTGATAACACACAGAGAACACAAGCAAGACAGCTGCTGATTTTAAGTACAAACACTCTTAAAGGAAAACGAAGAAAAGAAAAATGAGTATTAAAAGGAATGAATGCAGTTTTGCTCTCTTTTACTGATAATTTACTGTTTCAGGAGTCCCTGGATGTAGAAGATGAAATCCTAATCTTTGGCTGACAGTTAGAAGGTTGGAGGTTCGAGTCTACCCAGAGATGCTGTGTTAGGCAGGGTTGACAAGAGAAACGAAACCACTGACACTCATATATATGTAATGGAGAGCTTCCTGTCAAGAAGTAAGCGTATATCAAGCAAACAACCCAGCCCAGTCCAGATCAAGTCTGTAAGTCTAACACAAGTCCATAAGCTCCTCTTCAGACCCACACAGCCACATGCCATGATGCAGCATGCATGCAGGGACAGCAAAGGCTGGTGGGTGCAAAGTTTGTGAACTCAGTGGTGCTGAAAGCATCCCAGGGCTTTGGCAGGTTTCACAGTGGCCTGCCACCGGAAAGTGAAGACAGAGAGTGAGGGGAAGTTCCCAGAGCCCTATGAGAAGGCCATGCCCCCAAGGAGATAGGTACCATCTTGTTGTGGCCTGATTGATAGGCTCGACTCCACTGCTACACGTTTATATATCTTCAAGTTGACATGGAAGTATGTAACAGCCACAGGTGCCTTGGGGGGAAATCTTGGAGATCTACTTCTGAAAACCCAGCCATGGGAACGATCAGGAGCACAGGTTCACTCCCAGGCTTTGCCATGGTTGGAGTCTGCTGGACAACAGATCTGTTTTCTCACGAAGCTCTGTTATAAATGTTTTACCTATTTTCTCATTTAATTCTATACTGATCTAATGGGACAGGATTGTTAATTGGTAAGGAAACCGGGGTTTAGAAAGGTTAAGATGTGAGCGATGGAACCAGCTAAGCCCCAAATTGGAGCCACTGCACGGTTGTGCTTGTCTTCTCTACCTGAATACAAACCATGGCTCAGTTATAGCTGTCCTTGAACCCAGTTCTTGTTCCTCCTTGAGGAGAGTGGCCTTGGATAGTTTTTTTTGTCTCTTTAACTCAGTTACCACTGGGTTTGGCATAAAGTTCAGTGATTGGGATAGAGAATTACAAACGTGTGCTCACTAGGTACCTTGACTATTGTCTTCTTAATGAACTCCTCGCTTTGGAGGAAAGGGAACGGGTTTGCAGGCACTCAGTGGCAGTGATGATCAGTACAGCTGAAACATCCATAATGGTGCCTGGTGCTTCATAACTCCAAGAAGCCACCAAACAGTGAATGCTCTCAGTTTTATGAAGCAAACCAACCAACCTCAGCTTGCGTTCTCTTCTTCAGTCCAGCATGTCTTACAAGGAGCAGAGCTGGGAACTAAGAACTAGAAGTTGTGATCGAATTCAGAAGGCAGAAGAAGAGAGATGTCAAATCAAGAAGAGACGTCTAAAGTGTCTGGCTTCATCAAGAGGATCCCATTCCCCATTTGGGAGGAGCGGGGCTCCCAAAGTACAGGTGCCTTGTCTCTGTCACTCCTGCACCCACTCCCACCTCAACTCCTGTGTCAAGTCTGAGACTCGTGGCAATCCTATAATTGCTGCGTGAATTCCATTTCACCTAGAAGGCTGATAGCTAGGTACAATTTTGATCCCAAGGAGGGAGTGGATGTAGAACAGAATCTGTCTGTACTCCATTCCTGGATTAGATCCCACATGAATCAGGGAACCAAGGGCATCAGGAGAAAGAGCTTTGTTGACTTTTTAACTTCATCAGAATCAGTCTTCAATTAATGCCATGCTTCAAATTGGGAGATGGGAATTTTCAGGGAGTTTTAAGTGCTGTGTTGCAGAATTTCATGGTGACTTGAAATATAGGATGTAGGGATGGAGATGAGCCTGCCAATCAGATCACAGCCTGATGTTATCTCCTGGTGGGCGTGGCCTTCTCATGAAGAAGATCCGAGGAACTTCCCCTTTCCATCTCTCTGCTTCAACTTCCTGCGGTCCAGTCACTCAGAAAACTGCTGGAGACACCACCATTGGATACACACAACTCTGGACCCACTAGCCTGTGCACTCTCTGCATTCTGCATCAGTGCATGTGGCTGTGTGAGTCTGAAGAGGGATTTAGGGACTAGTATCAGATTTATGGGCTTGTTGTGGACTGGGCTGAGATGTTTGTTTGATATATAGTTTCCCTCTTGATATAAAGCTCTCTCTTAAACATCTATGAGTGTCAGGGGATTTGTTTCTCTAGTCAACCAGGCTTAACACATGACATTTCTAGAAATTTTAAAAGGTCATGATAATAATACTCACCTTTTTTGGTCAAGAGGAATCCCTAAGTTAGAGAAACAGGTAAGTTCCCAACCACTAACTGAATGGCCGACAGTTCCTACCTAGCCAGAAAAAAAGGCCTGGCGATGTGCTTCTGCAACAGCATCATCTTTAAACCCCGCAGAGCGGTTCCATAATCATACCTAGGCACACAGAGGTTGCCAGGAGTTGTAGCCAACTTTGCTGTTGTTAAGAAAAATTGAACAGGTAAAGATGAACTGGTTTAAGTATGGGAACAATGATTACAGATTTGTGTCTGACTCTAAAATTCAAGCTATTCTGGACTGTGCTTCCCCATACCACATTCTTCCTTGTTTTCAGAAGGCTAGACTCACAGACTTGAATGACACGCTAGGCAGAGGGCAGAGGAATCGGCTCCAAGTGTGGAATTTTGCCCCTTGGGTGCTGTAGACACCACACGGTGTGCTTCAGATCGCCCAGCACAGCCAGGGCCGACTGTTAATGAAGTGCTCTGATTCAGAGGAGTGCTGGTTGCTTCTAGAGGAGCTTTCCCGTTTTGAAGAATGATACTACAATTAAACAAACTTAATTCATTTTTTTTTCTTTGATGAAGGCACTTCAGGATCATGCAATTAGTGCGTCAGTCTCGCCATTATGAATATAAATTCCCACTGTACCAGCAAATCGTGGAATTAATGGCTCATGGAGAGCTCTGACTGAGAGAATGCCAATGAGCCAGTATTTACTCTCGGAGGGTAACTAATCGTTACACGATGCTCGTGGTCACAAAGGAAGCGATTGTTCTCGAAGGGATGGGCAGGGGAAGCAAAGCCATCTACCATCATTCAAATAGTGTCCATTTTAACTAATTTGTAAATTGGCTAATGACATTGACCTCAGTCATCCAGGCTGGTATCTAAAGAAGATCTGTTATCGCCACACAATGTCCTTTTAAGGTAGATACTTCGGTTGCACTGCAAATTGTAATTCAAGGACCTGATATTGAATCTGTGCTGGGACTGACTCATTTAAGGAAATATTTGAGTCTCCATTATAGCTGCGGTGCATTAAAATCTAATTGAATCCCACAGTCATTTAATAGTGTGCTAATGTGGGCAACGCACTAAGCTAGGTAATACAGAGGCACTGAGATAAAAATGAAGGCAACGCTTAGTAACCCAGAGGTTATTAGCTATAGCAAACCTCTCAGATCAGTGCTAGCTCTTAGCAGAGCCCAAAAGATTAGAGATGGGATAGGCTTGAGCCCCGAAGACCGTTACCTTCCCTCTGTTCAATTTAGATTCTTCCCAAAGTAGGACTTCTAGGAGCAGTTTGCTTGAGCAGTGATCCCAGGAAGCATGGCTATGTAATTGAGGAAGACGAGGCAAGGGCAATAGGAATGTCAAAATGGGCAGGTCTCAAATGGGTGATGGGGACTGAGTCCTACTGGAGTCTCTCTAAGGTATCTTGTGATACACATGTCAGGTTTGTTCTATCAGAGACATGCATCTACTGACTCCCAGTCCCCATCAACGGAGGGCTGCTCGGGGTTTGCCAGCTTCACTGAACTTCCCAGGTTCCCCTAGGCTAGTAGGCTCCCTGGTCGCTTGCAAAGTCTCTTTGGTAGAAATAGTGAAGCAGCAGCTGGAGGTGGGAGTTATGAGCAGGGTGGGAGCCATCTATCCTAGCTGCTGGTCAAGTCAACTCAGTTTAGGAGATGTTTCCTTGGTTTGTTTTTTAGTTACCTGTGTTCAGGGTCAAAGGTTTAGAAAACAAGAACTCCATAATCCCATTCCTCAGCAACAACCATTAAGAGCAGTTTGCTGTATTTTTTACCCCAAATAATTTTTTTACTAGAGTATATGTGTGTGAGGGGGGTTTGTTTTGTTTGAGTTTTTGCCTCATTTGTAAGACTATTTCACTATTGGAAGCAGTGGGCCCTCCATATTTACTTGCCACAGGGGGTTGAAGAATGATAGGTCGACTGACAGAGTTTGAGGAGAGTACACCTTCTTGTCTAAGGATATTGCAGATATTATTTTGGATGTGCTGGAGTAAAGGAGAAAATCAGAGAAATTCCTGAAAGTGCTGAACATAAAAAATATATATATAGATACACACACACACATATATATATATATATATATATATATATATATATATATATATATATATATTACACTTTGGAAAGATGCTGGAGGGGTTGGATTTTAAGGGGTGTGTTAGTCTGGGTACTTTAAAGAAACTCATGTATAAGAGAGTTTTATATGAAGGTTAAGTACGCATCAAGAAAACATCCCAAACCAGTGCTGCCAAAGCCCCAGATTCCAACATTAATCCATATGTCCAACCCCAATCCACAAAGTCCTCCTCCATCTCACAAAACACACAGTATGACACCGACTGCAGGTAGAAAGCTGAGTCAGTGAGCATGTAAGCATCTCAGCGCTGGCAGGGGTCTCCATGCAGCTGCGCCAGCACCCAGGGCTGCATATGGGGATATGTCCATGTTGCTTCTCCTTGGGCATGTCTTGCAGGAAGTGAGCCTTGCCAGCTGAAGCAGGGAACTGGCTAAGGCAGCTGCACCCTGGTCCGACCATCAGAAAGCAAGAGACCCGAGAACTTGAAAGGTGAGTCTCCTGAGCCATTTATCCCTCTGCCCTTCAATTTAACCCCACATGTGTTTATCGGCCAGGTTGGCACAGTAAAATAACTACCTCAAGGGGCATTGGAGGTTCTCCAGTCTGAATGTGTCCTGAGGCTGTGACCAGCATTCAGAACGGTGACTTCTTGATGCCCCGAGAGAGTCGAGAGCTGAAGCACCAAGCTGTCAGACTGCTCAGTGCTCGCAAGAAGGGGAACCGCGGAGATAACGGATGAAACTACCCCGCCACCTCTTTGGATGTAGGCTCATGATTAGCTTTTATTTCACTTACATAAACCAAAGTGAAGATTTAAAGTCTAGTTTTCTGTTATTGGCGGGGATGGCGGGGATGGCGGGGATGGCGGGGGCTCTTACTTTCTCATGACTTCCTGGGCTCCCAACTTCCACTAAGTGCCACTTACTGCCTCTGACTAGTCTCGTATTAACCAGGACGGGTAAGCCTTGCCCCAATTCTACACATACACACTCGCACCGACACCACTTACTCAAAACATTTCATTTTCTTAACTTTACTGGAGACATGAGTTCATGAGAAGTTATATCACTCATTCATCTCATTCCCTGTGCCTGGCTACTCCTTTTCCTCCTTCAACAACTCCCCTCTGCTTTTCTGCAACAAGAAGAGATTTTTAATGGTCACACTGAATGTTGATTTAGGCTGGTGCTTTTTCTGATCTGGTTGGTGTTAAATATTTTTATTTTATATTATTGGAGCTTGATCATTCTTAGAAGAAGCAAAACCACTTGCTTTCATGTTCATTTTACTCCAAATCCATGGTCGTTTTTGTAGCTTGACAATGCCTGTGAGGGTCTCATACTCTGTGGCAATGTTGAAGAAACATGTCCTCCTGATAGAGAGAGTGCCTGTCCTGTTGAATAAGGTTTGTGTCATCTGCGATAAAGTCTCATCAAAATTTTCCAGATTGAGGAGTAGCGAACACTGTGATGGCCCTGTGTTTGGGGCTGTTGTCTGTGGCAGTGTGAATGTTCTGGTCTAATCTGATTTGTAAGGTAGAATTGAGGTCATGATAGTAGGGTGAAGGAAGCACCAAAGAACTAGAGGGAAGTGTGTGTTTCATCGGTGTTCTACTGCATCCTGACTGGCTCATCTCTTTGCTGTGACCCCTCTGTGGGGTCATGTCCAATTATCTATAGATAGGCATTGGGTCTCCACTCATGCTCCCCTGCCCCATTCACATTGGGCATGATTTTGTTCTTGGTCTTAGATGCCTGGTACCTGACCCATCAACAACTCATGATCACATAGACTGGTGTGCTTCTTCCATGGGGGCTATGTTTCTTCTCAGCTTTATGGCCACTTGTTTATCATCAAGCCTTTAAGACTAGATGCTATATCTTTTGATAGCCAGGTGTCATCAGCTTTCTTTGCCACATTTGCTTATGCACCCATTTTGTCTTCAGCGATCGTGTTGGGAAGGTGAGCACAAAGATCCACTTTCTAATGCACTTTCAAGTCTTCAAGAGTTATCTGAATGCACCAGACCTTGTGGGTAAGGCCTATATCATTGTTATTAGCCCGCTAGGACTTGAATATTATAACTCTAGTGCAGAAACAACACAAATCAAAGCAACCACCCCCCAAAACAAAACCAACCCTATTGTTAGCGAGTTCATCCTGACTCCTAGTGACTCTCGAAGACAGAGGCGAATTCCCCAGATGATTCCCAAGACTATCATCTCCATGGGAGCCGAGTGTTTCACCTTCCCCAATAGCCTGGCTGGTGGGTTCAGTTAGCAATTGAAGTTTTTCTCTTTTTTTTGTTTTGTCATTGTTGTTGGTTTCATTTTATTCGGGGGGTGGTGGTGGTTTATTTATATTTTGTTTCGGGGTTTTTTTTCTATAATATCCTGAGTATGACATCCAAGATAGGTACATCTATAGAGAACTGGATTAATAATTCCCTAGGGAGATGTCAGGGAAGAATTGGGAGGCTGGGGTTAATGGAAAGCTAACAACCAATGTGAGAAAGAAGAAAATGTCCTAAAACTATCTTGATGATTGTGCACCTCTTCTTAATATGTTTTGTCTACTAAGTTGTGTGATATGTGAATCATAGGCTAATAAAACAGTTTTTAAAATAGCTAGATTCTCATGAACCAAGAGCAGTCATTCTAGTCAGTCCCAACAGGTCCTTCAGCATGAGAATGGACTATGGCAGTGAGCTTGGTTTGGGTTTTGGAGGTTCCATTCCATGACCTACAGCTCTCTAGCTTTATGACCTTCAATAGACTAGTTATTTGCTGTCTCATTGTTCCATCTGCACAGTGAACATTCTAAGCAACACCTTGCCTGAAGCATTGTGAGGAGCCAATCACCATGAGGAGTTTTAGTCAGTTCTCTAACTAGTGCTCAAAAAGCACCAGCTTTTGGTGATAATGATCAGAAATACACGAGGATGATTAATATCTAAACAAAATGCGTTATCTTCTCATTGAGCTCTCCCAAGAAATTTTACAGTCCTTACTTTGTTTCTATTTAAAATCAATTATTCAGCTAAAGTCATAACAAAGGGAAAGTCACTTAATGAGTCTATATATGCTTTAGTACTGAAGGCAGCCGTCATTGTGTACGAGTCTTACTTTCTCATGTCCATTGCTACATGATTGCTCGCAGTACTTTCTTATACATTTTTTAATAGTCTGCAATCATGATTACATCTCTTTTTCATTCCGAACCTATTTATTTTTCCTCTTTTTTTTCCTCCTGAACTGCTCATTGCATTCGTCCTTCACCAGTACAGGCTGCTATACACAGATTGCCATCATGCCTTGTTTGTGTCAGAAAAATGGGGTCATGGATCCCAGACTTCCCTAACTCTTTCCACCCACTGTCGCTAGTGCTGGATACAAGGGTGACAAGGGAGAAGACAGAGAAGTGTTCGTGGTTTTATGCCTAGATGGCTGGAAGCCTTGGAGTGGGGACCTTAGTAAACTGAAGGAGGCAGGAAGCTCATTTGCAGTCTCTAGCATGTGCACGCTCTCTGGAGGGCAGACTTACAGCTGGCGAAGCACAGAGACATTTGAATCATGTTCGTTGGTGGTACTCCTGGCTCCAGTGGAGACGTGCTGTGGCCTTTGGAAATGCAGAACTTGAGTTTGGGAAAGAAAGTGGTCCTGTGTTAAGGGGTTATTGACTTTAGAAGAGAAGCTAAAAGCAAAGACGGGAAGACAAGAGAAAAAATCCCTTTAACTAAGTAGGAAACAGAAACCAGATAAGATTTTTTTTAAAAAAAGGTAGGATCTTCCATGCAGAATATCTGGGACAAGACAAACAATAGATAATTCTTAAGTGAACGAGTAAAGGGGCATTCAACAGTGCTAGGTGGTACAGTCTTGTGTAGTCTAAATACATTAGAGAAACAAATCCACAGAAACTCACATGTATAAGAGAATTTTATAGAAAGGGTAAGTGCACATCAAGAAAACATCCCAACCCAGTGCTTCCAAAGCCCACAAGTTCAACATTACCCCATATGTCTGACACCAATCCATAAAGTCCTCCTCCATCTCACAGAACACATGCAATTATGCCAACTGCAGAAGGAAAACTGAATCAGTGAGCGTGTAAGCATCTCAGTGCTGGCAGGGGTCTCCACTACAGCTGCTCCAGCACCCAGGGCTGCACTGGGGTAGGTCCATGTGGCTTCTCCTCGGGGATGTCTCACAGGAAGTGAGCCTTGTCAGCTTAAGCAGGGAACTGGCTAAGGCAGCTGCACCCAGGTCCAACCATCACAAAGAAGAGACCCAAGAACTAGAGGCTCACTGAGCCATTTATCTCTCTGCCCTTCAATTAACCCCACATGTGTTTATCGGTCACGTTGACACAATAAACTAACTACCTCAAGTCTCCTAAGAAGAATGCAAATTAGATTAGTCTCATTTCAGGCTGACTGTCTCTCTTTCTCTATCTCTCCTTAGGTTCTTAAAAAGTATTTGCTAAATTTACTCCTGTTTTGTTTATTTTCCCCTTCACTTAGTTTTAATTTATGTTACCTTGTTGCTTGCACTAATTTTGGAACAAAGTGGACTTGCAGCTGGGGCACCACAGAGATATTTGAATAAAGCATAAATAAAGCATAGCTTTTTCCCTAAGCATGTTTAATTTAGCATAATTTGAAAAAAATAAAATATTTATTTTTATTATGTCACCAGATTTCTAAATGGAAATGTATTCTAAAGTTCTGAGTAAGCATATTATTGGACTGAAGCTATATCTAGCTATGGCTAGATAACAATCATCATTATAAATATAGGAAATTTTCCGTCATAAAATGTAATTTCAATTCCAATGAAAGAATTAAGCCAGGGACTACACTTAGGTCATGCTGAGATTAGTGTGGTACTTCAGTGATAACAATGGTAATGGCGGTCACTTCTGTACAGGCAGTTATATCTCTCCAGATAGAACATTTCTGGGGGAACCAGGGAGATGTGGTTGCTTATTTAAGGGCTTGATAATTTTCCTGCCTTAACCATGAAGGTAGGATTTGTGTTTCTTTAGGTTTCTGCCTGTACCAAATCTCTTATTTCCTCACTTTACAAGTTACTTCTCCTGCCTTTGCTTTGACTTAAAGAATGATTGCTTGGCCTCCAACCGAACCTGTAGCCTCATCCATTTCCATCCACTGTTGCACATCGGTGGCAGCTGGAGCCAGGACAATGACTAAAGGGCGTCTTCCTGGCTAGAAGCAATTCATCTTCAACCCAGGACGCTGGGCACTTAGCTGCTGCGACCCAGATTCTTTTTCTGAACCCTTTTTGTTCCTTCAGCAGCAAGACGCAGAGTGGTATCTATCGGTCATGAATTAAATGGAGACAGGAAAGGAAGAATGGAGCTATTGGGAGGGAGTGTGAATCTTAGCTGTTACCAGGAGCTCTCTAAACAGGACACTGCTCTTATTGTACTTTAATCTTAGACACAGGCGGCAGGGAAGATGGGTTAGCGGCATCAAAATAGGCTGTGCATTTTCCTTTGATGGCAGATATTACATATCTCCTTGCTTTATGTTGGCTTGCTTTCTGTATGGGTCATGTGAGATGCCCACCAGCGAGATAAGCAGGTACAAGAAGTAGGGTACTCAAGACATGCACGGGGACAGAGATGGTGCAGTGGTAAGATACTGGCTTTCCATGTTTTGTTTGATTCAGATTGAGGCACTTCAAGTGCAGCCCTCACCTATTTGTCAGTAGAGGTTTGCATGATGCTATGATACTGAACAGGTTTCGATGGAGTTTCTTGAAGAAGATGTACTCAGGGGGGTGGCAATCTGATTACAAAATACCAGCCAGTAAAATCCCTGTGGACCACAACACTCAGACCTACAGCCTATCGTGTGGCTAGTGCAGGACTCTGCAGTGTTTGGTTGTATTGAATATGGGTTTCAGCTGAACCATGGTCCAGCTCATTGGCAGTGAACAAGAAATAACATATGAATACTCGCAGTTCATGGGGGTGTTTTCTTTTTGACTTATTATAGAGGAAAAAACACCTCCAGTGAAAGAAACATGCGTGAGTTACAGTGAGTGCCAAAGCGCTCCAGTTTAATTCCTGTGTACTCTGCTTTCCGTGGTCTTCCTGAGCGTGAGGATTCATTTCTAACAGACACTGGATGCGCTGCTCTCATGTGATGTCGGTCACATTTGACACTAGCTAAGGCATTCCACTTCACACCTCCAAGTATGAGCAAATGTGGCATAAGTCAATGAGCCACGCGCTAGTCCTTAGCGATCTTTAGTAATGGGACCTTGAAAGTGATCATTGAGCAGTCTGCGTTAGTATTTAATTTACAAAATCTTCTAGCTTTGTCAGTCCTTTACATGCTCACTTCACATCTCCATACTGTGGAAACAACTGTTTAGCATTCTCACAGTATATCCGGAACTCAAACACCCAATGCCATTACCTTGATGAATGCGCTGTTGGTTCTAATTTATTGTGCTTGGTTACAGTGGCCTAGTTTAAAGTCCATAATAAAGTCACCCTATTTAGACTGGAAAATAATCTCTCCTAGGAAAAGTGTCTTCCTTGGAACAGTTCAGCTTTTGTTTCTCTCTCTCTTCTGGCCATTCTCTGTGAATCTGTATTGGTTTGCACAACATCTATAATTTCATGTTAGGGGAGTGTCCAGTTGGTTGGCTCCACTGAGAGCTGGCTGCTAACTGCAAGATAGTGGCCCAAACCCAACAGGAGCTGCACCAAACACATACGGAACCCTCTGCTCCTGGGAAGACTGACTGCCTTCAAAACCCTTAGTAGGGTCACGATGTGTCCGAATAGGCTTGATGTTATTGGGTTTTGCTTTCTTTAAATAAAAAGTGTTAAATAGATTTAGAATATTCATGGGTAAGTGCAACCCCATTTATCAATGTGAAAGAAAATGAAAAAGGTGCACTAGAATCTCTTCATATGCCTATGATGCTCTCTCCATTCCAAGGACTTTGTTTTAAATATGAAGTGTTTTTGGTGATGTCTTCCAGGTGTGTTGGTTTTCTCCCTGTTGAACTCTCATTTCCAGCTTTCTGTGCCATTGTGCATCTCTATGAATTCTAATATAATAAGGTTGACTTTGTGTGTTATTATTTATAGGAATAGCAAGTGGTTAGTATGGTAGAAATAATATATTTGCCATTTTAATGTCATTGTGTCATTAAATGTAAAGTTCTCTATCTGGATTCCATGGATTTCTAAGTGTTTTCTCACAAACAGCAATGTCAGCAATACAGGAAAATGCTAGGAAACAGCTTGGTGCTCCCCTCTCTTCCCGTCACTCAATCTATCCATCATCTCTCATTAGGCGGGGAGAGAACGACCCTATTCTCAGCACTAATTTAAAAAGTAAGTCCAAGTTCTGATTATATATAATCATCTTCCTTCTGTTATCACCCTCATCTCAATTCAATATTTTTGGGGGGTGAGCAGGGGATAAAGTAGAATATTAAATATTATTTCTCAAGTATCTTGACCGTTAGACTAAAAGATTTTGAGAAACTATACCATTCCATTTCTTGGTTATAAGCAAAATGGACACTTACCAGAAGATATAAGTAAAGCTTCCCTGAATTGAGAGGAGACTGGAGATGCAAGGATGGGAAAGTGAGAGGAACCCCAGGGGCTCAGAGACCCAGAAATCAGATATGGAGTCAAAGAGTATCTGACCCAGTTAGGCTGTGGTCCAAGTCCCACTGCGCTATTACTTCTAATCAAATTTACTACTAAAGTTTCTTCTGTTTTATTTTAGTTGCTCAATTTTTTTTCTATATTTGGGTACAAGCATATAACTGACTGAGCATAGGTTAAATGAACTTCAATTAAGGAAATTGGAATGAGGAAGTGGTTGTTAGAAATTACACTTCAGGAAGGTGCTTCCTACTGGAGTGTTCTTCTAGAACAAAGATCTAGAACTAATTGGAAGGGATAGAGATCAGAATATGGATAACCACAAGTAAGGAAATATACTCATATCTGATAAATAATCACTACATAAACTAATTACGACCTGGTTGTCATTCTGTTTTACCATGGTACGTTGGGTTGCCTAATACCAGTTGGGTTACCTATGGTGGATAGGCTTCAGCAGAAGTCCCAGGCTAAAAGCTTCCAGAAAAAAAAGACCTCTTGTTCTACTTCTGGAATTTAGCCAATGAAAACCCTTTGGATATTGTTAAATATAGTGCTTGAATATAAGACTGTACAATGGAAGTCACTCAAAATATGAGGGGTAGCCCCCAAACGGAATTGTGCTGGGCTGAGCAGAGCTTTCGTAGTATGCATTTTTCCCACCAGGTGAGCATGGAGCAACTTGCTCTGAGTTAGTGCACCCAGTGGCATCGCCTGGGAAGGTTCTTTCTAGTCACAGTGAATTTTTTTTTCATAAAAGCAGTTTTGTTAGAACCTTGTGTTTTGTGATAGCCAAGTTAAGAGAACAGCATGTTGTTGTGAAATTTTGTTTCCTGCTCTGGAAAAATGCCACAGAAACTGTTGTGATGTTGAACACAGCTTTCAAGGACAGCGCTATCGGAAAACCTCAAGTGTACCAGTGGTTTTCTTGTTTCCAAAAAGGTGAAATGCCGATTGATGAAAAACTTCGTCCTGGACATCCATCGGCTTCCAGAATGGATGACAATGTTGACGGAAATGTTGACTCATAGTGCATTTGGAGTTTGTTCCACCAGGTCAGTGTTAATCAAGTTTTCTATTTAGAGGTTCAGAAAAGATTGCATAACTATGTGTGAGAAAAAACGGCCTGATTTGTGGCAGATTGGGGGACTGGTTTTGCCACCACAAAAATGCACCTGCTCATGCAGTCATCTCAGTGTGCCAGTTTTGGGCAAAAAAGCATGCCTTTCTTGCCCCATGCACCTAACTCACCTGGCCTTGCTCCATGCAACTTCTTTTTGTTTCTGTGAAAACAGAGGGACCTGAAAGAACAGTAATTTGATGATGGAGAAGAGGTGAAGAAAAAATGAGGGAAATACTGTAGCCATCTAAACAGATGAGTTTGAATATGTTTTCAAGAGTGGAATCACAGATTTGACAAATGTATTAAGTGTAATAGAGAGTACTTTGAGATGTTAGGGTTGTTTTGTAAAGATAATTTAAATGAGTAGTTTTGAAAGAAAAATTATGGTTGTTTCGGGGGACACCCCTTCCTCACACAGTGGCCAAAATCAATGGCCTTGGGTATCCCAAGGATGGCGAAGGTGGTGTAAACCTGCACAATGTTTCTGCCTGTTGTACATGGGACTTTCATGAGTACGACCCTGCTTAACAGCAAATAGCAGCAACACCACCTCAACTAGGAGTAAGGAGAGAATTATCTTCAGGAGCAAAAGCCTGTCAAATGCAACTTGAGGGGGAAAACAAAACCAAACTCTTAGCTTGGTGAACATGGCAGCCAGTAGCTCAGCAAAGATTCCCCTTGTAGGTCGGACTCACCCAGGTGCAGAGCTCAGTCTGAGTTTGTTTCAAGGAAAAGAAGGGCAGCCTTACCCATTCCCATAAGCAGCCGATCAAGATTTCTGTGAACTACTTCCTTTGAACCATTCCTTTGAAGCTTCTCTGGGTTGGACCAGGAGGCAAAGGAGCTGCTAGTTCCATTTTACAGTTCCAAGCTCCTCCGTGAGCAGCAGCCAAGCTCTTCAAAGCCTAGGTTACCACCATCATCAATGTCTCACTTCTTATTCCTATTTATCTCAGCTTCCTTCAAAAGACTCTCCCTGTTGGATTTCTCTGTTCTACAGCCAGAACAATGCAAAATGTGGACATGTGAGTCTAGGCCATTCAAATTTCCTTGTAGTAAATATGAATATGCTGCGCTTAAACTGGGACCTCCAGATAGTAATCTTCAGTGGAAATTGTTATTATTTTTATACCACTTCCAATTGTCATGCCTACACATTACATTCATCATTCTTAAAAAAAAAAAAAAGCCAGCTGGCACACAGTGTCTCAGTTGGCTAAAGGAATTGAACAATGCGTGGTGTTTTTCCATTTACTGAGAATGAGTAATTTATTATTTTAAAAAGCAAACATTTTAATATGCCCTCCAAGAAATTATCTGGTGTAGAGCATTATGAGAGGGAAGCCACTAACAAAGAAGAAGAAAAGCCACTGACAGATTTTTCTAGCATAATAGAGGAAGAGAAGAATTAAGGAGGAGGAGGAGGAGGTTGATTAAGAAGGAGGAGGTTGATTAAGAAGGAGGAGGAGGAGGTTGATTAAGAAGGAGGAGGAGGAGAAGAAAATGGATGTGCCTTATTTTGAGCGGGTTTCTCTAACTGTGATCAGAACAAGGGAGAACGACCTCTGATCTCAGGTGTATGTTGGTCGCTGTGGCACCTTTTAGAATTAGAAAGGCTTTTTCCAAGCCACTCCCATGGGGAATGCAAATCTTATCCCAGGCAGAGCATCTTGCCTCCCAGGGTACACAATCCTTAGCTTTGCCCTGTCAACAGTGGATGTGAGGACCCCATTGCCTGGTGGATTCACATTCTTCTCTCTGGCTCCCCAATTCTGAAAACCATCTTTTAGTTTGGAGGAAACGTCTTTGTTCTTCCTGGTATTCTTTACACGTCTGTCTCCTTCAGGCCTGTGAGTCACATAGCAAAATCCTCTACAATGGATTTAGTCTTTTGGAAACAAAAGCTGGGAAGAATCCATTTGTGCTGCTTGCACTGCTTCTGATCTCTCAAGCATCAGAACTCTCTCCAGGTAGGAAACACTGAGCCTGCAGAGCAGCTACTAGACAGTCTGCAAAACATGGTAGTCAGATGATTGCTGAAGACAAATGGGTGCATAAGCAAATGTGCTGAAGAAAGCTGATGGTACCCAGCTATCAAAAGACACAGCGTCTGGGGTCTTAAAGGCTTGAAGATAAACAAGTGGCCATCTAGCCGAGAAGCATCAAAGCCCACATGGAAGAAGCACACCAGCCTGTCTGACCACGAGGTGTAGAAGGGACCAGTTATCAGACATCAAAGAACAAAAAAATCATATCAGTGGATGCCCACCTTCCCAATATGATCACTGAGGACAAACATGTGCATAATCCAATGTGGTGCAGAAAGCTGATGGTGCCTGGCTATCAAAAGATATAGCATCTGGGGTCTGAAAGGCTTGAAGGTAAACAAGCGGCCAGCTAGTTCAGAAGCAACAAAGTCCACAGGGAAGAAGCATACCAGCCTGTGTGACCACAAGCTGTCAAAGGGATTGGGTATCAAGCATCAAAGAACAAAAAAATCATATAATTGTAAATGAGGGTGAGTGCAGAGTGGAGACTCAAAGCCCATCAGTAGGCAACTGGACACCCCTTATAGAAGTGTTGTGGGGAGGAGATGAACCAGTCAGGGTACAGAGTAGCAATGATGAAACATATAACTTTCCTCTAGTTCTTAAATACTCCCCTCTCCCCCCTTCATGATCCCAATTCTACCTTACAAATCTGGCTAGACCAGAGGATGTACATTGGTACAGATAGCAACTGGAAACACAGGGAATCCAGGACAGATGACTCTTCAGGACCAGTGGTGAGAGTGGTGATGCCTGGAGGGTGAAGGGAATGTGGGGTGGAAAGAGGGAACCGATTACAAGAATCTACGTATAGCCTCCTCCCTGGGGGGTGGACAGCAGAGAAGAGGGTGGGGGGAGACGTTGGACAGTGTAACATATGGAAAAATAATAATTTATGAATTATGAAGGATTCATGAGGGAGGGGGTAAAATAAGGAGCTGATATTAAGGGCTCAAGTGGAAGGCAAATATATTGAGAATGATGAAGGCAACAAATGTGCATATGTACGTGACACAATGGATGGATGGATGGATTGCGATGAGTTGTACAATCCTCCAATACAATGATTTAAATTTTTTAAAAAAAGAAAACAACATGGTAGTCAGAAAGAGGACATTGCTTCCCTTTCCCGCCCCCACACTAATATGTTCATAGTCCTCAGATGGAGTACTCGGCAGATGAACATGGTGTCCCATTCTCTCAGCGACATGCTGTGGTCTCCCAGACTGCGGCATTTTACTGCAGTACAAAGTCCTGTCTTTCTCCCAGAGCTGCTGGTGGCTTTGAACTGCCAGCCTTGTGGATCGCAGCCTAAGCCTTAGTCACTGCACCACCAGACCCATCTGACATAAGTGAGGTCACTATGATTTGCAATTGAATTTACGGCAACTTGTAAAATGATCACAGAAATATTACTGGAAGCGGTGAGCTAGAGAATGGTAAACTATCAAACGATGCTGTTTTTAGCCACCACGTTTGTGGCAGTTTGTTGTAGGAGCAATAATCCCATATCTCCTTACCCAACTTGCAACCTTCTGAGAACTGAGGTAGAGAAAATAGTAGCGATTAAAAAGTGAGCTTTGTTACTGATGACGACAGTTGAGGAAGTGGCTTTTAATATGTGTGTTCACATTAACTTTTAACAACAATTTTTTAAATTTTAAAATTTTTTAGCAGTTTTACTGACATAATTTACATATCATGCATTTCCATGGTTTAAATGTATTATAAAGAGTTATACAATCATCACTACAATAAATTTTAAAATACTTTCTTCTTTCTTGCACTCATTATCAATAGTTCCCCATTTTCTTTCATCTTCCCCTGACAGGGCCCTAAGAAACTGTTAATACATTTACTTTCTTTTTTCCCCTTTTATTAAAATTAATTGGGGTTGAATGCATATATATATATTCCGTATTTCAATCACGTCAAGTAGAATTGTACAATTGCTACCACAATTGTCTTCTTGATATTAGAATTAGAAAGTCTGAATTAGACAGCCTCATGCATCCAGCCTCTGGCAGAGATCAACGAACTCCGTCTCCACGGAGCCAAAGATGCTTCTGGCAGAGAGCAGAGGCTGCCTGCATCCAGACAGCAGACGGAGCACGAGAGGGAGAAAAGTCAGAGGAGACCAAGCCAAGCACAAGCTGGAGCTTCTCCTGGGTTCACCAATCAGCTTTGTCACTCTCTGTCCTGGAGCAGAGAGTAAGGGCGCCCAGAGTGCAGAGGGTGTCTGCTAGCAGAAGTGTTCCAAGAAGGGACGGGAGGCCAGGGAGAGGACTCCTCCTCTAAGGCCTGCTCCTTACCGTCACTGGGAGGAGAGGGACAGAGGGAGAATCTTTTATCTCAAAAGATGTCCTTTCCAAACCCTTGAAGCTAATTGGAAAATCTCAATTCTGAACATACAACACACACTTTTAAGTGATAAGAAATCAAATTCTCTCCAACTTCTTTAAATACATGTTGAATTTGGTGGAAAGGACATCAAAACATTCATTTTCCTTCCTGAAAGCTGCCTGCTTCCGCTGGTCCCTGCTTTTCCATCTCCACTTTCCCATTGACTTGTGGTGAATCTCTCCTGATGGAACCCTCTACCGGACGGTCGCCTTGGCCCCCTCCGATTTGCCCTTCAGGGTTTTTTTTTCTTCTTATATTTTATTATAAATTTGATGGGGTTTGGCATAGTAGTTACACACCTTTGGCTGCTAACCACAAGGTCAGCAGTTTGAAACTACCAGCCACTCCTAGGAAAACGAGGCAGCTTTCTGCTCCTGTGGAGAGTTACCTCTTGGAAACCTGTGGGGGCAGTTCTCCTCTCCCTAGCTTGTCTCTGCGAGAGGGAATCGAACCCAGGGCCGTGTGCTTCTGAGGTGAGGGTTTCCACTTCAAATATCAATCTTATCTTCAACAATATAAGCTGTCTATGGAACCTCCCCATAGCTTTCCCTGCCTCACCTTCGTTTGATCTTCTCTCTTTTGCTTAAAGGTAAACCACCTTCTCCCTCTCTTTTCAAGTTACACATTCAATGTCCCCTGTGCCTCAGCGGTGCTGTTGAGAAAGCTCAGCCTGCTAACCACAAGGTGAGTGACTCTAAACCCCCAGATGTCCTGGGGGAGAATGATGAGGTCATTCGCTCTTATAAAATTATTTTTTTTTTGCTTTTAAATTTGAATCATTTTATTAGGGGCTCATCCAACTCTTATCACCATCCATACATACATCAATTATGTAAAGCACTTTGTACATTCATTTCCCTTATTATTCTCAAAACATCCACTCTTCACCCAACTCCCTGGCATCAGGTCCTCATTTTTCCCTGCCTTCCCTGCTTCCCCATCCCTCATGAACCCTTGATAATTTATAAATTTTTATTTTGTCATATCTTGCCCTGTCTGACATCTCCCTTCACCCGCTTTTCTGTTCTCTGTCGCCCAGGGAAGAGGTCACATGTAGATCCTTGTAATCGATTTCCCCTTTCCAACCTACTCTCCCTCTACACTCCCAGTATCTCCACTCTCACCACGGGTCCTAAACTAAAGGGATCATCTTCCCTGGATTCCCTGTGTTTCCAGTTCGTATCTGTACCAGTGTCCATCCTCTGGTCTAGCCAGACTTGCAAGGTAGAATTGGGACCATAATAGTGGTGGTGGGGGGGAAGCATTTAGGAACTAGAGGAAAGTTGTATTTTTTCATCATTGCTACATTGCACCCTGACTGGCTTGTTGCCTCCCTGAAACCCTTCTGTAAGGGGATGTCCAGTGGTCTACAAATTGGCTTTGGGTCTCTACTTCGCACTGCCCCCCTCATTCACTATGGTAAGATTTATTGTTGTGATGATGCCTGATACCTGATCCCTTCGACACCTCGTGATCGCACCAGCTTGCTCTTATAAAATTCTACAGCCTTGAAAGTCCTCGAGAGGGTGACTATGACTCAGAGTTGACTGAAAAGCAGTGGATTGGGCACAGCTCCTGGTAAGGAGTCCCAGTGATGCAGTGGGTTAAGCATCAGAGTGCTAACTAAAGGTCAGTAATTTGACTCCACCGGCTGCTCTGTGAGAGGAATTAAGGCAGTCTGCCTCCAGCCCTGGAAATCTTGTATGACAGGTCTACCTTCGCCTATACGGTTATGGTGAGTCAGAATTGAATCAATTTTAGTGGGTTTGGCTTTTCGGTTTGGGTCTGCTAGGAGTCTCTGGGTCTCACAAACTGTTAACCACTGGACTACTAACTGACAGCTTGGGGGTTCAAATGCAGCCAGTGACAATTTGGAACACAGGTTGTCAATCTTCTTTGGAAAGGTCACAGCCACGAAGACTACAGGTATATGGAAAACAAGTTTACCAGGCAGCACATGGGGTCTCTATGAGTGGAAGTTGACCCAGTAGCAGGTGATTGGTTGGTTCATACCTCCTGCTTATAGCAGAGGACAGACACCACTTACCTTGTTGCTAGTTCTGCTATATCTGACCACTTCTATCAAGGGCAGCGTTTGCATAGTGATTTCTCAGTGCCCAAAGGCTTGCAGATCCTGCTTCTGCCACTCTGCTTGCTGGGGCACACCTGCTTTGGTTTCATTCGCCTCTAATCTTGCTATTATCTACTGATAACACATTTGGTGTTCAACCTTCATTGATCTGTGACTCCTTTGTAGTTCAATCATCATCCAGATTGGATTTTATGTTCTTGGGGGAGAAAAGCTAGACACTTAGGGCTCTCGGTTTCTCTCTATTCAAGATTGTGTATTCTGTTCTGTCACTTGTGCATAGCCGCACTCAGGAACCTGTCATCAGCCCAGATTACTGTTCCTCAGAAATTGTCCTTACATCCATCACTTGTAGAGTTGCTGCCTCATTTACCCTTCAGATACTTCTTACACCAAATCCAGGCTTCTCATCCATTGACTCCACTACTCTCTCTCACTCTCTCACTTAGTGTATTATACTATAATTTCAATGAACCTCTTAAAAAAAACTGTTTTATTGGCATATAAGTCATGGATTAAATAGTTCAACCACACCAAGAAGAAATTGTACCATTATGATCACAATTAGTTTGAGAACATTTTCTTCATTCTTGTACTTATAATTATTAGCTCCCCATTTTCCCCCAACCTCCTGTTATATACTCCCAAAGAACCATTAATCTAGTTACTGTCCCTATAGATTTACCTGTCCTAGATTTCAGATACAGACAAACATTAGAAAGAAAACTAACAACAATAACAAAGTATAACAGATAAGCATCTCAATTGAAAATAAAGTAGAAAATATTAAAAAGTAGAACGAATTAAAAATATATTATAAGGGAGTTCAAATAATAAGGTACTAAAATGAATGATAATTAAATCTCTTATGCCTTATATTTATCACCCCCACACGAAGAACCTCCAAGTCTTGGGTACATACAATGATTTATGCTCTCATGTGTTTATATTGTATCTGTTGTGTGCTATTTGAGAACAAACACACTTTTACGCAGATTGAAATGGTTTTAAACAAAAAAACACATCAAGACATATATTATTCAAGCTATCCAACTTAAAGGGAAAAGAGAGAAGCTTGAGAGAAAGTAGAGAGAGAAAATCAGTCACCTACAAAAGTAAACAGAAAATAATAAGATCAGACATCTCTGCAGAAACCATGCTGGAAATAAGCAAATGGAGCAACATACTCCAAACTTTGAAAGACAAAGATTGCCATCCAAGAATCCTATATCCAGCAAAGTTATCCATCAAATAAATGCGAAGGAGAAATGAAAGTATTCTCAAACAAGGAAGTTTTAGGGAGTTCATAAAACAAAACCAGCATTGCATTATCTGGATCTTCATGGTCAGAAAATCAACAACTTCAGCACACAAACTTGAAACTCCCACAGGGTGTACCACCATGGAAAAGTCAACACACTGAACACAGTACCCAAAATAATACAGATGTAGAGGGGAAATGAAAATATTCATAAAGACCCACCACAACCCCATGCACACGCCAAAAAGACGAAGAAAATAGCAACCACAAATAATATGAGATGACAGCAACTAATCTACATTTAGAATTAGTACCACTGAATGTATTTGGACTAAAGGCACCAATCAAAAGACAAAGAGTAGCGGATTAGGAAACGATGTCCATTAATCTGCTGGTTCAAGAGACCCACCTCAAATTCACAGACAAAAATAGACTGAGAGTCAAAAAGGTCAGGAGTAGCAATATTAATATCCTAGAAAATAGACTTCAAAATAAATGACATTATGAAAGATAAGAATGGATATTTGCAGGATATGTCAATAACCTGCTCTCAAGGAAAGATAGATCAACAGAACAGCAACCCAATTAAGAAAATGAAGAGCTCAACAACACAGTCAAACAGATGGACTTTCTAAATAGGCACAGAGTTCTCCAACTATAGTAGTTATATAACCATTTATCAATTTGAGAGGATTGAGTGAAGGACTGGAGTCTAGCCTGTCAAGGAGGCCTCTGTGTGGGCATGGCCTTCTCCTGAGGATTCTGGGAATTCTGGTATTCCTTCTTAGAGGTAGGAGACACACTCTCTCTAGGCTCATCCCTGTGAGACTTTCTACTGACTCCCTGTGAACCATCCCTTTGGAGAAAACACATGGAGAGAGGCTGATGGAGCCCCACATCTGGAGATGGAAGAGCCACCTAGAGACCCCTGCCAGTGCTGAGATGCTGACAATGCCACTGGATCCACAAGACTGCCCACCCACTGACCTCTACCCCCCAGTCTACCTCTCTTGCCAAAATCCTACTAAATCTCGTATAGGCTCACTTACAAATCTCTCTTATTTCCTCAGAAATGGGGAGCCTAGTCCTTTTTTGTTGTCGGTTCTTTGTCTGTAAGCTCCATTGAAACTTGTTCAGTGACCCTGCTGGCATTGGAAATACCAGTAACATAGCTTCCAGTAACATGCCAGCACACAAACCACCACACTATGACAAACTGAGGGATGAGTGGTTGTCCAACTCATGGGACTATTTACCTATCTATCGTCCGCTTTATGAAGCTGTACATCTTCATAGGTATGTGTCATACAGGCTTCCCTGGAGAAACAAAACCAGTACACCTATGATTAGCTATCTATTCATCAATTGATTGATAGATAGATAATTTACAACACAAAGGCATATGACAGCTAATTAGTCCACACAGTAATACAGAGGGCTCAGTTCAATTCACTTCCATAAAAAAGTTAATATACTGGAAGTCCTTCAACTCAAGAGGGCTGCTGGGTGCAAGGTCAAGGAAGTGGACAGCTGAGTCTTCCATAGAACAATGCAGGGAGTCTGGCACAGGCAGCACACATCAGGGCAGGTCACCAACAGTCAGCCAGATGACAGGATCTGACAGTCCTCATCTCAAGCAATGTATACACCATCAGTGTGGTGAAGCAGTTCTCGAAGGAACCTCAAACTATAGTGACACGGTCTATGGGTTGGGTGTCCCACAGGTATTGTAGATCGCAAGTAGAGGCAGAGAACTAGCTAAGACAGCCGCATACTGGACTGATCATCAGAGAGAGAGAGAGAGGGGGGGGGGGGCTCACTGAGCCATTTATCTCTTTGCCCTCCAATCAAACTGTGACCTTGTTAATCCCACATGTTCTTATTGTCCAGGTTGGCACAATAAATCTACCTACCACAAGGAGCAACTGATTTCATTTTTCTCCCATAGAACAACTTGTGGGTTTGAATCATGAACCTTGAAATCAGCAATTGCATGCTTACCCAGCAGTACCACCAGGGTCCCATGCTTGCTCCTAAGATGTTAAATCCAAGACTTACTCCAGCAGCCCTTTGCCTCTGCCCACTATCCCAACTTCCTCCGACCCTGTTTCTCTCCAGTCCCTTGACTGTCCCTCAGTGGGGATCGTTCAGTTATTTCAGGCTACTTTCTCTATCACAACTGCAGACCTTTAAAAAATTCTCCCCTACAACAATTTTCCTCATACTCTTTTACTTACCTAACTTTTATTTATCTTTTATGCTTTATGCAAGTTGTCACTTTCTCTGATGTGCCTAATCTGCTTCCAAGTTTATGTTTTCCCTTAAATGGCTTATATGTCATAGCACATTTCACAATAAAAGCATGTATGTCATACTTAAATCCCATGCTAGCTGGAATCATAGTTTTCAGTATATGAGGGGTACGTACCTCCCACCAAACCAGATTTTTTTCCCTAAAGCTAGGTATTTAATTTTTTTTATAAAACAACCTTATAACCTTCAAAGTACGCATCATTAAGTGTCATTACATGTAATGACTTAATACATTTGTCAAGCCTGCGATTCCTTTCTTGGAAACATTTTTGAAACTCATCTATTTGGATGGCTGACAGCACCTCCATCGTTATTTAGTTTCTGTCTTCACTTCAACATCATCAAACCACTGTCTTTTCTTGTTCCTCTTCGTTTGAGGAATAGAAGTCTGACGGAGCAAGGTCACGTGAGTCAGGTGTGTGGGGCAGAGTCATTCTGCTTTTATGCCAAAAACTGGTGCACTGAGAAGGGCGCATGCACAGGTACATTTTTGTGGTGGCAAAACCTGTTCCCCATATGCTGCAAATCGGTTCTTTTTTTGTCACACACTTACACAATCTGTTGAGGACCTCTAAATAGAAAGCTTGATTAACAGTCTGATCTGCTGGGACAAACTCCAATTGCACTGAGTTAACACTGTCATCCATTCAGGAAGTTGATGGATGTCCAGAAAAAGGTGGTTTGTCATCAATTGCCATTTCACATTTTTGGAATGAGAAAAACACTCGTACATTTGTGTTTTTCCCATAGTGCTGTCCTTGGAAGCTGAGTTCAACATCACAACAGTTTCTGCAGCAATTTTCCTGAGCATGAAACAAAATTTCACAGCCACACACTGTTCTCTTAAATTGATCCTCCTAAAACATGAGTTTGACCAAAACTACTTTCATGAGAAAAAATTCATAGTGACCATAGAGAACCTTTCCAGGCAACACCACTGGGTGAATTGACTCCAAGAGAGTTGCTCGATGCTTGCCTTGTGAGAAAAATGCAGACTTTAAAAGCTCCACTCTCCCCAACACAATTCTGGTTTTTACTTCTGTTTTTGGTTCCCCTCCTATAGTATATAGCTTTTTGGATGAAATACCTTTTTAAAAATCACCAAGGTGTACATAGTTTATAGCTTCCTACCTCTTTAATAAGTTTGCTATGTTTTTCTTTTGTTTATCTCCATCTATATTTAGTTTCTAAATTCTCATTTTGCCAGTCTTTGGAGTATGATGGGGGAGTTGGAGGTATCTGTTTTATGATAAAAATCAAGGTCGTTTTGAGGTCTTTTAAGGTTTTTACTGGGACTGATACCATCAGATTCAGAAGATTCTGAAATATGTAAATTAATCTGCAGCCCAAGGTGCCTTTCTCTCTCTGCCTGTATGTGGCAGAGTAAGGGGCAGCTTGTCTAAAGTCTACTTGATAAGTGCGTCAATTTGGAATGTGGTTTAGATTATATCATTCCCGCAGGACTTATTTTTACTGCTCATTCCACTGGCAATTGGCAAAGTTATCTTTATATTGAACTATTTAAAAGCATTTCTGAAAGAATTGCCTCCAGAGACTCTTTTTAAAGATATCTCTTTGATGAGTGGAAATTATTGGCCACATTTAACAAATCAACATCTCAACTTCATCTACATCCACAATGTTGCTTTTGGAGCATTGCAGAGACTCGGCACCAGAACACGTCTCTTGAGTCTAATAGATGGGATTCCAATGTCCTCGTATTCTCTGAGAGCAAAATGACAGTGTGGGAGGAGAATGAGATTTTTTTCCATTTATATTTTTATTACTTTGCCAAATATCTTAATGTAGTATTCTAAATCTACTTTAAAATGTAGATTATTACTAGTAGATGGGTATTTTATATTTCTTTTTTTTAAAACATTTTATGAGGGGCTCATACAACTCTTAGCACAATCCACACATATACATACATCAATTGTATAAAGCACATCCGTACATTCTTTGCCCTAATCACTCTCAAAGCATTTGCTCTCCACTTAAGCCCTCCGCATCAGGTCCTCTTTTTTTTTCCCCTCCCTCCCCACTCCCCCCTCCCTCATGAGCCCTTGATAATCCACAGATTGTTATTTTGTCATATCTTGCCCTATCCGGAGTCTCCCTTCCCCCCCCCTTCTCTGCCGGTAGATGGGTATTTTAGAGACAAAACATTGTGTTGGTCCTTGATGCTTCAGGTATCAATGGAGAAGCTTGGGGTGGGGGGGTTATTGCCAGGGATAAGACAATAAATATGGGTACACTGATTTGACTTCAAAGAAGGCATCTATGAGCTGTTTTCCCCAAAACTACTTTATGATGAAGCCTTCATAGTACCAAGAATTTGGAAAATGGCTATTTGTCTAGGCTTGAGAGATTGCATACCAAAGAATCATCTTTGAAAATGCCGTTTTATCCAGTGGATCTCAAACTCTCTTTATCTTGGTCTCAGTCTCTGTCTCCATCTTTCACTGTCTGTCTGCCTCTTACACACACACACACACACACACACACACACACACACACACACACACCCTCCCCCCCCACCCCTTCCTCCATTTACTAGCTATTAACACTAAGTAACCAAAATGCCTAATCTTAAGGGAAAGCAGTTATATTGTTGCGGTCAGATGACAATGGTTCTTTAGATGGGAGTCAACCCGTCGGCAGTAGTTCATGTAGAAGGTCCTGGGAGGTCAGTGGTGCCTGCAGAGACAGAGGCAGAGGATACCAACAAGACCTTGTGCAGGCAGCACCTAGCACTGGCTTGTGGCTCTAGGCAGGAAAATTATCCTCCTAGCTGGTTTGTTTCCTCAGTTTCCGCATTGGGAGACGGGCAATACTTGCACCACCAACTTCAGGACATGTCTGTGAAGATTCAGTGAGTTAAGACAGGCCAGTGGCCAATGCACAGTGAGACCCAATCAAATTAGGTCTTAGTTTGAGAGCAGAACCACCTCCCCAGATCCCAGTGGAAATACTCCGGCCCGTTAGTGTTTGTCCTGAAGATTGGAATTGTAGCTCGGGGAACAAGGCGAGTGGCATCTTGATCGCCAAACCCATCACCAGCACAGAGGATGGAGGAAGGCTGTTTCTCAAGGGGGGGAAGTGTCACACTGTGTCTCACAACAAGGAGAAAGGATGCTAAACAGACAAGCCATCCATATCCGTTGTACGTGACATTCGGTCCTGCCGAGGAAGGCCGTGTCTAACTTTTCAGCCCCGGTTGTCTTCCTTGGGAGAACTCGCAAGCTCCACAACCCTATGGTTTGTAAGGGGCCCACATAGTTTGTAAGGGACCCAGGATAAGACACACACCACCACCACCACCACCACCACCCCCCAACCCCCCAGCAAAGGGTCACACCACAGTTGTTTGAGCATAGTGTTATTTCAAAAAGATGCGGTGAGGACACGTAAGCATTGCTAAAGTACGCCTCGCTCTGAGAATGCAGCCGGTCTGCCCCAGCAAGGTACCAGAGGAGGGACTCTGTCTAGAGCAGTGGTTCTCAGCCTTCCTCATGGGGCGACCCTTTCATATAGTTCCTCATGCTATGGTGACCCCCGACCATAAAATTATTTTCGTTGCTACTTCATCACTGTCATTTTGGTACTGTGATGAATCTGGAGCCCCCTGTGAAAGGGTCGTGTGACCCCCCCCCGCCCCCCAGATGGGTCACGACCCACAGGTTGAGAACCATAGCAGTGGCTGATCTCCTCTTCTTCCCACAGAGTAGCAGGCGGGTTTGACTACTTGTTGAGCTGTCCGGGGCTTAACTCCCTGCCCAGACTGCTCTCCTTTGGTACCACCAAGCGGGCCTTACTTGTTTCTAAATTGCATTCCACCCAGACAAAGCCTCACTTCCTTCAGTCCTGGCCCAAATCACTCCACATTAGAGTAAGTCTGTGAGTCTTCCCTAAGCCTCTTCCTGAAACGCCCTGCAATTGCCCCGAAATGGTTGGTTGTGATGCTTGGGGGGAAGTTAAAAAAGCCCACAGAAAATGGTAATTCAAAGGCAAGGAGTTTTTTTCACAGAACTTTTTGAGGCATATTGAAAACCAATCATTAAAAAAAGAAAATTTAGTATTTATTGTTTTCAGTTTTTAAAAAGAGGCAAACATCTCCATCCTCTGCAGCTTACATTTTAGAAATAAAATGTTTTGTTATTTAACTGGTGGTCAGACAAAGTCTTCACTGTGAAGAATCTCTGTGAGTCTAGAAGGGAAGCAGGGGAGAAAGGGGCTATAAGGTTATGTGTGTGTGGGGGGGGGGGTGGTGGTGGTGGTGAAGTTCCAGGCATATTAAAGCCCTGAGGCAGGAGTTGGCTTGGCTTGTTTAAGCAAAATCAGAAGATGAAGGCAGCTTGGGTAAGAGGAGCAGAAGGAGAGGGAGAGAGGTGGGGCTCGATAGTGAATGGGAGATCCAGACTTGTGAGACTTTGGGAGAACTTTGACTTTTGCTCTCAGGATTGAGAAACTATTTGAATGGTCAGAAATTCAGTGTGGAAGAGGACTGGATGATGAAATGTGAGGAGAAAAATCCATCACATGTAAGCATAACATGATTAGGAGGAAAAATATGATTATAGCTATATATGCTTGTAGATAGATAGATATGTGTGTGTATGTATATATATAAAATTAAAAAAATAATTCTGGGTGTTGTGTGGAGAATTGACTCTGTAGTCAAGGATGGAAGTAGGAAAACCAGTAGGCAACAAGGAGACAGTGTTGGAGGTTATGAAAAATAATTAGATTCTGGATTTATATAGAAGGTAGAATTCCAACTCCATAATGAAATATGAGTTATGAGAAAAAGAGAGAAGAAATTATTGACATCATGCTTTAGGGTCAGAGCAAATGGAAAGTTGCAAGTTGCCATTTACTTAAATGGAGAATATTAGGGGAAAGGTGGGTTGAGGTGGAGAGGGACAGATTGAGAGTCTGATTTTTGAGCACATTAAATTAAGATATAATGGGGGATGGAGGGGAAGAAACGAGGAGCTGATGCCAGGGGCTCAAGTAGAAAGAAAATGTTTTTAAAAAGATGAAACATATGTAAAGATGTGTTTGACAAAATGGATTTATGTATGGAATGTGATAAGATCTGTAAGAGCCCCCAATAAAATTTTTTTAATGAAGATATAAATAGGAAGGAGTCTAATGAACAATAAAGGCGGGTAGTATTGGACGATCAATCGAAAATAGCAAGCAAGAAGAACACAGGGGGCCCTGCAACAAGTCTCCCCCTAGCATGTGCCAGGATATAGCTGATGAATTCCTTCCAACACTCATTTTCTGCTCTTTGAAATTTTAAACAAAATTTCTTCATTTGCTATAAAATTTTTGAGGTTTCTGGAACTTGGTCTTGGGAGCACAGGGCAAGGTTTTCTACTCCTGTAAAGAGTTCCTGTCTTGGAAACCCACGGGGGCAGTTTTTCTCTGTCCCATCTATGAGTTCCCATGGGCTTGCTGGCAGGGAGGGGTTTTTGTTAGCGGCCTTTGGCAGAATTGTCTGATATACAATTGCTGTAGTGTCCTTTGTTAGTCTCGGTCCATTAGAGAAAGAAACCCACAGAAACTCACATGTATGAGAGACTTTTATAGAAAGGGTAAGTGCACATCAAGAAAACATCCCAACCCAGTGCTGCCCAAGCCCACATGGCCAGCATTAGCCCATATGTCCAACACCAATCCACAAAGCCCTCCTCCATCTCACAGAACACATGCAAGGATGCCGACTGCAGGAGGAAAGCCGAGTCAGTGAATGTGTAAGCATCTCAGCGCTGGCAGGGGTCTCCCCACAGGTACTTCAGCACCCAGCGCTGCATGGGGGTAGGTCCATGAGGCTTCTCCTCAGGGATGTCTTGCAGGAAGTGAGTCTCGCCAGCTGAAGCAGGGACCTGGCTAACCAGGTCCAACCATCACAAAGCAAGAGACATGAGAACTTGAAAGGCGAGGCTCACTGAGCTATTTATCTCTCCGTCCTTTAATTACTCCCACATGTGTTTATCGGCCAGGTTGGCACAATCAACTTTATCTCATGCCCCTTTAGCCTTTCCTACTAGCCACCACCGATTAAGGCGGTATGTAGGGGATCGTCTGCAGATAGAGCTAGGTGCCATCCTCCACTGGGGGGCTTGACAGGGTGGGCGTGATAAATGTATTTTCAGAGAAGAAGTGCCAGGGGTGGGAACAGGGCGAGAAAAAGAAGAGAGGGCTCTGAACACATTCTGCCTGTGCGTAATTCACTGATCATTACAGCGTCTTTCTCCACAAAACTCAAACATCTCAGAGTCCACTCAGCACCATCTCCTTGCACATGAATCACAGGGAGACCTGCCACCTCAGTCCTCCTCCACTTCAACGTAGGAAGTCAGAGTAGGCTGTACTTGGCGATCCCGCTGTTAGTTTTCATTACCCAAATCATCATCAGGTAAGACCAGCCCAGTGTATTTTGGTGTTGCTCCGCCCACCCCCTCTCA
Source organism: Tenrec ecaudatus (assembly GCF_050624435.1). Classification (NCBI taxonomy): domain Eukaryota; kingdom Metazoa; phylum Chordata; class Mammalia; order Afrosoricida; family Tenrecidae; genus Tenrec; species Tenrec ecaudatus. The sequence goes on from NC_134546.1 coordinate 31,908,715, forward strand.
GTTTTTAATACCATCACCTGACTAATTGTTAAAAAACAAGGAATCAATTAGCTCCAGACACATACATGACACTTACACTGGGGAGACATGACAGGGTTGAACACACGTCCCCTGGAGTGCACAGAAATCTGGCAGACACTGGAGTTCTTGGTATAAGCAACAAATGCGTCTAATTGACTTCATGGGAAATAAGGGCCTCATGTCCAAACATCTGGGAACAATTTTCTGGGCATTTAAACCGCTCTGTGGCTCTGGAGAGGGATCGAGGACGCCCCAGGCTGCACCATGGGTGCATTCAGCAACTCACTTGCCCTTTATTCCTCTCCCTTCAACTCTTTGCCCCCTTCCACTCGTCTCTGTGGCAATCATAACTCGTATGTTATGTCTGACACGATGCATTTTCCTCGCCACATCCCTGGGCTCTCCCACACCGGCTCTATGAACGTGTCATGGACAAGGCAGAGGCGCGGTAGGTTTCTGCCCACCTTCTGCGGAGAAGCATGTATGTCTATCAACCCCTTGTCTAAGTATCTTCATGCTTACTAACGACCCCTAACCAGAGTTAGCTGTTTTTAAACTCCGGTCCCCACGCTCTGTCTCTAGAGCGTCAGAACAAGGCTGGGATTTAACTACTCACAGGTGATTCTTTTCCACTAGTTGAGCCGCTGGAGTTTAGGGAACAGGTAGTCCTGATTGTGCCGTCTCAGCGCTCAGTGTATAAATGGTTCCGTGAAAGCCTGTAGCATTAATGAATTGACGCTGCTGGGTCAGCCAAAATAATTAGGTTAGAAAATAGGACAGAAACAAGTGTTTCTTTGAAAACTAGTATCGTTTTCGTGTACCTAATCAGCAGGTTTGAAACAATCCCCAGGTTTGGGAGACATCCTGGGCCCCACCTGTGACATATTGAGCGGTTCTCTATGTGATCAGGAGGTCAGAAGGTCCTCAGAAGCGTCCGAGGGTATTTCTGGGAACGCAGACTCCTGAGCCTTGTCTCCGAGCCCTGGCGGTTCGTGAGTTAGGAATTGGCCTGCTAACTGCCAGCTCAGGAGTCGGAACCCACCAGCCCCTCTGCTGTGTGAAGATGAAACGTGCTGCTTCCATAAAGGTACAGATCTGCAGTCTCAGAAACCCAAAGGGTCAGCTGACTCTGTCCTATAGAACGGCTTTGAGGAGGAATCCCTTAGGTGGAAGTGATGTGCCTCACCTCAGATCACAGAACCAGAGTCCGTGGAAGTAGAAACTAAGAATCTGGATGCTTAAATTGTCCCCCCAGGCAGCCTTAGGGACCCAGGTTTTAGAATAAGTGTAATAAAGGAAGGGGGTTAGTAATAAGGCATTCCTTCATAATGCAACTGGGACTCATTATGGTATAAAATATAAACATTAAAACTGGAAAACATGGATAGAGATGAAACTGGACTCTGTTTTGTGATTTAAGGAGTGTAGTTTTTATTCCCCAATTCAATTACTTGCTTTATTATCCTTCCTGAAGCCCTAATGTTGTGTATATATCTTGATAAGCCTCCTAAATTCTTTTCAAAATTCTCCTTGAGTGGCCCATTTATCATAAGGAAGGTTGAACTGTGATTCTGGAGCAAAGACCCGAAGACGCTTCTTGGTAAAGAAGATTGTTTCTTTGCATTCTTCAATTGTATCTTAAAGATGCATATTATTTATGAATTCTACATATATATAATTTGAGTATCTGAAACACTATTGGATCAGTTACGCTACATAGGTTGTATCTTTTTGGGTTGCTGTGTTGCATTTCAGAGGATCTGCAAGCGTCAGGGCGTAAGGATGACGGTCGGAGAGGACCTAGAATTAGAACACTAGGTTTAACGGTGCTGTGTTGCTTTTCGTTGTCGTCAGGTCAGTTCTGACTCACTGTGACCCACAGTGACGGAGCAGACCTGCCCCACAGTGTTGTCTAGTTTTCATGTTGTAAGGTGAAAACTGTCAGGTCTCTTCTCCGATGGAAATGTTGGGTGGGCTCGGAGTGTCATCGTGATGAACTGCTGCCCCAATAGGGCAGCGCATTGTGATGAGAAGAATGAGGAAAGACGCTTCCATTGGCTGCTTTTGATGGTCTTTGACATCAGATAGTCTTCATTTCCAGTCTTGCCCTACCATGTAATAGCTACACGATTCTGGGCAAGTAACATTACCACTCAGAGGACTTCCATCCTTTAAATAGAATGAAATAGCCACCCTTCAGCAAGGGTAGTTAAGAATAGCAATAATAAGGCTAAAATAAATAATGCCGAAGAGATTCTTAAGAGTAGTAGTGTTTCATTTCTTTCTACCCGGGTAACTGGTATCTCCATATACACAATTTGAAAAAGTAAACTAAATATATGAAATATTCTTTCCAAACATTTGCTCTCCACCTAAGCCCCTGACATCAGCTCCTTTCACCCACTTTTCTGTTGTCCGTTCCCCAGGGAGGAGGTCACATGTAGATCCTTGTAATCAGGTCCCCCTTTCCAATCTACCCTCCCTCCACCCTCCCGGTATCGCCACTCTCACCCTTGGTCCTGAAGGAATCATCTGCCCTGGATTCCCTGTGTTTCCAGTCTAGCCAGACTTGCAAGGTAGAATTGGGATCATGATAGTGGGGGAGGAGGAAGCATTAGGAACTAGAGGAAAGTTGTATGTTTCATCATTGCTACATCGCACACTGACTGTCTCGTCTACTCCTGAGACCCAAACATTTTCTAATTGGCAGCACAGAACAGTGAATTCTGAGAGAAGGGAAGCAAACAAGGTAAGCAGTGCAATTGCCTCGCTTACCACCTGAAAGCAACTTCCAAAGTTCGTACAAGTGGAGGAAATCTCAGCAGAGCAAAGTGGGCTTGCTGAGTTGAGAAAAAAAACAAAAACAAAGTAGAGTCCGAGGGCCTAGAATGGCTACATTTTGTGGGACTTATATTGGGGTGGAAGAAGTTATTTAGAGAAAGAATTACAGAAATCTGTATAGGGGATTCTTTAGTTGCTCAAATGAACACACACCTTCACATGTGTAGGTGAAACTGATGGGGGAAGAACAAGTGACCAAAGGAGATAGGAAATGAATAATTGGACGTTTTCAGGAGAGGCCAATCCCTCCAAAGGCCAGCATGCTTGGTAAAGTAAGAGGGTGAAATGCTCAGCAAGATGGGATGACCGAATGGGTACAACAGTGGTTCAAATGTTTCAACACTTGTGGGGATGGCACAGGGCTGTCAATAGTTTGTTCTATTGTGCATCAGGTCGCTATGACTTGGAACCAACTCAGTCGCACCTAACAACTGTAAACCCATGCTAATGAAGCTTTCTAACAAACCTGAAAATTAAAGGTTGAAAATTAAAGAATGAAATTGCCTTTTAAAACAAAAAAAAAGCTCTATTTTAGGGAAGAACCCAAAATTTAGATGCTCACAATGTTCAGGCTCAAATAAGAAATTATGTAAAGAAGGAAAATGTGACTCTTAATCTGAAAAAAAATCAGCTAATTGGAACTGATCCAGAAAGGACTGATGTGATAAAATTAGCAAACAGAGTTTTTAAAAGTGTTATAAGTATGACTAGGGCCTCAGTGAACTGTGAATTATTATACCGTGATTTAGCATGTAATGAATAAGGATTCTTAGCAATGTGGAGCTACCAATTATTTTTTTAATTATGGCCTAAACTTTCCAGACATGAAGAAATAGCAACCCACAAGTCAAGTACAACTGCAGAGGGGCAATCAGAGTCCCGAGCAGATGACCTCACAGGTGAGCACTGAGACAGCAGCTGTGTGCCTTAGCTGCTGCAGGCAGTGCTGTTGCTTGTGGGCAAGTACCTTTCGTTTCATTCTGAGGTGCTTTTAACTTACAAAATAGAAGTGACGTAATTTCAGATTTATTCATAGATGATTTCTATGTTTACCAGAATATATAAGGAGGTCAACGTTCAAGGAGAGAATCTGTCCAATATCAAGACATACACAAGTTAAGTTGGACTTTCCTCAGGAACATGAGTATGGGGGCTCAGGGGAGGTGAAAAAGGAGAGACAGAGAAGTAGAGAAAGCAAGAACCAGTATTTTCATGAAAAGTGGATGTTCTGGTCAATTCTCATTCGCTACTATTTTACATTGGGAGAAGATAATATTGTAGAAGATGTAATGACGGTTGACCTAAAAAATCATTGTGGTTTGTGGTTATTGTTAAGAGTTTGATATCTAGCTATACAAATGTGCTTTTTATACTCATAAATCTATCCATCACTCCCACCTCCCCCTCTCCCATATCCCCCGGAAGTGTCAATCCCATTGTTTTCTCCTCCAAATTGTTAATCCAGCCTATCTTTTATAGACAGACCTGCAGAGATAATAGTATGCACAAAAACAAGACAGAGCAAAACCAAACAACAACAAAACAATGACAAACAAAACACAACAATAAAGAAAAGCTTGTAGTTAGTTCAAGGATTGTTTGTTGGTCTTTACGAGTGTTTTCCAGTCCAGTCTATTGGGGCACCATGCCTTGACCCCAAAGTCCACCATCAGCATTCCCTGGGGACCTCACCGCTCCATTCCCTTGTTGCTCTGCTGTACCCCCTTAGTGTTTTGCCATGGTGTGGTGGGATCAGATTAGGTGTATTTCCCACACTGTGTCTCTGGTGTTGTTGCCTGTAGGGCTATGGGTCAGTGAGGGCCGTCATGTCTCATAGTGAAGCCGGTCATGTGGTCCTTTCTGTGGACTGGCTGCTTTAATTGGGAACATTGTCCTCGTGGCCTGGTGGGCCAGGATGTCCTCCATTTTCTCCTCCTCCCCTTTCATCTGCTCCTGTGTGCTCCGATCAGATATGTCCCTCTCCAAGAACTTCAGATTCAATGCTGTCTTTTAAAATGAATTCTTCTGATAAGGGCAGTTGTCCACTTAGCAGTTGGGATTGGGGTTGGCCCCCCAGACCCCTCCACTGGTTCCCTACTCCATGCCTGCATGGTATTAATAAACCCAGGGACAAAGGAACAACAAGTGGTCCAAATTGGTGGTGAAGAGGTTGTGGGAGGCCTGGTAGGGCATGATCAAGGGTAATGTAACCAAAAGGGCATTTATAGAGGTCTAGATATAGACATGTACATATGCAAATATAATTATATATAGGGATGGGGAAATAGATCTATGTGCATATATTTATAGGTTTAGTATTAAGGTAGCTGAAGGACATTGGGCCTCCACTGAAGTGCTCCTTCACTGCAAGAATACTTTCGTATATTAAAATGGCATTTTATGATGCTCACCTTCCTGACACAACAGCGGGTAAATAAGCAAATGTGGTAAAGAAAGCTGATGGTGTCCGGCTATCAAAAGATATAGCATCTTAAAGACTTAAAGGTAAACAAGTGGCCATCTAGCTCAGAAGCAACAAAGCCCACATGGAAGCACACCAGCCTGTGTGATCATGAGGTGCCAAATGGATAAGTTATCAGGCATCAAAGAACAAAAAAATCATATCATTGTGTGCTCACCTTCATTATACAATCGCTGAAGACAAATGGGTGCATAAGCAAATGTGCCGAAGAAAGCTGATGGTGCCTGGCTATCAAAAGATATAGCATCTGGGGTCTTAAAGGCTTGAAGGTAAACAAGTGGCCATCTAGCTCAGAAGCAACAAAGCCTACATGCAAGAAGCACACCAGTCTGAGATCACGAGGTGTCGAAGGGATCCGGTATCAGGCATCATCAGAACAAAATATCTTACCATAGTGAATGAGCGGGGGAGTGTGGAGTGGAAAGCCAAAGCCCATTTGTAGGCCACTGGACATCCCCTTACAGAAGGGTCTCTGGGAGGAGATGAGCCAGTCAGGGTGTGATGTAGCAAGGATGAAAAATACACCTTTCCTCTAGTTCCTAAATGTTTCTGCCTCCCCTCCCCCCCCCCACCATCATGATCCCAATTCTACCTTACAAGTCTGGCTAGACCAGAGGATATACACTCGTACAGATAGGAACTGGAAACATAGGGACTCCAGGGTGGATGATTCCTTCAGGACCCTTGGTGAGAGTGGCGATACTGGGAGGGTAGAGGGAGGGTGAGTTGGAAAGGGGGAACAGATTACAAGGATCTACATGTGACCTCCTCCTTGGGGGATGGGCAACAGAAAAGTGAGTGAACATCAGACAGGGCAAGATATGACAATATAATAATTTATAAGTCATCAAGGGTTCATGAGGGAGGGGTGAGCAGGGAGGGAGGAGGAAAATTGAGGACCTGATACCAGGGACTTAAGTGGAGAGCAAATATTTTGAGAATGATGAGGGCAATGAATGTACAAATGTGCTTTACACAATTGATGTATTTATGTATCGTGATGAGTTGTATGAGCCCCTAATAAAATGTTTTTTTTTAAAAGGGTTGTATGAGCCCTTACTAAAATGATTTTTAAAAAATCTATCCATCACATCTTTCCTCTGTCCTGATGGTCACAAATCAGCGTTATTGGTCAGAAAATAACCAGTGTGAACAGGACAGCAAAATCTAAGAAATATATAGGACATTTGTTGCTAGAAAAAAAACGAAGGAAAAATAAATATACACAAAGAGAAAACGTCTGTGGGGAACCAGCCTCCACAACCGAATGGGTCCTAAGGGACAGTTGTGTAATTGAAGAATAAATTAAAGAAACATCAGACAAGTCATGCAAGGGCTCACCCCTTCCATGGAGACCACAATCAGAGCGAGAGCCTATGTATTCATGTATTCTCTGACAGAATATACAGTTTGGGGCTAGTAAGATCTGGTAAGCATATATGTAGCAGGAAGGGCCTGTACTGGAAGCAGACACATAATGGGAAGGAGAGGTACTAGGGACATACACATGGCAGGAAGGCATGTACGTAACAAGGTGGGTGAGTTCTAGAAGGCAGCTTGGCTGTCCCTGAGCTTTTCTCCGGGGGAACAACTGTGATCCTCATCAGAAGGGAATTGACTGTGCTTAAAGTGGGGCAGACAATAGGGTCTGATAGCGTCTGGACGTACTAAAGAGCAGAGGTGTGCTTATCGGAACGTCTTTGAGTTGGCACTGTTATATGGGGGACATTGAGGGAACAACTTTTAGTTAGAAAAATGTGACTGGGATTCATCTCCAAGTTAGAGCATGGAGGCCTTCCTCCACCAGAGTCTGCCTCCCAGACCCCTTAAATAGGAGCGTAGGGAATTTGTCTGCATGTACTCTCCTCCTGGTTCTCAGTTTCCCACAAAAGCCAATACTTTCGGATAATTAAAATGTATGAGTACTATTCACTTAAACCAGGAAGCCCTGTTGGTGCGATGGTTATTTGTTCAGCTGCTAACTGCAAAGTTAGCAATTCAGAACTATCAACTGCTCCTTGGGAGAAAAACTGGGCTTTCTATTCCAGTAAATAATTACTGTATATACTTCTGTATAAGCCGGTTTTTCAGCACAAAAAATGTGCTGAAAAACTGGGGTTCAGATTATACACGGGTCAGTGGTACCCAGCGAGGTGTAACATCTCGCAGGGGGGGGGGGGTGTAATTGCCTTTCCTTGGCTGTTCATTCAAAGCCCCGCTGACACTGCAGGGCTTTGAATATTTGTTTACTCACATCTAACAATCAGAGTTGTCCTGTGACGTGGATGGCTCCAGTTCGCAGAAGCACCCGTAGTGATTCACTTAGGCTGGCATCTGAACTGATAAGGATGTGTCTGTGGCTGCGCTCCGTCTCTCCCCTCTGGTCTCTGTGTTAATTCACAGCCTGCATTTCCCACCCTAGGCTTATACTCGAGTCAATCAGTTTTTCTGTTTTCCCAGGTAATAATTAGGTACCTCGGCTTATACTCAGGTCAGCCTATATTCGAGTATATATGGTAATCTTGGAAACACACAGGGGAAGTTCTACCCTGTCCTGTAAGATTAGTATTGTTTGGCATTGACTCAAGGATGTTAACTTTGGTTTGTTTGTTTTATGGTTATTCCTTTAGATACGGCAATCTTGCAAAGATGTTAGGTTCCATCAAATCAGTTCCCAAACATGGTGACCTTGTGCACAACAAAGCAAAACACTGCCAGGTCCTGCACCATCCTCATAATTGTTCTGTTTAATGCCATTTTTCCAGTTACTCTGTCAATCCATCTGGTTGCGGGCCTTTCTCTTTTTCATTGTCCTTCTACTTCACCAAGCATGATGTCTTTCTCCAGGGACTGGTCTCTCCTGACATGTCCAAAGTGTGTCAGACAAACTCTCTTTATCCTTGCCTCTAAGGAACATTCTGGCTGTACTTCTTTCAAGATAGATTTGTTTGTTCTTTTGGGAAACCATGGCACTTTCAGTATTCTTTTCCAGCACCATAATTAAAATACTTCAGTTCTTCTTCATTCTTCTTTATTCAATGTCCAACTCTCACATGCATATGAGTCCATTGGAAATAACATGGCATGGGTCAGGTGGGAAATACTCAAAGTCATATTTTGGCTCTCTTGGACTTGCTTTCATTTTCGTCATCTTCAACCTGAACTGACCTCAGCAATTGAGGGCCCTTTCCAGCCTGGGCTTAGTTGTTGATATTGAGCTTCTCCTTTGTTTCCTTCCTCGGGGGAAGTAAATTTCATTTCTGTGTCTTCTGTCTAGAGAAGTCCATATGTAGAGTTACCGTTTTTGATGTTTAAAGAAGTTATTTGTGAAGAAACCCGTTGATCCTGAAAAATTCTATCATGAGATCTCCAGCTTTGTTTCTGTCACCAAGACCATATTTTCCCACTGTAGTTCACTCCTTTGTTTTTACCTTTTGTATTCCCGTCATCAATAATTGTAAATGCATCTTGATTGCTTGAGTCGGATCAATTTCAGACTGAAGATGCTGGTAGAATTCTTCAATTTCTACATACTCACTTTATGGATTGGTGCATAAATTTCAAGAATAATTATGTTAACTAGATTTCCTTTTATGCTCATAGATAGTCTCCTATCACAGGTAGTACTATACTTCAAGTCCCATCTTGAAATGTTCTTTCTGACTAGGTATGTGATATCCCTCATTTTTAATCTGTCTTTCCTGGCATAAAAAACACATATGATAGTCTGGTACAAAATGGCCAATCTGTTTCAGTTAACTAATGCCTAGAATGTTGATTTTTATGTGTTCCATTGCTTTTTGATAACTTCCAAATTTCCTAGATTCAGTCATCATATTTTCCGAGGTCTGATTATTATTTGTTCACAGCTGTGTTAGGCTCATTTTGAGTCAGGACCCATCAGCAAACGAAGGTCCCAAAGGTGTTAGTCTCTTGGTCTTTTCCCCATCCTTGGTCATTATGATTGACTTGGCTTTGAGGAGGCAACTCTTCCTGAGTCACATTTTGAGCGCCCGCTGACCTGGTTGGCTCATCTTCTGGTACTATTTCTGACAATGTTCTGCCTCTATTCATGATGATTTGGGCATTTAACAATGTTCCAAAGCTGTCCATCATGTTTTTGGTGGCTAATCCCTCAGAAGTAGACAGATTATTCCTTCTTTGTAGTCTGGTGGTATTCCGGGAGCTTTGCTGTAACCCGTTCACTTTGGGTGACCCTGCTGGTATTTAAAATACCAGTGAGAAAAATAAATTAAATAAAATACCAGTGACGTTACCCTCCAGCATCACAGCAACACGCAAGCTACCACAGCATGGCAAACAGATAGCCATGAATTTAAACCCCTTTGAACATGTGAAAAATTAAGTCTTCTAACAACAGTTATTTGCCAAAACTCACGCAGCCAGGCTCATAGCAGAATTGAAACTGAAACTCGGTTTAGCTTTGCTGTTAACTTTGTGCCCCCGTGGGAATGATGTCATCACTGCACGGAGGGCTCTGCTGTGTCCTGAGGAAGCACTCTTTCTTGAGATCCCTCTCTGCTCGACGGTTTTCTGTTTCTCCTTTGAAAATATCCTTGTTCATTTCACCTTCAGAGTGATATTGTTGTTATGGATTTATAGACTTGATGGTACTTTAAGTATCTAGTTCAGAGATGTCTACTTCTCTTTCTTCAGACAGGTGACTGGATATCTCAGCTGATCTAGTGAGACGGTATTGTTTTAAGAGAAATACCACAAATGAATAGCTTTCAAAAAGAACAGAATGTATTTTCTCACATTCTGGAAAACAAACTTCTAAATCAGGACCTTGGCCGGGTATCATCCTTCCTTGTCAGTGTCCCTGGACATTTCTTGGTTCTCTGATGTTCTTCGGTTTATGCATTTTTCTTTTTCTGAGTGTGTAGTATATGTCTATATCTGTTCTGCTATATTTATAACTCAGAAGTGATTAGATTTACAACCCACCTGATGTTTTTTTTACAACCTAATTAAGGTAACAAACTCTTCCCAAACAGGATCATATCTACAGGTACCCAAAACCAAATGAAACTCACTGCCATTGAGTCAATTCCAACTGATATGTAAGATCCCCAAAGCTATAAATGTTTACAGGCACCGACTATCTCATCTTCCTCCTGTGGAGCTGTTGGTGGTTTTGAACTGATGGCCTTTTGGTTAGCAGCCCAACATTTATCTAACAGCACCACCAGACTCCCGACTCAATGAGTTCAGGAGAAAATGAATCTGACTAATATCATGAAAGTCCTGACGTCTGGTCATAGGCACACCTTTGACAGGAGCTTCTTACCTTTGCTAACCCTGAATCTCCTACTTGACCATTGTCTTCCTTCTTTTGGTGTCCATTCAGCAGATATAGTTTGAGGACACAATTCAAACTTGAAGGCTTGGCCAATACGGGCCCATCCCAAGTTTTCCTAGAAAGATTGTTTTGTCCCTATGGAATGCCTTAGACTTCCATGTTGTTGTTTAATTTACAAAAAAAAAAATGGTGGTGACGCTGCTGCTGGAAAAACAATCTAGTGTAACCAAAGGCTGGTTCAAGTAAGTTTCCAGTTTCGTGTGTTGCTGTCTAGTGCCTTGGCTTGCTATATTCCTGAGCCTGTTGTGTGATCACTAATGTGGGAAGATCTCCCTTATTGCACCCTAGTACTTGTGTCCATGCCTCATCTCCTGTTCTAAAGCAGAATGAGAGGATAGCATCACTCGTCTGGATGCCCTCCTTAGAGCAAAATATCAACTGCACACTCATTCATTCATTCATTCATTCATTCATGTGTGCCCCATACAGTACCAGTGCTTGGTACTTACTTGCCAATGCCATGAATCGATGCAGCCACTGGAATTTCAAATTAATATAGTCATCCCTGTTTACCGGTTTTTGCTCTTTTCAAGGGCAAAGCATGCAAGTTAACCTTGAATCCCAGCTTCAAAAGCAGTTTCTTTGTAAAAAGCATTCAAACATAATTGGAATGTATTCACATAATCAAAATAGATCCTAAGTGGATGCTTCTGTATCTTTTGAAAACAGAGGGCGGTGGGTAGACGATGGGGATGCTGGGAACCTAGTAACAGAGAGGACAAAGCACTCCGGGTCAGAAGAGCAGCAGCTTCCTGAGCGTGTTCCATCTCAGAAATACCTTTTAAAGAGTTTTCGCTTCAGTGGATACAGAATGTTCTCAACCCCCTGTGTACTTAAATGGCAATTTAATCCATCTGTTTTGTTTTCGTTTACACTTGACTCATCTAAATGGTATTTGGAGGGAATGAAATCCAAGAACTCCCTTTTAAAAATTTAGTTAATATGGATTATTCTTTAATTCCAGAGAACAAAAGCTTAAACAAATGCCAGGAGAATAAAAAGCATAAACGAATACCAGGATTGTTTCATCTGATTCAAAGCATAGGAAGATTTTCTTTCAGCCATAAGCAAACTTGCGGCATAAATATCTCACTGTTTGTCACCCTGCATCTCCTTCTTTACCCTTCCCACCTTTTTTATTGGGGGGGGGTGTACTTTCTTTTGTGTGCTTCTTGTACAAATGCCTTCACCAGCATACCCGATTGTCACCTTGACATCTTTGTAACTCTTGGCTTTTCCCCTTGTCAGGCTGTTAGTCTGATGAAGGAATCCATCCTGAGACGTTCATAGAAAGTGAGCTAACAGTGACTAACCTTCAATGTTGGTGGATGCCTGCAACTGCACTCGCTCCCTCTGGCCCCATAAGCACTCTAAGCAGCAGAAAGCATGCTCACCCTCCTGTGAAAAGTCAAACCAGCACAGAGAGGTCCCATGCGTGTGCTTCCCTGCAATTGTACGCTGGGAAATTCAGACCGTCTGCCTCCAGGACCAGTGCTTATCACCACCACCCTCCCTGATTTCTGTAGCCTGACCACCACCTGAAAATGTTCACAGTTTAGGCAGTATTTTCTGGGTACATGCACCTTAAAAAATGACTGAGGGGTGAAGAGAGGAACAACCATTGCAGGGATCATTTAATTATTGCAAGAGGAAGTTGGATAAGGAGCTACAGAATCCCCCCGGAGCACGGTGAGACCTTAAAGGTTTGTGGTGGGGACATGTCTTCCTAAAGCAGTGCTCCCAGCAGAGAAATACCACTAGGGGTGGTTTTAAAGAAAAGAGAATTCTTTTCTCACTGATCCGGTGGCTAAAAGTCTTCAAGGTCTTGGCCATGCCAAGTCCTCCTGTGAGCCTCCTCCTGGTTCTGAAATTTCCAGAAATCCTTGGTGTTCCTTTGCTTATAGATGACTCTCCCATGTATGTCTTTTCCTGTGTGTGTGTGTGTTTGTGTGTGTCTCATTGGTTTATAACTCAGGGTTTCAAATTCACTTGGCCCTGGCATGACTTCACTTGTTTGATTGATCATGTTACATAAGGTTGCTTTATAGAACGTGATTAAGCAGTGAACCCCTAAATAACATCTGTTTAAACTGCACGAGCCCACTTATTTGTGGATCCCCCCCCCCTATTGCATTGTGGTGAGCTCAAGTGTTGAACATGTCTGCTAAAAACATCCTGTGATGATAATCATCTGCTTAGCAAGCTAATTGCAATAGCACAAAAAAGATATTCACCGAGAAGTAGGCATGTAAATCCAAACTTGTGTTGTTCAAGGTCAACTTGTAACTTATAAACAGATTTTCAACTGCACGGGAGGATGGCGCCTCAAACCCCACATTGCTTAAGAATAAACTGCATTACATTTTATATGACATTATACTGTTAGTTTCTGTCAAGTTGGCTCTGTCTTATGTTGACCTTATGCATGAGAATAAGTCAAATATTTTTCTAATATTTGTATTGCTGCAAATATTAAACCCTTTCTGAACAAAAATATCAAAACATGAAGCTCTTGTGTCTTGACATTTCCTTTATCTAGCTCTGCACATACTGGTGGTTCCATGTCTCTACCTTGTCTTTAAAGGATTCTGGGCTCCTTGGTTTACGCCACTTGGAAGGGCGCTTCGGCCCCCTCAAGTCCCTCAGGTTGTCTTGCTTTTCAGTGTTCTTTGAGGTTTGGAAAGTGAAGGGTGTCTAAAGGGGAAAGATCATGGCTGTCGAGTTGATGGGGTAAGGTTTCCAAAGGGAATTCTCATACAACAGCACTTTCTACTCTTGAAAAATGAGCAGGTGCATTTTTGTGGTGGGACAAGCAAAATTCTAGCCAGGTCTTTTCTCACCATGGAATTTTCAAGTTTCTTCACATTTCCTCATAATAAGCCCTAATGCTCAGTTTTGAGCTGACTTCTCTTCCTTGAATTTATGTTTGAAGACTTTCTGACCATCCTTAAAATGTTGGATTTATCTAAAATATGCTCTTTTTTGGAGGGGGCGCTATATTCTTGTAAACTCGTTGCAAAACTTCAATGATTTGGGAAGACGCACATTTCAATTTTGTTAAAATGTTGCTATTGGCCCTGACCTCAAGATTCTCTTCAATACCCCGTGGCACAGAAAGTAGCCTTTTCATTTTATTTATTTGAAGGCACAGTATGTATTCCTGGGAAAACTTGTCTGCAGCCATCAAATGCTCACAGAGACAAGACTAGACATGTTTTGTTTGGAATAAGCCCATGTGTGTCTAAGCTGAAACCTGGGCATTAGTGGTTGTACTTACCCTCACATAATAGAAGGAAATATTCCACGGTCTTGCACCATTCTCTGTTGCTGCTAACTTTGAGCTCTTTGTTGCAGCTAATGTGCATTCCCTGTCATGCAGGGTTTACCTCTCGCTGACCTTCTACAAATGTAATAGTCTTTTCTAGACATTGGTTTTCCTGATGACGTGCCCAGAGGAAGCAAGACAAGGTCTTGCCATCCCCTTCTAAGGAAAGTTCTGCCTGTATTTCCTCAGATATGGATTTGTTCTCTCTGAAATTCCATGGGATATACATTTCACATTACATGCCATTACCTTTGGAAGGTAATCTGTATCCAAGGCCGACAGATTTAATCACAGTTAACTGGCCCCCTGACAGCCCCTAGACCAGGATTTGGCGAAAACACAGGAATCTCTGGCCTGCTCAAATTGACAGATAAAATTAGCTATCATAGGAGGAATTACTACCCTTTCATCTGGTGTTGACACATTAGAAATTCTTTCCTTTTTGTTCTCAACAATACTGTATCCCAGTATAAATCCACCTATTTCAAGAATCTCTCCTGAGACTTTCAAAGTGGGAGACAGATAATCAAAACTGCTCCCTGGAATACTAAAGTAGTTGGATTTTCATCAGTCAGAATTTATTTATCCTTCAAACTCTCAAGCAATTTCACTAGGGGGGGGGGAAGGCTAGGGAGTAGCCCTCCCAAAGAACATAGGTGCCTCAGGCCAGCAGTTTCCAAAAAGTGTACTCTTGCGACCAGCATCGCTTGAAGACTTGTTAAAATGCAAATTGTTGGGTTCTACTCCAGATCTAGGGGTGCTGCTGGCATAGTGGTTAAATAATTGTCTGCTAACTCTAAAGCAGTGGTTCACATCCACAGGCAAAAGATAGGCATCTGCTTCATGAAGGATTCAGAACCTTGGAAACATCTCTGGGCAGTTTTACTCTGTTTTATGTGTTTGGTCTGAGATGTGAGTTTTGCCTTTTGATTACCCCTGGGCCTATTGAATCAATCCTCTAGAGCTGGAGCCTAGTAACCTATACTTCAGTCAACTCTGTAGTGGATTATGTGGTACCTCCTGTGGGAAAGCCACTGAGTCAGTGGACAGTGTCAGTCAAATGGAACCAGATCCATTCTGAGAATGGTGAAGCAACCAGAGTCTTCCACGACAAAAAAAAAAAAAAAGGATGGATAGATAGATAGACAGATAGATAGATTGATTGATTCAGGAATGGAAAGCAATCTAAATAGGTTTTTTTTTTGTTTTGTTTTGTTTTTTTTTGAATTTTTTTTTTTTTTTAACAATTTATTGGGGCTGATACAATTCTTTACACAGTTCATACATATACATACATCAATTGTATAAAGCACATCTGTACAGTCTTTGCCCTAATCATTTTTTCTTCTCTTTTCTTCTTTTACATTTTATTAGGGACTCCCACAACTCTTACCACAATCCATACATATACGTACATCAATTGTATAAAGCACATCCATACATTCCCTGCCCCAATCATTCTCAAGGCATTTGCTCTCCACTTAAGCCCCTTGCATCAGGTCCTCTTTTTTTCCCCTTCCTCCCCATTCCCCCCTCCCTCATATGCCCTTGGTAATTCATACCTCGTTATTTTGTCATATATTGCCCTATTCGGGGTCTCCCTTCCCCCCTTCTCTGCTGTCCCTCTCCCAGGGAAGAGGTCACATGTGGATCCTTGTAATCAGTTCCCCCTTTCCAACCCACTCACCCTCCACTCTCCCAGCATCGTCCCTCACACCCTTGGTCCTGAAGGTATCATCCACCCTGGATTCCCTGTACCTCCAACCCTCATATGTACCAGTGTACAGCCTCTGTCCTATCCAGCCCTGCAAGGTAGAATTCGGATCATGGTAGTTGGGGGGAGGAAGCATCCAGGATCTGGGGGAAAGCTGTGTTCTTCATCAATACTACCTCATACCCTAGTTAACCCATCTCCTCTCCTAAGCCCCTCTATGAGGGGATCTCCATTGGCCGACACTTGGGCCTTGGGTCTCCACTCTGCACTTCCCCCTTCATTTAATATAATATATATATACACATACATATATACATATACACATATATACACATACATACACACATATCTTTTTTTTTTTTTTTGCATGATGCCTTATATCTGGTCCCTTGGGCACCTCGTGATCGCACTGGCCGGTGTGCTTCTTCCATGTGGACTTATTTGTTTCTGAGCGAGATGGCCGCTTGTTCACCTTCAAGCCTTTAAGACCCCAGACACTATCTCTTTTGATAGCCGGGCACCATCAGCTTTCTTCACCACATTTGCTTGTGCACCCATTTGTCTTCAGCGATCCTATCATGGAGGTGTGCAGTCAATGATATGATTTTTTGTTCTTTGATGCCTGGTAACTGATCCCTTTGGGACCACTCGATCACACAGGCTGGTGTGTTCTTCCATGTGGACTTTGTTGCTTCTGAGCTAGATGGCCGCTTGTTTATCTTCAAGCCTTTAAGACCCCTGTCACTATCTCTTTTGATAGCCGGGCACCATCAGCTTTCTTCACCACATTTACTTGTTCCCACACTTTGGCTCCAGCCGTTGTGTCGGGAGAGTGAGCATCATAGAGTTCCAATTTAATAAAAGAAGGTATTCATGCATAGAGGGAGTGTTTGAGTAGAGGCCCAAGGTCCTTCCGCCACCTTAATACTTGACCTATAAATATCGACACAAAGATCTATTTCCCCAACCTCCTATATATATATGCATGTACATGTCTTTGTCTAGACCTCCATGAATGCCCTTTGACTCCTAGCTCTTTCCTCCATCTCCCTTGACCTTCCTCCTGCCCTACTACCATGCTTCATCGCCCCCTGGGCTAGAGTATACCTCTTCTCTAAGCAACCTTACCCTTGATCATTTCCCATCAGGCCTGCCACTCCCCCTTCTCTACCCTTTGGGGTCCCATGTTTTTCCCTTGTCCCTGGGTTTGTTAACACCACTTCCTTACCCCCCATACCCCCCACCCCAAGTCCCCCCGGAACTGTCGGTCCCGTTGTTTTTCATCCAGATAGTTCATCCAGCCTGTCCTATTCGGACAGACCTGTGGGGTCACTAACATGCACGAAAATTAGACAGAGGAACACAAAGCGACAGTATACAACCAGACAACAATACAACAAAAACAAACCACTGAAAAAGAACAGAACCAAAACAGTTCACAAGAGAAAAGCTTGTAGTTAGTTCAGGGATCTTTGCTGGCCCTTAGGAGCGTTTTCCAGTCCAGTCTGTTGGGGCACCACGCCCTGGCCCCAAAGTCCGCTTTCAGCATTCCCTGGGGACCTTGCCACTCCATTCCCTTGCTGTTCCGCTGCACTCCCCCAGTGCATTGCCTCGGTGTGGTGGGATCAGGTCAGGTGCAATTCCCACACTGTGTCTCCGGTGCTGTCCCCTGTATCGCCCTTAGTCACTGAGGGGC
This sequence comes from Tenrec ecaudatus, assembly GCF_050624435.1. Taxonomy (NCBI): domain Eukaryota; kingdom Metazoa; phylum Chordata; class Mammalia; order Afrosoricida; family Tenrecidae; genus Tenrec; species Tenrec ecaudatus. The sequence continues at coordinate 31,926,177 of NC_134546.1, forward strand.
ATCATGTCTCATAGTAGGGCCAGCCATGTTGTTCTCTCTGTGGACTGACTGCTCTACTCAGGAACATCATCATCACGGCCTGGTGGGCCAGGCTGTGCTCCACTCTCTCCTCCTGCCCCTTCATCTGCTCCCGTGTGCTCTGATCAAATATGTCCATCTCCCATAGCTGCAGGGTCAATGTCGTCCTTTGGAACAAGTTCTTTTCGGGGGAGGGGCAGGAATCCACTTAATTTATGGTGCTGGGGCCAGCCTCCCAGACCTCTCCACCGGTTCCGTCCTCCACGCCGGGATATTGCATTCACACCTTGCGACACTGGGTTGAAGTCTGGTCCCACTTTCCCTGTGGAGATATAAACCATACCCTCCCCTTGGGTGGATTAATGCCCCATTTCTGTCATGCTGATTGTACTTACCTCAGGGGACTCATGTTGTACCTGTCCCTTTGGGTCTGGCTTACCTCGCTTAACATAATTCCTTCCAGCTCTTCCCATGAAATAACGTGTTTCATGTGCTCATCGGTGCTTTTTAGTGCTGCATAATACTCCATTGTGTGTATGTGCCAAAGTTTGCTAATCCACTCGTCTATCGATGGAAACTTAGGCTGTTTCCAAGTCTTTGCTATTGTGAATTGTGCCGCAATAAACATTGGAGCGCATATGACTGGTCGTGTTTTATTTGCTGCTTCAACCGGGTATATGCCCAGTAGAGGGATGGCTGGGTCGTAAGGTAGATCAATTTCCATTTTCTTTAGGTATCGCCAGATTGCTTTCCACAGTGTCTGTACAAATCTGCACGACCACCAGCAGTGGAGGAGGGTTCCTATTTCACCACAGCCCCTCCAACACTTGTTGCTCTCTGATTTACTGATCTGGGCTAGCCTCAGGGGTGTTAGGTGGTATCTCATGGTTGTTTTGATTTGCATTTCTCTTATGGCAAGGGACTTCGAGCACTTTCTCATATATTTATTGGCCATATTGATCTCCTCTCTAGTGAAAGTTCTTCTCATTTCTTTTGCCCACTTCCTTAGGGGGTTAACTGTTTTCCTCTTTTTGCAGGTCATGATGGTGTTGTAGATTTTAGTTATGAGCCCTTTGTCTGACGTGTCATTACTAAAAATCTTCTCCCAGTCTGTGGGTTGCCTTGTCACCCTCTTGGCAAAGTCTTTCGAGGTGCACAGGTGTTTTATTCTTATTAGATCCCATTTGTCGATTTCCAGATCACCTGTGTGTGTCCCCTTCCCTGTTGCAGTGAGCCTATGTGCTCCCTGGGCCAGTGCTCTGAGATTAGTCCCGATTCCCTCCTTAATGGTCCTGATGGTTTGGGGTTTGACTTCTAGATCTGTGATCCACCTTGAGTGTATTCTTGTGCATGGGGTGAGGTAGACATCTTGTTTCAACTTTCTACATGTGGATATCCATTGTTTCCAGCACCACTTATTAAAGAGGGCATTTGCTTCCCACTTGACGTTTTTGGGACCCTTGTCGAAGATCAGTTGTCTATATGCTGATGATTTTACTCCTGGGCTTTCTATTCTTTTCCACTGGTCTGAGTGTCTATCATTGTGCCAGTACCATGCTGTTTTGACCACTGTAGCTGTGTAGTAGGCATTAAAATCAGGTAGGGCGAGTCCTCCAATTGTGTCCTTCTTCTTGAGGAGTTCTCTGCTAATTCTGGGTTTCTTCCCTCTCCATATGAAGTTGGTGGTCAGTTTTTCCAATTCTTTGAAGAAGGTTGATGGTAATTGGATTGGTATAGCATTGAACTTGTAGAGTGCTTTAGGAAGAACTGTCATCTTTACTATGTTCAGCCTACCTAACCATGAGCAGGGGAGCTTCATCCATTTGTGAAGGTCACTTTTGGTTTCCTGTAATAGGGTTTTATAATTATGCTTATATAGGTCTTTAGTATTTTTTGTTAAGTATATTCCTAGGTATTTCAGTTTGTTCTTGGCTACTGTGAAGGGTACTTCCCTCTTAATCGCCTCTTCCATGGCCCTGTCCGATGTGTATAGAAACCCTACCGACTTCTGTTTATTGATCTTGTATCCTGCTACTCTTCCGTATTCCTCTATTGCTGTAAGTATTCCAACTGTGGAGTTTTGGGGGTCTTCAATGTATAGGATCATGTCATCTGCAAATAACGATAGTTTCACCTCCTCCTCTCCCAACTGGATCCCTTTGATGTCCTTCCGCTGTCTTATGTTGTTAGCCAGAACCTCCAAAACGATATTGAATAGAAGAGGGGACAGGGGGCATCCTTGTCTTGTACCCTTTTTCAGTGGTATTGTTCTTGTCTTTTCTCCATTGACTATGATGTTGGCTGTTGGTCTTTCATAGATAGCTTGTATGAGCTTGAGGAACTTACCTTCCAATCCTATCTTCATGAGTGTTTTGATTAGGAATGGATGCTGGATGTTGTCAAATGCTTTTTCTGCATCTATGGATATTATCATATGGTTTTTATCCTTTTTCTTCTCGATGTGGTGAATGATATTGATGGATTTTCGGATGTTAAACCATCCCTGCATCGCTGGGATGAATCCTACTTGGTCGTGGTGAATGATATGTTTGATGTTCCTTTGTATTCTATTGGCCAATATTTTGTTAAGGATTTTTGCATCTATGTTCATTAGAGATATTGGTCTATAATTCTCTACGCTTGTGGGGTCTTTTCCCTGTTTGGGTATCAAAGTAATGCTGGCTTCGTAAAATGAGTTTGGGAGCTTGCCGTTCTTTTCTATGTTATGGAATACTTTGTGGAGGATCGGTGTCAGCTCTTCCCTGAATGTTTGGTAAAATTCTGCTGTGTAGCCATCTGACCCTGGGGCCTTTTTCCTTGGTAGGTTTTTGATGACACTCTCTATTTCTTCCTTCGCTATGGGTTTGTTGAGGTTCTTGATCTCTGTCTCAGATAATCTAGGGATAGATTGTTTTTCTAAATATTTATCCATGTCTTCCAGGTTTCTGAATTCATTAGAATACAAACCTTCATAGTACTTTGTGATTATCCTTTTTATCTCATTGGGGTCTGTTGTTATTGCCCCCGATTCATCCCTCATCCTGGCTATTGATGATTGTTCCTTTCTATCTTTGGTAAGCTTTGCCAGGGGAGTGTCAATTTTATTAATTCGTTCATAAAACCAGCTTCTAGTTGCGTTAATCCTTTGCATTGTTCTTTTGTCTTCCCACTGGTTTAACTCCGCCCTGATTTTTATTATTTCTTTTCTCTTGCTATTGGAGGGGTAGTTCTGTTGACTCTGTTCTAGTTGTTGGAGGTTTTGTGTTAACATATCTGTCATACGCCTTTCTTCTTTTTTCATGTATGCATTCAGTGATATCAAGCTACCTCTGATAACTGCCTTTGCAGTGTCCCATAAGTTTTGATATGTTGTATGCTCGTTCTCATTAGTTTCTAGAAATTTCCTGATATCCTCTCTGATCTGGACCTTAACCCATTCATGTCGCAGGAGATCGTTGTTTATTCTCCAATTGGTGGCCCTTGCTTTTCTGGGTGCCCTTCTATTAATCTCCAGCTTTATGGCATGGTGGTCTGAGAAAGACGTCTGGATAATATCTATGTGTTTGAATTTACTCAGGCTGGCCTTGTGCCCCAGCATGTGATCTATTCTTGAGAAAGATCCGTGTGGATTGGAGAAGAATGTGAAACCTTTTGCTTTTGGATGAAAGGCTCTATAGATGTCTATCAGGCCCTGTTGCCTAATTACATTGTTTAGCTCTCTGGCCTCTTTGCTGAGCTTCTTTCCCTGTGACCTGTCTTTCTCTGATAGTGGAGTGTTGAAGTCCCCCACTATTATTGTTGTTTCCGTGATTTCTTCTGTCATTTTTTTAATAGTTTGTTTGACGAAATTTGCCGCACCATTATTAGGTGCGTAAATATTCAGTATGCTTATTGCTTCCTGGTTTACTGAGCCTTTGAGCATTATGTAATGTCCCTCTTTGTCTCTTTTTATGTTTTGGATCTTGAGATCCATTTTGTCGGAGATTAAGATAGCCACTCCTGCCTTCTTGGAGTTACCATTTGCTTGGTAAACTTTCTGCCAGCCCTTTATTCTCAGCATATGCTTGTCTGCTTGCTTAAGGTGTGTCTCTTGCAGGCAGCAGATTGATGGGTTATGTTTTCTAATCCAATCCTCCAGCCTCTTTCTTTTAACATATGAATTGAGCCCATTTGTATTCAAAGTGATTATTACAATCTCTGGCTTCATGGTTGCCATATTCTGTTTTGTGTTTTGGGTCTTTGCCTATCTTCCTTCATATCAGTGTACTGCGTTTGAGTGGAGGGTTTCTATCCTGTCCTCTTTTCCATCTGAGACCGTGTTGTCCTGGTACGTGTTGCTGGCATGTTGGCTTCTAGATGGAGATGGGATATATGGTGGTCTCCTGGAGGTTCTAGTTGGAGCTTGATCTTCTGGCCATAGTGAGTCAGCCAGTATGTTCTGCAGGGTCGGGTGACTTGCAGTATATTTTTTGAGTTCTTCCTTGTCCTGGAAGACCCTTATCTTACCCTCTATCTTAATGGATAACTTGGCAGGGTATAGGATTCTGGGGGAGGCATTTTTATCTTTCAGAATTTGGAAGATGCTGCTCCATTCTCTCCTCCTCTTCATGGTTTCAGCTGATAAGTCTGAGCATACCCTTACCTGCGCTCCTTTGTATGTGACTGTCTTCCTTTCTCTTGATGCTCGTAGAATTTTCTCTTTTTCCTCTAAGTTGGATAATTTTACAATTATATGCCTTGGCGTGTTCTTCTTGGTGTTTAGCTTAGCCGGCGTCCTCTCTGCTTCCTGTATGAGAGTCGGATTCTCCTTTGTTAGGTTGGGGAAATTTTCTTCCAGGAATTCCTTTGCTATCTTGGCGGTCGATTTGTGTGTTATGTTGTGTTCCGGTAGACCAATTATTCGAATATTATTCCTCTTCATAGCATCTGTCATTGATCTCAGGCTGTCTTCTGTTTCTTTAATTTTCCTATCTGATTGTTTTTCTCGCTTGCTTCGTTTGTTTTGAGCATCCTCGAGTTCACTGATACGGTTCTCAGCCTCCTCAAGCCTAGATATAGCTTCTGTGACCTTTTGTGTGGCCTCTGCTACCTCCTCTGTTAGTTTCTGCAGTTCCTTTTGGTGGATAGTATTCATCCCCTCTATTGTGGACTTCATCCCCTCTATTGTGCATTTCATCCCTTCTATCGTTGCATCCTTATTTTGGTTTTCTTCTCTTAGCTCCTGTATTACTGCAAGCAGAGTTCTGAAGATTTCCTTTTGTGGCTGATCTATATCTGTTTCTTCTATGAGTGACGTTAGGTCTGTTAAAGTGCCTCGTTTTTCTGATTTTTTTGTTGGGAGTGATGTGATCTGTTGATTTTTCCTTGATCCTTTAATAGGCCCCATGCTTCTGGGAGACAGGAGTAACCTTATTGTGTGGAGGCTCAGGCCACTGTGCCGTCTCCTGGGGTGGCTGGGGCGGGCTGCGGCAGGCTTAGGGCTGGCACTGGGGACCCAACAGGGCCCCAGGTGGTGAGAGCTGGCTGGAGCTCACTGAGGGCTCCTCAGGGACTGCAAAGCCGAGACTGCAGGTGGAGTGTTTGATCTGCCCGGGCTGTGAGCGGGGCCCCTTGGATAGCTGCGCAGGCAGCTGCGGGACACTGCAGGGAACAATGGTGTTCGCTCTCCGCCCTTTTGGCGCGAAACCGCAGGGGGTAATGGCGCTGGCAAAGGAGGCTTGGCGCGAAACCGCAGGGGGCAATGGCGCCCTTCCTCTGCTCAGGCTCAGAGTCGCGGCCGCCGGGGTCCCCGCAGCACCCTGGGGAGGGCACCTACTCTTGTGCCTTGCGCAGGGGGGGGCCCTTGGTGGGCAGACTCAGCAGCGCGGGGCGCGGCGCTCCGCGGAAGCTCAGGGTCCGGGACAGGCGCGGGTTGGGCTATGGCTCCTGTTGGCGGGAAGTGCTCAGTGCAGGGTCCCCGCCAGGAGTGGAGCTGGCGCTAGGCTGCCAGGGGCTGGCGGGGGCGGGCGGGGGTGGGAGGCCAGCGCACGGAGGGCAGGTGGAGAGGTCCGCGGCAGCGGTGCGGGTGGATGGTCCCCCGTGGGGGTCGCCAGACAACCCGCGGGTCCGCTCCCCTGAGCTTGGATGAATGGAGGGAGGGACGTGGGCCCGAGGGCAGATCGCTGCCCTGTGGGGAGAGGGGAACTGCGGGAGAGGAAAGCTTCTCTCCCAGTGGGGATCCGCGATAGGGAGTGGGGAGTGGGCCGCTGGAGTAGGCAGGGCAGGCAAGTGGCTCTGGGCTAGGCGCCGGGTTTGGGGATGGAGCCTAAGCCGGTCGCCAGTGAGCTCACGGCAGCTTAGTGGCCAGAGATGTCCCACTAGTCCGGTCCTCTTTCACCTAGACCCCTGCTCTGGACAAATACGTGGGGTAGGACTGGGGTGCTGTCCCAGGGGGATATTTCACTCACCAGACTCTTTCTATTCAGCTACCTGGTCGCCAATCCCGCTTTGTTTGGAGGAGCTCTCAGAGTATGCGGGTGTCCCTGTCGGCCATCTTCCCCCTCCTCTCTAAATAGGTTTTAAAGGCGACACTGAATTTCTAAGTGGGGTGTGCAGCAAGCTTCAACAACACTGAAATACAGAGACTGAAATCTCTGCCAGAGTCTTCACACGAAAGAACAAGCCTGATATCTAACCCCACATACTTACAGTGGGGAAGTGGCACTTGACCAGAAACAGCATCAATAGAAGGAAAGCTTGGCGTCAAGACAAGAGAAGGCGAGGATAACGCTTGTCCTTTGGGGAGTGTACGTCAAGCCCCAGACTGAGATGAGTGTCGACTCTTGATGACTCTACCTGAGAGCTCATGTGGTTCGCTTAGCCTAACAGAGGTTCCTGGCAGGAAATTAGAACAGTGCCGAGAATGTGGATACTGAGAATGCAGATGCACAGGAGAATGCAGAGGCTGATCCCTGTGGTGTACTCTTGCCACCCAACTTCTCCTCCCTGACCTTGTCTTTACCCTGGAGGACTGGCGCTTCTCACAGTCGGTGGTTGCCCAGGATTCCAGAGCCACACCTGATGGATGATTGTGTGGTCAGGGGCAGCCTCTTTATGTGTAGGTCCTTTAGAAATGCCCTTCAAAGAAAGAGAGGGGTTGCCATTGTGAAGGTCTGTGATATCTCCCAAGGCAAAGAGCAGCTTTGTGTTGCTCTGCCTGCTGCAGAATTGGGAGTAAGAGTCTTTTCAGCACCTAGGACTCCAACTGTAGGCTAATGGCCTAGTCCCACTGCAGGTAATAAGACAAGGGCCGCCTTCCCACAGCTGCCATGACTGCACCAGCTGTGGTCAACGCTCCTAATTGAAAACTCACTGCCATTGCGCCAGGGAGAACAGAACTTCTCCTGTGGGTCTCCAGGACTGGAGATCTTTACAGGAGTAGAAAGCTGCACTTTGCCCCCATGGAGCAGCTGGGGTTTCAAACTGCTGACCTTGTGGTTAGCAGCCCAACACATATCCCACTGGGACTCCTGTGGCCCAGGCAAGCTAGCTTTAACTAATTATCACCAAATTAGTATAAAGTAGTTCTTATTTTACATTAACTATTTTAATCATCACAATACATGAAGTAAATCCTACTGCTAATTTTAAATAAAGAGATAAATAGATAAATCACTGTCTAAGAAACACTTGAACAACTTGCCTAGAGTCACATCGCAACCCCCGTAGCAGGGCCTATGTTTAAGCTCAGGATTCCAAAGTCCGGTGATATACCCCTCTCTCCCTTCTCTTAAGGAATAGCAAGACATTCACTCCTACCGTTTATGACCCTAAATGTCAGAATTCATGATCAGTTATTCCTTATAGCTTGAAAAGTAGCTGGCAAATGTGAAAAAGTACTAGGGGGTGGTTCTGTCGGGGAGGGAGAGGGAGGGAATATTGGCTGGGGAAGGTTCTCTGAGCTCCGCTGTGGTCTCAGGCTGGCCGCATGGTACTGAGAGATGGCTGCCTCAGGCAAGTGGGTCTAGAATTTCATCAGGAAGCAGAATTATAGTGAAATTCTTAGAGGCCTTCATCTGGAATTATTTTTAGGTGTCCTTGAGCCAGCTCCAACTATTTAGAATCCTATGTAAAAAGAAAAGCAAATTAAACACCTGCCTGGTCCTGCAGTAGCTTCCTATTTATTCTATTAGAGTGCATTGCATGGCCACAGGATTAACCCTCCTGGTGGGGCATCTCCCTCTTGGGGTCGGGGTGGGCTCTCTGCTTTACGAATGATGTTCTTTTCCTGGAACTGACCTCTCCTGAGAACTCACCTCAGCATGTGAGATGAAGCCTTTCCATGCTTTCCAGGGGCATCTGCATGTGTTTCTTCTGAAATAGTGTTGTTCGTTCTTTTAGCGATCCAGGTCATTTTCCATATTCTTCACTGACACCGTAATTCATATTCTAGGCAGCCATAGGCATTGGCTAGGTTTCCCGTCCCTATAAAGTGATTGAAAATATCGTGGCTTGGGTCAGAGGGACCTTAGTCCTCAAAGTGACAGCTTTGCTTCTTAAGACTTTGAAGAGATCTTGGGCAACAGCTTTGCCTGACGCAACAACCCATCGATTTCACTGCTGCTTTCATGACGATTGATTGTGGATCCAAGGAAAATGAGTTCTCAACAACTTCAATATTTTCTTCATTTGTCATCATGTTGTCCATTGACCCAGATGTAAGAGTTTTTAATTTTTTCACACTGAGTTCTAATCCATATTGAAGGCTATAACCTTGGCTGTTTACCAGCGAGTCTTTTCTGCTTCCAGTAAACAAGGTTGTGTCGTGGGTGCACCACAGATGGTTAGTGAACTTTCCGCAAATCTCGAAGCCACATTCTTCTTCACACATTTTCTTAGATTATGTGCCCAGAGTACAGATTAAATAAATTCGTTGAAAGGATACAACTGGAACAGACACTTTTTCTAGTTTTAAAACATACAGAATCCCTTGTTTTGGTCAAACAACTGTCTCTTGGTCCATATACAGGTTCTGCTGGAGCACAATCATGCTCTGGAATTTCCATCCTTCCCAGTATTATTCACAATCTGTTATTGCCCACAAAGTCAAATGTTTTATTTACATATTTTATTTTGTTTTATTTTTTTCATTTAATGGGGTGGGTGGTGGCTCTTGCAGCTCTTATAACAATCCATACATCAATTGTATCAATCTCATTTGTGTATATATTTCCATCATCATTTTCAAAGAATTTTCTTTCTACTTGAGCCCTTGGTATCAGCTCCTTTTTTCTCCCTTCCCTCCCCCATCCTCATGAACCCTTAATAAATGCTGTTATGGTTATTTTCATATCTTACACCATCTGCTGTCTCCCTTCACGCACTGTTCTGTTGTCCGTGATCCTCGGGTGGTTTGGGAGGGGGTTAATCAAATGTTTTATAATGTCAATAAACACAAGTGAACATCTTTCTGGTATTCTCCGCTTTCAGCCAGAATCTATGTGATAGATCTTTCATTCCACATCATCTTCTGAATCGGGCTTAAACCTCTGGCAGTTCCCTTTCTATGTTGTAGGGACATGAGTTAGCCCTCCAAAATGGCCTCACTTCAGCTAAGCAAGTTCTCCCTGCCTGTTCTTGGGCCCCCTGAATGACACTCTTTCCTCCTCTCCCCACGGCACCCCGTCGGGTGCCACGGCACAGACAGAGGTATTGTGAATGCTTCCTACGTTTTCCTCTCCTGAGAATAGCATAGACCTCGTGGATCAGATATTTGGGGATATTACCATAACGATACGAACGGTTTCTTTCCACAGGCCAACTCATGCGAACTATAAACAGATCCCCTGACACTAACCCCTAAAGTGGAAACGTTCATGTCCAGCTGGCCATGGCTGGAAGGAGCACCGCACCCCAGCCTATAAATCCCCCAATATAAACAAAGCCATGTCTCCAAGATAGATGCTCTGCCAGTTTGGGGTCGTTCATCACCTACAAACAAGAGAGTCCCTCCTATAGGGCGAGTCCACACAAGTGCAGTGCTATAGACGTGTGTAATCACCGTCAGCAAAATGTTACCGTGTGTAACATTAGTGACACTGTTCACTAATGCCTGTATTCTCCTGGGTCACTTTTCTTTGGAATTGGGCAAATATGGATCTCTTTCAGTTGATCAAGGAGCTTTCTTCCAAATTTCTTGGCATAGATGAGTGAGTTCTTCCAGACCTATATCATTGTGCAGAAATACTTTAATGGGTATTCCACCAATTCCTGGTGCCTCATTTTTCACTAGTGCCTTCAGCACAACTTAGACTTCTTCCTCCAATACTTTGAAATCACTGGCTTTGTCAGATGGTACCTCTTAAAATGGTTGATGTTGACCAGTTCTTTTTAATAGAGTGATTCTGTGTATTCCTTCTTCTATCTCTTTTGGTGCTATGTTAGACGGGGTTTTTAGAGAAACAAAACCAGGACACTAGTATATATATTTATATAGATAGATAGATAGAACATAAGATAAAAACAGTTGGTTAATCTATATAGCAATACAAATGGCTCAGTGCAACTTACTTCCATGGACAGCTAATACACTGGCAGTCCATCAATTCTTGAGGGCTGCCGGGTAGTCCTCTGTAGAGCAATTCAGGCTATCTGGGCACAGGCAGCAAACAGCAAGGCAGGTCACCAACAATTAGCCAGATGACAGGGTCTGATAGTCCCCAGCTCAAGAGATAGATACTCCAGTAGCATGGTGAAGCAGGTCTTGAAGGAACCTCAAACTACAGCGACACAGTCCACAGTTTAGGTGTCCCACAGGTAGTGTAGCTTGCAAATTTAGGCAAAGAACAAGCAAGGCAGCCGCACACTGGTCTGATGATCAAAGAGCGAGAGATAAGAAAGGCGAGGCTTGCCAAACCATTTATCTCTCCGCCCTTCAGTTAATCCCATGTGTGTCTATTGGCCAGGTTGGCACAATAAAACTACCTAGCACAAGTGCTTCCAGCAACCATTAATATTTTGTCCATAGAATCCTTCAATATTGAAATGCAAGGCTTGAATTTGTTACGCAGTTCTTTAATCTTGATGTATTCTGAGTGTCTTCTTCACTTTTGGTTTTCTAACTACGTCTGCACATTTCATTACAGTGCTTCATTTTAGCCTCTGAAATTTTCTGTTCAGCTTTTACTCATCATTTCTTCCATTCACTCTAGCTGCTCAAAAGTAAGTTTTTTTTTTGACATACACAGTTTTCATTCCTTTCTTTTCTGTCTTTTAAATGATTTTTTTGCTTTTTTGTTGTGTAATGTTCTTAAAATCACCCACAACTGCTCTGATCTTCAGTCAGTAGTGTTTAATGCACAAAATCTGTTCTTGAGATGATGGTATATAAATTCAGATGCAATGTGCTCAAGACTATAGTTTGGTTCTTTTTAAATTTTATTCAGTTTCTGCTTGAATTTCCATATACACCATTGATGATGCATTCCAGGCTTGGTGTGTGCCCTTGTCTTGATGAATGATATTGAGGTTTTCCACCACCTCTGCCCAAGATGTAGTAAATTTGAATTCTCTGATTTGATTCCCTGATTGGCCTCTGTGTATGTTGTTTAAAAGGGAATTTACAATGAAAAAGTCACCATAAATTTCTACCATGTGATCATCAGCTTCATTTTTTATCTCCAAAGCCATATTTTCCAACTACCACTCCTGCTTCTTTGTGTCTAACGTTTACATTCCAATTGCCAGGAACCATCAATACAAATTCATATCTATTCCAGCTCTGTGTCATAGAGCATGACTGAACCAGCAAGAGCAGGTTCATCTATGACTAGCTTTTCAAGTAGCTTCTGCGATCCTGGGAAAAATGGAATAACTAAATCATGCAAAAGGCAAGTCAAGGAGGAGGTTTGCTCTAAAAGAGGGAAGCGTGTCATGGGTAACCCCGAGTCCCTTCACAAGAATGAACCCAGGGGGAGACATGAATATGATGCCAAGCAACAAGCCCAGGGTGGTCTCCCTCAGCTTATACCAGAGAGGTCAGCAGCACAACATATACATCTTTATAAGTCCAGAAGTCATCAATGATGGCTGATTGCTTCTGACTCCCCTTCACCATTGATGAGTGGCCAGAGCTGCTTCAGTGCACTCTCCCTCCCCCTGCACCAGTCAATCCTTCCCAGCTCTCCCCTTCTAATCCACTCAGCCCAAACCCCCACGCAGCTGACTGGCCCTTGGGAGCCCTGCAGGGCTAGCTATCTTCAGGAGCAGTATGGCGCAGGCTTCCTCATCACAAAAGCAAAGATTTTTGTCATTTATTTTTTGGTTTTCTTTTTCTTTCCTTCCTCCTTTCTCAGCATACCCGACCCACCTCATGCTCACCTCTTTCCCCAGGGCAGCAAACACATGCACATAACAAGCCCACCCAAAAAGCAGGAATTCCCACCCAAACTTTGGGTTTATGCTTTACTCTTTGTTTCTTATAGTCTCTTTCATTTAAATTCAATATGTATTCGCTATTGACACTCACATCCTCTTTCTGCATGGTCCTACCTCTTTGTAGGTATGCACACCTTCCAGGCAGACACAGGCAAACCACACCATCTCAAACATGGTTTTGTTTGTTCATTTTTAAGCCAGGCTTTTTCTCCCTGGCCCTCAAGGTCACAGAACCACCCAAGTCCGTTCTGTCATAGCAGCAGAGCCCCACATCCACACCCAAGCCACCTTCTCTCTATGTTTTAATTAACAGTTTTATTGGCATTTAATTCACAAAGTCTACAATTCAATAGGTTAATCCTATTCAGGAGAGCTGTACAATAATCACCAGAACTCATCTTAGAACATTTTCTTTGTTCTTGCATTCGTCATTCTTAGCTCCCCATTTCCCACCAACCATCCCTGCCACACGCTCAAGAAACCATTCATCTAGATTTACTGATCCTGGATTCCATAAACAGAAAAGTGTTTTAAAAAGAACACAGAAGCTGCTAGTTTTCTAATAACAACGACAAAGTAAAACAGGCCAATATCTCAATAAAAAAGAAAGCAAACAGCATTAAAAACTAGAACAATTCAAAATGAATCAAAAGGGAGATAGAATAAGGTGTTGAATTAACCTTGTGGTATCTGCGATAGTCCAGTTTCCATGTGTTCTGCACAATAGCCAGGCTACTCACATCCCTGGTCCATGGTTAGAAGGGATTCGCAAGAGGCTTCATCCAGGTGTGTTTCCCCTTCACTTTTTTTTAATGGAAACAACTTTAAAATGGGCCAAAAGGGAGATCAAATAACAAGATATTACATTTTAACCTAATTACATGGGCCATAGTTGACTTTGCAAAGTTCTCTGTCTGATAATGAGGCTATGCACAACCTTCAACGATGGTCAGAAGGAGTTCACTCGAGGCCTAATCTATGCGAGGACCCGGAAAATGGAATTTTGGCTTCTGTCGTCATCCATAGTCTCCTGAAAGGCAGCTTCACAATTTAAGTGCTAATACCATGCCCTCCTTTAAATCTGGTCTGTATTGTTTGTATTGCACATGCTGGTTTTGCTTCATCTTTGTGGACTTAATTGATACCTCACTTAGAAGACTGCTTATTTGAAGACAAGCCTTTAAGACTCCAGACACTCTTACTTCTGCTAGCCAAGGACCATCTAGTTTCTTCACCACACTTTGCTATAGCACCCATATCTTCAGTGATCTCTTCATAAGGGTGAGCATCAAGCAGGGCCAGGCCACAAAAACAAATTGTTCTTTGATTGGGGCTAGGGTAAAGTGTGAGCCTCAAATCCATTCATATATTTATGTTTTACATATGTCTCTAATCCACCTTAGAGACATCATTGTCATTTATGGTACAGTACATTATCAATCATCCCTCTGTCCTCACCATTTTTTTTATGCTTTCTGCTGTCTGTACATATAAATATCTCCCTTTCTTCTTTGAATTTCTTCCCTGTCTCCCCACTTTTTTCCCCTCTCTCTTTAGCTTTCTCTTTTCTGCTTTAACTCTACTTTTTCTACACCTGCACACACACACACACACCACCACCACCACCACCACCACCACCACCACCACCACCACCACCACCACCACCACCAAACACACACAAATCTTCTGGTTTTTTTTCTGGTTTTATTATTTGCTTACATTTTCTCTTGCCCGCCTGCTATCTCTGTGTTAGTCTGGGTAGACTAGAGAAGCAAAAATCATAGACATTCATATTTCATAAGAGAGGTTTATATAAAGGGCAAGTGTACATTAAGAAAGCACCCCAACCCAGTCCAATTCAAGCCCATAAGTCTGACATTAGCCCAAATGTCTGACACCGATCTACAAAGTTCTCCTTAAAATCACAAAACACACACAGTGATTCAGACTGCGGGAGGAAAGCTGAATTAGCTAGTGTGCAAGCATCTCAGTGCTGGCAGGGTCTCCACACGGCTGCCCCAGCACCCAGGGCTGCATTGGGGTAGGTTCATGTGGCTTCTCCTTGGGGATGTCTCACAGGAAATGAGCTTGCCAACTGAAGCAGGGAACTGGTTAATGCAGCTGCACCCTGGTTCGACCATCAGAGAGCACGAGACCAAGAGACAAGAAGGGCGAGGCTCACTGAGCCATTTACCTCTCCATCCTTCCACTAATCCCACATGTGTTCATGGGCCAGTTTGGCACAATAAACCTTAACTATCACAATCTATTTCTGCTCTCTCCCTTTCCTATTGAAATGCACTTCTATACTACCTATAATGTTTGCTCCTTTAAAACACATTTTGCATTACTTTTACAAAGCTTTTGGTCTCTACGCTCATGCAGTCCTGTACTACTGCTACCATTACTTCTACTCTACTTTCTCTCTTCTCCACCCCCACACCACAGCTTTCTGACTTAGCCATCTCTTTCATTTTTTCTTCATTTATCTACTGTGTTTGGGACTCCTATTAAATCTCTCCCTCATAACCCCTACATAACTCATCAACACACACACACCATTAACAGCTAAAATGCAGAAAGAGACCGAGGTGTACATCCCCCAAAATCAAGAAAGACAAACTCAAACAACTGAAAATCCCTCAAACCCAATGGAGAACTCTGAAGTAGATGCCTTAGAATGACCAGAAACAGTATCCAGAAGAATGGTGTTTAGGTTCCCCCAAGACACGTGAGAAACCCTCATGAGAATAACAGAAGAAATTGAAAACTTAAAAACCTTACAACAAAAGGAATTCCAGAAGATAAATAATGAAGTTACAGATTTAGAAAACACAGTAAAAGACCTGAGAAATAGAATGGAAGAAACAAAAAATCGAATCAGTGAGCTTGAAGCCAATCACTCTGACTACAGTTTATGAGAAAAATAATCAACAACAACAAAAAAAGAAAATCAATCTAAAGAAAGCCTGAGAATCATGTGGGGCACTATCAGCAGAAATAGCCTATGTCTCAGCAGGATCCCAGAACAAGATGAAACAAACAAACAAATCTACAGAGAAAATAGCAAGAGAAATCATGGTAGGAAGTTCCCAACATCACAAAGGAAGAGAAAATGCTGTTTAAGAAATTGAGAATAATACTTTGAAATAAACCTCACCAAAGAAATAAAAGACCTGTACAAAGAAAGCTACAGAATATTACTGCAGGAAACCAAAACAGACCTACATAAGTAGAATATCCATGTTTTTAATATTGTGCATATGTGAATGCTTCCTAAAGCAATTTGTAAATACAGTGCAATTCTGATCCAAATCCCTTTGTCATTTATTTTTTTTATTTTTATTTTTTTTATTTTAACAATTTATTGGGGCTGATACAATTCTTTTCACAGTTCATACATATACATACATCAATTGTATAAAGCACATCTGTACAGTCTTTGCCCTAATCATTTTTTTCTCTTTTCTTCTTTTACATTTTATTAGGGACTCAAACAACTCTTACCACAATCCATACATATACATACATCAATTGTATAAAGCACATCCATACATTCCCTACCCCAATCATTCTCAAGGCATTTGCTCTCCACTCAAGCCCCTTGCATCAGGTCCTCTTTTTTTTTCCCTCTCCCTCCCCATTCCCCCCTCCCTCATATGCCCTTGGTAATTTATACCTCGTTATTTTGTCATATCTAAATGAAAAAACTCATTATTAAAAAAACCTCATTTTCATATAGAGGACAGAGAGACCAGGATAAACAAAGAATTCCATAAAAAGAACAATAAAAGAGAAGGCCTCCACTACTTGACCCCAAAACTTCTTACACAGCCGTAGTAGCCAAAACAGGCTAGTACTGGAACAGTGATAGATACATAGACCAATGGAATAAAATAAAAAAACTGGGAAATAAATGCATCTCCCTGCAGGCAATTGATTTTTGACAAAGGACCCAAAACATTAAATGGGAAAGGGCTGCTGCGATGGTGCTAGAAAACGGGATCTGCAGCTGCAGAAGAATAAAACAGAACCCATACCTCTCCCCGTGCACAAAATTGAACTCAAAATGCATTGGAGACCTACATGGAAATCCTAGAACTGGAAGGATCATCAGCGAGAAAATTGAGACGAACTTAAGGGCCCTATTGTAGCTCCTATACACACTACCAAATATAAGAAACAAGCACAAAATAGATGACTGGGACCCACTAAAAATTAAACACTTATGAACATCAAATAAAAATTTTAAGATTACTTTTGTAGCTAAGTGTTCATCTGTAATTTTCCCCATTCTGCTTAGAATTATAGCACATTCATATTTTACAAAACTATGTCCATTTTATCATTACTTCATGAGACATGAAAGTAAATTTCAAAGCTGTGGGTTTCTCTACTCCCTTAGATAACGAAGCGCGAGGAAGGGGAGTTTCGCGTCTGGAATAGTTATGAACAGGTGTATGCAGCACGCACAGAGGGGCAGGAAAAGCAACCAGCAGTCAAGAAACAAACACATGGTCCTACAACACCAAGGGCCCGTTCTTTGGCATGAGACTTCCTGCCAGAGGAAATCGTTTTTGGTCCCATGCTCTAGATCTCTAAGAGGAAGCCCAGATTTCCAGGATGTAAACAAGGGCCGGACAAAAAGTTGAGAGACAAGAGGATACTAAATGTGAGTCTCTGCACTCTCCACGTGCTGGCCTCTGCGTTTTACCCACGAGGCCCTATTAGGAGCAACTAAACCAGACAAAATGTAGAAATATAATTTATTGTTATCAGGGCATCACCCAGAAACAGCAGGCCTCTAGTTACACAGGCTTTCTTTCTTCTACAGAGAGTTGTTGTTGTTTGCCATCGAGTCAGTTCCAGCCCTTAACGGCCTTAGGCACAGTCATAGAAGGAAACCCTGCCCGGTCCAGTGCCAGGCTCACAAGTGTTCGTCTGCTTGCGGCCATTGATTTCCATCTCCTCGAGGGCCTGCTTCTTTTTCATTGTCCATGTAATAAACCTCTCAGATCTTTCTCGAGAGAGAGAGTAAAGCCTTTTAGATAGTCTTGGCTTGCGCTGCAAGCTCCTCCCACCACTACCTCCCCCAGACACCCCACTATGGGACAGGCATGATTAGGTGCTGCTTCACTTCTCACGGGGAGCGCTGTTGGTGCTGTGGTGTGAGGGTTGACTTGCGAGCCCTCCAGGCTCCCCGCAGTAGAGAGAGGAGGCTGTGGGCTCCTTTAAAGGTGAGCCCCCACTGCAAACCGTGAGGGGCAGATCTACCTTGTGCTGTCTGAGTTGGGCTAGCCTCATTGGCAGAGGGTTTCTGAGTCAGATTCCACTCCATGCGTGTACGTTTATGAATTGGAATTGACTTACTAGTAGTGGCTTATGGTCACTTCTTATTGCTGACTTCTAGATTTGCAACAGTTTTTGTCATTGAAGGTCATTCAGGAGGATAAAGATATTATTTCCGGGACAGCTGGGCCTAGTGTGCCCCTTACTCGGGTCTTGCCCTTATTTGATTTAATTGATTCAGCATTGGGGGCTATCCTCACTTTTATGATTAAGCTGCTTCATCATTCTGCTTACTTTTTCCCCCTAATGTTTTCAAAATCGGCCCTCAACAGTTTCTTCTAAATTTACTATTTTAAGAATTCAATTTTCTTTTTTAGTTCTTAATATTGGCATTTTATTTTTCTATGATTATTTCTTTTTCTTTGACATTTTATTATTTAAAAAAACATATTATTAGGGACTCATACAACTCTTATCAAAATCCATACATCTGTCAATTGTGTAAAGCACATCTTCAATTTTCTAGAAAATTTTAACTTTCTCCTCCTTTTGTATCATGTATTACGCATCAGATCAATAGTTTCCACTCAACATGAACATGTATTTCCTCTTTGTTCCCAGTAATGTGAAGAGGCATGGCGAGGAAATCAGCACTGCAGGTTTCAGGAACATTTCAAAATTGGCTACTGCCAACGAACTTATTGAGCTAAAATGAAGGGCATCATGAGGGGGCAGAGAGATGAGAGGGCCTTATGATCAGCATCGGCCAAGAAACGAGAATGCAGAGGAAAGCTATTTTACCTTCTGCTAGAAAACCTCTCCATTATTCCTTACAGACTACAAACTGGACCTTTTCCCAGTTATGAAATTAAACCTACTAGGATGAAATCAAGATGCCACCCTTCACAATCGACCAGTACTAGGAAGGTGCCAACCATTACTCAAGAGCCAAAGTGACTCGCCACTCGGAGAGAGTCACAATCCTGTTCTCTGTTTTCTGCTTTCCTCTAAGAAACCTCTGAATTAAAGTTCTAGTCTAATGTGGCCAAGCCACAGAGCCAGGCTTCAATTCTACTTCTTACACCTACCATGTGCCACTGAGGGAGGGACCCTTCTGGAATATAATGTCTCCATGGCGAACACCGGTAATAATATTTTACACACTGACAGGTTATATAAAAATGATATATCATAATACTCATAAAGGCCAAGCAGACACGTAAGGTCACTAAAAAATACTGGTTCTCTTCCGACTTTCCCCAGGGAGCCATTTAGTGTTTAGGAACATCTCACCTTTATGTACAGGTGATGACCTGTAGACCAGGTATATTAAAGCACAGGAAATGTTCATCGCTTCTTCTTGTCTTCATTCACATGATGGAAGGAGGGACCCAGTCCTATGTGGCATTTAAAAAGTTTGGAAGCTGTCTCTTCCATCACCCAAATTTTAAAAAAATCAGCATCAGTAATTCTTCTTGGACCCATCAGAAAAGTGAAGTCCCAGGACGAATTGCCTCCCAAAGGTGAGAGGTGCTAAAAGGTTGATATAGAGAATCACTGATTACTTACACCAAAAAAACCCCTGTGCCAAATCAAGTATCAGGGAGGAATGCTTAAAAGTTGAGCCTTTCCTCCAGTCAAAGGAGACAGGTGTTAACTTGGGTGAAAGGGAATGCAGTAAACAGTAAGAGGGAGGTTGGCCAACAACACGCTGAGGCTGGGTAAAGACATTGGCAGGGTAGCAGGAGTTAAAGGCAACAGAGGGAAGTAAATACTCATAAACAAGAGCACGGTTATTGTAGGTCTGTTTATATAACAGCATTCACCTCTATTTCTTCTAACTCTTGAAAACCTAGTGTCTTCCGCTGGCTCACCATCTTTTGCCAACCTCCCTCTTATTGCCTAGCACCACCATTTTAAAGCAGTGCTCTGTACTCCATAACAATGCCCTTCCTTCAGGGAGAGTACTTTTCCGGAGACTAAGTGTCTGTATTAATAACAGGCTCAAACCTAACAGTTGTGAGGTTGGCACAGGGCTGGGCAGTATTGGTCGCTATGAGACAAAACCAAGTGGATAGCACCTAACAACCACCACGTGAGTTTTCTGAGAGTCTAACCCATGCGGGGAACCCCTCAGTAGTGCACATGATTAAAGCATTCCGCTGTTACACAAAAGGTTGGAGGGTTAGGTTCTTCCAGAGGGATTTTGGGAGAAAGCCCTGGCTTTCCACTGCTGAATAAAATCTGTTGTTGAAAACGTTGTAGAGCAAATTATATACTCTGATGGATGTGAAGTTGCCAGGATTGGTTTGATGATAACTTTCAGGGTTTTGACATCATGGAAACGAATAGACAGATATTCATATTCGACATTGCACACACTCCTTTGGCTTATTGCAAGGTAGCCATGGCAAGCACAAAAGTAAAACCTCATGGTGTTCATTTAGACCCCCAAATCCCAAATTGAAACCCCCTGTCATCCAGTCATTGCTGACTCAGTGTGGCCCCTGTGCATTTCCAAGACTGGGACTATTCACGGGAGTAGAAAGCCCCGTCTTTCTCCCAAGGAGCTGCTGGTGGTTTCAAACAGTCAACCATGTGGATCATGGCTCAACTCAAAACTACTAAACCAACAGGGCTCTCTAGCCAGAGGATCAGAATTGACATATACAATCACAATTTTACTGTAGTGGTTCACATTCCAGTCTTTAAACTTCAGCCTTTCACCTTAATCTTGCCCACTGCTTGAGCCTGACAGAGATACCTTGGGGCACTGGCCCTTGAGGTCAACATCAGTGGGCAGATTGTCATCTGTTTCTTCTCTCAGTGAGTGAGCAGAAATTTAGAGGTTTTCTGTGACTTTGTCTCCTTTGTTTCACATGACAAGGTCCATTGCGACATCAAAGACTATTATGTTATATCTTTTCTTCAGGGATAGAAATTAGTCAAATGACATAGCTTTTCTTCAAGGTTAAAGAGTAAAGAGGCTTAGACCCAAAGCTACTTAACAAAGATGAACTGTATTATGCAGTTTTATCATAATATGTTAGGTCAAAGTCAACTTGGAAGTTGTTCTCCGCATTCTTCACATACTTCTATTTTTCTGTCCTTCTCCCCTCCCTTTCTGGATGCATGTTCTTCGTCTTGTCTAGCTTTTCCTATTACTTGCTCAGTATACAGACTTAATAAGTATGATGAAAGGTTACAACCCGGACAAGACCTTTCCTCATTTTAAGCCACTGCCTCGGTTTGCTCAAATCACTGTCTCTTGGTCTATGTGCAGGTTCTGCAGGAAGGCATGCAATGAATTCTTCTGGAACCCCCTGTTTCACAATGTCATCCGTAATTGGTTATGACCCACAGTTGAATGCTTTTGCTTAGTCAAGAAAACAAAGATATCTGGTGCTCTCTGCTTTCAGCCAAGAACCATCTGGCATTCACAATAATGTCCTTTATTTCATGGTCTTTTCTGAGTCTAGCTTGAATTTCTGGCAGTTCCCTGAGAATAGATTGCCGCCAGTTTCTGAACCTTGAAAAATGCTGACCAAATACTCTTTGGGAATGTGGGGATATGTGTGGGTTGAGCGCCGTAGAATAAATACCTGGAAATGTAACTGCTGTATCACAGAGTGCATGCGTTTAAATTTGCCACTCAAAGATGGTGAACTCTGTTGTATCCCAGTGACCACGGAGAGCGCCTGCTTCCATTTGTAAGAGCAATGTGTTAGCAAACGTGTGATCATAACTGATTTTACAGTTTTCATTTATTTTATATGTGCTAAGAATCAGTACAGTCTTATATATTTTTAAATAATTCTATTTGTTTTGTTTGCTTGTCTCATTTTCACATTAAAAAAATATTTTCCTTACTGGTTTGCAAGAGCAAATATTTTCCAGTGTTTAGTTTGTACATGGTTTATAGTATTTTTCCACACAGATTGCAAAATTTTTGTTTGTGTTATTTAAAATACTAATTTGTCATTTCAAAACATTTGACATTTTTCTCTGAAAGTTTTTCCATCTTTTGTGATCATATGAAGAGGGACCTTTTGTAAGGGGTTTAATTTTATTTTCACTTAAATCTTTAATCCTGCTAAAATATTTTGTGGTAGAGGACAAGACAAGAATCTAACATTTTCCAGATGATAGAGTTATTTCACTCTGTTTATACAATAATCTGTTTTCTCCAATAAGAAGATTTATGTGTAATTTACCTATTTATGTACTCAGTTATGTCTAAATGATGTATAGCTCTATTTGTAGGTAAATCCTGATGTGTTTTATCATTTAGTTTAATTTTACAAGATACCCTATATGGTTAGAAATGTGTTTAGCAAAACATTTGCTTTTATGCTTTACTGCTGATTGGCTGGATGCTTTACTACTATCTGGAAAGAGCTCTGTATCTCATATCATGCTGAAGAAATTTCATATTCTCTGCTACTCACTGAGTCAGCATTAACTCCATGGCAGGGAGTTTGGTTTGGGGTTTATATACTACTTGATTGAACATATTTTTCATATGAATTTAACAATCATCTACATCTTCTTTGTGCCCTCAGTAGTTATTGGTATGTTGATTAGGTGTCGACTAATCAACAGTATCAGTTTAGAAGAACTGGAATTTGTATTGGGTTTTCCTGTCCAAGAACACATCATTTAAATGTATGCACATCTTCCTTTAGGTCTCTCAGTCACTCTTGGGGTTCTGAAACATTTGTAATTGAAATATAGCCCAGAGATGGGAAAATACAAAAATCAAGAATCTACCGTTAAATAAAGTATCACAATGTTAGCATACCAATTTATCTCCCACCTGGGGGGGGGGGGAGGGGGAAGGGGGACATTTCCAACATTCCAGATAGTTCCATCCTATCTTTTCCCAAATTTCACTCTTCTTCTTCCTCCAAATGCAACCATTATTCTGATTTTCAACATAAGAATATTATTTTCTTGCTTTTGAATTGTATCTAAACAAAATCATAATTATTCAATATTATGTTTGTGAGATCCGGACAAGCCTGTTTGTTCCTCTTCATTTCAGCATGGTATAGTCTAGTGCATCAACATGCCACAGCTGTATTGCGTCCTTCTTTTGACCTTTTCCCCCAGTTGAAGGTTATTAGCACGAGTGCATAGGCGCTTGGATGCAGCCATGTCTTTGGAATACTGGGAAGTGTAAATGCTGGGTCATATAAATCTAGTATGTCATGCTGAATGGTTTCCCAAAGTGAGTGAACTAATTCACACTTCAACTAATTGTGTAGGAATTCCCATTACTCACATGTATCACCAGCCTGGGCATTGTTTTCCTTCTTAGTTGTAGCCAGTCTGGTGACTGGGTAGAATTATAATATTGTGGTTTTAATATTTTTTTTGCTGATTACTAAAGTAGCTGAGCATCTTGTGATATTTTTGGCAAGTTGGATAGCCTCTTTTGTAAGTATTCTTAAAGTTCTTTAAACGTCTCTTTCCTTTTCTTATTTATGTATGGACATTATTGAGTTTTAAAATATGTATTATATGCTTGTTACGATTATGCACCTATTTTAATGGTTGCTTCAAATGGGGTATATTCTACGCCCGTATTTTCTGGTTCGGTTTTGTGTCTCGGCAGAGGGAAGGCAGAGCAATTTTTTATTTTTCTGTGGGGTAGAAGACTCTTTAAAGGTATTTTTTTTCTTTGCTCCTTCTACTAATGTCAAAATCCACTTTCACTTTGTCATTTCCAGTTCACCAAAGGAGCTTACAGGTCATAATGGGCACTTAGCTGCTCCAAGCTTAACCTCTCAACAGAGAACTAGTTTGTACGCGGACTGGTGCTTTGACATAAATACCAGTCAGTAAGGACACTTTTAAGCGTGATCGATACAAATGCTGCCTTCGTAGCTGACTCTGCCACAATAAAATGTCTTGCCGTCTGCCCACTTACAGAACTAAGGCCACTCAGACCTGTTTTGAAATTACACACTCTAGCCTCTGGGATGAATTCATCTCCTGGCAGAGAAAGTCCTGGATCCATAATTTGTTTCAGAATGAAGGATTTTGTCTAATTGTGAATTCTGCTTTAACCTCCTAACTCCAGAGTGTCTGATCATCAAAACTCATATTTTACCACGGTAAACAGTTGATTCTCTCTCATGTTCTCTTGAGTTTCTGCCTAGGCTCCTTATTTTACTTCATGGGTGCTTCGGGGCACAGTGGTTAATAATTGGCTGCTAATTGAAAGGTCTGCCCTTGAAACCCATGGTCTCTCCATGGGCAGAAAGATGTGCCAGTCAGCTTATATAAAAGATTGCACTCTTGGATTCCCTTTGGGGCAGTTTTATCCTGCTATAGGGTCACTATGAATTTGAATCTACTTGATGACATGTTATTTTTCATTTTTCTTCTTCTTACCCTATGCCCAACTTCTCTCAGCTCCCAATTAAATTTTAATTTCAGACATACAACTCACTTCTTTTCAATGCACTCATTCTCTGACATCCACTGGATTCTGACTCATGGCGACCCTGCAGGACAGGGTAGAACTGCCCCTTTGGGTTTCTGAGACAGCAACTCTTTACCGACGCACAAAGCTCATCTTTCTCCCAGTGAGTGGCCAGTGATTTCAAACTGCTGACCTTGCAGTTAGCAATCAAGTCCAATACCACCGGGTCCGCAATTTTTAAATATCAATATGTCCCAATTAATATTTTGGATATTCTTACTAAAAACATAGTCTTGTATATGAAATTCAAATCTGCATTTTTATTTTCAGAATCTGGCAATACTACTTGGACATTTTTGGGAAATATCTGCACTTTTTCAACAGACATTTTGCTTTGATTGATTTGTAGTGGGTCTTGAGCCAAGTGTTTATATTAAAAGTTCCCTAGGTACTATCAATGTGTGGTCAACGTTGAAAACCATGGCTCTTAATTTCATAGGACTGCTATCTCCCCAGTAAGCTAGTTCACCTGAGTGCTCACCTAGTACTTAGATCCTGTCTCTGACTTCCTGGCCTTTCCATCCCTCCCTCCTTCCATCCAACTATCGATCTTTTCATTCATCCATTCAATATGTGGCATCAAATATGTGGCTCTTGAGGCTTTGGATTACATTTCTGAACATATTTTGAATAAATATAAATGATCATTTATCAAAAATATATCAGAAGAAGTCAGGAATGTTTTTATATGTGAGAGATGAAGAGGTGAAAAATGAGGATGAGGAGAGAAAGTAAGTCATGTTTCTAAAACCTTCTAATTAATCTTTAATTCCATTTAATCAATTACATAAAGACAATAGTTTATTAAATGTTTCCAATTGTAAGTATTTCCATAGGAACTGACCATAGATTTAGTCTTAAACTATTACAGCCATCTTTGATGCAAATTAAGTACCCTTGAAGCATTTTGCCCATTAAACCCATGTTAGTACTTAGAGATGGCTCCTATACAGTGTACAAATGATCATTTATCATCCTATCCAGTGTAAAAGTGATCATTTTTATCTTCTTGCCAGTTGGAGGGAGCTAATCTTAAATTTGAACAACTGCTCGGTTTCTCGTACCTACTGTGAATATTGGACTACAATATCATTAAAACGGAACTAAGAGAGCAGTAAACAATTTTCCCTAAACTAGTCATGTCCCAGGAGCTTGTCAAATATTTTATAAAATTCCCCTAAAACACACTTCCTGAATGTTGTGATCACAGCACTGGAGCATTGCAGTAAAAACATGGACAGAACTATAAAAAAAAAACCCAAGAACGTTTGCCAAGTGTGTTATGATGCAGTGCGCGGTCAGGGTAGTTTCTGAAATGAAGTATTTGGTTCTCTTATAAAAAAATGCATGTGCATTTTAGAAAGCTTTATGAATTTCAGCTAAGAGAAACGTGCATTTCAATTTCTGAATTGTAGTTTATCAAATACAAATGTTTGCAGTAATGGAATGATCCCTCTGATTTTCAGAGTTTTGTGTGTGGAACAGACTTGATAGACAATATTTCTAATATTTCTACATGTCAGGCATTTTAGAAATAGGATTACTTAGAATTCTGTCCAATGCAGTGGACTCGTTTTATAATTATTCAAATTTCAGGAAAGCGCTGCTTTTAATATACAAGGAGTAACATCAATGAGAACTTCATGAACATTTAAGACTTTACAGAGTAAGAGATGTTATTGATGACTATATTAATGTAAGACTATTAATAAGGAATCACCCTAAAACATCGGCAAGGCGATCAGAAGAGAATATTTCAGAAGCAAAGGTCTTTGTGGATGATCTCCATTCAGCTTGATGATTGGACTACCTCAGAATGACACCCGGGTCTGGACACAGAGGCAGCACAAAGGGCTTGTGCCCATTGGTGAGCCACACAAGCCCCTCCACATGAGTGTCCCGATTTTTTCATTTAATATAAAAGGATGGCGATGATGACAATGATAATAATAATGACAACATCTGGCTCACAGGGTTTTCGTGAGGATTGAATGAGAGAACGTGAACGGGCTTTGAGAAGTTCGCGCGAAAGTTCCATGCTCTTTGACGTTTTCCAGGCACGTCTTAAAGCATCGTCCTATGTCCAGTATCTGGCCGTGTCTGGTCCTCAATAGATGTTAACTACTGATATTTTTCGATGGTTCCCAATGATCTGATCCTCAACCAATTATGAGGTCGTCCCTGTGTGGGGACAGGATGATGGAAGGCCAACTCAATGGCAGCTACCCCAAATCGGACACAATTGATACTTCTGCTGTTGGCAACCCAGTGACAAAGCAAAAGTGACGGGGCTGCTTTTCCAGGCATCCCAGGAATTGTATCCACACCTAAACCCACCGTAGTCCCTTCTTGACTCCAATCACCCTCGTTGTAACACATATCTCCTTTGCTTTCTCGGCATTAAAGTGAGTCTTTTCACTCACTTCACGTTTCATGCCATCCCTTTCTTAAAAACCATTTTATTGGGGCTCGAACAACTCGTATCACAATCCATCCCTCCATCCATTGTGTCAAGCACATTGCACACTTGTTGCCACCATCATTCTCAAAACATTTGCTTTCTACTCGAGCCCTTGAATATCAGCTCCTCATTTGTCCCCTCCCTTCCTGCTCCCCCCTCCCTCATGAACCCTTGATAATTTATAAATTATTATTTTGTCATATCTTACACTGTTCGATGTCTCCCTTCACCCACTTTCATGTTTTCCATCCCCCATGGAGGGGTTATTTGTAGATCCTTGAAATTGTTACCTCCTTTCTACCCAACCTTTCCCTTTCCCTCCCGGTATCGCCACTCTCACCACTGGTCCTGAGGGATTCATCTGTCCTAGATTCCCTGTGTTTCCAGTTTCTATCTGTACCAGTGTACATCCTCTGGTCCAGTCAGATTTGTAAGGTAGAATTGGGATCATGATAGTGGGGGGAGGAATCATTTAAGAACTAGAGGAAAGTTGTATGTTTCATCATTGCTACCCTGCAGCATGGCTGGCTCATCTCCTCCCCGTGACCTTACTATAAGTGGATGTCCAGTTGAGTACAGATGGGCTGTGGGTCTCCACTCTGTACTCCCCCTCAATTATTATGATATGATTTTTTGTTCTTTGATGCCTGATCTCTTCAACACCTCGTGGTCACACAGGCTGGTGTACTTCTTTTATGTGGACTTTGTTGCTTCTGAACGAGATGGCTGCTTGTTTACCTTCAGGCCTTTAAGACCCCAGACACTATATCTTTTGATAACCAGGCACCATCAGCTTTCTTCACCACATTTGCTTATGCACACCTTCATGCTATCACTCCCCCCCCCCCCCCCCCCGCTCACTTGCTGTATTTTTCTTCTCGTCTCTTCCCAGGGGTGTCTCCATCGTTTTTCTGTTTCTAAGATATGTACTTATAGTTAGCTAGAGATAAATTCACCTGGGCTATTCCCAACTGCTTCTCCTAGACAGTGATGGTAGGAGATCACATTTAAATAGCAATTGCTAAGTGTTAGATATGCCTCTAAAGCAGTGGTCCTCAACCTTCCTAATGCCCCGATCCTTTAATAGAGTTTCTCATGTTGTGGTGACCCCCCCTCAACCATAAAAGTATTTTTGTTGCTACTTCATAACTGTAATTTTGCTACTGTTATGAATCAGGTGACCCCTGTGAAAGGGTCATTTGACCCCCAAAGGGTTTGCAACCCAACGGTTGAGAACTGCTGCTCCAGAGGCTGTGTATCTATTAATTTTATCCTTAGGATTCCATGTGTGAGAGTTAAGGTTTATTGTGCCAACCTGGCTGATAAACACATGTGGGATTAATTGTAGAGCAGAGACAAAATGGCTTGGTTGGCCTTGCCTTTCTAGTTCTCTAATGGTCAGACCAGTGTATGCCTTTCTTAGCTAGTTCTCTGCCTCAGCTGGCAAGGCTCACTTCCTGTAAGACATCCCTGAGGAGAAGCCACATGGACCTACCCCGATGCCAGCACCGAGATGCTTACACACTCACTGATTTGGGTTTCTTCCTGCAGCCGATGTCATTGCGTATGTTTTTCGAGTTTGAGGAGGACTTTGTAGATCGGTGTCAGACATATGGACTAATGTTGGATTTATGGACTTGGAGTAGACTGGGTTGGGATTCTTTCTGAATGTACACTTACCTCTTATATAAAATTCTCTCTTATATACATATGAGTTTCTGTGGGTTTGTTTCTCTCATCTATGCAGGCTAACACAACACGAGATAAGCAATTTTATCTACTCTACTTTATAGGTGAGGAAATGAGGGCCCCGAGAGCGTAAACACATTGCTCATGAGCATACAGATTAGCAGAGTCAGGATCTGAAGTCCAGCTTGAAGGTTTGGACTGCCCAGACACACTGCAGAAGAAAGGCCTGGTGAAAAGTCAGCCATTGGAACCTCCGTGGAGGGCAGTTTTGTGCTCATAGGCAGGAGGTCAATGTGTCAGAAGCAACTCGGTGGCCACTTTTTTTGCCTATTGAACTTCAAAAGCAGAATGCAGTAACACTTAGACCTCATAGGAGTAAAACTGGTTCCTCAGCTGTTTGCTCCTCCCAACGTGCAGAGGAAGCATTGAGGCTTAGTGATTTTTCAGGAGGGTTGTGCCCTTTTGCTTCTCAGGACTATAACCCGTGGAGCCGATCCCAGCTTCCTCTGCCTCAGTAAAATGAGAGATCCTGGTTGACTATGCTTCGATCTCTTTGTTCACGAAGTCTAACAGGCTCTGTTATTGCCAGTGCCCTCATTGATTGTTGGCCCTGGTGAGCCTCTGCAATAACAGAAGAAACAGCCAGACTTTGCTTCAACACATCTCCAGAAAGATACAATCACTCTGGTTACTGACTTTATGAATTGAGGAACGTTGGGGGCAGGGTGTTTGAGAAGTCCTACGTTCTAGTTTGTCCGTGGAAGAAGGTAAGTTAGGACTTCTGACTTCCTCCTGCTTTGGGAGCTTATGGGAAGGACTTGAAGGAACCTGTAAGGGTAGAAGGACCAGCAGATTTTCATCATTCAAATACAGATTTTCTGTAATCAGTACATGAAAAAACGGGATTTCAGCTTCACTTCTGGCTGCATTTTGGCCAACCACGAGTGCCTTCAGACTCATCGAAACCAGGGTGTCTTCTTTGTATGGTAGGTTGCGGGCTTCTTTAGGGTTGGGGCTAATAAGCACTTGGAATTTGTTGGCTACAATCTAAAAACAGATGGCTGCAGGATTTTTTTTTGTTTTGTTTTCTCTGTCCCTCTCGAAAACTAGCTTCATTGTTTGTCCTCTAGTTCTCATGGCAACCCCCAAATCTGTTAGACTTCTTTTCCTCACAAAACCAAATCAGCAGAGCTGTCAGACCAGTTGGACCCGTGTGCTGGGAGCTTGCGCTTTCATTGTATGTCTCTAGCGGCTAGAGTCTGCCCTGTTGCTGAACCCTATTACACTACATGATATATATAGTGATAGATGAAGAAAAATCACCTAAAAGTAATCCTCTTCGGTGCACACACTCACTGCCATCAGGTCCATGCCGACTCACAGTGACTCTATAGGACAGGGTAGAAGGGGGCACAGTGCCGGGAGACTGTCACTCTTTTAGGGGAGTATAGAACCCCGAGTTTCTTTGGAGGAGCTGCTGCTGGTTACGAACAGCTGACCTTGAAGCTAGCAGCCCAAAACATAAACACGTGCAATTTAAAATATTTTCCATTGCTTTAAGGAAATGTCTTTACAATATCAAACGTTTGGTAAGAAAAGCCAATATTGCTCCGACGCAATGACTTCCTTCCACAGATGGGACTTGCTGAGACCCATCTTAGATTCCCTTCACGTGTTACAAGTTGGTCATCTCAGCAATTTCAGCAATGATGTCATGGCATGCTGTCATTCTCAAGACACGCGTGTTCAGGAGCAATGCAATAAAAATGAAGCAGAAATTGTGGTTCCGGACATGTTAATTTCAGAAAAATCTGATTTAATGATGAAAGTCATCCAATTCCACCGTCCCTTACACATCCCTTCAGCTAGTAGATGATGACACTTTAAAGATTTTCACTGTCATCTAAACATAGAATGTGAACCTTCTCTAAATGCATATTTGCAATGTATGTTAATTGCTATCCCTTTTATCTGACACCTCATGGCAGATGAATGAGTTCTAGAAAAAGCGACTTATGGCTCCACGTGGATAAGTCTGTAAAACTGTGGGCTTATAGAAGCCTACCCTTACACATGGTCAGTTATTGGGGTTTAAATGAATAATAAGATCAAGTGTTTATTGGCAAATCTCTGCGTTAAATGTCTAGGTTTTCCTTGTCTGGGTGAATACATGAGATTCAATCAATAATCACAGAGACTAATCATAGTTGGAAAATTACCGTATGTTCAGAGATGATGAAAACTGTTACTCTATATAGCTAGTGTGATTGACAGGCCGAGGGTAAAAGGGGAAGAGTCCTGGCGGAAGCAGAGTAGTTACGGCCGCTGGGTCGGCTTGACTGATGGCAGTGAGTATAAAATGGTTATTTACAATTAAAAAGAATTCCTGGTGGTCCTGGACCTATTTGGGGGCTGTTAATGTTCGCATTCATAGATTACCTAGCACCAACACGGTCTTTGATTGTTGTTATTGCTATGAACAATCTTGCAACTTATTTGGTTAAATGGGGGGGAAAAGGATATTGTGGTGTAAATTGCAATTATTTTTGTTCCAAAATCAGATATCTACAAATAAACCAAGAAATAAGTAAATCAGTTTCCCATGGTTCTGGATGAAAGGTTACTGAGGTAGTTAGTTTATCGTGCCAACCTGGTCAATAAACACATGTAGGGTTAACCGAAGGGCAGAGGGATAAAGGGCTCAGTGAGCCTTGCCTTTTGAGTTCTAGGGTCTCTTGCGTTGTGATGGTTGGACCAGGGTGCAGCTGCATTAGCCAGTTTCCTGCTTCAGCTGGCAAGGCTCACTTCCTGCAAGACATCCCTGAGGAGAAATACCATAGACTTACCCCGATGCAGCCCTGGGTGCTGGAGTAGCCATGTGGAGACCCCTGTCAGCACCGAGATGCTTACACTTTCACTGATTGGCTTTCCTCCTGCAGTCGGCGTCATAGTGTGTGTTTTGTGAGATGGAGGAGGACTTTGTGGGTTGGGGTCGGACATATGGGTTAATGTTGGACTTGTGGGCCTGGGCAGCACTGGGTTGGGATGTTTTCTTGATGCGCACTTACTCTTTATATAAAACTCTCTTTTATACATGAGTTTCTGTGGATTTGTTTCTCTAAAGTATGTAGACTAACATAGTTACCAAGGTGACTTTGATGGGCTATGGGGAGTAACAGTGTTTCCTTGTATGTGCGGAATTTAAGTTAAATTCCTTTGCCATTAGTTTTCATGTGTTTTCCTATCACAAATGAAAGGATCTGTGACAGTAAGGGCACAGGAGACTTGTTCCATTGTCTGGGTGAAACTGTCTGACCCATCAGTTGTTTACACAGATTGTGGTGTATCTTGGTAGCCTTTTCTTACCTTGTAATGCAATCTTAGAATTTGGTAAAATCAAGTAGATAGTCCTTTAAAGATGAGCGAAGAAAGGCAGACTAACATGAGTACAAGGCTGAATTTGAAGACAGACAGACTTGAATTCAAGTTCTGGTTCTTTCACTTAAGACCTCTGTACCTTTGGACAAGTCATTAACTTTTTAACCTCAGGTTCCTCAGATGTACAAAGAGATCAACATTAGGCTTCTCTCAGAAGATTTTTGTGAGGATCAGGAAGCTAATGCAAGTGAATTCTTTAGTACATTGCCTGCTCTTTACACACATTTAATAAATGCCTAGTAAAGCTACAAATTGCAAAAAAGTTGAAATTGTCAAGGATTTTGTCTTACTTGGATCCTCAATCAAAGCGCCTGAAGCAGCAGGCAAGACCAGACCTCTTTAGAGTATTGAAGAGCAAAGATGTGGCTTTGAGGACTAAGGTGCACATGACCCAAACCATGGTATTCTTCATTGCGTCCTAAGCATGGGAAAGTTGGACACGTGGTGCTGGACCACAAACCATGGGCTGCTGTAAGGACAAACCGATCTGTATTGGAAGAAGTAAGGGTCAAGTGCTCCTCAGAGGCAAGGATAGCAAGACTTTATGGCACACACTTTGGGCATATTGTCAGGAGAGACCACTTCCTGGAGAAGGACGCCATGTTTGGTAAAGTGGAGGGGTGGCACACCAGAGGAAGGCCCTCAGTGAGCTGGATGCACAGAGTGGCTGCTTCACTGGACTCAGGCGCTGTGCTGTGCAGTGTGTTGTTCTGTTGTGCACAGCGTCCGTATGGGTTAGAGCAGGCTTGATGGCACACAACAACCACAACAAAGCTACAATGAAGAAAGTTAGAGTTGAGTTCGTGCTTTCGTTTTCATATTTCAACTTAAAGGTATTGGCATAGGATATTGGCACTCTAGGACACACAATAGCCACCAGTATTTATTGAGTGCCTTACAGCTGATCAGGTTTTATTCCATGCAGTTAAAAATGCGAATTATCTCATTCATTCTTGAAAACAACCTTAAAGTATAGGTACTATCTATTTCATCTTACCAACAAGATTAAGGATCAGAATGGTCATTGGCTTTTTGTATGATTGTACAGGCAGACTGAGAAATCTGAGGTTTGAATCTAGAGTTGCCCAACTCCACACATGTACCTACTGTTACGTCTTTTGCAGGTGTGGTAATAAATAGAGATAGACTCTCGCCTCTTGGCTTTAGAAAATATTTATATTGAGCGAAGACATTCACACATATAAATGAGAATGACAAGCTGCTACTGCTTGTTGTGGTTTGACTTCTTTAGCAGGCTCAGAGACATTTCAGTTGCTGCGGAAGTTAAGTCATGACAAGGACATTAAGGCAAAGGCCATTTGCCAGGATCGTGCTTACAAGTCTACGCTGGCAGACACCACAGAGCTTCACTCAGAGAGGCAATGTTGATCACTGCCTTCTGACTTGCAGTAATGGGAGACACGCTTATCTCTTCCATAGCTAGTGGACGTCTTGAAAACTAGTGGGAGTCTATCTTTGTATAGAAAAAACCAGGCTGGTAGTGGTAGATATGAATCTAGCTCTGAGTCTATGCACACCCCAACATGTACCAACACTTTAAAAAAGTGACAGACTTACATGTTACCTATGAAGGCATTGACCATCATGAATCTGAATTGAAAGAAGTATAACCTGAATGCTCCTTAGAAGCGAAGTGAGTGAGACTTCCTCTGATCTCCTTTGTAAGTGGTGTCGGGTGGAACCAGTCCCAGGAGAAGGACACCAGGCTTGTTAAAGTAGAGGGACAGCAAAAAAAACAGGAAGCGACTCAATGAGATGGATTGACACAGCGGCTGCACCAATGGGCTCCAACATAGTAACGAGGGCTCATGACCGGGTAGTGTTTCACTCTGGTACGTGGGGAAGGGACGCTACAAGTTGGAACAAACTTGATGGTATCTAACAAGGAAGTATCAACAACAAAACTTCTTGGATGTTTTTCCTTCCTCCCTCTGAGGTATTCTGGGATAAGTATCCTCTCATCACCATTTTCTGCTTCTTCTAGGGACTTCCTATGGGCCATAGGCAGGGGGATGGACTTAGGAAATGGAATCAGATGCTGTATTTTATGTTTAACAAGGAATTTTAGGGATAACGTTTTAAAAGAGACACAATGTGTAGTTTTTAATAGATGGCATTGTGAAGTGTTTCTTACAGTATTCAAGCCAAATATCTTAAATTGAATTTTATTTTAGTTATTAATTTTAAAATTTGACTTGAACATTCAATACTTCTGTGGACGATAGCTGCATTTTCCATGACAAACGTATTGTATTTTAATCAAAAGTTCTACTGTGCTTAATTTCTATTTTGTTATAACATAGGAGAAGCAAAATTATTTTTTAACTTCATAGAAACAACAGTAAAGCTTAGGGAGAATTCAGCAGTTACTGAGAGATATAAGCTTGATATTTCTCTGGCTTTCCAGCATTCCTTCAGTATTTGACAAAAAGCCTGATTCCCAGCAAATGTCCAAAAAATATTTGTTGAATGGGTCAAGTTTTGCCATAAACTAAAATGACCCTGAGTCCAGATTGGAATTTTGAGAAGGGAAAATTTGAGCCTTATTTCATGGGCTAAGTTAATGGAGTCAAACCGAAGATACATAAAAGTAGACAAGAAATGAATGGGTAATTTACAAACATTTATATTTCAGTGTTAGGAAATATGGTAATATTAGGAAAACAGTTAAGACAAGGATGTGTACAGAATTGATTCTCTCAGGCAATGAACGCATTACAGATTACAGTTTAACAAGATTAAACATCACATACAACCTACACGTATGACAGACAAGGCTTCTGATTTGATAATAACATATCATCAGTTATACACGTGAGAAACATTGTCAGTTCAATTTGGGGTTATGAAATATATAATTTTATACATTTCAAATTACAACAGATCTTGGGCAGCATGCAGGGAAGTCATTTATTGTACATTTGTTAGGACCCACCTTGCAATAAGTTTCCCTTTTTTTTTTTTTGGTCGTTAGATTGATAATATAGAAACCACTGAAGTGATAGTATAGTTGAAGTCAGTAATTGTATTTACTGGCCGATAGAGAGTATTTTGTAGTAAAATGAAACTCTGAATTCATTAACAAAATGCACAGTGATCAGAAACTCAATTCTGTAAAAACTGTTTTCCACAATGAACGATCGTTTATTGGCAATACAGCAGCTGCGAGAAATGTGAGTTCTGAGAGCTGGTTGTACAGAACAGCAGAGATTGATCTTTCTGCGGAGTCACATGGTTACAACCAAGATGCTCACCGTTGGAAACCATGGATTATGACAGTGGTGCTATACAAACGTCACAAATATTTGGTGTTTCAGAGTGTGAACAAAAATGATGCTATGATATTCCACAGAGACTAGATTAACAGGCAGTGTAATTCACATATATCTTAAGATTTTAAAAATACATTTTTTATACAATCAGTTTCTACTTTCTTCGCTTGCATTCCCTTTGGCCATTTCTGGTCTTCCTATTTGCAGTCCTTAAAGAAACATTGAATCCCTGGCTCGGGCCAAGAGAGTCGATAGAAAACTTCCCCACAGGAATATGGCTGAGTGTACATTGAATCACAGAGTCCACAAATCAACATCTAATTCATAACAGGTTATTTTAAAATTTAAATAATGAAATCTAATTATCTTAAGGATAGCAGTTGGAACAAAATGTTAAGGATCAAAAAATTGTATTTACAAAACACTTGAGTATATATTTTAAATGGCTAGAGCTTGTTAACTGCACACATTAAGCCTCCTTGGTGCATATTGTCTGTTACCTTCTATGTGACATCATTAGACTTCTGAGTTAACTTACATGACATGACTAGGTGGGAAAATTGGGTGGTGATTTAAGTTCATGCAGGTACTTGAAAGGGAACATTTTAATGCCTCCCCTGAGAATAATAAAAAAAAAAGCCTGCTAGTAATGATGAATCTTTCAACTAGGAAGGGTTAGTTTAAGTCCCCAAATGTAACTTTGTACAATATATGCATTATAGGAAAGACTGATGAACTTACCATCAGATGCCTGAATTCTAATCAAGTACTATATACTTGATTTAAGTCACTACACCGTCCATTCCAAGGCTTCTGTGTTTTACATTGGCTTAAAAATATTTTCCTTGGTCCATAGGCATACAAAATATTGATTTTTCGGATATAGAGATTGATGAGAGGTGTTTCTCTTACAGTCACATCTTTAAGAAAAGAAGTTAATCTACAGATCATTAAACAATGGTCTTTGGCAGAATATAAATAACTTCTTCCATCAGTAACATTTTATTTAGGCCATTTTCCTTCTTAATGATATCAAGTCATTTGTACACTGCTATAGCTTAGTAGGAAAACATCATAGAGCTATAAAATATTTGAGATTAGCACATACTCTTTTTGAAAGTAAAATTCGAACTGTATTGACTGATGTTGGAGAAGATATTTTACGTACACATTTCTAACAATTCCACTTAAGATCATGTTTAGTAATAGGAATATAGTTAGTGACGAGGACATGTACATCAAAAATTCCCACAAAATGCTGTCACTGAAGCACAAGAAAAGAATTCCCAGGAAGCTTTGATTGCTATACATTTTATTCCCCTCAGTATTAATATAAGATGCATATGCCTTTCTCTCCCTGTGTGCATTCAAGATGGCAAGTCATATAGATTACATTCACTGGCATGACAGGATGCAAAACAAGAAATTCAGGCACATATCCGAATCTTTTATTGGCATACGGCAATTCAGGAATTTCCAAGTGCTGTGAAGATCGAATTTTGCTTGTTGTTTTATTTTCCAAGCATTAAGCGTATGAACCACAGATACAATCAACGTTAGGATTGCTTACTTTGTGTTACTCCCTCTATTTTCTCCCATTTCTCCTCCTCCTGTCTTTGAAGGTTATTTGTAGTGGGGCCTTTAAACTGGGAATACCAGAGATGAATCGCTGGTCTTTCCTTTTTGCCCTGTGCAGGGAATTTATGATCAACTCAGGTAGAGGAAGCCTCTGGTACCCTTTTCTTTGTGGATTCTCTGTGTGCTGGTTTAAGACGTGTTCAGTTTGGTATTAAAAATTTCCACCAAACTTCTTCAATGGGCAATCATTGCCATTAGTAACCAGAGCAAGGTCAGAGAGAAGTTCTAAATGAGTTTCCCACCGGAATTCTCTCCTTGCCTGTCCTCAGAACACTCTTAGCTGTACAGCAATGCATTTGTGCAAATATACAATATGTACACGACGTTAGTCCCTTCCCTTGCTTAGAAAGCACGTGTTTCTCCAGTTTTCTACTAGCTACAAAAAAAATGAAGAGACGGAATCCAGGGGGAAGTTCCCATCACAATAACAGTTCCGCCAACAATCGTTAGTATGTATGGCTTATTAGAAAAGTGTTAAATTGCACCACTAACGGACAACAATGACCATGAATGGCTCTGAATGGCAGTGCTGTTGGAGGCCTCAAAGCAGTCACCTGTTACCTCCCACGAGCAAGGCCTTACAAGGAACCCCAAGAATAGGAGTCTTAGGAGACGGAATGCCTTACCCCTACAAGTGAGCAGACACATCTCAAGTCCATGATTGTTGGAGATTTCAAGACTTGAGTGAGCAACACAAACCATGGATTGTGGAGAGAGGCCAAAATCGCTGCTGTGACTTTGTCTCCAGGCACAAGAGCATGGATAACGGGGCTCTGTGTTCCCAGGATGGGTCTGGGTAAAGCCCGGGCAAATCAACCCAGATTATTCTAAGATGTATCCGATGGTGAACGTTAGCTTGCCGGCTAACTGCAAAATTGAAGGCACCTGCTTAGTTCCACTAAACCAGCCATTGAAAACCTAATGGATCGCAGATCTTCTCGGCCATGCCTGGCGTGGCTGTGAGACAGAACCAACCCAATGGCAAATGGTTTACTGTGTCTGCTCTCGTACTAGTGTAGACTGAGCCTTGAATAAAAGTTCGCATAAGTGCCACGGGATTCACACAAAGGAGGAGACCAAGGAAGGAGAGGCCTTGCTTAAGTCAGAGCGATTTGGAGACTGGGGATGAGACATGAAAGGTACTTTGGGGAAAGGGCGATGTGAGAATGCGCTCCGAGATAGGAAGTAGACGGCCCAATGCTCAAGCTGTGGCCAGCAACAAGAGAGGCACACAGACTTCAGAGAAACAGGTTGAACACAGGACAGTCCACACCAGGGCTACAGATATGTAATTTACAGCCAACTTTACTTGCCCTTAACATGATATAATTTTGCCCTAATTCTGAAAGGATTGAATTTACCCCTAAACCAAAATGCGTCCTGTCAAAACTCATAGTTGCGGCAGGGTAGAAACCATCCCCTAGAGTAGACAGAGCAGGCCCACCCCATAGGGTTCTCAGCATTGTGATCTTTATGAAAGGATCCCTTGTGGCACAGTGGTTAAAGTGCTCGGCTGCTCTCCCAAAGACCCAAGGTTCAAACTCATCAACTACTCCATGGGAGAAAGAGTGACAGTTGGCTTCCCTAAACATTGAACCCCAAACCACAATCACATCTCACAGGGACCCCAAAGGACAACACAGAACTGCCCCTGTGGGGTTCCCAAGGCCTTCTTTCTTTATCCCGATGGATGCAGAAGGCCTCTGTCTTTGCACAGAGTGGCTGGTGGTTTTAAACTGCTGACCTTGCAGTTAGTAGCCCAACTTGTAAACAACTATGCCACCAGAGATCTCCTCAGTGGTGGCGGTTCTTCTGGGTCCTGGGGTTGCTGAAGGTCGGAGCAAACTTAGCTGCAACAGATCTTTTGAATTTCATGGAAGTTGACTGCCCCATCTTTCTCCCGTGGAGCAGCTGGTGAGTTTGAACTACCAACCTTTCAGTCACCAGTGAAGTGCTTCACCACTGTTCCATCCCTTCCAACAAAATCCACGTCACCGTAACCTTCAATCACCACACACACAGCTTTTAAACCATTGGGAAACCTTTGAGTCTTTTCTTGCACTGACGCAAGGCTGAATAAGAACCACTTGTATCTGTTTGGACTTCCTTACCACATCTTAAGGACCCAGCTAGGCTCGGATCTCCGTTGTACGCCGGGGACTGCTGTATTTTACACCGGTGATTCTAACCCCTGAAAAAGGTCCCATTCCAAAATACACGGCCAGTCTGGCTCTTTCCTACGGGAGGTCTGGAGGGATCATTGCCGTGTTTTTCTCCAGAACGTCACTGTTGAGCTTAGATTCCGGGCTTCTTTTGGCATCCTTTAGAGGGGCCCTGGAGGCACAGCGGTTAACCTAAAGGTTGGAGGTTGGAAACCCCAGGCGGCTCTGTCTGTGGCCTGTCTCTCCCCTTCTGTGGTGATGGATAGCCTTGGGAACTCTAGGGGGTGGGGAGGAGTCTTATAGGGTCTCTAAGAGATGAAATAGGCTTGGTGGCAAGGTTTGGTTTGGTTGCTTTTGCATACGTAAGTATCTTTTCTGGATCCAAGGGAAGGAGAAGGTATGATGAATACTGTCAGCAGATTGTACATGTGAAGAATCGTGTCACCTACATAGTTATCACAAATAAAAATAAGTAGCAAGAGGGTTTTTTTCTGTGTGTAAGCGCATAGTGGTATTTTGAAGTTCCTGAAAACATGCTGTATTTCTATTTGAAATTTGAGAAAACACACATACACACACACACACACACACGTACAACTCATCCTCTTTAGCTCCCTTCTCTCTAAACCAATTTTTCTAAACGGCCCCTTCTTGACTCTCCACTCCTGAACTCTTGCCAATGGGAAAGGCCGTCAAGAAGATGGCAGAGAAATGAGATGACCTCTTCATTCTCTGTAGTCTCCCAGCCTCGTGTGCTGTCTTAGAACACCTCACCTTATAAAGCAAATATTCCCTCAGAACCTGTAATAGTTTTAACTCAGTGAGTCCACACCAGATCTTCAACAGCACAATAGTGTGTCTCTAAGTCTGTGTACACACACACACACACACACACACACACACACACAGAGAGAGAGAGAGATCGAGGGAGGGGGTGGGGGATGGTTAAAGTACAGTAAATGGGCCAGAGCTAATGAACTTAGAGGAAAGGGTCTAAGGTTATTCCCTAGGTCTTGAAATGCAGGCAAAGCAGATCAGCTGGGGGCTTTTAAAGCACTGGAAAAGCTGATTAGAAACCTCTCGGATTTGAAAGCCTGCAACTCAGTTATGCCAGGCAAGAGATCTTTGTAAGGATTAATCTTCCTTCAAGTTATATTTTAAGTCAGTGTGGTGGACATTGTACTGATAAGGATCCCATTAG
This sequence comes from Tenrec ecaudatus, assembly GCF_050624435.1. Lineage (NCBI taxonomy): Eukaryota > Metazoa > Chordata > Mammalia > Afrosoricida > Tenrecidae > Tenrec > Tenrec ecaudatus. The sequence continues at coordinate 31,966,270 of NC_134546.1, forward strand.
GCGAGTACCTTCCTGGGGGGAAGCAGAGTTAAGCGCTGGGCGACATCAAGTTCTTTCGGTTACCCAGGAGGCGATGTCATACATGATTGGTTCACAAACTCATGCTTGCAGCAGAATCACCCAGAGGGCCTGGGGAAACCCGCACTGTTGGATCCGGCCCCAGAATTTCTGGTTTGGACTTGGGTCACCGGCGAGACCCAGGAATTGGCCATTTTAACAGATTTCCAAATGAATCTGATGCTACTAGTCTGGCGCTTAAACTGGAAGGACCACTGAGTGAGATCATCTTAAAGCATCCTTTCATGACCCAGAGCACCCTAATTCCAATCTCAAAACATGACCTTGGCCAGCCCAAGGCAAGGGTCACTATTGGATCTGGATCCCCCCATCCCTACCCCCATGTCAAGACATTCTAATAAGACAGTCAAGGAGCCAGCTATCTCGGTTCCCCTGTAACTATAGAGAAGGTCGAGGTTCAGAAAATGTCAACACACAGAGCCAACCTGTGACTAAGCTATGACTTGAACTCAAGTTCTAACTCATGACCTTCCTATGGAGGCATGCGGTTGCTGTGTGTGAGTGAGCTGGAGTGCAGAAAAGGTGAAGGATGGAGGTTTCTATGATTTCTCTCCTGACAATATTATTTTGGTGATCATGTTACAGGCCTGTCTTGCCGCCTGGGTGACTTCTAACACCTCAGGATGGTTCACAGGACAGCTCTTGTGTTTGTTCTGTCTGTTGATAGACCCAAGCAAGAGGTTTGCTGACTTGCTTTTTAAAATTTTTTTATTCACCCTCTCATAAAATCCTTCTGAAATGCATTATCAAATGCATGGGCCTAAAAAACGGCAAGGGCTGAAGGCAAGGGGGTGTAATCCATTCAATTCAACTGGTAAAGAAGTAAGATGAGCAAACTGTCAGAATGTATAATAGAGGCTACAGTTTGCTTGATGGATAGTTTGCTTGATGGACAGGTTAAGCACTTGTTGCCCAGTGCTTAACCTGGGTTAATTCAAGAGGCTGGCACGGAGCAAAGCGTTGAGGCAAGAAGATAGACACAGGTTTGTGTGACGGATGGAGAGCGTGTCTGTGCTGAAGGCCGGGCGGCTAGTCCCAGCGTCCCGGCCTGAAACCATCACTTGCCTGCTGATTGACAGGGCGACCAGAATTGCTTAAGGCAGACCTCACTAGAAAATGCTTATGGTGCATTTGTTTAAAGAAAAGAAAAGAGATGGGAAAAAACCAACTTTTCCAATTTAGGGTTTCCTAATCAAATGTGAAATGAGTGTCAGATTTAACTTCAGGGACCTAGTGGAATACAAAAATACCAGGCCTACTGTAACCAAGCGGCAACTCTCCATGGAAATTGATAACGAGAGAAGGGACAGTCATTTAATCCTTTGGTGGAAGTTATCGAAACTGCTAGAACAAAACTATTACATATTTAAATTTTCTTTCTCAATATTGAGGCTCGATCTGCTCCTTACCTCGTCCCCTGGCAAATTTGGCTTTGTGCCTCAGGGTTAATAAAGCAGGAATACATTATTGCAATGATATTGAAATGCTTTTGCTATTTGATGACATTCCAACTGGGATTCTTTCAAAGGAATGCTCACGTTTATCCCAGGAAGACTTGGCATGCTGTGTTTAGCTATGCAGAGTTCACCATGTTTGCGTTTTCTTTCTCCCCTCCTTTCTTTTCCCATGGAAATGGTGTCTGCCCCCTCACCCCCCTTCTACATTCCTCTCAGCATGGAAGGCGGGCATGGGGTGCTTCCAGATCACTCATGGAGCCAGGGGCCTAGAGAGGACCAGATGAGAGTAAGGGGTCGAACATAAGCATTTGGGGGGGAAATTTTGGAATAGTCATTTTCTTCTTAACCAAGGAGCTGTTTAAAAGACACACTTGAATTTGTAGTAAATGCAATGATTATTTCCGTCTTTCTTTAGAGCTTCTGGATTGTTTAGCATCTAGCTGCATGGTCAATGGTACATCCTGTTTGCCGTTCTAAGACTTCAGTACAAAGTTAGTGCCGCCAGTCCTTTCCTCCTAAAGGGCTGCCTAGGAGCCCCAAGAATGAAAACCTACAAGTGGGTTTATTGGGGACCACTGAGAAGCTAAAGTGTATGCCAGTATTTAGACTAGTCGAGTCAGCTTTATGAAGTTCCCTGATATGGAATCCATTCCAAGTTCATTTGTAAATGGTTTTGATTGTAGATCTCCCCCAAGGTGAAAAACTTCCCATTCCTCTCAGGGAAGGGAGATTTTCTTCCCCCTGAACTATTTCTTTCCTGTAAGACTTTATGAGGTTTTATAAGCCTAATCCTTGCCTTGGTGATTAAGTGTTGGGGGGGGGGCAGTTGGTTTACAGCTGGTCCCACCTTCAACCCATCTCTCTCAGCACTTCCTAACAGGAAACCATGGGTGCTGGAGGGCTTGCTGTATCTGAAAAATCAGTTGAAAGGAGAAGTCCTTTCATTTAATGATCAAGAATTCAAGCCCCTGAAACCACCAGCACACCCACTCTCTCAGAGAGACCACTTCATAGTGTGAAGGAAATATGGTGTGGTGTGAAAATGGACGATGACTTCATCATCTCACTACCTTGCTTGTACTGTGATCGTTCCCTTACTGAGGTCACCTGGCACCGCAGCCTCCCCTTCCCCATGTTGCTTCAGGAGAGCTTGGCCCTGACCACCATCCACCAGGGAGGGCTGCCAGACTTCCAGAGCCAGTCAGCCCTCACCCTTGTGCCCAGAGGCCCATCCCTCTATGGTCCTCACTGTACAAACATTGTATGCCCAGAATGAGTGGCACTGGCTCATCATTTCAACTATCTCAAATTGTCCTCAGTGGCTTTGCTGGGGGCAAGACACTCCCAACAAAGTAGGGGAGTCCCTGTGTGCAGGCTGCCAACTGGGTCCCCTCCCTGTCCCTTGACTGAGTCTCACCAGGCAGCCCTCCCCTACTCTGCCCCATGTCCTTATGAGAACAGACAAGCCAGAGATTCCGCTGAGGCTGTGACAGCCAGGCCCAGCTTCTGCCCTTGACCTTAAACTGTAACTGCCATTGGCCACTCAGCCTCTGACATCCTCCTTGCCCTGGCTGCTTGCTCTGCCCTCACCTGTATTTAAGGGGTTGTGCAGGTGCCAGTCAGCTACTGTGGGCTCTGGGCACCTGAGTGCCCAGTCTCAGGGCTCCTTCTGGTGATTTCCTAGCCTTGGCCTACCACCCTGAGGGTTGGGAGCTGGTTGCCAGGCCGCAGAGTATTACTTCCTCCCGGGTCCCAAGGCAGCCCACTTTCTGGACACTAGCTACTTCACGAGCTTCCTGCATATCATAGACTTTCTGGGCAGTTCCACATCCCTGCTGGCCCCACTCCAACGCCCTCTCTATTCCTCCCAGCTCCCTGGTAGCTCCGGGAAACTGTCAGCATCCTCGCCACCTGCCTTCCTGGGCTGTGACCTACTATGTAGTATGAGGCTCCGTTTTGCTTGCACATAAGCCTTCCCGCCAAGGACCTTACCAAAGACCACCACCACTTTTGTTATTGTCAAATTGTTCATGTACAACATAGTCAGATAGTTGTATACAATTTTTTCACTGTTGTCATAGATGCAAGATGTTAGATAACAAGGTAGTAGCTAAGTGAGGCATAAGCGATAGAAGGTAAGTGAGGAGCAGGCATCTTTTCAAAAGAGCAAAGTGTGTGTGTTTCCTCGCAGGGGACTATTTGATGTTACAGGGAAGGGCTCTTTGTGGGCACAGAGGGGAAGACTGAGGTGCGCTCCTCTTCGGGATTATTACCAGGTAACGGCCAGTTATCCTTCCGGAAACCGCGGCCTCAAAGTCAACCTAGCAATCTGTGGAGCTGAGGGGAAAATCTAGTGACGGATGAATATCAACAGGCAATGATTTTAAAATGTGAACAGGAGCGAGGGAAATTACCTCTGTAATAAGCTTTTCACACTTTGAAATGTGAAAGGCTGTGTCAACTGAGAAGAGGCTGTGTTAGTTGGGTCTGAACCCATTTGTTCCCTTGGTGAGAGACAGAAATATGAAATAAAGAAAATTAGTAAATTTCTACTGATGGAAAGCTCCCTAATAGGCCTCAGAAGGGCCTCGTTAAGCAGGCTCAAATTGATAAAATGTCTCCAGACCAAAATGGAAGGTTAATTTAATCAGGGATCCCTAACAGGATTCTTCCCAGTCGACTAAGTCAAGTGCGAGTGCTTAGTCTCTTCAAGGGCTCTGTCCTGAATTCGTAATGCCGTGTTCCCGTACCTACTACAATGCTTTGCACAGAGTAAATGCTCATGGCTGGTGGGAAAAAAAAACAAAGGACTATAGCATTCATTTTATTTTAAAATTGCACCACTCCTTTGACATATATATACATACACATGTATATATTATATACATGTATACACACATATATACATAGTGAATTTGTGATTCTGGCAGTTAGACTAGACTGTGTGTATACCCTTTGGCGTAATCTCTTTCTAACTTTTCCCCCTCAAGTAATTATCCAGCTACTGTTTATTTAGCTTCAGTCTCCTGACCTGAATTTTGATTAATGAGTGGTATCCAAATACTTTCTACATCTCGAAACCTTTATTGATTGGGGGAGGGGGCAAAGACCAAATGACCTTGAAGATCCTGGCATCAAAGTCCTTCCTGGCTTTTGAGTAAGACTGGGAATTGTTTCCTCTATCTTTTTCCCGGGCTGCGGTGCCTCCAAGAATGCTATGTGGACCCGACGTTCATGCAGCAAGAAGCAGAACAGTGTCCGTGCTTTCGGACACAACTGGTGGGCCAGACGACGAGGACCTGTCATTTCTTCAGTTTCCAAGTTCTGGCGTGGGCGGTGTCTCCTGGGAGGGTTAACAAATAGGAGCCGAGTCCGGAACGAGGTCGATGTACTACCACAGAAGGAGCCAGGCAAGTAGTCCACTGGGAACAAGACTGGTAAAAACTTAGAAGGAAGAGCAAAACATCTAGAAAGCGTCTGACAGAAGCTGGCCCTCCTCCATAATCCAGCTGCCTGTGTGAAACCATCGCCTCTTCATTGACATAAAATATCACTCTGAACCCTGTTTGTGACTTTCCAGGGCCTCCGCCCACTCTGATTTTGTTACAAGACAAACCCAGTATCCTGTCTTTGGATGAAGTCACAATAATAAATACCGCCCATGGATTGAGTGTTGGCTACTGAAAGCCTCCTGTCCTGAAGAAATAGGAATTCATTTTAAATAGCAATAAATTACCCTTTTCCATTTTATTGATGAGATGAATTCTAGAACTGGATAACAAGAAAGTTTAAAATGCAAGTTGAGCCTTCTGATATCCAGGGATCCATTTGATAGCCTTCTGATATCCGTCTGGTTGTATTTGTATTGCTTTCAAAAACGAGTCTGATGGCAAGAAGTTTGGGAAAAACTGGTTTTCTTGATACACAGGCAACCAGCACACGATTGAGCTCGCTGGTCCTACTGGGAAAGACGCGAGCCTAACAAAACATGCCTGGCACCGAGCAGAAAGGACACACTGTAGGGGGAATCACGTCAACTGGTAAGACCCCTTCCTCATTGTGCTGGTGTCACAGCCCACACGGGCGTGAGCAAGCAGGACCCATGGTGTTGTGGCGGTCCTATTTTACCCAGCTTCTGGGCTTGCTGAACTACTAAACTAGATGATGATGGGCTTATAAGAATAGGAATGTGCTGTTCTTCCAAATAAACTGCTTACTGGCCTTTATTGAGGGCATGAATGGAGTTGGTGGATAATGGAGTTGGTTGAGGCACTGATGTATTACAACCCAAATCTTAATAATGTATATCTGCCTGATAGCTTTGCGAAAATGAAATCCTTGATTCAGATTTAGCATTTAAAGCAGTTCTTTGCATTTTTGGGGTTAAGCTTAAGCTTAATAATACAGCAGTCAAAAATTTAAAGGTGATTCATACGTCTAGTCCATATTCATACATGTAGTCCATACATCTAGTCCATATTCATACATGTAGTCCATACATCTAGTCCATAAAGGAAGGACTTCCTTTTGACTTTCTACCTTCGCTTGAAGCTGTTTCAGATGGACATGCTCCGAGATCAAGACTCTGAAGTAGGAAAAGGGGACATGAAGCCGAATTGCTGATACCACCAACTGCCCACACAGCTTGGGTGCCAGACTCATTTCTCAACCAAAGGAAGTCAATCATTGGAAGACTCCATTTTGATGATAAAGGTACCTGTATTTTGCAAAGTAAATCTCCTTCGCATCTGTGAGAACAGTCTCAGAGTGTCAGGGTCTGTTAAGCTGCACGCACACATTTCCAGTGTCATCTGCTTCAAAGATGTGGAGCGCCCAGGCCCCCGGAGGATTAGTGAGGGCACCCAAAGCCTTGTTCTTCTTAGAGCGTTGAGCTAAAACTAAGAGGAAATGCTTTGTTTTTGTAAATTGCAATGATGATGATTGAGGAGTAGATAATAAAAACAGCTTCCGGTTCTCATTATTGCTTAGCTCCACTATCACACATTTTTTGTTGGTGAAATAGCAATAAAACACATCCCTTTTGATAGTTCCCAGAGCAAATGTTCTAAGTGGGGTTCAATATAAAATGATATAATTTCACTCCTCAACTTGATAAGACTTCTTGGAGAAACCTCAAGGACTGACTGGTTAGAAGGGCTGGTTTCCTGTGTGTAGGATTCGGAAGTGAAAAAGCTAGCGAAAGGGGACCAGTGGTATTGAAAGCTGTGGGCTGGTCCAGTTAAGATTATTGAGGCTAAATTAAAGCTAGATATCTGTCGCAGAGGCAGGTGCCCACTGGGTCCCCCAGCAGTGTAAGAAGGCAGGAAAATATGTAGGGAGAATATTTCCCCCCCTCAAAACCAGCCACCTGTTTCATATCGCTTTGATCTTAAATATTTACATAATTCCATATATTTTTCTTCTAAGTTAAATATCTCAAAAAGCGTTCACATTTTGGCTACTTGTTGGCTTTGTTTCTTCCATTGGCCAAAAAGAGGAGATAGCTCAAGTATCCTGCCCTTGCAGACAAGCGCTAGAATCACTGTTTTAGGAGAGATCTTAGAGCGTGTACTTCTTGTCTTCGTATGGGGTTTTAAGGAGTCTAGGTTTCTCTAAGGTAAAAGAGGGTCACTTCAACCCTGGGAATTAGGAGAAATATCACGGCAAGATCCTTTTAAGTGAATAAATGATTGCCGGTTTAAAAGACTGTATACTCCTTCCTTTAATTTAGTATGTCTTCTTCAATGGGAGAACGATGAGGTTTATATTCTGATAAAAAGTTACAGTCTCAGAAATCCACAAGGGCAGTTCTACCCTGTCCTATAGGATCTTTAGGAGTCGGCATGGGCTCGATGGCAGAATGTCTGTGTTTTTGGTTTCCTTCTTACGTACTTTCTTAGATCTGACTGTGTAGATCTTTTTGTCAACAAATCAAGAGGTTGGAGCTAACATCTGAGCATGAACTGTCAAAACTGACATGGTTGTATTGGAGTTAGCTAACTTATGGTTTATTTGGTTATTACCGTGAAATTGCCCACCATTGGAATGTCAAGAATGTCATACTTACAAAGAAGCACATATATCTTGTAGCTATGGAAGTTATGAATTACGCTTTTCCATGTTTAGATACCCTCGTGTATGGGGTATCTTACTTACTCCCACATATTTGGATATATCGATAAAACATGGGCACCAGAATATGATCAATCTGAGCTAACTCAGGGCACAATGGACAGTCCTGCCCTCGTGTGTAACTATACCCTAGGGGATAGTCTGTCCTAAACACTTACAGAGATGCCACACTATGTGATAATGACATCTGACCTTCCCTATAACAAGTTCATCTTCAGAAAACACGCGCAGAACCATCACTTTTAGCAAGCACGCCTTCCCCATTGCTGAGAGGTAAATAGCGAGCATCATTCTAAGCGATGTGTGTGTAATGGAAATAACCAGGGAAGAGCGATAACGGTTGGAATCAGGGAAAGGAAAGATTAAGATTGCCCAGCTCCAAAGATGACACACCTCTGATACTTTCAAACAGGGTAAGGCTTCAAGCTTCCTCAGATGGAGAGGCAAGAACTGCGGTCAGCCAGGCAAGGAAGGTAACTGCTGGCAAGAGAGGCTTCCTGTAGAGATGGGGACCGTGGCTTTCCCCACTACAGCTCAAGCAATCAACAATGAGCAGCAATCTGTACAGTGACTTTTAGGTCCAATGTCCCGTGAGAGCTGAAATCAGTGGAGCCTTGCCAACACCCGGAAAGCCTCTGAGTGTAGCTCTTTGGAAGTTTTGGTAGAAAGGAAAAAGGTCTGAGAGCAGGGTACTCACCGTGATGTGTGGATTCCAGGCCTGGAGTGGAGCAACCGTCCAACTGTCAGCTGGACATTCACGGCCACCCAGAGACATTTCAAAGGAATGACTGGGGACCGACTTCCCCCAACTCCGCCAGTGGAAGTCCTATGAAACACAGGTCTACTCTCTTACAGGCGGGAGCCCCTTCAATCGGAGTCCACTTGACGGACAGCTGATTCGAATGTTTTCTGTTTGAGTTCCTTCTCTCAGCCGTTGCTGCTTCTCTCAATGGGACACTCTGCTCATGGAGATGATTAACAACGGTCCCGTTGAGCTCCCAAAGGGAAACACGGAACCATTATAAATGTTTACCCTTCCTAGGCTCTCCTCCTAGGTGGAATAGCATCAGGACCTTCAAACACTTGAAATGTGCTATGTGACATGAAGACAATGAATGCTACTGAGCATGATTTTTAAAGAAGAAGAAAGAAAACAGAGCAGAAAAACAATCAATGCACTAACAAATTCTGTAACCAAATATGAAAGAAAGCTATGAATACACCCATAATAGCATGTTTATTTCTCTGTATGATGGATGTGATTTGGTCTGCTTCTTCTGCATAACAAATTCACTTGTTAATTAATGAGATTTTTATATTTGCTCAGTTTCACCAACAGCTGAACTACATTGGCAAAGTAGAATGATTTCAACAGCAAAAGCGAAATGCCAGTGGTAGGTCAGCATGAGATTCAGTATTTTGCTCAGCCAACCATGAAATGGCCAACCTACACCCACGGAAGTGATCTACATGTAACTGGCCAAGATCCGTGACAAGCGATCAGCATCAAAGAGAAACTCCCTATTTGGAGGTAGGAAACTGAAAGACATCCTACCGGGGTTGCTAACCACTTTAAGTATCTGCAAAGCCAAACTCCCTTCTTGAGAAGGGGAAATTTAGTCACTAATAGAAACTAAAGGGGTGTGTCCTAACAGAGGACATCCAGTTAACTTTCTATTTGCTTCCATAAAACTCTCAGATGGCAGGTACTGTGTGTGTGTGTGTGAAGTTAGGATCAGGAACTCTCAACTGTGGAGTCAACAATTGCCCAAGTTCAATGTGCACAGAAAACTTCTTGTCCCAGGTACAGTGGGACCCATGGGGAAATGGGTTACACAAGGAATTCTCATTATGGATAAGGTGATAAGTGATGGCTGATAGCAGCGGGTTTAGGCAAGGAGCCAGTTAAAGCAAAACTCTATAAAAATGTCATTGGTGCCAATCTTCAAATCAGAGTATAAGGAGCTAAGAATCATTGGGCCACAGGCATGTTGCTGAAAGTTTGTAAATGGTCATGGTTACTCTGGTCTTGGAATGATTGATTTTGTTCTTTCAAGAAGAAATGTTGGCTGCCACTTTATGTTAAATCAAAGATTTCCATCCCAGTAGTCGTTGTAGAAACAAGAAAATAGTCAAATTCCATGTGAATGCCTTCATATGCAAAGATGTGTAACACACGATGGGCCATGAAATAATATGATGAGGAAATAAATTGGAAGGTAATCAGATGAGCTATAATATCATTTGCATGCACACAGTAGGCAGATTCTGTAGGATTATAGTAAGAATGAAAAGCACTAATTTGTAAGCTTGCAAATAAGTACACAGCCTTAGAGGTACTTCTGTCTCACCCCATAAATGAGAATTATTATGATTTCACTTCTTCCTGTACTGTTTCAATTGTGTGATCCAGGGAGTCGGAAACACATGGTTGAACAGTCAGAAATAATGCATGGCAGGAGACCTTCAGAGAATCAAAAGAAACACAGAGGGCTTCAAACATTCATGGGAAACTCTACCATTTTTAAATTCCATTTTACCCTGAGCTTCTTGAAGCCTCATCGTACAGTGTATAATATGGAAAGAGCAAATCACTTACGTTCCCCTTGGGAAGCATCTAGCTACTGGCGAGGATTAGTTTGATTTGGGTTGATTGACTGATATAATACCCTGCATCGTCAGAAGCAGAGGGACTTTCAACTACTCGTGGGTTCATGTTCAAGGATGTAGTAGGGATGGAGGTCTGACCAAACTAAACAATGGGCAAAAGAAAAACATGGGTGGAATGGAAGACTGTCTCAACACTGCAGGATAGACCAGTAGTCTGGCTATTCTTCTGTGCTCTTTCAGGACATGAAAATGAAGCATTGCATGACCAAAGGATTGTCATTTGTAGGATTCGAATACCGAGTGTGACTATTTCCTGTCTTCTGGACGAGGATACCAATTGTTATACCGCCTTGGCCTTTATTTCTTCAAAACATGGCAACCAAAAATGACGTAGATGACAATGAGAAGAGAGAACACATGCTGTCTCACTAGTGGTTAAATCAGAAACAATTAGAAACTTTATTTGTCTGTGTCAATAACGTGTACCAATTATAAGGAACAGCACAATCAGTGCACTTTCCCCCCTAAAGCTGTGCACAATACACACAAAATGAAATAATCAAACAAACAAAATGAAATCATTTTACACAACTATGATAATTAACTACAACCCAGGAACAACCAGCATCGATTTCTCCCTATAGCACGAGAATTTAAAAACAAACAAACCCCAAACGCTTTGAAATAGAACTTGACCCACCACAAGAATTTCTAAAAGTCCTCTGTGAGAATTCACTGCGGGGGTCACTGGCATTCCAGATGTGGCTAAAGAGGAGTGCAAACCCTTCTAACATTTGAACGATGTATGTTTACTTGGTGCTTCTATATAAAACTCAAAACAAGCAAACAAACAAAAACCACCACCAACAAATAAAGTAAAAGCACGGCCCCCCAACAAGAATGGGTTAGAAAGGAGAGAGGCCATCAGGGCTAGGGCATCACTGTAGGTCAGGCAAATATGGAGCAGAGGGGAGGCCGGGCGGGGAGGTAGGGGGGAGGAGAAAGGTGCTGCTGCCAGACAAAGATAAAGACTGGGACCAAGTGAGAGTCTTCTCACTGATCTTGATTACCCACTTTGCTGCCAAGGAAAGATTTGGTTCTGTTCTAAACCTGCATTTTAGATTTCTGGACAATGGAATTCATCCAGTTTGAATGTGTTTCCTATCTGTGGTTTCCCTTGCAAGATGAAGTTTTTTCCGTATGGTTGTGTTACCTTTTACTGATGGAACTTAGCAGTCACGTTACTTGCAATCCCCTTGCGGACAGGTATGGATGGGGAGGGCTGTCTGGTTACTGGTTCAATACCTAGGAGGGAACACGGTTCCTGGCATATTGTGTGGGTAGTGAACATTTCATTGAAGAGTTTTGATTTAAGTGATGCTTTCAGCTGTCAAATGTTTACTCATTAAAGAGTGATTCTGGGAACTGGGAGAAAGACAATAACGTCCAACCATTTTATTTCTTAAGTGTCTTTAAAACATAGGACCCAGAAAGTGTGGCTTGGGGTTCCCTATAGGCGGAGAAGCCACTGAGAAAGAGGCGGCCACACACATCCCCATCGCTGGGCTCGCCGCTTTGAAAGGCTTAGCTACACTCTTTGGTATTCTGAAAGGAGAGCCATTCCTTGTCTATTTGGGGGTTAAAAAAATCCTCCTGGTGCAAGCCCTCAGGGAGACACTGATCTCCTCATCTAATTGCTACTCTTTAGTCATATGCAGAGGAGGTGGGCTCCGAGAGGCTCCCGGGACACCCTGGGGTCTTCCAAGGGGCAGCAGATACAATCAGAGGGGTCTGTACAGTGAACGAAGCCTGGCTCAAAATAGCCGTTTACATTAAAAAGGAAAATGAACAAACCAGCTCTCTACCCTCTGTGCCAGACAGAGCAGATGTGAAATAAATACGCTGGGGGCTGTGGTGTCATGGAAATGGGCTGAGGGTGGGGGCAGGGGGCTTTCCAAGCCCAGGCGCCTCGAACTCCTTGACTGCCCTAGAACGCCTTTCTCCTGGGCCTTCCTGAAACAGCAGGTGACTGGGGGCGGCCTCAGGTGTGTTCCACATGGCTACTGTTCCATGAAGGAACTCAGGGGGTTGCCGGCTGTCCTCTCCACCCATGACTCTAGCTTCCCAGGTGACCGTTATTGCTTCTTAGAAATGATCCATGAATAATATATATAAGCCATTTTCTCCTCTTGTCCCTCATCATACTGAAACTCGATAACCACACAAAATAACAACTCAGGTGAAAAGAACACTCACTGGCCAACCAACGTGGGGGAAATGGGAGACCTGTCTACGTTACACTCTACTATATACAGATACGCTTTGTTTTGTTTTTCATCCATGCACTGCGTAACAGGTATCACATCATTCCCAAACAGGCACAAGAAGGAAAAAGGAGCAAATGTTCAGTCGGGACCAGGACAGGGGTATGGAGGCCATGGATGTGTTTCAAAAGAAAACGGAATGACCGTCCCGGGCAGCCGCAACATGGACACACAGGGATGCAAATGGACACAGGATGGTAGTGGAGCTATTCTTCCTGTTGGTGGGGTTGAGGAGGAAGAGGGGCGGGGCATGGGGGATCGAAGCGGGGGTCTCCGGGCTGGGACACCAGAGTCAGAGCCTTGCTAACCACTGTCCAGAGCTAAAAAGTTCAGAAAGAAAGGATTTTGTATGTTCCTAGGAATCTAAGCACGTGACCCTTGTACCTGTTGAACCAGAGTCCCAGGCACCATATCCTTCTCTATCCGACTACTTCCAGAAGCGTCCCTTTGCCGGGTTCTGTCGGAGCTCCTGTGCTGTTTTCTGAAGGCAGACTGACCTCTGTTCAAATGCAGGATATAAGCAAGAAACTGGGTAAGAAAGTGAAGACATGCTCCTTTCTTCTTCCATGCCTAGATCCTTTCTGAACCAGGAACGCACTTGTGAAAGTTGAGGGGAGGAGAGGGGAATCTTCATAATTAAGATTTTTTGCTTTTGTTTTTTTTTGTGTGTGTGTCAAAAACCCATCCACATTGGGATTTGTCCTCACCTGTCACAAAGAGAGGCAGAGACCCTGACCTGCCCCACAAAACGAAACAAAATAAAACACACCAAAGGCCAAACATTAACCCCGTCTCCAACCCCACCAGAAAGAAAAGCAAAAACCAGAGGACAGGTCAAAGCCTGCATATCTCATCCACCGGGAGAGATTACAAGCCTTCTGCGTGGAGCTGCAAAGACGGCCGTGCCTCCGAGCTTTGTTCGACAGGACGATGCCTCTGGGGGTGGAAGGTGGTTTCTTACTTCGTCCCTAGTAGAGTATGCTCTTGAAGCGGCATTCCATCAGCAGGTAAGCGAACATGACAAATGTCAGTTTCCTCTGTTCGTTATACATAAATCTTTATGTATATATCTGTATATATATATTTATATATATATATAAATTTACGATAGCTGACTGTTCCTTTAGAAGCCTTTTATGTGGCAGTAGGCCTCCAGGGAGGAGAAGAAAATGTACAAGAGCCACAGGAGCACAAAGAGGGAGGATGTGAGGAGCTTGGCAGTCCGGGGCCCACCCAGCTCACCTCCGATTTCTGGCCTCCTCCGATACAGCAGCACCCCCACATTGATGAAAGCAAAAATGGTGAAGAGAGTGACAGAGAAAGCTAGCGTGCCAGGGGACACTTTGAACTCGTCCCCGTTGGCTGCGTGGTAGATGGCAGCGATGGACCAGGCCACGCCGATTCCCAGGAAGACATTCACTGCGTTGCTGCCTGTGACGTTACCTATGGATGCGTCCGCATACTGGTCCTGGGTGGCGGCCACTTTGCTCGCGAAGGTGTCTGTAAAGAAAGCAGAAAGAGACAATGATAGGAACTTGGGGAACCCCATATGGTATCTCTGGAGTGTGGAAGGTTTCAGCCGTCTACTCCAGAGGAATCCCCTAGTGCAAACACAGTCGCCAAGCATGGGGTTGGGTGTTCCTTAGAGTACGAAAAATGTAATCAGAAGAGCACGATCTAGATTTTGGGAATCCACAGGGAGGCACCGGCAGTGTTCTTGAGTGACTGGTCAAGTTCGTTCTTGGTAGATCGCACAATTCTCACACACGACCGGGCACTGTGTCGTTCTGTTGTCATCAGCGACACTGTAATTTGGAACCGACGCAATAGCATCTAAGGACAGCAACACCACAGTGCTTTATGATACCGACTTTCAGGGTAGCCTTATCAAATGGTCATCACAGAGCTTTACATCAGAATGATGTGGGGTCCTGCTTGTTGCCGTTAATGACCAAGCCAACCACTGACTCATGGGGGACCCTGTGCACAAGGGAGCTAAATGCATCATAGCAGCATGGCAAGCCACCTCTGGCAGATATGCATGATGCTTATGGCCCAGGAATGAGTTTCATGCATGGGAGGATAAAATTCTATCACTGAACTGGGGTGAGTGCTTCTTATAAGTGGATATAACAAGGTCTGCCTAGTCTTTCTGAATTGTAATCATTGGGACCCAGGAATCTGTATTAATGAAACTCCAAACGATTCTTAGGCAACTAAACTCTGAGAGCAGCTACTGGGGGTTATTAGTAAAAGTTGCTATATCACCAGCTCTACTTATCATTGGGTTGTTGTAAGAGTAGCTGATATTTGCCTAGAGCCCCACAATTGGAAAGCAAATCCACTCGTATGGCCTTGGTTTAGTTTGACAACTCTATGACGTGAAGGTTCTTTACAGGAGAAGAAGAAATTAGGTTTAGAGACGACGGATACACTACTGTGTCATGAACACAACATTGCACAGCTAGGAAAGATGAAGACTACACTCTTGAGCGATACACACAACATTGTACAACTAGGAAAAAGCCATGGCTTGAGCTCAGGTCTCCTGCTTACGAGACAAATGCGTGTTCATTGTGCCATCTCACCCTGCTCTGTGCCATGGGCACCAAGCACGACCCTTGAAGCTCTGGGTGAACTAATACTTCTGAATCTTTTGATGGACATAGGAAAAGTCAGGGTGGGGGAAAGTGACTTACAATTCCAGTTGAGTACAAGCCAGAGGGTCAGCAGGCATTTAACGATCGTGTTGTTAATCCTGCCTCCATCTCGGACTGTGTGTGCCTGGGGAGGTTATGGGCCTTCTCTGTGCCTCAGTTCCCGAATTTGTACCTGCACCCATGTCAGAGTACGGTGGTCACCTAGGGTGTGGTAAATGGATGTCATATCGCCTGAGACAAAATTAAAGTTTCTCTTCTTGTGGGTTTGGAAAGGCTAAGTAAATAGAACAGGATGGATTCGTGTGAATGTTTGGGTTGGAGCTGAAATCGCCTCCTGTTCTAAGCACGACAATAGAAGTTGCAAGATAATCTATTTGGTTGACAGATGTTCTGTGACTCTTTATCGGATGAAGGTTTAAAGAACCTATCATCTGTTTGCCAGTCAACCATCCACGCTCACTTTATTGTTTCCCACTTGATGACATCAAGGTCCTCTCAGCTAACCTTGCAAGATGCTTTGCGCAGTAAATTCAAAATCGGTGCCAATCACTGTCAAATGGAACTCACATTTGCAAAGCTGGGCGTGACCGGGGTTAAAATACTACAAGGTATTACGTCACCTGCTTCAACCATTCTGAAGTGCCTGGCATGTTCTGAGCCATCTGCTTCTATGATACCTGGACCAGTCTCTCCCCATTTGTAGTTGCCACCCTTCCTGTGTAATTGCCAATGAGGACGAGAAGCGTGTCCGCTTGCTCCAGCTATGGATTAGCGAGCTTTGAAATGGCCAAGGAGGTTATGTGAGGCTGTGAGAGGCTATTGCATTTGCCAGATCCCATTCATTTGAAAAGAAAGTGGATCTGTTTTCAGGACTCCCTTCACTGATGGGACGTCTGCTAATTATATAAAGTAAGGCAAACGCGGATAACTCTATGCCAGGCAATGCATTATGGATATGTTCTCATTGAATCCGCTTACCAACCTAGTCTTACCCCTCCCTCTTTTACCATTCGGGGAGCTGACATGGTGGAGATATGACACCTCTTGGACAGGGTCTTGGCCAGCAGACAAGAAGTCTTTCAAATTAAGTCGTGTTTGATTTCAGAGATCAGTTTACACCACACCAGATTCCAAGGAGGCGGGAGCGTTTTCCTTTCCTCTTAGTTCATTCACTTCAGGTTACTCCGTTCCTTGGTCGTGAAGACTTTGAAAGAGATTCTCACAGAAGCTATTTTTCACTATCAGTGAGAGAAAAGACTGAAGAAAGTACTGATCAGGCCTTTTTTTCGAGAGGCCTCTGGCTGAACTCAAATCACCCACCTTCTGGTTAGCAATCAAATGCCTAAACTGTTTGCCCTGCCCAAGGGCTTCAAAAAAGGCACAGGTAGTTTGTGAATGCACCCTTTCTCGGTGCCATTGCGGCAGACTAGCCACTGCGGCGCATGTGGACCGTGGAAGGACCCCTTCCCATCTCGGAAATCCCCTCTGGGGACTGATTTTAAAATGTCCTCTTATGTTCCCAGGATCAGAACATTGCAATGAATAATCTTGTTCCTTTTGGGGTTGTCACCTGGATCTTACTATTCTTATGTTATTAACCAGGATGTTCTAATCAATCCTGTACCCTGCAACACTCATTGTCTCTAAAGGATGATCACATTATATCTGTTCTCTGCTTTTGTCAGATCTGCTCGCTCCATAGGAAAGTTTCTGATAAATGGGTGCTTGCCTATGTAAGCTGGCTGTTACCTCTGCTCGGGACTGCAATCTAAAGAATCGCTTTCAGGTTCTAGCAGTCAGGTTATAACTGATTAAAGACTCTTCTCCATGATCAAGACATGATAGCGGCTATTGTCTATTTGAACCCAAACACAATCTTTGCCACATATGATAACCTTCTCAGGACTCTCACAGAGCTTGATGGTTAGATGCCAAAAAAGCCAAATCCTAATCTGCATTTCTGAATTTCACTCTGAAGAGTTAGGAGGAGTTGCCATAGCAGCAGCCAAAGGGGAAAAGATCATTTTTGTTCCCCCCACCCCACAAACTTGAAACTAAGCAAAGAAGGAAAAGTATGAAAGTCCATGCAGGAGAAATCTGTGTCAAGCCCAGCTGCCACAGAGGACACCTGAGATGTTATTCTGAGATGCAATGGCTGCTGGCACCAGCTGGGGAAGTGCTGGAGGTGGGGCTTCATACCAATTCTTCCTGGTCAGTCATGGCTGCAATGGAATGTGGGTAAAATTGTAATTTGTCAAATGTGGGTGAATTGGAATGATAACCAAAATAAGAAAATGTGTGGGTGGAGGCATTGTTGGAAACATAACCCGTCTCTTAGAAAACACACTGCATAACAAGGTAATCTCTTAGACAGCAGCGTGGGAACAATGGTGCCCGGCTCCCGGATGGTGGCCGGCTGCTCTGTTTTCGTGGGGGCATACTCCACAGTTCTGGCAATCATGCAGCCTTCTGGACCAAGCTTTAGAAAGGGCTCCTGCTGTCTTCTGAAGGTCTCAGTCCAGGGCTTCAACCTCTACTTTTCCCTGTTCTGGCTCTCCTTCCCCTGCATCTAAAATTTCAATCTTCATGCCTAAGACAATTTGCTGTACTGGCTAGGACTGAACCAGTTCTAATTAGTTCAAAGCCTTGCCTGTGCTGCCGACTAGTTGACACTAGTGCACAGCACACTCCTGCTAACCTGCCCAGGCATGTGACCAATGGTACTCTTGATTGCTTCCGATCAGAAAACCCTGACTTTCCGGATGCCACCTCTGTTGTTGCCCATGAAGGAAAGGAGATGGAAAGTCAAACCCTCCTGGCTTCAGGAGAACCCAGACACTCAATCTAGTCCCTTTGTCCTGAATTCAGGTTCTGCCTGGTCAATGACCATTTCTTCTGCCCCAGAGTCATTTGAGAAAGATGAAGCTTTTTCTTCCGCTGAGTTACAGTTCCAGAAATTCACAAGGGCAGTTCTACCCTGGCCTCCAGGGTCACTGTGAGTTAGGAATGAGACCATGGTGGTGAGTTCTGGTTTGGAATCATTTTCAAGAATCTCTTCGTAAAATAATTTTCTTAGGGGCTCTTACAACTCTTATAACCATCGTGTCAAGCACGTTTCTATAATAATCTTTTAATGTGACTATGACATGGAAACCCTGATGTAGTATAACCCATTCTTATGTTCAAATGCCTTTTGTTGGAGCCCCTAAAAATGAGTCAACCACACGACTAGCTTGCTGTGGGTCTTCTTGAGTGGTCTGTTAGATTTCTCTGGTCTGTGCCTGAGGCCTTTTGCCTGTTTCCAATGCGAGAACTACATTAAAAAGGAAAGCAGAAACACACACAAATCTCAACCATTAGGTTCTGCTTTCCACATAAAGTGTGCCGGATTCTTCCCAAAGTCTCTTCTACCACTGCTTAACTGCTGAGTGCACAGAGCTACACATGACTTGTGTGTCCTATGCCAGGCACTGCCGCGGCCTCTCCCTCAGCACTAAACTGCATCCTTACTACTGTCGAACAAGGCAAATGCCAATTCAGGGCCATCCGTCAAAGTGAAATGCAGAAAATAACTACTGCCTTGGTCTCATGGGAGTGCCATGTATTCAGAGCTTGGTTCATGAAACACAAATACATAGAAATCAGATTTCCAAGGGGATTGGAACGCTTGAAGGCATGTTCACAAGGAGAGCATGTGGCCCTTGAACATTACAGGGTCTGGGGATGTGGCTCTCTCGTACAAACATAAAATCCCTTTATAATTAAAGTTGACCTTTGATCAGCACGGGTCTGAACTATGCCAGCCTCACTTTTATACACGGATTTCCCCCCTCTGTTGATGTAGTGGGTTTGTGTGGGGCTGCGAACCACAAAGCCAGCAGTTTGAAACCACCACCTGCTCTGTGGAAGAAAGATGGGGCTTTCTACTCCCATAAAGAGTCACAGTCTCAGAATCCCACAGGGGCCATTTCCCTCTGCCTTGTGGGGTCAGTATGGGTGGGAATTCACTTTCATGACTGTGAGTTTGGAGGGAATTTACCGGCATTTATGTTTTTGTTTTTCTAGTGAGCTCAAGTATCTCCAGTATGCACTTAACAAGCCCTGTAACCATAATCATCACCAGAATTATTGGAAAATGAATTGCGGATGTGGAGACGAGCATCATCACATGGTGCTTTAAGTGAATACTCGCCCACTTAAACTCACTGCAATAGCAACAGGAAGACCAGGAACAAAATCTGTGAGCCCACCCAGTGAGCCCAACAGGAAGACCAAGAACCAAATGAGTGAGCCCACCCAGTTCAGACCCACCTTCTTCAAGGTACACTGTCAATGTGTTTTCAAACACATATATCCTCTGGGCCAAGACTCTAATGGGGGCTTTTTTTTTTAACCTCACATTTCAAATTCTAATAGATTTTATTAGTCCTATAATCTTAAGACATTTGTTCTGCCTCTTTGGAACTTCTGTCTGTAAATCAATAATCAGAAAGATTTATCTGAGAGGCTGTGTGACGGGCATTAAGCCACATATCACAGAGTCAAGGCATAATTGTTTTCTGCAGAACTGTTCACCTTGGCCAAGTCACCTGGTCAATATGCAAAAGATAAGTCACCAGCATCTCATTCTCTCCAGAAATCGTTATTTTTACTTCAATTTCCCCAATCTTATAATGACATGAAGACTAAGCTTTACACATCTCATCTAGAACAAAGTCATTCCCTGGGGTCTGGGAGTCTGCAACAGAGTGCGTGCATTATCTACAGTCAGGTTTTCACCCCACGGGGTTTGTCTTATTCCTGATTCTTAGCACCCTATGCCGGCCGGTTGTCAGACTCTCAGGTGACTGCTGATCAGGGACTGACCCTGAGAGATTCTAGCTGGAGGCAAGCCTAGTTGGGAAGGGCTGTCTGTCTCCTCAGGATGTGTGGAGTATTGACCATGCAAGGCAGCCAGGTGTGCAGAGCTCCATGGGTGGTAGCAGAAGGCTCATTAAGGGAGTTCTCTTGGATCCTCTGATGAGCTGCGTGTTCTTTGGGGAAATCACTTCACTTTCTTGGGTTCCATTTTTCTTAACATAAGTGAAGGATTTCAATTAGATCAGTGGTTCTCAACCTGCCCGATTCAGAACAGTGGCAAAATTACAGTTATGAAGTAGCAATGACAATAATGTTATGACTGGGGGTCAGCACCACATGAGGAACTGTATGAAAGGGTCATGGCATGAGGAAGGTTGAGAACCACTGAATTAGACTATAAGATTCTCGCTAGCTTGACTCTTCAGGTGGTGATCAGAATACATTAAAAAATCAAACAGGCATGAGGGGCTTCAAAGAGTTCATGGAAAATTCTGTTATCATTTAACGCCATTTTCCACAGACTTTTTGAAGCCCTCTCATGTATGATGCTGATGTTATTTTTTGCTTGTAAGAGTTTATACTTGACCATCCTTCCTTATGAGAATCATTTAATAACAAGAATAATCTCATTTTATAGGACCTGAATAAAATATTCTAAAATATCCTATGAAGAACAATTTCAATATACAGAGACATTGCCATTTATCGACTTATAGAAATATATATGGTCTGAAACTGCATAGCATAGAGTCAATTGCCTTTAACAAATAGGTGAGAAATGTTGGGAAATTATTTACTTCAAATCATTACTATAACTAGTTGGTTTTTAGGAATAAAGCCATAGTGATAGAGCTGCTTTAGAGGCTGTGTCTAAGGGGTAAGAATGTTTGTACATTATCGGCCTAAGAAATAACAAGAAGGCTTGGTTAAAAATATGAATATTTGGGGTCTACCACAAATTATATGGAGATTATGCAACAATATTATTAATGTATATGTAAGTACAATTTTGCTAAAGATTGATCAACAATGGTTTCTCATTGACAGAAAGCTGCCAGACATTCAAGCCAGACTCAGAAGAGGACATAGAACAGGTGATATCGCTGGTGACTTCCGACGTATCTTGGGAAGCAGTAAACCAGAAAGATGCTACTTGTGTTTCATTGGCTATGTCAAGTCATTCAACTATGTGGATCATACAAAAACCATGGATCCCATTGAGAAGAACGAGAATTCCTCAAGACTTCATTGTCTTCATGAGGAAACTGTACATGGACAGGAAAGGTGCTCATCAGAGCTGTATCTTCCACCAAGTCATCCTGAGAAACTGAACCATATGAGGAAGAACTCAACATTAGGATTGGGAGAGGAGGCTTATTAGCAACCAGAGAAATGCAGATGGCGCAACCGTGCTCGCTAAAATCGAGGATCAAGATCAAGGATGGCAGCCTTCAAAATGGATAACAGCTCAATGTAAAGAAAACCCAAATCCTCACAAGTGACGCAGAGATAACATCATGAAAAATGGGCAAAAGATTGAAGGTGTCAAAGATGTCATCTTGCTTGGATCCACAATCAATGCTCGTGGAAGCAGCAGTCAAGAAGTCAGACGATGCGTTGCATTGGCTAAATCTTCTGCACAAGATCTCTGGAAAGTACCGTAGAGCAAGGACACTACAATGGTGGCATTAACAGTGGCTGCGACAATGTGCTCAAACTTAACACCTGCGAAGATGGCATAGGATGGGTCTGTGTTCTGTTCTGTTGTACATAGAGTCACTCTAAGTTGGAAGTAGCTTGAAGGCACCTAACTACAACAACAACAAGGACGACTATGGAAGTGGGACTCTTGGCTCATAGTGCCCATGTTTAAACATTTCTGGGACAAAAGGAGGAGTTGAGTTTCAGGGTAACAGATAACTGAAGAAGTGTAAGAGCTGTAGGTTTCTCTGGGAAAATGATGCACTCAGATGTCGTGTAATTTTGCTTATGAAACAACCTGGATGGGCTTAGTGGAGGGGTTGTTATTGTTTGCTGTATAGCTCTGAAGGTAATCTACACTGTTTTACACCTCTCTTCCAGCAAGGCAATCCTGAAAGGCCAAGGGAAGGGAGCATTGTGCTTAAATTAGCTGATTCCTGGTTTCTTCATTTACCCAGTTAGAAGCCTGCCAATTTCAAAGGGTCTTAAACTGAAATGAATTAACAAGGACAGTGTTCAGCATAGAGCCTGGTACTTAATGAGTACTGCATCTTGCTAGGCATTTTTGTAATACAACTGCATCTGATCCCAGGAGAAGCCACAGTAGTGAGAAAATTTGTTTATGCTAATGACTTTCAATGCAGGGGTTGGTTTAACTCCCTTTACACATTTAGTGTATGATTCTATACATTTAGAAGCTTGCAAGGATTTCATTTTATTGAAGACCACAATCTACAAGACGGTTTCAAGGGTTGAAAGAGCTGAGGTTCACTTTCAAGCCGAAAGTGAGTCTGAGCCCAGTCATAGTATTTCCAATCATCCCAGATGCATGTAAAAGCTGGACAATGAATAAGGAACTGAAGAACCGATACATTGGAATTGTGGTGGTACACTGAAAATGCCACGGACTGTCAGAAGAAGGACAACCAGGATGCTCCTTAGGAGAGAGATTGGTGGGGCTGCACTCTCCTGCTTTGGCTACGTTATCAGGAGAGACCAGTCCCTGTAAAGGAACATCGTGCTTGATAGAGTGGAGAGCCATCGAGAAAGAAGACGACCCTCAGTGAGACAGATTGGCACAGTGGCTGCAGAAATAGGCTCCAACATAACTGTGAGGAGGTGGAAAGACCAGGCGGTGAGTGTACTGTCCTGTTACCGATAGGGTAGCTATGAGTCAGACTAACTCAACAGTACCTAACAGTAGCAATTCATTTAGAACATCACAAGGAGGAATCCGGGTCGTGTGCACAGTTATTGCCCTTGTCTGTTAGCTGAAAGGATGGTTCTTTGAGTTCTCCCAGAGACACCTTTGGACAGCGGTTCTCAACCTGGGGGTCACTCGAATGACCCTTTCACAGCCGCCGCCTGATTCATCACAATAGCAAAATGACAGTGGTGATGTAGCAATGAAAATAATGTGATGGTTGCGGGGTGGGCACCACAACATGAGGTGGTCGCGGCCTGGAGAAGGTTGAGAACCACTGCCCTTGGAGAAACACCTGACAATCTGCTTCTAAAAGCTCCTCCTAAAACCAAGGTCACTGCCATCTACTCAACTCCAACTCCCTGTGACCTTGGGACAGGGTGGAACGGCTCCTGTGGGTTCTGAGACCCGGACTCTTGCAGGGAGTGGCATGCTTCACCTTCTTCCCTCAAGGGGTGGGGGGTTCAAATAGCTGGCTTTGCAGTTAGCAAAGAAATGCATACAGAAACCATATGATGCACAGTTCTGATGACATGTATGAAGCAGACAAGACTACTGGATATTCTTTTCAAAAAGTAGTACAGCATAAAATCACTCTAAAAATCAACACCTCTCTCAGTTCTTTTTGAAAGATGTATCAAGTATAAATCCTAAAAAGCATTTGAGAGGTTCTGGTTCCAGGACAGAGCTGACAACCAGAAGTCCATATTGAAACAACACATCCCTCCCTCCCTCTAAATCCTTCCTCCCTTTGAGTGCTCCCCTCTCAGGCTCTTTTAGAAATCCCATATTGATCACTTAATTGGCAATCCTTCTGCTGTCTCTGAGGGGCTTACGTAAAACTTTGACTTGCTGGGCACATTTACTTAACCATAGGCATACGAAACAAGCAAACATAACACTCTCCCTCACTCTCATATGAGGAGACTTTCAACAATTCATGAAAAACTATCATCTTTCATTTCTAGTTTGCCACGAACTTCTAGAAACCCCCATGTACACACACATTCATTTCACTGCTGCAATGAAAACTCTTATTTGACTTCCAACTAAAGTTCAAAAACTCAGGGAATAGAAGAGGCTGGCATGATCCGTGAGGAAAGTGGGGGTGGTGGTGGTGGTGGTGGTGTGTGTGTGTGTGTGTGTGTGTGTGTGTGTGTGTGTGTGATGGTGGCATGGAACTGACAAAGGGGAAATAACTTCAGCCAAACAAAATTTTGACCCTTGAAAAGTATCCCTGAAGAAAGTGGAAGATATGTGGAGACAGTGATGTGGCCTATGTTTCAGAAGAGACAAAAGACACAGATGAGTAAATAGTTTAAGAGGCTGTGTGCAGGAACATCACACATCTGCTTCTGGACATTTGTAGCCCCAGCTGCCAATCAGAATCACCAGGTAACTCTCTAAAATACCAACCTTCGGGCCCTGTCCCAAGTTTCTGTTTACTGATATGGAATATGGCCTGAGCATCAAGGTTTCCTATAGCTCGCCAGTCAGGTCAAGGGCAACTCACTAATGTCGCAGCTTTTATGCCCATGTCAATAAGGAGCCTTGGTCAGCAGTTCGAAACCGCCAGACACTCCATGAGAGAAACACAGGGTTTTCTCCCTCCTTAAAAAAGTAGTCTTAGAAACTCACGGGCAGTTCTACCCTGTCCTATAGGATCCCTATGAGTTGGCATGGGCTTGATGGCAGTGAGTTTGGTTTGGGGTTTTTGAATGAGGAAAACAGCGCGGCTCCTCGATTAATCAGGGTAATTAATGCTTGCAATTGCTCTACAGATTAACAATGAAAGCAAACACGTTTTTGTTACCAAAGCTCAAGTGATGTTGTTTGGACATGAGAACTTGAATATTTGTATTTTGCAGTGGTACCCATGGGGTTATATTTCTTATTATGTATCTGAACTCCTGGTATATTTTAAGTTCAAAGAAAAAGATGAATTCTAATTGAAATGGGAAAAAAATAGGGAATTGTTTTTCAGGGAACGCGGGGTGGGGAAGAAAATTAGATCAAACTAACAATGGTGTTTGATCTGGTTTCCAGACTGGAGTTTGATACATTATATCAAAGGAGGAAGATGATATTCTATTGCCAAACACCCTCCACCGGGTGCTTCTGTTTCAGGCCACTGCTCACAAACACCCGGGAGAGGATTCCAGCTTCCTCTTCCCTGTTTAGACCCTCTGGTTTCACGAAGTTGGTTGAATTCTTGATTGATGCCAACAAGAAGATTTTGAACTTTAGAATTAACTATAGTGATTGATCCGAGAGGATGAGGATCATTCGAGTCAATTGTCTCATCACTCCCACGAATTCTCAGCCCAGGAGAGAGCCCCAAGCAAAAGAGCTCCATGTTGAGCAAAGAGTCAGGCTGACACGTAATTTCTCCGGACCCGAGATAGACACACTGCCGGCCTACGCTCGGTGTGTGCTCAAGCAGGGTTTGGACCATCACTGTAGGAGCCCTGCTTCTTAAACATATTAAAAATAAATAAAAAGCCATATGCAAATTAGAGTGGTGGAATTTCTGATGCACTCTACAAGGCTGACTGACTTGAGGGAAGTTTTCTGCTTCTGATCAAAACAGGAGGCTGGACGAGCATGCAGGTCCCAGTTGTTTCATGCTAATTAATGGCCCTGCCTGTCAGGCGAGGCATAGTACATTGAAGCTAATGTAAGTGGTTAATTTGCCCACGTTAGGGCCTATGGTACCTCATTTATAAAATAGAGAAAAAGAAATGTACCCATTGTGCATGATTGATATGGTGATGGAAAGAAATAATGGAAAAAGGGCACAGTATGGTCCCAGGAAATTAGTAGGTGCTTGAGGTAGTTTATTGTGCCATCCCTGAGGAGAAGCCACATGGACCTACCCTGATGCAGCCCTGGGTGCTGGATCAGCCATGTGGAGATCCTGCCGATGCTGAGATGCTTACACATTCACTGATTCGGCTTTCCTCCTGCAATCGGCGTCATCGTGTGTGTTTTGTGAGATGGAGGAGGACTTTGTGGGTTGCTGTTGGACTTGTAGGCTTGGGCAGCACTGTGTTGGGATGTTTTCTTGATGTGCACTTAACCTTTATATAAAACTCTTTCATACCTGAGTTTCTGCGGATTTGTTTCTCTAAAGTCCCCAGACTAACACAGTTCTCAAGAAGTGTTACATATTGTCATTATTATTGCTCTTGAAATAAGAGTATATCCTGATACGATTAGGGGCTTTGGTAAAAGCTTCCTTCAGCTAGGTGATTTAGAGTCCACAGACCTGACATAGGATCATAGGAGAAACAGTCCTGTTCTAAATGTCCAGATATGATGGTAGGGATAATGGTGACAATGGTACACATTTAGTGGTGCATAGTATTCTAGGCATTACATATGGATTCTCATTAATCTACATAACAACCCTTGTGGGGCTGGGTACTAGAATGATATCCACTTTATAGATGGGAACACTAAAGTGCTGAATATGAGCAATTTTTTCAAAGTAAGAGGTGAAGTCAGAATCAACACCCAAAGTGGTGCTTTCAGTTAGAATTGATGTTATTAATCACAAGTCCACAGGAGTGGTTATCAGTGACCTCATAGAACAAGTTCAAGGCCACATGGACAAAGCACTGAATCGCTGACACACCTTACATTTGACAATGGCCACAAGACTTGAAGAAAACATTAAGAAGTCTCATGTTGAACTCTGAGTTTACATACATGATATTAAAACAGATGATGAAAGCAAACAAAACTTTTCTGCCTAGAAACACCATCCGGACTCAATAAGATGATGTGCTGGTAGGAATTAGAAACAGTGTAAGAAGAGGCTCAGATGGGCCAGGGAGTTTTCGTGGAAGACCCCTAGTCTCTTAAAAGAGTAAAAAGATCATTGGCTAATGAGACTTTTTTTCCCCTGCAGTTAATGACTTCTTCTAGTATTACATGCACACTGTGGGTTAGACGCGTACAAAGTTCAAGCCCATCAGCCTCTCCTCATGAGAAATAGGAGGCTGTGTGTGACCATTAAGATTTAGTGTCTCTGACACATGCCCCTAGTGCTTCGCCCCGTGGGGTGGGGGCAGATCAGAGAGCAGGGGGAGCAAAGCAATGAAGTTCCCACGGAAACCCAAAAAATAGGCTTTGGGGCCAGGGTGTGGCCCACCCATCAGACCTCACCAGAAAATACTCATAAAGGTCAACAAACAAGGATTATTTATAGGCTTTCCTATTTGTTTTGTTTTGCACTAATTATTGTCTTGCATGTCTGTCTAGATGAGTTAGGCGAGATAAACAATCCAGATGAGAAAACAATGAGATCGATGGCTCTTGGGGGACATGGGAGAGGGGGAGGGGGGGAAAGATTGGGGTTGCCAACAAACCCAGGGAGAGGAATCAACAAGTGATCTAAAATCAATGGCAAGGAGGGCGTAGGATTCCTGGGGGACTTAATCAAGGTCAATGTAGCCAAGAGGAATTATTGAAACTCGAATGAAGGCCAAACATGATAGTGGGACAAGAGGAAAGTAAAAGAAAATAGAGGAAAAAACTAGGAGGCAAAGGACATTTATAGAGGTCTAAATACAGGCAAAAGAAGAGAGGAGCCAGTCAGCGTGCAGTATAACACCGACAAAACATACAACTTTCCTCTAGTTATTTAATGTTTCCTACACCCTACTATCATCACCCCAATTCTGCCTTACAAATCTGGCTACACCAGTGGTACAGATAAGAGTTCGCAACACAGGGAATCCAGGACACATAAACTCCTCAGGACCAATAATGGGAGTAGAGATACCAGGAGGGGAAGGGGAAGGTGGGAGGGGGGAACCGATTACAATGATTGACATATAACCCCCTCCCAGGGGGGAGACAACAGAAAAGTGTGTGAAGGGAGACAGCGGTCAGTGTAAGACATGAAAAAAAATACAAATTATCAAGGGTTCATGAGGGAGGAAGTGTTGGGGAGGGGGAAAATGAGCTGATCCCAAGGGCTCAAGTAGAAAGAAAATGTTTTGAAAATGATGATGGCAACATATGTATAAATGTGCTAGACACAATGGATGGGTGTATATAGGGTCATTATGAGTTGGATTTGGCTTGATAGCAGTTGGCTTTTGGGTTCCTGTACATAAAAATGGATTTGAATCAGTCTGTTTTAAAATTAAATTAAAAAATATTTTCAATTTTGAGCCATGATTCTGTTACTCTTGTAATAAACACTTTAATTAGATCAACACCTCAAGGTATAAAAAATTAGGTAGGGTTTAGTCAAAAAAAATTTGTTATTTTGAAAAGGGAAAAAAGGAAGGACAGATGTGAGGATGAAAGAAAGAGGCAGATGGTTTGTTGATTTTTCTAAGCCTGCAGCTTTGCCATTGTTTAGATGCGATTGAAAGTCACTTCTTGTCTAGGCAACCATCCAGTTCTGCTCTGAACAAAACCCTATCTTTCCACTCCCTTTGCAGTGGGCGCCATCTTTCCCTGTACCCTCTCTGCTTTTGAAGTCTGGTTCTTTCTTCTGCCTGACCAACTGACTGGAGAAGAGACACACTGGCTTGTTAAAAGCAAAGAGGACTTGAGACACTTGCTGATGAAATCCAAAGACTACAGCCTTCCACGGGGATTTCACCGCAATGTAAACTGACAAAAATATTCAACCAGCCACATTATGATAAATAGAGAACAGATTGAAGTGGTCAAAGCTTTCATTTCGATTCACAGTCAACATGCACAAAAGCAGCAGACAAGAAACCAAAAGACATCTGACATCGGGAAACTAGTTAGAAAGGGTTAAAAGCAAAGATGACAATTTGAAGACTAAGGTGTGTCCACCCAAACCATGAGATTTTTAATTGTATGCATGCGAAAGCTGTACAAGGAGCAGTAAATACCAAAGAAGAATGAAGGCGTTTGAATTCTGGATTCACAGAGAATATTGACCCTGGGCCATGTGGTCTTAGAGTAAGTACAGCCAAGACGCTACTGAGAAGTAAGGATGTCCAGTCTTCATCTCATGTGCCTCGGATAGCCCTGGAAGATGACATCCTTTTTGGGAAAGTAGAGGGTCAGTGCCAAGAAGACCTTCAACAAAGTAGATGGACACCGTGGCTGTAGCACAAACATAGCCATGACTGTGAAGATGCTGCAGAACCTGTTTGAAGATAGAATCACTTCTATCTGAAGTGTTTGAAGACAGAGTCACCTCTACCTTCTTTTGATGCTCTCTCAATCATTTATTTTTGGCCACAGAATCTGTGTTAGTCTGGTTGACTAGAGAAACAAATTCATTGACGCTAATAGATGTATAAGAGTGAACTTCATATTAAAAAGTAATTATGCCCGGCCCAGTCCAGATCAAGTCCTTCAGTTCCACATTAGACTTGGAAAACTCAACAAACCATCTGTCTCTTTCTTTCATCCTCACATCTGTCCTTCCTTTTATCCCTTTTCAAAATAAATGTTTTTTGACTAAACCCTACCTAATTTTTTATGCCTTGCGGTGTTGATCTCATTAAAGTGTTTATTAGTCTGTAAGTCCTATATTATCCCATGAATTAGTCTTTAGACTCACACAGCCATGCAATGATGCCGAGTGTGGGAAGATCACAGGCCAATGGATGTAACGTCCTGTGGATCCAGTGGCAGTGGCTGCATCTCCAGGGCTCTGACTGCTATCAGCCTGGCTCCAGGTGACTTGTCAATAGGAATGTGAAGTCAAGAGAGAGAGTGACCTACTTCTTTTGATGGCAGAATCAAGAGAAAGAGAGTTCCCAGAATCCTCAATAGAAGGTCATGCCCACAAGGAGGGAGCATCAGGCAGTGGCCTGACTGACAGGCTAGACACCGCCTCTTCATTCTTTTATCAAGTTGACATGACATTGTGCAACTACCACAGAATCTTTTAGAATTGCAACTTGAGGTGTAAATGTTTTCTTTAGTTCTCCCAGCTTGAGAAATGCCAAATGTGTTCTTTCATTTCGGCTTTCCAACTCCATGGCTTTGCACATTTTATCATACTATTTTACTCTGTCTTTTTGAACCACCCTTAGTAAATCAGCTTGCTTACTTCATCATTTCTTCCATTCACTTTCTCTACTCTATGTTCAAGAAGGAGTTCTGGTGAGGTGATAGGTTAAGCATTGGGTTACTAACTTCAGGGAGAGCAATTCAAACTCACCAACCACTATGCTAGGAAAAAGACGTGTCTGTCTGCTCCTATAAAGGTTTACAGTCTCAGAAACTGAAGAGATTCTACTCTGTCCTATAGGCTCACTAAGCTACAAGTCAACTCAATAGCCATGAATGAGTGAGTGAGTCTTAGTCTCTCTGCATAGATGCAGTCTATTTGATTCTTATGCATTCCATCTGAAGAGATCAACAAGGACAGTCTCTGTTTATGTTGCTCAACTAAAATTTTTACAAAAAATAGGTCATTGGTC
Organism: Tenrec ecaudatus; assembly: GCF_050624435.1. Lineage (NCBI taxonomy): Eukaryota > Metazoa > Chordata > Mammalia > Afrosoricida > Tenrecidae > Tenrec > Tenrec ecaudatus. The sequence goes on from NC_134546.1 coordinate 31,996,729, forward strand.
TTTCATAATCATATCATGGGATATGATTGTATTTTTTTCTATCACAAGGTCATATTTTCAAACTACCAACCCTTCTTTTTATCCACCTTTAACATTTCATTCACCAGTAATTACCAGTGCATCTTGATAGCATTGTCTATCAATTTCCAATTGAGAAGTAGTTACAAATCTTTAATTTTTTTCATCTTAGGCAATTAGTTCTTAGTGCATACATTTGAACAATAGCCCTATTAATTGGTTTTCCTTGTAGGCATGTGCATACTATTATCACGTCAGTGACAGATTTGCACCTCAGGACAGTTCTTGAAATGTTCTTTTTCACAATGAATGTGACCTTGCTCCTCTTCAATGTGCTACAGTCAGCATCAAGACCATATGATCGCTTTGAAATTGCCAGGAACACAGGGAATACACAGGCTATCAGAAATAGGGTAGGACACACACACAAAGGAGGCACAAATTGACAAATGGGATATACTGAAGATAAAACACTTGTGTACATCGAAAGAATTCACCAAGAGAGTAATAAGAGAGTCCACAGACTGGGAAAACATCCTTAGCAATGACACATCAGACAAAGGCCTTATTACTAAAATCTAGAATACTCTGCTAGCTTCCAAAAAGAAAAAAAAAACTAATAGCCCACTTGAGAGGTGGGAAAAGGACTTGAACAGAAGTTTCACGGGCAGAAATCCGAATGGCCAACAAACATATGAGAAAATGTTCCCGATCTTTTCCATAAGAGAAGTTCAAATTAAAACACCAATGAGGTGCCACCTGACACCCTCAAAGGTGGCCCAATTCAAAAAATCAGAAAGCAACAAGTGTTGGAGGAGCTGTGGGGAGACAGGAACTCTCATCCACTGCTGGTGGACCTGTAAGTATGTACAGCCACTATGGAAATCAATCTGGCGATACCTAAAACAGATGGAAATAGAGTTACCATATGACCCAGCAATCCCCCTACTGGGCATATACCCAGAGAGGCAAGAAGCAAACCAAGGTGAGACATCTATGCTCCAATGTTCATTGTGGCACAGTTCACAATCGCAAGGAGCTGGAAGCAACCCAAATTTCCATCAACTGACGATTGGACTAAAAACTGTGGTATATACATGCAATGGAGTACTATGCATCACTAAAAAGAAGTGATGAACGTATGAGGCACATAGCAGCATGGGAAGAACTAGAGGAACTCATGCTAAGTGAAGTAAGTCAGGCACAAAAGGACAAATACAACATGAGCCCACTGAGATAAGTATTAAAAAAATGCAAAGGGGGCATAGGGAAAAAGCTACTGTATACAAACATGTTTGGGGTGAGGACTGTGTAGTATGGCAGAGACCAGATCAAGTCCAGGGATGCACATGGTAGACAACTGGGGAGGAGGTGGGGAAATAAAGAAAAATAGGATGAATATAAGGAAGAAAAGGGGAGTGGGGGCATGGGGCACTAACCCACCCAAGGGGAGGGTATTGTTTATATCTCCACATGGAAAGAGGGACCAGACTTCAACCCAGTGCCTCAAGGTATGAATGCAACATCCCGGCGTGGAGTAGGGAACCAGTGGAGAGGTCTGGGAGGCTGGCCCAGTACCAAAAATTAAGTATATACTTGTCCCTCCCCCCAGAAGAATTTGTTTCAAAGGACGACATTGATTCTGCAGCTCCAGGAAAGGGACATGTCTGATCGGAGCACACGGGAGCAGATGAAGGGGGAGGAGGAGAGAGTGGAGCACAGCCTGGCCCACCAGGCCGTGAGGATGATGTTCCTGATTGGAGCAGCCAGTCCACAGAGAGGACAACATGGCTGGCCCCACTATGGGACATGATGCCCCTCACTGACCCATGGCGCTACAGGGGACAGCACTGGAGACACAGTGTGGGAACTGCACCTGACCTGATCCCACCACACCGAGGTGAAGCGCTGGGGGAGTGCAGCGGAACAGCAGGGGAATGGGGCGGCAGGGTCCCCAGGGAATGCTGGGGGTGGACTCTGGGACCAGGGTGTGGTACCCCAACAGACTGGACTGGAAAACACTCCTAAGGGCCAACGAATGATCCTTGAACTGACTACAAGCTTTTCTTTCTTGATGTGTTTTGCTTTGTTCTTTGTCAGTGGTTTGTTGTTGTTTTGTTGTATAGTGTTGCTTTGTTTTCCTCTGTCTTGTTTTTGTGCATGTTATTATCTCCACAGGTCTGTCTAAATAAGATAGGCTGGATGAACTATCTGGAGGAAAAACAACGGGACCAACAGTTCTGGGGGGACTTGGGATAGGGGGAAGTGGGGGGTAAGGAAGTGGTGTTAACAAACCCAGGGACAAGGAAACAACATGGGATTCAAATTGGTGGAGAGGTAGGAGTGGCAGGTCTCTTAGGGAATGATCAAGGGTAAGGTAACTTAACGAAGAGGTATAGCTGTAACCCAGGTGGGGACGGAGCATGATAGTGGGGCAGAGCAAAGTCAAGGGAAATAGAGGAAAGAGCTAGGAGGCAAAGGGCATTTATAGAGGTCTAGATAAAGACATGTACATATGCAAATATATTTATATATGAGGATGGGGAAATAGATCTATGTGTCTATATTTATAGGTTTAGTATTAAGGTGGCAGAAGGACCTTGGGCCTCTACTCAAGCACTCCCTCAATGCATGAATACTTTCTTCTTTTAAATTGGCATTCTATGATGCTCACCCTCCCGACACAACCGCTGAAGTCAAAGTGGGTGAACAAGCAAATGTGGTGAAGAAAGCTGATGGTGCCTGGCTATCAAAAGATATAGCATCTGGGGTATTAAAGGCTTGAAGGAAAACAAGCGGCCATATAGCTCAGAAACAACAAAGCCCACATAGAAGAACACACCAGCCTGTGTGATCATGTGGTTCCGAAGGGATCAGTTATCAGGCATCAAAGAACAAAAAATCATATCATTGGGTGCACACCTCCATGATACAATTGCTGAGGACAAACGGGTACATAAACAAATGTAGCAAAGAAAGCTGATGGTGCCCAGCTATCAATAGAGATAGCATATGGGGTCTTAAAGGATTGAAGGTCAACAAGTGGCCATCTAGCTCAGAAGCAACAAAGCCCACATGGAAGTAGCACACCAGCCAGTGCGATCACGAGGGGTCGAAGGGAATCAGGTATAAGGCATCATCAAAAAAAATCCTACCATAGTGAATGAAGGGGGAAGTTTAGAGTGGAGACCCAAAGCCCATTTGTCAGCCAATGGAGAGCCCCTCCCAGAGAGGTCTAGAGGAGGAGATGAGTCAGTCAAGGTGCGACATAGCACCGATAAAGAATACAGCTTTCCTCAAGTTCCTAAATGCTTCCTCTTCCTCCTCCCCCCCACTACCATGACCTGAATCCTACCTTGCAAGTCTGGATAGAGCAGAGGTTGTACACTGGTGCATATAGGAGCTAGAGGCACAGGGAATCCAGGGCAGATGATCCCTTCAGGACCAGGGGTGTGAGGGGTGATACTGGGAGGGTAGAGGGTGAGTGGTTTGGAAAGGGGGAACCGATTACAAGGATCTACATGTGACCTCCTCCCTGGGAGACGGACAATAGAGAAGGGGGTGAAGGGAGATGCCGGATAGGGCAAGATATGACAAAATAATAATCTAAATTATCAAGGGCTCATGAGGGAGGGGAAAAAAAGAGGACTTGATGCAAAGGGCTTAAATGGAGAGTAAATGCTTTGAAAATGATTAGGGCAAAGAATGTACAGATGTGCTTTATACAATTGATGTATGTATACGTATGGATTGTGATAAGAGTTGTATGAGTCCCGAATAAAATGTTAAAAAAAAGAATAACCAAAAAATAAAACCGGTCCATTCCAGCGCACTATTGCACAAGATACCCCTCGCAAGAGTTCCATTTAATGTTTCACAACTGCAAATTTTCCTAGGTTCATCTTGTGTACATCTCAGGTTTCGATTACTGATAAATGTTTTGAGTCATGCCACATCAGCAAATGAAGGCTCCAAGAGCTTTACTCTATCTATATTATGCAGATCCAGGCTGGTTTATGGAGGGAGCTCTTTCCCTGTCGGGTTCTGAGTGCCTTATGATCAGAGGGGTTCATTTTCTGGCAGTATATCAGACCAAGCAGTGGTGACATTTGCCCTCTGTGTAAAATTGACTTTACCTTTATTGCTTTGTCCTATGACTTGGGAAGGACATTGCTAGATGTAACTGTTGTACTGCCACCATTACCCTCAGTGATACAAAGTCAATTGAAGGTGTTTTGGTTTTTTTTAGTGTGGTGGGCCATAAGTCCCTATCTGTATTTCAGAGTACTAAATCATTCAAAACCAAATCAACTGTTGTCCAGTGAGTTTTGACTCATGGTGACCCTATGTGTTACCAAGTAAAACTGTGCTCCATATACTGTTCATGCCTGTGACATGTTCAAACTGGGTATCATGGTGAGCTCAACCCACTAACTTTTAGATTAGCAGTAGCCTAATCCTTAGCCATTTGCAATCTCCAGGGACTCCTCCTATTTTCTGCTCAGAGTCCTAACTGTAGCACAGAAGGTTCACTAAAGTTGACAATTCAACCTCCTCTGTAGCCCAGTTACTCCTCTTTTTTTTTAAAACAGGTCAAAATGTTTAAGGGTATATCATCAAGTCTTCTTTCTAGTCCACCTTAGTTTTGAAGCACGGCTGTAATTTGCCCATCACAGTAACCCTACTGGTACTAGAAATACCAGAGGCGTAGCTTCCAGCACCACAATACATGAAGGGCACCATGATCTGGCACTATGACACACGAGTGGTCTCCAAAGAATCCTCTTTTCTAGTCAAGTTCTACTTTTAAATTGCTGGAGACAAAGGCATCCAAGACATCTACAGCTAGAGATAAGTAAGGATGCAATATATGACAGATGTAATCGAAACACTGTACTATAATTTGGATAAGAAATTAGTAATTCCTACACCATCACTCTGGCCTCCAGGGAGCCTTCATGGGATATGCAGGGTATGCCCCTGGCTGGACTGTTATGGTGTGATTCTAAATCTGCAGGACTAGAGGTTGCCATGAAGACACCCAACAGGGCTCTGCCTTGCAGGTGTTTATAGAGTCATTCACTCCACACAGGAGAAAGACTGGGCTTTCTATGCCCATACATAGCTACAGTCTCAGCAACCCCAGGGGGTGCCTAAGAGGTAGCATTGACTCCTTGGCAGTGGGTATTTTTGTTTTACCTAACATGCTTTTTTGAAGATGCCACTTGGCGTAATCGAAAATCCGGAAAGCACGATAGTGTTGCTTTTACTGTTGAGTGGATTCTGACTCAGTGACCCCGTGACAGGGAGTAGAACTACTTCCAGGCCTGTCTGGGCTGACTGTCATGGAAAGTAGGCAGATGTAAGGGGCTCTTGTAGCAGAAACGGTCACTTCACAGAACCTATTCTACCGCTGGTTGGGACCTGGCCAAACCCACAGGTGGAAGAAGTAGGACCCGTGAAGCAGGCAAGGTTTTGAGAAATCCCCCCAAATTCTGCTCCTACCTTGCTCCGTGACTTGATGTGAAACTATACCTCAACCACTCTCATCAAACTACAGTGACCTGTAGAACAGGACCAAAATCTTAATTGTGGATGTTGTGCTATAGCTACATTGTATTTTACTTACTAAAATACTCTTAATGTATTCCAACCATATGGATTAATTATTCACAGAGATTAGTCCTCATATAAGAAGGCATATCTGTCTATCAAAAACTATAACATTAAAAAAATTGGCTCAGCAAACCTATTTCTAGGGATTTACCTGAGAAATAATTTTATAAGTGTAAACATATGCATATCTGGAAATAGTTGTTGCAGTCTTTATGTTATAAAGAAATTAGGAACAATTGAATTGCCCATCATTTTTGATTAAACAAATCACAACTTAATGTAACATAATATTATACAGCTGTTAAAATTACTATACAAAAGTATAGCAACTGACAACAATAACAAAATTATCCATGGAACACTGCTAACTGAGAAACTAGATTACATAATCATGTGTAGTAGTATTGCAGAGAAGCATGTTGGTAAATACATGATATGTCTTTGTATGGATACTTGTATGTAACACTGAAATGTATCAGGATTAAAAAAAATTTAAGATAGATATAGAATGCAGTAGTGTTAAGATGGTATGCTTTTATCCCCATTCCCTATTTTATTACAAAGAATAATCATTATTTATAATTAATATAGTTAAAATGCTAATGTGTCCTCTGTCATAAGGAGAAATGAAATTCTGATACATGCAATAACATGGATGCATCTTGAAACCCGTACAGTGAGTGAAACAAGACAAAAGGACCGATGTCAACCACTTAGAAGAGACAGACGTAAAGAGATAAGTGTGTCACAGTGGCTACCAGGGGCAGGAAGAAGGGGGATTCAGGGAAATGTCTGTCAAGTGAGCATTACAGTTTTGTTTGAGGATGGAAAATATCAGAGCGGATGTTGGCAATGTTTGCTCCACATGCTTGGTGCAGTTGGTTTCATTGAATTGCAGATGTGACTAATGCTAAGTTGGCCAACTATATTGTTCCCAATAATAAACAAGATGAATAAATCCCCAAATTAACAAAGGGGATAGCATAAATATGAGGGCCTCGTGGGGAAGTCAGGGAAGGTTGGGTGCCAATCTTGTTGTCTTTTCCGATATGTTCACCGTTCATGGCTATGCTACATGGATGCTTAGGTGGAGGTGAGCCAGGGGATGTTACAAACAGAACAGGTGCATTTCAAAGGGTTTGAATACTGAGGACCATGAGGAAGAAGAAGAGATGAAGGGGCATGATCAGGGGCTGAACTGGGGTTCTGGAGAGTGCCCGAATAGGCAGCCCCAAGGAACAGATTCCTGAAAAAGAACTTTACCTACGTGGAAGTGTGAGCAGAACCAGCTATGAAGCGAGGATGATTTAAAATCTTGGTCATATTCCAATCACTCTCATAGGCAATAGTGGACGGCAGGGCAGAGTCAAAGTCTTCTGATTAATTTTGAATTTGGTGCTATAGCTATATTATGTTTTATTTACACCAACCCACAACACTGCTTTGTACAGTCACTTAACATGACAAATGCATTCTATAAACTTGTTAAGAAAAGTGCGCCCTTGAGATGCCTGGGGACGGAATGTAATGCACATGTCTTCCAGCACGTATCATCCGGCACTTGCTAGATGTGTCATTTGGTATGCAAATGCTAGCAAACAAGGCCAGGTTCTTCCCAAGTTGTTCAGAACATGCAATGATCCAGCACTCTAATGTAAAGTTTTTCCACATCTATCACAGGCACCTAGCATCGCTTAGGTCCTGTAAATCCCCAAACTCAAACCCACTGCTGCCGAGTTGATGCTCAGTCAGGATAGAACTGCCCCATGGCGTTTTCAGGCCTATAATTTTTTTTTTTTTGGTGGAAGAATGGGGGAAAGGAAAACAAAAGGATGAATATAAGGAAGAAAAGGGGAGTGGGGTCATGGGGCATTAATCCACCCAAGGGGAGGGTATTGTTTATATCTCCACAGGGAAAGTGGGACCAGACTTCAACCCAGTGCCGCAAGGTGTGAATGCAATATCCCGGCGTGGAGTAGGGATCAGGCCTATAATTTTTACAGAAGCAAACGACTCTATTTTTCTCTTCTTGGGGAGGCTGGTAGATTAGAGCTGCTGACCTTGCAGTTCCCAGCCAAGCTCTGTCGCCACTGCAGTCCCAGGGCTCTTTCCAGGTCTATTGAAAATACTTGGTAAATGTCTGTCTTCAGATAGCTTATTTTCACAGCATCTTCTAATTTCCAGAGCAATTCCGCAGATGCTATCCTATTGACTCTTCCCAACAATTCTGAGATGGGCGAGGGGAGGACAGCTGGCATCAGTCCCATTTTGCCCCCAGTAGGAAAGAGGCTCTTCCTAGCGGTCGGATGAAACATGAGCGCTGAAGGCAGGATGAGAGCCCCGTCTTGCGTAAAGCCTGCTGTCCGGGTCATCAGGCTGTTGCCACACATACATCCTGTATGTTGGCACTTACTCAATGTCTGTGAATTTTTATTAGCAGTGGGGGGCCAAGAAACAGTAAAAAAAATTCCCATTCTTAATTTCTAAAGTTAGGCCAGTCAGGAGAGGTCTGCATGTGGAAAATCAACAGATTTGAGGGATTAGGAAAGTTGGCCAGAGTTTAGTGAAAAAAGTCAAACTCTCCGGTTAGAATACTTTTCCCTCCCTGTCATTCATCCTCTCTATTCCATAATCTCATGAGCCTGTTTATTTTCTTCTAACAATATCCATCCTCACTGCTATCTGAAATTGTAAACCGGATTTTGTCACGTCCAGGTCTTTTCTCACTGCCGAAGGTAAGCTTTGCCTTGTTTCAGGACAAGAATGTGTTTGGGTTGGTGATGAGCCTCCCCCTCCCCGCCCCACTAAACGTCAAACCCTGGAAACAGAGGATGAAAGAAGGATGCTCTTGAAGAATTTCTGGTGTTGCTTCCCACTGGCCACCGGGCTTGGGGGTCCTGCTGTCCTATTGTTCCGTCATCTGAAGCCTCATACAAGGCACAAGTCCTTTGGAGAAACACATTGCCACCATCATGTCCCATCGTTGTGGTTATTTGTTATTTTGCTACCGAGGCAGCTCAGGAATGGAAAGCTATAATTAGTCCTCTGCTGGGCCTGTTTGAGGACCCCAGTGGGGCTCATTGGAGTGTGGAGCCACAGAAGGCTTTGCTTGTTTTTGCAAGCTGCGATTTTCTACAGCGATAGCCTAAGAATAGCCTGCAATTTATGGACGACTATGCCATACAGCCCTCCAGGGTCCGTGGGACAGAGGGGAGCAACCGCATAGTTTCCCGATTGTAAATAACAGGACGCGCATAAGGCTTTTCTCCAAGCGCGTGTGCAAAATACAGGATTTATAGGTGCTGAGCTAAACGAAGCTTCTCAGCCAGAGTCACCGATAGATTTAGCATTTTTGGATCGTGTGTCAGAAAGGGGGGCTGCACAGCCCAAGGCACTGAAGAGATGCACACCCTTCCCTGGACTGGAGCTCAGTATGCACAAGGCATACGTAACGGAGGCTTCACCAAAGGCAGGCTGAGAGGTCTGTGTGCTGAGAAGCAGCGCCGTCTTTCCAGCTGGCACATATGGTGCAGAAATGCAAAGCGCCATGATTTCATGCCTGGCATGTGCACGATCCCACACTGGTATTAACATCCTTTTATAGCCTCCTGTAAGACTTGCCTTTTCAACCGAGGAAGCATTTTATTTGCTTTCTATTCTAAAAATAGCCACAAGGTCTTTAATTCATCTTGTCACTTATACAGCACCGTGACGCCGCCATGAAGCTAGGCTTTGGTACAGGCTGTCCTTTCTTCCTTTGAAATTAGCAACAACCTGCCTTTCTCTGTCCAGAGAGGTCACGTACATGACCCTCTTGAACAGGCCTGCATTGCTTCCTCGTGGTGACAATGGGTTTACATTGAGCTGGGGCCAGCAAGAGGGTCACGGTTGGTCAGTGGTAGAATCCTTGCTTTCTCTGCGGGAATCTGGTTTGATTCTTAGTACTGCGCCTCATGCAGAGAAACTACTCATCTGCGAGTGTAGGCGTGTGTGAGACTACGGCATGGCCCACGCTTCAGCAGAGCTTCAACTAAGATGGACTAGGAAGTAGGTCATGATACTGTTAATTCCAAAGATCAGCCCACGGATCACAATGCTCTGATCCACAACAAAGCATGGGGATCCTACCAGACATCCAGTTGTTGTTCTCTTCTGCATGAGTCACCACAGCCCCAGAGTGACGAACAGTGAACAAGGAGTCAACAACCAGAATCTAGAGGATGTGTCTCTGCAGTCATGGATGAATGAAGGAGCTGCTTCCTGAGCACAAACGGAAATGGCTAAGCCTGCCAGTAAACATGAGATTCTGTCGGGGTGGGTGGTTCAAACGACTAACCTCTAAGGTTGGCAGTTCAGACCCATCCAGAGGTCCTTCCACGTCCATGGGGCTGCCCATGAGTCAGAACTGAATAGACAGCAACCTGCAACCACAGGATACTACCCCAGAGTCAGTGCTAATTCTGTGCACCATGTTGTAATCCACCAGATCCCTAGTATTTCCTACGACATGAGTCAAAGATACTGTTCCATAAAAGGATGATTTTAAAAGATGAACCAGTCCACCCATGTACATCTCAAGCACCGAAGACTCAAGATATTGCATACATGTATGTCCAGTCTAAAGACATCTATAGAGAAGTTTGTAACGAGTGAAGTGAAAGTATCTAAGAAGGGTTACAGAACTCATGGCAAGCTTTGACACTGAATATGAATGTACGTAACACAGGAGAATCCACAACACCTCTGACATCTTTCCATGGAAAGTGGTTCTTATAAAATAGAACAAGAACATCTCCGGGGACAGAAAGGATATTAGTAGCTGTCATCTGTCTTATGGACTGAATTGTGCCCACTCCCCAACCTCCTCAGAATCATATATTGAAAACTTCTTCCATGCCTGAGACTATAGAATATAGGGGCTTCTTTGTTAGGTTATGGAGCCCCGATGCGCTGTTGGGTCAGGGTTGAGCTGCTTAGTGCAAGGTCAATGGATCGAATCCACCAGCTGTTCCACAGGGTACAGAGGACCACTGTCTGCTCCATAAAGAAGTCGTGTCAGAAGCCCTCTATAGGATCACAGGGAGGCAGAATTGACTTGGTGGCAGCAGGTTTGACTTGGAGTTCGCTATTGAGACCATATATATATGTATATATATATACACACATATATACATATATGTGTATATGAAATCTTACTTTTGAGAAAGAGATGAGAAACAGCGCAACAAGCACACACGGAAAGATTAGATGCCATATGGAAATCTTAAAGGGACAGCAAGGGGAATGCTAAAGCACAAGGATTTCCCCCCCAGAATGGACAGATAGATGGTTGCTTGTCTAGAACCAGAACCCCGGATTTGGACTGCTGGGAGTTCCCTGATGGTGTAGTGGGCTACACATCAGGCTGTTAACCACAAGGTCAGCAGTTTGAACCCACCAGCCGCTCCGCGTGAGAGAGATGAAACGTTCTGCTCTCATAGACAGTATCAGAAGCCCAGAGGGGCAGTTCTACCCTGTCTGATAGGGGCACTATGAGTCAGAATGGACTCAATGGCAGGAGTTTGAGTCCCAAGTGAACAATTAAAAAAGTTTCATTCATTGAAGTCACTGATTGGTGATCTTCTGTGAAAGTAGCATAAAACGACCACTCTGTCAATGGCCATAAGGGAGCGTATCCAGGTGAGGAAAACATTCTAAAACTGGATTGAAGGAATGCTTGTGCACCTCAGTAAATTTACTAAAAAATTATTGGATTGCATACTTTAAATTGGTGGATTTTATAGTATGTCATGTCTTGATAAAATTTGATTAAAAATAGCTGTGCTCCCTGTACTTGAGATTTGGGGGTACCACATCTTTTCAAATGTGAAAAGGGTGATAGAGTAACTACCTCCATATTATTTGCAAGTCATTTCTTTTTTTTAAAACCATTTTATGTGGGGCTCTTACAGATCTTATCACAATCCATTCATCCATCCATTGTGAGTAAGTCATTTCTCACAGACCCACGTGCTTGTGAATTCCCATGGAGCAAAATAGCGTTCTGCTTCTCCTATACGTGATGAGAAGATTTCTGGTGACGCAGTGGTAACCGAAAGGGCAGCTGTTTGAACTTATTAGCCACTCACAAAGATGTGACAGTCTAATTTGGTAGAGATTACAGCCTTGGAACCCGGTGGGGAAGTTCCCCTCTGTCCTATGACTTGATATCTATGTGATGGCAACAGATATATGTGGTACGAATTCCCTTTGGAGACCACTTGGAGTCTGAGAAGTAGACGTTATTTCCATTCATATCACACATTCATATAACACCCTCCCCCAACTCCAAGCATACACACACACACACACACACACACACACACCTGTACCACAGGATGCTTTTGCTGTGTCCTGGCATTGGCTCGCTTAGAATAGGTAAGAAATCTCAGATAAATAGTATCATTTTCAACTCCTCTCTTATGCTGTGATTTTTAGGGGGCTGAGTGGAATTGGCCGATATGGGGGGTTGGGGCACTGATCCAAAGGCTCTTCAGTTCTTTAGACGGAGTGACACTTGTGAGCACTCCTGTTCTCGGGACCTCCTCCCAGAAATGACATCATGTTTATCATCTACGTTCCCCTCTAGCCTGGCACTCACTGCCTGAAGCCCACAGAGTGCTGTCCCTAAGCCGTTGAGAAAAACACATGAAAGGTTATCCCTGCCAACCGGGGGTGGGGTGGGGGTGGAGGTGAGAATAAGGAATCACAAGCCGTCTCTGGAACAAGGAAAAATGAAGACCAAACAGCCTCCGAATGGATCATCCCCAGGTTCTCACTAAGGCTCTGCGTCTACTGAACATAGCCTCGTCCCTGGTAGTTTTTGGTTGAAGGTAATAGCCAGCTTTGCTGCCATTTATGGATCCCAGCCTGTGGGAGCTAGGGTCTAGCCTTCCTGTGCTTTGCTCTCTGCTGTAACAGTTTAGCTTTGTCGGCTTCCTTCAATTCTAATGGCATAAATGATTCATGGCAAAACCAGCTGGCAAGGACAGAGTGTTTACTTCAGTCTGATACGACCCTGGGAGTGAGTGATTGGGGTTGTTCTGAGCTCCTCTGGCCATGTCCCCGTGGTAGTCTTGCCTCTTAACCTGATGACAGGCCTGAGGTCCATTTTCACCAGGCCGGACCTTGCCTGTGGCATGACAGTGATTGCTTCTTAAAGTGTATGCACACCACATATGCTTGCCCACTAGGGACCTTCTTGGGGTAACTGACACCACAGTCACTGAGGCATCTTGGCTCTGGATAAAGTAAATCCTATTAATTTCCCATTAAGCTGCTGTAAAATGCTAACCATTCAATTAAATATGTATAGGTACTCCTGCCACTGTACTCCCTCTTGAATGCGGTGACTACTGTATTCAGAGGAGAAAGAAATTTGAGAAACTGGAGGAAACGGGCCGTTGGGAAAGCCCACTCCAGCAACAATCTTATCCAAAGATACTAAGAAAGACAAGATCAAGGATTTAGTTGGTTTTCAAGGTTTTGTTTTTTCATAATAGCAACTTTACTCTGTCGAACAGTCGGCTTGGGCCAGTGGGTCCCAAGGTTGTAGCTCTTTACGGGAGCAGAGCGCCTCCTCTTTCTCCCGAGGAGTGGCTGCCACCTTCAAACTGCTGCTTTTGTGGTTCGCAGCCCAATGCTAAACCCACTGAGCCACTGTGAGTCAGAATTGAGCCTCTATTTTTAAATTGTTGCAAGATAGCCGAGTTAGAGACACCATGAGGTCAAAACCAAATTAACAGTAGACTGACGTGGAAGGAGAGGGAAATCCAATAGTTTGCTGTGCCTGGCACATCTGGATTCCGGGTGGCCCAGTAGTTAAATGGCTGGCTGCTAACTGAAAGCTCAGCAGTTAGAAACTACCGGCTTCTCTGTGAGATGAAAACGAGGCTGTCTGCTTCTGTAGAGACGCACAGCCTGGGAAACCCCAAGGAGTAACTCTACTCTGTCCTATGAGGTCACTAAGGGTCAGAGTTGACTACATAGCAGTGGGTTGGGGTTGGTCTACCATGTGCTAGGTCCTTTGCTGGGTACTTTATAAATGTCACCTCATGGATCCTCCTTACAACTCTGTGAGTTAGGTTTTCATATTGCCATTGTTCAGATTCAGAAATGAAGGCATAGGGGGGTCGACTGTCTTCCCTCTGTGATGCTCATACACTGAGTTAGTGGTAAGGCTTGGATTTGAACCCACGTCTGTCTGGCCTTACAGCTCCTGCTCTTTCATGTTATCAGCGGTACCTACCCACCAGTCACTCCTTGGGTAAAAGATGAGACTCTCTGCTTTCCTAAAAACGTAGAGCCTCAGAAACCCTCTCTAGGGTTACTATGAGTCTGAATTGAATTGATGGCAGTGGGTTGGAAGGATCCCAGGGGTTGGGGGTGCCCATTGGCTACTAACCAAAAATTGGAGGTTTGAATCTACCAAGACACGTCTTGGAAAGAAAGGTCTGAGGTTCTCCTTCTGAAAAATCAGGCACTGAAATTCCACGGAGCACAATTCCATTCTGAGACACAGGGGCTTGGAAAAGATGCTGTGGAAACTAGCTTCAGTACATCCTTATTAACAATGCACAAAAGAAGCATCTGCATAATTCCAACACTGAGGTTTGTTAACCAATCAACTACCTAGCTGTGTGCCCAGCACTGAGAATAATGTGCCCAGCCTGCAAATGATCTAGTGAATTGGACTCCTGCTGTTCTTCAAAGCAGCTCCGACAGTGGGTGTTCAGAAGGACTGTCCCTGGAGAAGTGTTTCTTTTGGCTGAAGGGCTGCTGGGTTCCATTCCGAACCACCTCTGTGGCTATAAAGGGGTGGTCCAGGGCGCTTACTGATCCATGCATTGAACCACTTCTCCACCCAGTCTCCGATTTCTGCTCAGACACGTAGGAGACTGGCACTGATTTCCCAAAATGTCTGTAAATCGTCGCAGAAGGTGACTGCCAGAAGAATGCTGCGAAATACTCTTCTTGGGTCCACGACACCCGTGCCTGGGGAGACAGCTTCTCTTGGAACACAGTGGGCCCGACTGAAACCCACTGCCATCACGTTGATTCCAACTCATACTGGCCCTACATAGAGCTTCTGAGACCATCCTTCTTTTTAAGGGGACACACGGTTGCATCTTCCTCCCGTGGAGCAGCTTGTAGATTCTAAACACTGAGCTTAAGGGTTAGCAGTCCAACACTTATCCCACTAGGCTACCAGGTCCCCGCCGCCTATCCCCAAGATGAGCAAAGTCCCCCTTGCGTTCAGTTCCATCAGAGGTGCACAGACATGCTGAGATGTTTTATGTTCACATCCAATTTCCCCCAACTGGATCAAAGCCGCACAGCATTGAAGGGTTTCCAGGAGTCCTAGTGTTTTAATTTTTACATGTTGGAAATATAAAGATTTTCTCAGTATAGAATTATATCTCTACTTGTTTCAGAAACTATTTGAAGCATGGACTGTACTACTTGCCCACACTAAACAAAGGACTGCATGAGTTTAAATGAAATATGTTATGACTGAAACCGCTAAATATATTCCCACTATTGTTTGCCATAAAGGTAGAAAATACTAAAATTGAGGACCCTCCGCTTCCCTAAAAAGGATGGGAAATTCTGAACAGTGTAAGACATCAGGAGAGGGATCTGGTGACACTACCTTTTAAATAATCTCATTAAAGCATTGTTAAGTTCCAGACTGGAAGAATAAACAATAATAGAGACTCCACAATTGACTAACTAAATGATGTCACTTAGGACTGATAACTCATCTGTTCTCTCGGAGTCTTAATTTCCTTCGGTATCACGAAGATGCTGACACTCACTCTCCTGTCTATTCAGCTGTGATTCAAACTGACCCTTTGCACCGCAGAAGAAAACACTGCCTTGGCCTGCGCCATCACCACAATTGTTGCTGTGAAAAAGCACATCGTTGCAGCCACTGTGTCAATCCATCTTTCCAGTGACCCCTATGTTATAGAGCACGGAGCTCTCCCCCAGGGACTGGTCCTCACTGACGTCTCATCAGTCTCTCCTCCAAGGACCATTCTGGCTGTGCTTCTTGTCCCTCCTTCTGGTGGTCTACAGCCTTATTCACTATGCTTCGCCAGGTGCTTTGGACGCGTTATCAGGAGGGACCCGTATCTGGGGAAGGACATCAATGTCCTGTAAAGTAGAGGGACAGTGAAAAAGAGGGAAGCTCTCCAAGAGGTAGACCGACACAGTGCCTGCAACAATGGACTCTAGCAGGACACACTAGGGGGAGGATGAGCAGGGACAGTGGTAAGTAGTATTTAATTTTGTTCAACACAGGGTCATTACAGGTCAAAGCCGGTTCAAGGGTATCCAACACCCACCAGCTGCTCCACAGGAGAGAGGTGAAGCGTTCTCCTCCTGTAAAGGTTCACAGCATACTGATTAGTGTGCTACACGTCGGGTTGCTAACTATAAGGTCAGCCGTTTAAAGATCCCCAGCCACCCCTTGGGAGAAAGACGAGGTTTTCTACCCTTGAGAGTTGCAATCCTGGAAATGGGGAGCAGTTCTACCCAGTCCCGCAGGATTGCTAGGAGTCGGAATTGACTCGGTGGCAGTGTGTTTGCGTCTTGAAGTGATACGACTTCATCTTCTCATCAAGTCTCAGTTGCTGTGTATTAGATGCCTGTTTTGCAGATGAAGCGGCCGAGACTCGGAGGGGCAAGATACTAGTTAGTCTGCTTAGTGAGTTGCCCTTAGAAGTTGCCAGTGCCGGTGCCATCCACGGTGATGCGTGGCTGGGACTGTTTCATCGCAAGTGTAAGGCTGGACCTTTTCAGAAGCAGAGTGAGTGCAAAAGGCTTTCTCCGGAGGCCTCTCCGGTGTACTTGACCATCCAGCTTTTCAATTAGTAGTTAAGTGCTTCATCATTTATGTCATCAGGGACTCGAAATACCAGTCAGAGTTTATAATTCAGTTCCTGAGCTTAAGTCACTGGAACATAATGATCATCCAGTTTGACCAGGTTTCTATCAAATTCCTCCTCTAGCACTTGCCAGTCTGGAAGTGATAGAGCTTCAAAATGACATGCATTTCTCTAAAATAAGGCTTTATTTTCATTAAAAAAACATTCGATATAACACTGGTAAAAATACTGTGTTTTCTCTCCTTTTGTGCCTTAAAATCTCCAGAGGAAAATAAGTCCTACATGAAATAATTCAAAAGATAACAGGTTATCCAAAGCACTGGCAGGGACTAGAAGAGCCACACGGTCGGGGCAGAGGAATCGCACACGACACCCATGTTCACATTTCTCTGGCTCCAGTTGCAAAAATCGTCATAATGATAACAATAAAATAACAAGAAGACAGAGGGAACACCAGGTGGGCCTAAGGCACAGTTTAATTAAAAGAACGTATGGAGAAAGACAGAGACAAAAACCTTAATGAGCCAAAAATACTCTCAACTTGTCATGTAAAGTATTCGCCAGAGTTAGAGAAGAAAAAGAGAAGCCAATTCTAGTTACATCCAGTGTAAAGAGGAGACAGGGCGGGGTGGGGGATCTCATTTGGAATCTAGTATGGAAGCTGGAATATCAATGACCTAATTTGGAATCTAGTGTCGATGGTCTACTCAAGTAAAGAAGTACACATTAAACTAAGGTGTTTTCCAGTCCAAAAAACAAGCCTAAGTTCTTTCTTATTTTGCTCTTCCTCATCAGGGAATGTGGGGCCTGCTTTCCACAGAGACAGTGCGGGGTCACGGAGGTTCCATTTCACCCGATAAACGAAATCTCTTCAGTGCCAAGAGTCTGCTTCAAAGAAAGAAGGCCGAAGACACAACAGTTCCCATCAGTTCCCACGAGAGCCAACTTTAAGAAAGAGGATAAACGAGGATGCCTCTATCCCTCATGGCCTTTCCATTAGACCTTTTCCCTCTCCACCAGCTCACTCATGCCTAACATCCAAGAGTGAGCCACACTGTAAAACTACCTACTGTTTATCTCCCTTAATGCACAATTTCAATTCTTAAGTCTTAAGATGAAAGTATTTGATTGAACCCAATGGTACTAAGGTGTACAAGACTAACAGCATTCATGTGTACACATACACACAAACATATGATTCCATGAGTTATTCGTTACCTAGGCACCACGATATGAGCCAGGGCTCATATAATATATATACTCATATAATTAACTATATATACTCATATAATTATATATAGATAAGTTTTCTGGATCCACGAGACTTTCAGTTCATTGAGGACAGCTAGATAACACTAACAATCAAAACCAAAACTTGAGAAGGTGACAGTACTTTGCATAGAGAAGGCTGATCTAGAAGATTTAATGGACCACTTCACATCCAGTAATTAGGAAAGGTCTTTGGAAGAGGTGACATTTAAGATGAGCTAATTATAGAAGAAAGCGTCCATCTTGTGAAAATGAAGTGGGCTGGGTGGAGGGAGCATTTTAGACACCAAGCACAGATCCTGAGAAGGAATTAGATTCCGGGTTGGGGGAGACAGGAGAGGGCTAGTGAAACTGGAAAACAATGGGCAAAAGGGAGAACAGAATGCAAACCTGCCCCCCACCAGCCACTGCCACTGATGAATGAGGAGGGTACCCTAAATAAAGCAGGGGGCACTGGGAGACAGCAGGAGCGCTTGATTGACATCTTAAAATGACTTGTAGCTGATCTTGGGAAACAACTGTTGGAGAGCCGAAGCAGGGAGAGAGACAGGAGAGACTGCAGGAATCTGAAATGAGAAGGTGGCTGCTGGAGCTACGCTAGTGGTAATGGATTTTGCTCAATTTGGATCTGAATGGGCCTGATCAAGATATGTTACAGAAAAGGTCTGAAGGACTTCTAAATGCATCTACTCCAGCTTGAGGAAAGAGAAGAAATCAAGAAAGCACGAGTAGATGCTGCTGATTACTGAGAAGAGAGAGACCTGGAATGAACAGGGTTGATGGAAAGATAGGCGGGTTGTAGGGCAATGGGAAGCAACAGCTTATTTTAGACACGATAATTCTGAGGTGCAAACTGCACACCCAGCAGTATGTGGCATACGGTAGGCTGGGGGTTCACTCAGCTATTGATTAACAGGTGGGATGTTGTAATCTACCCAAAAGAGGCTCGGAAGAAAGGCCTGAGGTACCCGCGTTTTCAAAGGGTGCATCCTTGAAAATCTCAGGGGACATCCTTTTCTGAAATATGGGTTGCGATGAGTCAAAATCCATTTGAGAGCCACTCGGCATTTTCTGTCGTTGTTTGATTGGCTTTTTTTGGAGGTGGGGGTGTTGGGGGAGAAGAGAAGGTGAGCTTGGAAACAGACATTTGGTAATTACTGGCATGTACATGGCCCTTGAGCCATGGGCACAGATATGATGGCCCAGGGAGTGCGTACGGAGCAAGGAGCGAGGCAGCCTGGAGGTCATGCTGTAGCTCCTTCGAGCATTTGGAAGTAGAGAGCCACTGATCCGGAAGCTTCCTTGTCTTGAGACAGAAAGTTGTAGAGAAATATGCTCAGGGCAAAAGAAGGTCCCAAAACAACAGGTGATGTATAGGCCCTTAAACTATATATATAAATATATATACACATTATGAATTGGGAGTTAATTTCTATATCGTATCATTCCATAGTTCAATCACATCAAACAGAATTGTACAATTGCTGAGATAATTATTTTCCAAACATTCTTTTTCTTCCTGGACTCCTTGACCTCATCTCTCTTTTACACCCACCTCCCCCCCCCCCACCCACTACATTAGGCCTTTTTTAAAGACCTGATAGGCACTCTTCCAGAAGCGTGTGGGAGAAAGACTAGACCATCTACTTCCAGAGACACTTCAGGCTAGAACCCCGCAAAGTAGTTCAGCTCTGCCCTGCCTGAGGGCTGCTGCCACGGGAAGTAGGCTGGATTGCAACTAACCACCACCATGGGTACCCTCTACTGCTGAGGGGAGGTGGAGGTTCTTTTGCCTTTCGCCCAGGAGATTCTAATGAGTCTCTGAACAGCAATAGCATGAAGGTGGGCTTCTTTCTGATAGGATTTTGAAAAACAGGGTATAATATTCTTCAGGAGCAATGTGGGTGTATCATCTTGCTACGAGGTCGGACTGTCAGGAGGAGGCCTTGAATCTTTGCTGGCCTATCAGATTTTAACAATCTCACTTTAAAAAACAAACAAATCTCTGAAGTAGATCAGAGAGTCAGGAGTCCTTCTCCTTCAGAAGAAAAAAAAGGCAAGCAGTCAGCCTTGAGACAAAGTTGGGCCTCAGCACCAGAGCCTGTGAGTACAGGCTGAGTGTGAAGTCTAGTTTTATGTATTTTTCTTCTGCCTAGCAGCTGCACTTTGATGTCTGAGAACAATGGCGTCATTCTTGTTTCTTGAGGAGAATATAATAATGTTTCTTGAGGGGATATAATAATGCCCTTCCCCGAATCAGCAGGGTTGGAGAAGAGAGAGAGGGAGAGAGGGAGAAAGGGATGTAGAGAGAGAGAGAGAGAGAGAGAGAATTCATGTAGTGTCTTGTGCAATTTGCATAGCCATGTTTTGGGAAGGAGTATTTGTTTACATAGTGTGGTAGTTACATAATCTGGTGTCATTTTTGGGACTTGAGAGGATTAAGAGTGAAGGGGTGGAGTCCAGTCTGTCCATTGGGTCATAGCCAATGAGGCCTTTGTGTGGGCATGGTCTTCCCCTGAGAATTCTGGGAACTCTGAATTCCTTGGAGGCAGGAGAGACTGTCTCTGCTGACTCCCTGGGAGACATTGCAGCTGACAAGACACATGGAACTACTCTAGTGCCTGGAGCTGGAGAGCCACATGGACCTACCCTGAAGCAACCAGACCTCTGAAGCTGGAGAAGCCACATAGTGACCCCTGCCAGCACTGAGATGCTTACAATGCCACTGGATCCTAAGACTTTCTACCCACTGGCCTGTGATCATCCTGCATTCGGCATCATTGCATGTGGTTTGTGAGTCTGAAGAGGACTTATAGGCTAATATTGGACTTATGGTCTTGGACTGGACTGGGTTGGGATGCTTTCTTAATGTATAATTACCCTTTATATAAAACTCTCTCTTAAATGCATTTGTTTCTTTAGTCTACCCAGACTAACACACAGAGATAAATGTATGTGATCATACCTGTGAATATATTGTTTAGGGATCATGGTGCACAGTTAATATTGCAGCAAATTACAGGAATTCTCTCAGCGGCAAGGCCAAGAATTTGTCTCCCTATAGGGAGACTTTATGGCAGTGTAGAGAAATCATTTGACAATGAAAGATTTTGTGGTATTCTCCCTAAATACGTTATCTTAGCTCTTAATGTCTTGACCTTGAATTCTGAGCTCGTTTTAAGTAGCAGAACAAGTGACTCCTGTAAATGCAAAGGTTTACTGTAATCTACAATTTGTGTAACAAATAATCATCCCAATCCTAAGTATATGGCTTTTATCTTCTTGGAAAGAGACAGAAGAAAGGGCCATTTTGGAAGATTAGCATATAGTACAATGAGGCAGTATGGAATATTTGAACTGAGGGGCTGAAGGATATCAAATGCAGGAACAGAGATTTGATGTAGGAGGACCATTTTTTTTAAACCTTTAGAAAGCAAGAAAGGAGTTTAATAGGATGAGCTGCTGGCTTTACAGGAAGACAGGCTTTTTGTGAATAACTGTTATGAGAGACCTGACTTTTGCCTTTACTATAATTTACACATATTCTCCTCCAGGATTCAATTCATAGCTAACGTGTGTGTAAACTTGAGCATCATTCTATTGGGGGAAGTGGCTCCCGTAGCATATTCTCCCATAGAAACCTCACATACAGGCAGTGGCTCCTACTGGCATGCTCTTTCAGCTGTGTGTATATTCATTAAAGAAAGCAACTTGAGATGATAATATTTTAAAGTTTCCCTTTATGCTTGCTAAATTTCTGGGAAAACTAAATATTAATAACTCAGTGTGGAGCTGCTGGAATGTACTTAGGGTTGAGAAAGAATCTGCTATTCTCTGAGGTCCAAGGTCAACCAAAAATTTGTGAACACCCTGGCTCAGGAAGATGTGAGCAAATTACTTCCATAAATCCCCGGCTCCTCTATAAAGTCAGTCGCACACTAAAATAAAATGCTAACAAGTATTGGAGAATATGTACAGACCTTGCAATAAATTCAGATGTACATTAGACTCATGTATGCTAAGCTTATCTGCACTTCTGGCCCCTACACGCATTCAATAGGTTGGGATAAGCTCAAACCAAAAAACTCACTGCCACAGTGTCCATGCTGTCTCATCATGACCCTGTAGGACAGCGTAGACCGGTCTCAGTGGGTTTCTGCGACTGTAACTGTTTACGGAATAAAGGACCCCATCTTTCTCCCTCAGCGCGGCTAGTGGTTTCCAAATGCCGATCTTGCAGATGAACCCTCAACACATAACCACTACGCCACAAAGGCTCTTTGGGATAAGCTCAAGTATTTCTTTTCTTATAAAGAAATTTAAAAAGGAAAACAAGTTCCAGGTAATCCTAATGCTTATGGAAATAAGAACATGACTGATGCCAATGTGGTATTTGGAAGGATGAGGTTTTCCTAAAGCATCGGCATAAACGTCAACTATAGTTGAAGCTTAGAAGAAGTGGCATTGGAGAATGCTTTGTTGTGTGCATTTTTGCCACAATTGAAGATAACAAACTGAATAACAATCAGGGAAAGGAAGAAGACAGTGTTCTAAAATGATAGTGGCAATGATTGTGCAACTCTTCTTGATATGACTGATCTACTGAATTGGATGATATGTGGGTGAAGGGCCGATAAAACTGTTTTCTAAATATAAAATAAATAAATTCAGCTTTTGAAGGGTGCATAAAGGTCCATGTGATGTCCATTAAGCCTGCTCATTTTTATCACGATGGTGTTGCCCTCTTGATCATTGCCTATTTCTTTCTAGTCGCTTCCATTAACATCCATATCCACAAAACTATTGTTCCAGATCTCCAGGATGTGAGCTCACTGTCCCAGCAAGTACCCGGTATCATGGAAGTCATCCCAGTGAAAAGCAAATACTTATAAGACAGCAAGTTCGTTCTTGAGGATTCTGAAATTTCTTTGGTTTTTCCCCTTTTCTTACCTCTTTCTTTGGAAAACGCCAATTGTTACAGGAAGCTGACCAATCTAACCACCCACCAACCCGTCCTTTCCATGCAGGCCCGGGAGAACCAGAGGGGCCTTTTTCCTATCTTCACGATGCTACTGACCAGCTCACTACCCTTGAGAAGTGCGGCAATGGTGTATGGACCCAGGCAGTGACTACATCTCGAAGGTCTCATCCCGCAGAGACCAGGTTTGCTACCATAGGCCTTTAAAGGGTAGGAAAGAAAGGGTCAAGGAGGGAAAGGATGTGGGGAAGTTACATATGAATGTATCCTCTACCTGGCACCGAAGTTCCAAGTGCAACGAACACCACTGCTGTCACGGAGTCTTTCAGGCCAATGGTGCAGCCGAAGTGGGAAGCCAGGTCGCCAATGAACGCTGTCAGTAGGCCGATCATGAGGATGGATACAATGAAACATGCCCAGCCGTTCCAATATTCTGTCGGGGGCACGAAGGCGAAGAGGACCTTCCAGAACACGGTCAGAAAATGCATCACGTAGTCGAAGCAGGAGGGCAGTTTCTCCTCCCCACATTCATCATCGTCATCGTCTTCCCCTGCAGAGACAGGAAAGCAGCGCATCATTGAAACGTGCTGTCAGGACTTCTTCCCAGGTCAGGGTTAAGTTCCAAGGGCTAGGTCATTACGATGACTAGCAGCCCGATACAGAAACAGCAGATGACTGTATCACCACATCCTCCCCTTTACGGTGAGCACCTTGCTGTGTCCCTGATGAGATCATACGTTAGCACCACCTACTCCTTCCCCCATATTGCTGCAGAAGAGTGTGCCCCACCCGCACAGATCATGAGGGAGGGCCATCAGTTTTTGAGAGTCAGGCTGGTCCAAGTTCTGACTCCCTCCCTATTCCCAGAGACCTCTCCCACTTTTACCATCATTGTGCAGGATGAGTGGTCCAAGTTCCTTCCCCCAAAGACCCCCAAGTTCCCTTGACTGTCTTTCTGGGGCCTGAAAGGGCCTGGGTGCCAAAGTGGGGTGTACACTGTCTACTGGTTACACACACACACACACTTTGTCCCCTACCCCCATCTTTATTAGAATGGATAAGTTTGCTCCCATGTCCAGGCTCAGCCTCAGCTCTTCACCCTTAAAAATGTAGTTGCTACAGGTTACTCGCCTGCTGACCCCACCTCCACTGACCTCCAGCCCGCTAAGGTAGGCTTCAGCGGTGTCAATCAGCTGATGTGGGGTCCATGGGGTCTAGCTATCTAAGGGCTTCTTTTCAGAGTTCCTGTTGATCATGGCTCAGTCTGTTCCTCCCGCCCCTGGGGACTGGAAAATGTTGTCCAACCCGGGGAACCCACTTCCTCTCTGGCCCTGAGGGTAGCCTGGCTTCAGGGCCCCAGCTGCTGCTGCCCATTCCTCATTCCTCTGGGGACATCCAGGGCCTTCTGGGTAGTGTTCTGTTCCCGACAGCTCAAGTCCTCCCTTTGATCTTTGCAGGACCCTCATGGCTGAGGGTGGTGACAATTCCTCTCCTGTCCCTGAAAGTAAGAGTAACACAAGCTTCCTGTTCATGTGTACACAGATCTGCAGATGAAGGAGCCTGTCAGGGGTCTCGGTGTCCATTGCTGTCTGATGTGCATTATTAATGTGCAGAAGAGTTGGAAACAAGATCATTTACTATCGCCATATGCATTCAATGTCAGATAATGAGACAGTGATAAGCAAGGAGTAGATATATTCCTAGGTTTGGCAGATAGTTTTGAAAGAAAACTTCTGGAAGACTTTGTTCATCTCTTTCAACCTCATTACCAGGGATCTACTCCACTTCATCCAACTAATGAAGCTGGAAGCGGGTGGGGCTGCCCAGTCTTGTCGCTGACTATGCTTCTGAGATCACAGGCAAGGAACAAATCCATAGGAACCAGGTGACACTCTCTGTGGTGTGAAGTGCCTCTCACAAACCACAAAGGGATAAATGTGGGGATTTATCACCTGCCACTTTCCAGGGGAGAGAGAAGGGACAAGAGCCCATTCTTCAATGAGCACAGTCAGAAATATTCTGCCAATAAGTTTGGGGGAATCGGTGGAAAAAGTAGCTTCATCATAGAGCAGCGGTTCTCAATCCCTTTCACAGGGGTCGCCTAAGACCATCGGAAAACATATATTTTCAATGGTCTTAGGAAACCCAGACACCGCTCCTCTATCCGTCTCCAGGTGGTCCGCCCACATGCAGATGTGCCCACCTATGAGTACCTGGAGCGAAGACTGTTACCCATGCTACACAAGGCTTCAAGACAACATTTCGTTGATTTGCCATTACAAATAAATATTTCACAATATATAATTACATCTTGTTCTTGTGATTGCTCAGTCTGCATTAATTAGGTTCCATTTGTAACAATGAAAATACATCCTACATATTAGATATTTACATGATGATGTAGCAAAATGACAGTGATGAAGTAGCAACGAGAATAACTTTATGGATGGGAGTCAGCACAACATGAGGAACTATATGAAAGGGTATCGGCCTTAGAAAGGTTGAGAACCACTGGCTTAGAGGCTTTGAATGGTCTTCCATAATCTCCGTGGAGGCTTCCATTGGCTGAATCAGCCCATGGGTAGAGACTTATTTGGTGGGAACTTAAAGTCTTCACCTCACTGAAAAGAGTGTGATTCACTAGATTTAAGACACCATTGGTGATCCTTTCTCCCCACTTCTCCTCCGTGCACCCTTAACTGTGCCACGTCTCTTAATCTCTCCCTCGGAGTCCCTGGATCCCTGGAGGGATAGTGGGCTACACACATTGAGCTACTAACCACGGTCTGCAGTTCAAAACCACCAGTCCGTTCCATGGGAGCAAGATGAAGCTTTCTACCCCTGTAAAGAGTTACGTTTTAGAAACCTAGAGAGGCAGTCCTATGGGGTCGCTGGCCGTAAGAATGGAGTCTGTGGCGGTGAGTTTTGTTTTATTTATAAGTCCCTGGGTGGGGCAAATGATGAACGCACTTGACTGCTCATTGGAAGGTTGAAGCTTTAAGTACCTGCGGTGTTCTCCATCACAAGGTACCGTAAATTGGAGTCAACTTAGGGCAACTAGTTTTTCTGGTAATATCAACCTTGTTGAACAGCCAAAGATGGTTTTTAATCAAAACCCCTCTTTGGGCCCACTACGTCATGGGGAAGGAAGAGCTTCTCCATGACCCAATTATCCTTTCTTGTTCTTATCCATATCGGCGTTTTTCTTCTTTCGTGTTTCTTCGCACCCACCTGTCTTTTACCCTACACTTGAGCTCCAGATAGAAAACAGAAAAGCTGCAGTTGTCTGGGCAGATGCTAGGGGGAGGGAAGAGAAGGCTGTGAGGAACCATGAGCCTTCCCTCCCTCTTCTCCCTGAGAGAAACCCTGGTGCTATGCTAATGAGTTACAGACTAGTTGCTCAGCAAGGAGGTAGCAGTGAGAGACCTCACCCCTTCCCCCAGCAGTTCCACAGGAGAGAGATGAGGCTTTCTGCTCTCATATCATAAAGACTTCTAGTCTCAGATCGCTATGCATCAAGTCAACTCATGGCAGTGAGTTTCAGTGTTTCTTCTCCTTCAACATGCCCTCTAAAGGGGGTGCACATACCCACCCACAGAAGCTCAGCAGGCGACACTGCGGGTCAGAAAACCACACTGCATTTCTGGTCTTCCTTCTTTTGTATCAGATCCTTTGAAACTTCTCCCTTTGAGGGCATTTTAGAATTTCATAGGGCACATTGGGGAAGCACTGCATTTTAATGAATCACTGACATGCAGAATCACAGATGATGCTGCCTCTGGGTTGCTACAAAATTACTTATCATCAGGTGTGTCAGTCTCATATTTTGAACCTGAACAAGAAAACAAATAATGAACTTCTCAGAAGAAGTGACACTTAGAAAATCGAGAGTAGATATTACATTTGTTTTCAAGATGGAAATAATAACACCTTTGCTATGAGGAGTAGGCAGGGGAATAATTAGATCATCTCGGCAAGGTGTTTTAGGAGATTTTAAGGTAATGATTACTGGGGCAGTCAGTATTATTTTCCTGCTTCGAATCGTTCCTGTGTTGCTCCATCGTTATTTAACTGCTTAGCCATCATGCTGGGTCCTAAGGTTACATATCAGGCTTTTAGAAACAAATTTTAATCTTCCCCCTATACGATTAACTTCAGGACTTGTGCATGTTAGAGACTTAAAGAGAGTGATCAAGATAAGGTGAGAGTGAGAGCAAGGGAGACGGAATTCCCTTTCCTCCTGGTGGCCTTCCTGCATGCCAAGAAACCTTCAATGCTTTCAATGCTCAAGTCTGGAATGAGGCCCATCTGTTTGACTGTGTTTGAAGGTAGAAGTGGCTTCCCATCTTTTCCCCTGGGATCTGTCTTGATGCTCTTTATAAATTATCATCTCTATCTCAGATGACATTTAAATATTTAAAATGACCACTGACTGCCATGCATGATGCTCAATTACCCCTGCCTGGGAAAGACAAAGAAATAATATGTTCATCCATCACCATCTGGATGACACTTACAAGTCTGCTCCTGAGGAAGAGCAGGGGGACATTAAAAATAAGCAAAAACCTGAGGACATCTTTCATGTGAAGGCAAAGATGACTGCTGCTGGCTCTGCATGCGTGTGCCCACATCGCTGCCCCCTCTGGGTCACTGGGGTTACCTAATTCTTTTGAATCTCTTCTTTGCACTAGCAGAGTCAGGTGGCTGGGTTCGCGTTTACACAATCCTGAGCTAATTCCTGTTAGATCTGTCTTTTCAGCTTTGTGGGTTCCACTCATGGAAGATGGCAAACAGTCTTCAGTGTATTCAATTAACCCCCTCCTCAGTCTTGAAAGTGGCCTCCTGCATACATGTTGGACATCCTAAAATAACTACAAAAGCAGGGGAATCATTAAGATCACAGGTGCTGGTGAGTGGCAGCACTTCAGCTCTTGAGAAAGCCATTGCACCCACCCTGCTCAGGAACAGGAGAAGAAAGGGCCTATCTCAGCAGTTGACGGTCAAAGGCAACCCCTGAGCTTGGCACCTTCAGATAACATGTATTCTAAATAAGGCAAGGATCCTGGGGAGGTGCATATTGTTAACACATTCTGCCTCTAATCCAAAGAGAAGCTAGTGTGGTGTGGTGGACACTTGGGTCTGAAGACTTAGTTCCTCTTCTAGCTCTACAGCCTGTTCTGATTGTCTCAGATCCTCATCCGTCAAATGAGTTCCCTACCTCCTACATCACAGGGCTATTGCAAGGACCAGAAGAGGAAACCTTGAAGGCCTGTGTATAACTGGAAATCCCATAGAGATGGACGACCCATACCATCTTTGTTACCGCTCAGATGGAGGCTGTACATCCTTGCGACCTGAACTTCCTGGTGCATTTCCCTGAGCTGCTTGATTTTAAGAAAAGATTGAAGACAAGAACTAAGGGAGGGGACAGGACTACTATGTGATAGGCAGTGAGTGAAGTTCTTTCACATGACTGATCTTACCCGACCCTCAACAATAACTCCCTGAGGCAGGTATAATTAATCCCATTGAAGTTCAGAGAATTTGAGCCACATAGTTGGTATGTGGCTAAACTGAGATTCGTTTTAACAGTCCAAGGGAGATTTTATGACACTTGATGCCTTGCTGAAGCAACTCTAGCTTGGTATCTACCTCATTCATATTGGCTCACCGTTTGAATCTGAGACCCCTATATAAGTACAATACTGCTTCTCTCTCTGAATATGAACATACCAATGTGCGATTTTGTACTTGCTTCTTTTAGATAGAGTGATATATATCAGGAAAACAATGATCAAAAACATTATCAAATAAATGTGGTAAGAGGAGGGTTGCCATTTCAACCATCATTGCCTGCCACGTGCTTCATCATGCAGCTCCATGACCGTCAGCTACCATGTTTCCTTGCATAGTCAGCCCTGTGCTCTTTCTCAAGATCCCGAGGATCCACTGTGCACAGGAAACTGGACAATACAACCCAGAGAGGACCTCGTGGTTGCGGCATCATTGTGGTGGCCTTTTGGGTTCACTACTTTAGATTGTGACAACTTTCTTGTTTCCATTTCTAGCTGCCAAAGGTTACCCTGTTAGTGGGGCATGACTAGCTCTGAACCCCAAAACTTGTAGAGGTAGGATGAACCCCCCCAAACCTGTCAGATCATTCCAGTTATTCATTTAATTATAACTAGCCCCTCTGTATTGCATGAGAGAGACGAGGAAGCCGTCCGGGAGCATGAGGCCAACCTTCCTGCCATCCGCTGATCTTTGTAACCCAGTAAGGAACACTGGGGTCCAGTCACTGGGCAGCTAAGCAACGTATTGGCGGCATTGGACCGACCAGCTGCTCTGCAGGAGAAAATCATGGCAGTCTGCTTCCACAAGATCCACAGCCTGGGAAACACGAGGGGACAATTCCACGCTGCCCTGTGGGTCGCTAGGAGTCCGGAGGGGCTCGCTGGCAACCGGAAGGTTACTCAGGAGCCTCCTCTATGATAGGAGGGGGGGCTTTAAAAAGCTTGTGAGAACATGCAATGAAAGACCACGGCCTTTTCTCACACACGCGCCGACGTCTCCTCGCACACATGGGTCATGGTGCGGCTTCATTTTAGATTGCTTTCCTATGGTCTACACACAGGCCACTGTGAAACAGGAGAGGGGCATCTGATGCCACCGTTCTGGGTGACAGGTTGTCAATAAAGACATAAAAGTGAGCGTTGGGGAGGCAAAAGCTCAGCCGAGTATTCATTCCTTCATTTAGGTGGGGGTGGACTCTCTGTGTGCTCAGCAACAAAAGAGACGCCCTTTCCAAGAAGAAACCAACCAAGGATTTACCTCTTGTTCTGGAGAAAGGCTACGAATGCTGCGCTCTGACCTCATCTGTGGGAAACACTCACATGCTCGCCGGTGCACGGCAGAAGGGGTCCACGATTCCCCCCACTGAGTGCCGTGCAAGGTACTTCCTCAGCAGGACATTCAAACCGCAATCTAGTCAAATGTCCAGATGGACACTATCGAAGCAGCATCCAGGAAAATGCAGTCGGTACTTTGGTGAGCCGACATGTGGACACAGAGCAAGAACCCTCCGGAGTGTCGTGATTCCACTCGCAACACCTTCAAGTGGCTGAGTCAGAATTGTCAGGTCACAACTGGTTTGCTTTGATTGACTGTTTGGAGGGCTAGCGGGAGACGATGTGCACCAGTGCTGGGAAGAGACCGAAGACGACGTCATACTCTGTGACTTTCAACATGTCTGGGACAAATGAACCATTCCCACCAAGCACAGCAGGCTGACTCGGTTAGGCCATGATGGAGCTTGTTAGGAAGGATAATGCAGCCCAAGAATGATCTAAAGTGACAGAAATAGTTCTCAGCAATCCAGCCACTGTCCAAATGAAAAACAAAACAAAAAAAACCCCCGGACACTCTAAGAAGTTTAGCTCCTTGGGAGTTTGATGATTAGCAAAATTAATCTGTTTAAAACTGAAAATTGACTGCTTAGCTTTCCTCTCTCTTTTTACAAATCCCTGTGTGTGACCAGAGTGCTCCGAAGGACCACGGGTTAACGTAATTACTACCATGCTTTTACCCCAAGCCTGTGTTTGCCAAATAACACATGGCGTTCAGAGTATCCTGTTAGTCTTTATTAGCTGTAGAATTGGTAGAAGCTCAGCCCCCGCCCCTTTCCCCAATAAAAAAGCTTCTTCCCTATAGACTCCAGCATCTGAAGGAAGACGTACCTTCAACAAGTAGAACTAATACTCAGGCAAGCGTAGAGGTCTACTTGTGCAGAGGGTTTAGTGACAGTGGGGAGAATCTGGGCACGCTGGACTGGAAGACTGAGCCGAAGGCCTTGATAATGTTTTGAAAATACCAGCAGCTGCTTCTAAATTAACCTCCTGCCGTGTGGGAGTTTGAGTCTGGGAAGAAGCGTTTGGGAGACCTGGAATTTCCCGCAGAAGCGACTGGACAGGTACATGGGGGTAGAGAGGTGCCAAAGGTTGCCTCACGTGTGGAGGACCATCCAAGGCTCGCTCTGATTCCTTTCAGGTGCTGCTGTGGCTAAGCTATGAATTCAGGTTTACCTACTGAGCGGTAAATTCCTGTTGTCGGCTGCCGTGACCATGACCATGACCGTGGCCGTGGCCCCTACGCATGGCTCCCCCCATGTGTTAAAGTAGAACTACTACTTGAGGCTTCCGTGGTAGATACATGCATCTCAATCCCTGTCCTGCCAGCAAGTTGGCCAAATAGTTATTTTCACCATTAAAAAAAATAGAGACCTCGAGGCTCAAAGTTTAAGTGTGTGCTTACGAGACCTAGACCTCTTTCCACCACCTTACTCCAAGGGCTTGAGCCTTGCGAAAATCCCACAGAGAAACATCTGTGGGTTGGTCCCGCAGAAATCTATTCTGATAAACATCTAAGGTTATTTGGTATTGCACTATGAAAAGTGTAACTGGTAAATACATGCTCTCCTTTAACAGAATATCTAAAATAGTGAATTACTCTTAAGGTGAAATGGTGAATTACTCTTTTAAGGATCGAAGGGAGAGCTCTATCTCCTTGATTCTTCATAAGAAATCTGATTTATAACTTTTAAAGCTCTTTGGACAATTCCTTCATCGCTGATCTGTTGGAAAATGGGATGCCTCTCATTTTGGTGACAAATTGCGTCCCGTCCACGTAGCAAACAGGAAGGACTCTGGCCTTTCGGCAATAACCACTGGCCTCATAGTCTCAGAATACTTGAACTTCCTTGGTTCTCTGACCCTGGGGTATGTGAGTTGATTTGCTGGCAAACTGGAGAGGCCAGTTGAGAATCTAAGACTGCAGTCATGGACTCGGTTTGCACAATGCCAAGTGACTGCAGTTCCCCAGGGGCCCCTTCTCCTCCTGCTCACTTGGTTCTGCTAAGGTGTACAGACTGAATGTTATTCCACAAAGTATCTGTTGTATAGCCTCCCCTCTGTGCCCGTCGCGAAGATCTTCCTTTGAAATGGGCAATCGTTGCTAAGGTAGCCCTGGTGGCTTGGTGGTTAGGAGCTGGGATGCCAACCGCAAGGTGAGCAGTTTGAAACCATCTGCTCCTTGGGAGAAAGAGCGGACTTTCTACTCCCGTGAACAATCACAGTCTCAGAAACTCAGAGGCAGTTCTAACCTGTCCTATAGGGTAGCTTTGAGCTGACATTGACTTGATGGCAGTTAAGTTTATGCTTTGGTCTTGTCTTTGCTATGTTAAAATGACAAAATTAGTATAAGGTGTGTGAATTAATTATGATTATTTGATAAAAAAGCAAGCCAGGAAACAAAGATGGGTCCAAGAAGGATGTCAAGCCACATGGCGACTGCCAAGGAACCTGGAAGCAGAAGTGGAAGAGACCAGGACCTTGCTCCAACATGGATGGAGACAGAAGGTCTTCCCCTAAAGCCCACACTCTGACTTTGACTTCTAGCCTCAACAACGAGAAGATAAATTTCAGTTTGTTGAACTTTGGTTGTGACATTTCGATTTTAGCAGCACTAGGTAAGTAAATCTAAAAGCCAGGTTAGGTTCATTACCATGTCGTCAATTCTGACTCATAGCGGCCCTCGAGGAGAGGGTCGAAGTGGCTCTCCTGGGAGCAGAAAGCCTCCTCCTTCTCCTATGGGGCCCTTCAGTTAGCAGCCCGAAGTGCAACTCCATCCCCACCCCCCAGGCTCCTCTCGATGACACTGGACTAGTGAAAGCATCGCTACTGGTGATGAGGGGGCACAAATTCTGTGCCTCAGTTTCTGATCCTGAAAAACGAGATGGCCACAACTCACTTTCCCTTTGGTACTTTTGAAAAGGTAAATTGGATTTGTAAGAATGATGAGATACTAAAATCTACAGTATACTCTAAACTCAGTTCAGATGGAAGGATTAGCTCATCGGTGTTATTTGGATACAGTACCTTCCTGACTTCAATTTCTTGACAGTGTACCCTGAGGCGGACGGTGACAATCTTGATGGTCTGCCTGCCAGTGGTTTTTCCGTGTTTCATAAATAATCACCCTTCTATTGAGCTATTGTGATGCTTCTCTTCAATGTCAATCATGTTAAAATCTCTCTCCTTCTCAGTATCAGTGAGTTTGTGCTCTATCTCGTTACAAGAAGCTTTGACCCGGATGCTATTCAGATTATAGGTCTGAACTCTAAAAAATATTTCATTTCACTTTCCTGTATTACAGCCTACACTGAACCTTTAACCTCAACCTATTTCTCTACTAAATGTTCAAATTGAATGACCACATTGAAGGTGTGGCTTTTATTGGTACCCGTAATTTCTCCAGCAAATATTTAGCAAAAATGTATGTGGCAGGAACAATTGTAGACATTGCAAATAATGATTCTAGATTTCCAGAAAAATTGATCCAATAAGATTCTAGAGCTCATGGCATTTCTATTTGGGCAAAGGATAGATTAACTAATTGACCGGACAAATGAACAGAAGGCTCACTCCAGACATGAAGGCAATGATGTTGGGTAATATAGTCAAGGGTGAATGGTCGTTAAGAAACCTTTCGGAGGAAAATCGTAGAATATGTGATTCTGTGACTCCTGGTGACCCGTGTGTGTCAGGGCTGAACTGTGCTCCATCTGGTTTGTAAAGACAAGTTTTGCTTCAAAAGCACGTCACTCAGTTGCCTGCCTCCTCACGGAACCTCCAGACTCTCAGTGAGTC
This sequence comes from Tenrec ecaudatus, assembly GCF_050624435.1. Taxonomy (NCBI): domain Eukaryota; kingdom Metazoa; phylum Chordata; class Mammalia; order Afrosoricida; family Tenrecidae; genus Tenrec; species Tenrec ecaudatus. The sequence goes on from NC_134546.1 coordinate 32,030,244, forward strand.
ACTTGCCCCACCTAAAATCTACAAGAATGCGACCTTGATGATGAGAGCGAGGCAGTGTTAGGGAAAACAAAATCAGACACACACATCTCCAGGCTCAGGAAGAAGCGTGAGTGGAGTGTGAAGCGTAAGCCCATTGGCTAAGCAGCATTATGCTTTGGGAGGCATAGGTCGTACCAAGGTGGATAGAGGGTCTGCCTTTGGATGAAAACACACGGGCCAAAGGGTGAATTCTAACATCTGTTTTCTCAGCTCACAGATGCATTCATTAACACCTACCGTGCCGGATTGCTGTGAGATTTGCATAAACCATGGCTAGTGCCTACGTTCACGTTCATTCACTGCTGTGAACATGTTGGTCCAGGAAAGCTTCAACCTACTTGTGCTTTGACTCTTCCTAAACCATCACGTCGCCATGGGGACCCAGAGCTAATGGTGGGAGGGCGCGGGCGACATTTCAAGATTAAGGCATCAATTTCACAAACACTAAATTGGAGCCATGTCCAGTGTCAAATTCCCCTCGCTGGTCCTAATTTATTTGTCTGTAGCGAGTTATATGCTATGGGTTTCGCTGCATATCAGTAAGCACAAGTGAGGCCATGCTTGCTTTGCGTAACAGGTACCCAGCCCTCGCAATGTCACGTCGGTAGCAAACTGCAGAGTAAGTGCCTTCGGTCCCCAAAGGGTTTGTTCGATGTTGGAAGAGACATGTTCCTTCTGTGGCTCAGTTTCTTATTGATGAAAAGGAGAGGCTGGTTGGAACAGCTGACCCCAAGCTCCTTTCTGGCTCTTTGCCAGAAATTTGACCTCTGATGCTCTCACAGGACCAAGACACAACATCCAGCCAGGCAAGACAAAGACCAGGCAGGGGAGCTGCAAGGAGCAAGAGGGCTTCCAGGTCTGTGGGCTCAGGCAAGTGGAGGCTTTCGTTGGCAGGAATCAAGATGACAAGGCTTCTAGCAAGAGAGCCGGCTGGGAGCAGTAAGATCAAGTGCTGTGAGTCAGTTTTATGAGACTCCTTGCTGACTCTGTGTGTGTGTGTGTGTGTGTGTGTGTGTGTGTGTGTGTGTGTGTGTGTGTGTGTAAGGATCACAGCTATCTCCTCCTCCTTCCACATTTTTGGATGATGTTCAAGTGCTTCCCGACTGGGAAAGCCTACAAAGGCTAGCCAGCCCCCCGCCCCTGCCATGTGTAAGCAACAACTAAAACCGCATTCACATCTCCACCGTTGCTGCCAAACAAAAGAGCCTCTGGATCCCGGGATGGTGCATTGTTTGCAGAGTGGAGCTGCTGTCTCTCCACACAAACGCTGCATCAGAGATGTGACTCGGGGCTTTCCAATAAGCGTGCCGGATCTTTCTAGGGCCCTTCAAGACAGCATTTTCCTCGAGATTTCGTAATGAGCAATCCAAGAGGAAAACAGCGCAACTAGCCCACCATTCTCTTCAGGACTATCAGCTAAAGCCTACGGGGGTAGAAGCTGATTGTGCTCCTCTCCCACCGGCTGACACGCCACTCCAGCGCAGTGGCACCGCGTGCGTCCTTCTCTGTTCCCACATTGTCTTGTTCTTCCACGGATATGTGGCGTGGTAGCTATCCTGTGTTTGCTGTGCCGGCCTTCCATTGTGACCCCAGGGCATCCCCAGAAAGGGTTTCCTCCCCTGAACTTTTCTGCATCTTCTTTCTTATTCATGCTCTTTGTTCCTCTTTCGCCTTAACTACTAGCTAAGGCACACTAAAATCCCACTAGGAAAACTGGCCGAAAAAATGCCATTTCAAATAGGTTTGTATGTCTAATTTTCACACGCAAAAACACAACCAATAAATACCTTTTACATGTGTGAATGTGTGCATCTGTGTATTTGCATGTATCGTATAATTTGGAAACGTGGTGTATGTGACTATATGAACATTCATATATTTTTCTGAGACAGAGACGGCATAATGAGATCACGAAGATCCCCTTTTAATCCAGTCACATATGGATTGTAAAACATTGATTCACACGTGTGACCGGTACATAAACTCCTGTCGACTTGTGTGAAGGGGTGGAGTCTAGCCTGTCAATCGGGTCATAGCCAATGCGGCCTCTGTGTGGGCATGGCCTTCTCCTGAGGATTCTGGGAACTCCTGTCTTCCTCTCTGGAGGTGGGACACACACACTCTCTGCTTCATCTTCCTGCTGAAAAGACACATGGAGCTCGCTGATGCAGCCAGAGCAGCCACGTGGAAACCACGCCAGCGCTGATGCTCCCACTGCCACTGGATCCACAAGACTCTCCACCCACTGACCTGTGATCTGCCTGCATTCTGTGTCATTGCATGTGTTGTATGAGTCTGAAGAGGAATTTATAGTCTAGTATCAGACATACACACTAATATTGGACTTATGGACCTGATCTGGACTGGGCTGAGATGTTTTCTTAATAAACAATTACTCTTTGATATACAATTCTTTCTTATACACTTATGAGTATCTCTGGATTTGTTTCTTTAGCCTACTAGGACTAACAAAACATGTAAATTCATTCTCTCCTTATTTACCAAATACTCACCATAGCTAGACACTGTTCGAGGTAGAGAAACAGAAGTGAATGAAATAGATTTTATGTTGTTTTTTCCTTCCCTTTTAAGATTTTAATTTAGACTTTGCTCCTCCTAAGATGTCTTAAAGGATTTTGCACCTATTGATAAAGAAAATGTACTCAAAGATAACAAAAAAGTAGGAGGAAAGAATGCTTTCATACAGCCGAGTAGAATGACTTTAGAACACTTGAGCAAACAAAACAAAACAAAAAAACCCACCTCTTTTGTTGTGACAGCCAAAACAAATAAGAAAACTCTCCATTATATAGTTATGATTTTCTAGTTCTAGAGAAAATAAAACTAATTTCCTAGGAGAACAAAATTGCTTAAACTAACGTAAGAATTTCTCTTCCAGCACAGTGAGTGGCATCGTGAAGAACAAGGCTTCACAAAAGATAAACGGATGCTTTTCACATGCTACACTTTAATGTTAAAAATTTAAATGATAGCTACACTGTAACCCAGTGGAGATGTTTTTGCAAGGAGTTTTGCGAAGCGGTTGAGGAAGTTTTGTTTTCTGAAATCTGACTTGAAGTAAGGAATAGCATCACCTGAATTTAGTTGGCGCAGCCATTAGACAGCGTCTCTTATGCACCACATGCCTAAAATGAATTTTGGCAAAGTTGGGGTACTTTTCCAATTTATCTAACATGCATCAAGGCAAAGATTACATCTTGACTCAAGTGGGAGCGCCACATTTCAAACAGCAGTACCCCGAAAGCCAGCTGACATTCTAGATGATTGTTCAGGTGGAATGCTTCCACATGTCAAAAACAGCTCATAGAAGTTCTTAAGTCCGATGCCCTTAGGTCACAAGTGAGGCTAAAAGGCTTGTCTAGGCACATAACCAGTTGATAATTTTTTTTAGCTGATTGAACTCAAGTTTCCAGAAATGCCAGAGATACCAACATAAAAAATCATTTGAACTTGAATGCCTTATTTGTCTTCCACGTTACATGTACTCTCCATTACAAAGAACAGTGCTATTTTTGCTGTCTATGGAAAAATGAAACAACTGCTAAGTTGGATGGATGGAAGCAGTCTCCTATTAAAGTTTAAAGCAGTTGCTCTTCAAACCTGATTCTTATTACTTCAAGCATCCCAGTGATGCTAGGCAAGAAAAGTCTCCCTAAATAATAATTTCTAGGGAAAGCTCAGGAATTTAGAATAAAGATTGTGTATTGTCTGAAGACCTGACATAATTGCGATCAATGGACATGTAAATAAGAACCCAAGATCACTGAAATAATTTGGAAATCACTTTGATTTCTTCCTGTTGTGAATGCACTTGGACTTTGTGGGTAAGTCAGGGGCCAGTTCTGTCTACATTCAATTCTCCTCTTTCGGGATATTCAACAGCTTTGTCTGATACGTCCACATATTCTTACAGACCCTAACCTTCACCAGGTGTAACTGACAGTGAAGGACTCATCAATGTCACCCTCTTCATCCTACATTGACTCATCTGAAGGTGCCCACTGGAGACATTCAGTTTAGAAGAGGCTTCTAGGGTTGAGTAGAAAACTTACTGGCTTCTGACTCACAAAGATGGGGCCTCACAATTTAGCTGGTCACTTGCCAGTTGTGTGGTGCTTCACCCCACAGTTAGGTAATCACTCTATGCCACAGGTTCCTCAAGTGTAAATACAGGACAAGAAAGACATAACTATAGACTATAGTTGACAGAAGTAGAAAGAGTTGAGACAAAGCCCTGGCCAGGTTATTAGCTCCCCCAGAAAACCCCACTGCCATTGAGTTAATTCCAACTCATAATAATCCCGGGTAGAGTCTCCACAACTGTAAACTTTTATATGTACAGACGGCCTCACCTTTCTCCCAAAGAGCAGCTGGCGGCTTTGAACCCCCATTCTGCTTCTTAGCAGTCCAAGGATTGCCCAACAGGACTACCAGGGTTAGTAGGATACCAATAAATGGTAATGTTATATAAGTTTAAAAATGGGCTGCAATTTCATATACAGGATTCTGGCAGAAGGAACGAAAATAGTTGCAGATAACTAATCATAGGCACCTTATGAAATCAGGATGCTTTTCCATCAGGGTGCATTGACTTCTGATTTTAGACAAAACATAACTAAGAGACCTTCTCGTTACATACTAGAAACTAGACCCACAAAGGACTGGTCCCCAGTGCCGTCCCCAACCTGTTTTGTTGTTTTCCTTCCAGTCACTCTGAGACGATGCCAAATTTGACCTAGCAGGATTAAAACAGACAAAACAAAACAAACAAAAACGATTTACATGGGATTCTCCCATGATCCTAAGATAATGCCTTAAAATGAGGAGCATCTCTCCACAGGAATGATATTGATATCTGAGATGCCTAGAAATACGCTTCCTCAGACCAGACCCAGGGCAATCCCTGGAAAGTCTTTTTTATGATTCATTCCTGAGGACTTTGGGAGTGGATCAGTTCCCAGTATTCTCAAGTGAATTACTGTCGAGGGGCCTCATCCAACGGACAGTTTTACACACCAGACAATGTACTATATCAGGGGTCCTTATAGAGCATGCCCAAGAAACCATGCTCCTCCACCTCCGTATGGGCTACAGTGAAGCCTCTGATTGTAATCTTCTCTGTAATCGACGGCAAGTGCATGGGCCAGCCTGGCTCTGTGCTGAATGCCTGCCCTTGAATGGCGGACGGTTCCTCGGTCTTATCCAAGCTCCAATGATAGGAGGCGGGGGTGGGGGGGAGGAGGAGAAAATGGTACACTTTTAAAATCATCATCGTTTCACTGAATCTTCCTTGAAGTGAATTTGAGAGGATGACCATCCCATCTACTTCCTTCGAGGAGAAGGGATGCGGGCTGTTGTGCCATCATGCAGCCTCTGACTGGGTGAAGCCAGGTAGGTAGGCGGTGCTTGCTGCTCCATTGCCTAAATCAAGTCGGCCCTGGAGCACAAGTCATCAGTGCTGGTGTAGCCCCCCGACAGGACTCCCCACATTTCCAAATTGGGTCGATTCTTAGAATGCATCTATTCAAATTCCTCGTATTTTATTGATGAATCTAAAATCGAGATAAACTCTGCCAAATGCATACAGTTGTTCAGAGACGTGACCCTGACTACACACAAGCTCTGTGGTTGTCGCTGGCATCTGTGGGTGCTCCCTTAGTAGGAGGATAGCACTAGACAGTACGCTCCAAGTAAAGTCTACGGCCAAAGTAGCAAGAGAACCAGAAAAATCTTTAGTGCAGGGCATTAAAAATTGACCAGTTAGGAGAGCAGGCGGTGTGTCTGTCTTAAAAGGGGTCGCCAGTCCCAAGGCAGGAGAAGCCTGTGGTGACACTGCGACAAACCCACACTTGACCTTGTTCACTAGGGAAGTAACTGAATGGCAGCCTTTCTGAGGAACCATGGATTCGGCTGTAACAAAGAGGCTTAACACACACCGAGGAGGAGAGCCTGAGTTCAAGCTGCTTGGTACCCAGGCTCTGCATCTTTAGCAGTCGGCATTGTTTTGTTCTGTCTTGCTTTGCTTTGCCTTGCTTTTAGACCTGTTTCTTCTGGCTAAAAGTTGACCCGCACGGATCAGATCAGTCCCAGATCTGCAGGATGACGAAGGGCCACTGGGTTGGGGGCTCTAGCTGTCTCTATCTTTACAGTAAGCCTTATCTCCTTTATGAGTTTGAATTTTGGCTACCTTGGTTTTTGGAGTCTCAGCTTTCACAGTTTCTCTTTTCGTGAATAAAATCGCCGGACACATGAAAATAAAAAGGTCAACTGGTATGTTTAGACAATTAGCCATTTAATGATAAAACTGCATTACCTTCATGGCCCCCAAGTTTGGTCATATTTTATGAAACTTTCAGGATGATTTGCCTTCCCCAGGCCAATTGTTATCCACATGTATTTGTGATCCTTGTCAAAATACATTCTGCCTTTACTGATCCCCGTAGTCACTAATTTCACAAGTGAGGTGCAATCGTCACCACTGTACAAATGTGAGGGCTGAGACTTAGGGGTTAAGGTGACCAAAGTCAACCGGGGAATTTCTGAAGGGGCTGGAACACAGGTGTGCCCCTCCACCTTGCCATGGCCTGTGACGATGCTGACGAACAACAATGGTGTAGTTGTGAAATTGGAATTAGCGCCTTGTTTCTCCTTTCCCAGCTAATGTTCTCCCACTTCCCTGGCGCACCTGCTCCCCTCCTTGTCTCCTAGCTGGCATAACATTTGCAAAGACAACACACCATTCTGTCACCATAGAGATACTCAGAGGAAGTGGGACTTGGGCAAAGCTCAAACTGGGCATAGAGAGATTGCCGTCTCATTTAGAAATGCATGTGCCAACCCGTCCGAAAAGCACCTGGGGGGTGGGACATGCTTTGTAAGTTTCTGATCACTATTTCCTGCTGCATACCACGGCCCTGGGCATTAATCCCAGTAGCGAGAGAAAGAGATGTACTGGGACAGGGCTGCTTCATCCCTTTCTCATCTTTGTAGCCTTCCAAATTCTTGAATGCTTCCGATACAGATTATAAGAACCTGGTTCATGGTACCACGATGGTCATAAGAGACCTAGGTACTGAGCTCTGGAAGTTGGGAAATGTAGGGAACAAAGAGGTTGCCATGGGTTTACTTTGAACTGAGTTTAACAACAACCATCGAGAAAGAAAAGCACAATCCTATTTACAAAACCCACCATTTTTGTTTTAGCAAGATATAGAGACTCAATTTCGCACAGAAAATTGCATTAGGAAAAAAGCTCTCAGCACAGCCCTTTAAAGGCAATTTAATATTTTTAATAAGGCAAATCTTTCTGATTTTCAACTATTTAGCCGTGAAATCTTAAAATCTAATGAAAGTCTGTTTTCAATAAAGCCTGCTTCACAAAGTTTATTGTTCATTTAACAGCCTAGGAACATTAACATTCTTTAACACTTAAATTAAATCACAATGACAAATATTACACTTTATAACTGCCCTTTGTGTAATTTAGTGTCTATAATATATGGGTTTGCTTTTCGGGTCTTTTTATGTCTCCACATTGTAAATAAGGTCATTTTTTTCCCCAGCAGCCTACAAACTCCTAATTGTATCTTATTCCTAAGCAGTCATTTGAAAACAAAAAACACATTCTATTGTGTGGAAAGTAAAGACATTTGAGAGTTGTGTGTTGTGTTCCTTACAGTTCTTCAAAGGATTGGGACACACTCATCATGAGAACCATCAAACAGTGCCAATAGGAGGGATGCAGGCCATTCAGTGAGACCCAGGTAGGGGGAAATCTCCTCACTTTGATAGTTCTCACGGGCAGTAGAACACCCATTGGCCTAGTATTTGGTCAATCAAAGCTCTGCGCTATGCTCTAGGGCACATGACCTCATTGCGCCTCAGTTACTTCCTCTGGCGCATAATAAGAGTAATTATCGTTCTATGCACCTCGGGATTCGGGGAGGATGCCATGCAAACACTGCACATGGTGATGGAAATCGTCTCTAAGCTCGACTGCCAGCAGAAAGGTTGGAAGCATGGACTCCATCAGAGGTGCCTTGCGAGAAAGGTCTATGGTCTGCTTCCAGAACATCAGCCATTGGGAATGATGCCGAACACCCGACAAACTCAAAAGCAAACCCATTGCCAGCAAGGTGGTTCCAGCTCATTGGGACCCTCTGTTGGGCTCAAAGACTAACTGTGAGGGTGGCACAGGACCGGGTAGTGCTGGTTGTCCTTTGAGTTGGTATGAATTGGGATGAACTAGAGCGGCACCTTGTAACAGCAACATGGGGTTTCCAGCAGGATAGATGTAATTTCCAGCCCATGTGAAGACTGGAGAACTGACAGGGGCTCTATAAGCTATACATCTACCACTATACAACAAAACAAAGCAACACATAGGAACAGAGACTTACATTGTGTACATCTACTTTAACACACATAGCGTAGCCATCAGTTGAAATTGACTTGCTGTTAATGTGAGTTTTTTTCCCCTTAATATATATCAAAGTATTTGCAACTCAGACGTCCTCCTTTTGGATATTAATATTTTTATAGTTGCTCCTCTGCTCAATTACATGACTTTGGCCTTGCTAGTGGCAGAATCTGGCTAGTTGTTCAAAGTGACCCTTTTCCCCATCTCGTGAAACAGTCATCGATTTATGCCAGGGTCTTTAAGGGTTTCGAACACATGTAAATGGACCCATCAGAACCACTCCACTTCTTAGAAAACCATTCTAGCATTAATGTGTCTCCTGCCATCTTGGTTACCTAATCTACAATCGCAGCCTCTACATACATTTCCCATCTCCCTTCGCAGCTTGAGTTGCTCTACAGTGAGGACCATCAGCGCACAAACACTTAGAAAGCACGCTTCTGTTGGACATGCCCGTGGGCCTTTTTGCTCACTGTCACATCCCAGCACCAAGAACAATGACTGATATGCAGAAAAAAGTGAGTAGATGGTGACCAGCATGTGGCCATTACCTAGCTACGCATTCACCTACAACCGCAGGAACATGGAAACTACTGGGGTCAGTTCACTGAGGCAAACATTGCCCTTTCTACTCATTTGGGATCTGCCCAAGTCCATTAAAACAGCCGGGTCCACGTGTCATGCTTTTGGCTATCGGGGTTGTCAGCAGTTTCTCATTTGAACCATCAGTGTCCTTTCAGTGTTTCAGCCTCAGATGCTGATCTTAGATTTCTAGAAAAATAATCACCCTTATGAAGGAGGTCCCCCCTCCCCGTATTAGAGTTAAGTATAAATTCCAAACCCACTCTCCTAAGCAATTACCCACTAGCTAATGTTCATAAATTTCCATTGTGTACTCAATTATAATAAACCAAAGCGTGACTATAAACAGCACTAATTATAAGCAGACACACAATTTGTTACCACCCCCTGTTCTTACAGCACTGGGGGAATTTGTCAAATTATCCGGTGGCAGATTGGAAAGAGGGGGTTGTGCTAGAAGTCATGGCCCGACTGTTGGCGATGCTGTTTCCATATTTAACAGCTTGGGAATCACTACTTAGAAAGCTCTAGCTTTGTTCATTAGTGAACCAATGAGGAAAATACCAAGTGCGTTAGAGCACAGGCCTGGGGGGTGGGGGGAGGGTGGTAAACCCACGTTAGTGATGCTGTCAGGATTGGGAGGGGGACTGTCCTCTGTCTTGAATCAGTCACACGGAGAGTGGGCAGCTCTGACAATGCAGGGAGGGGGCACTTCTTTTCGGACCTAGTTCCCTGACAGCTCTGACTCTGAGACTTAGCATTTAGTTTCGTAGGGCTTTCCCTAAAAAACAAAAACAAGAACTCTGTCCTGTGCTCGCACAGGAATAAACGGAATGTGACGCGGTTTCCATTTCTAGAGCCAGTGCGAACGCTGCTAATTTATTAGTTGAAGAGTGTGTAAAATGATGCAGATGGAAGCGGTGACACGTCTTAAGGACATCTTTTTCTACCTTTGGTTTTGCTGCTTCCTTTCGGATCTTCACGTGGACCTCTTGCTTTCAGGGAATTTTCCAAAACCTTGTGATTGACCCAAAGCGATTAGAGGCAATGGACTTTCAGTTTGTGTCACTTGCCTCCAAAAAGAAAGAGATCCTCCCTAGAGAAGGATGTCTTGCTTAAAGACATCTTCTAGATCATCTGTATTAGACTCTGAAATATCCATGTGTTGATTCGACTACCTTTATTTCTCTGCTAATTTTCCCACGGACATTCCTTGGTCCTGGGGGCCAGAGTGAGTGGCTACAGGGTTAGAGCTAAGCCCAGAGTGGGCAGTTATAACTTATAACACGCAGAGAAAAGCACTCACCAGCACTGACAGTGATTGCTTCGATAAACTGCTCCCTCCAGCTGTTTGTGCCGACCACGAGGGCTAGGTTTGTCTTCTTAATGAGTTTGTCCACGGTACTCTAGAAAGATTGAGAAGAAGAACACGATGATCACTGCGGGCTTTGGGAAGGGCCTCGGGAAATCTAAAACCAACCTTGTTGGTTTGGAAGCCCCAGCCTTCTACAAAAGGTAGCAGATGTTAGGCTTTTAGAACAACAGCATTGACATCTAACACTGTTATGATTTGCAAACAAGCTGAGTCCTTTGTTGGAAACCTTCTGAAAGGGAAACTTCTCAGTGGCAAATGTAAGCCTCCTTCACCGCCTGATGGCCAGTGACGCATCGCCTCAGCGTTGAGACCAGCAGATGTTGCGAAGGCCCATCCGGGTTGGAAAGCTTTACGCATGTGCTCCTCGCCGGCTTCCTCTAGGGGGCGCTGCGTGCTACTGGATTAATACACTCCCTGCTCGGCATGGCACAGCTGTGGACCACCGGGAGCGGCAGACACATTATGGGACCCCAGATGTGTGCGCTTGCACTTTTGCTTGGGAGTAAAATGCAGCAAGGCAGCAGAGCCTCCAGGTTGCTGCATGGTCATCAATACGTGGCCTTTCCTTTGGTGACCAATTCTGACAGCCTCGTGGCTGCAAGAACATTCCACTCTCACCCTCTTCCTGTGGCAGACAAGGACAGGCAGGAAAGGTGGATTCTTAGTGCTGAGAGCACACTGCACTGAACACCACCCGCCGTGCTTCATCCTCTCTGTTCGTCTTTAGACCATGTTTTTGAAGCACTTGGGTTTATGCAATTAGCACTCTCTAGCTTTCTAAATGTCACTTAATGTGAAAACAAGAGCAGCCAAGCGTTCACAAGAGAGCTAAGTAAGCAGATGCATCCACAGCGCTACCACACATCACAGCGACTACGGGGTGAGGGTCATTTCCAGGATGTCAGAGGCGCTCTCCTCGGAGAAACTACAGCATCAACTAGTCTACCCGGCAACCACACTTACTGTCAGAGCATCCTCGAATTCCCACTAATTGCAAAGGGGCAAAAAACACGTATTATTGGCGTTAGGTCAGAATCTGTACTTGCTTACTGCAGTGGACCTGACTGGATTATGAATTGAGGGCTAGCAGGTTTTCAGCTACCTGAGGGTCAGGGAGGTACAATCCTGGGCTCCTGAGTGCAAGGCCAAAGGCAACACCGGGACACTCGGTGTTCAAGTTCAAGAAAAGTCATAGGGACTGCCGTGACCCAACAGTGAGATGAGAAGCGGTCAAGGGCGCATCTCTAACTGGTCTGCTTTGTGCTTTCAAACGCGGTCTCTGCTATGTTATACATCTATTGAGGGGGAGACCTTTCAGCCTCTAGCCATGTGCCTACAGCGGCAGACCCCCGTAAGAGTTTCCATCCCTCGGACCACATGGCAAACAACTTTTCATATTTTCTCAAGTCCTTTAAGTGCTTTGGTTGATGCCAACTCAAGCTCAGTGTCGATGGTAACAAGAAAGAATGCTGACTCTGCCAACCCTGGAAACTCCAAGCAGGCCCTTCCCAATGCCCCCTCGGCATGCTAAATCCAAGGTAGGTTATCCCATCACAGGGGAGGTGCCCAATTGAACAGACAAAGGGCTCTGTCAGCTAAACATAGAGCTGCCGGAGAAGTTGTAAGATAGTAACTTCAATGTGAGGACACATACATAAGCCAGGCTGCATAAGCCAGGCTAGCTCATGTGAAACCTGCACGACTACGGTCTACAAGGGTTCTTTCTGGGACTTGTTTGACATATATGTCTTTCCCCGATCTCTGAGAGGAAGGGAAGGTAATAAAGAATAATTGTACACAGGAACTTGGACTTGGTCAAGTCTAATTATCTACAGGTATCCTAACCGCCAGTGATCAGCTCATCACTGAATTAGATTTGCAAGTGGTTGTTGGTGCCTCGCCCTCAGCAATGGGTGTTAGGAGAGGCACACCCTTATTCACAGTGGAGTGTACAAGAACTCTGGGGAAAGCAGAGTCAGGAACTGTGCGTTGTCACTCAGATTTTGGTCTCTCTACAATTCTGGGAGAGTTGAACAAGTTTGATGAAGTAACCATATTCTAGGAAAAGAAATATCTTGAAAGAATGCCATTTAAAATGTCTTCGTGCCCTAGAGGGAAGTTACCAAGTCAAGCGCGCACGGAGAGGGCAAGTTGGAGGTCTGGCTCATAAGGAAGAGAACAGAGTGCCAAGAGCTCTCTGGATGGGTTAGGGCTCAAGCTGGCTCCAGAACTGCCGAATTATGGCACCTTTAGGGCAGGGCGTGGTAACAAGCCCACATACTTCATGAGAGCTCCAGATTGGTCCCCAGAGGTAGACAGTCTGAGTTTTAAACACTTTTTGAAGTTACAGGGAACTTGGGTGTGCTACTTATCATGTGCACTGCCACTGTATGCTCTGGTCGTCACTGGGGCCCGCCCAGGCTTTCCCCTTGTTCTGACACTCCAAGGGGACAGGGAACCTTAGAGCCTCCATGGCCCAAAGGGATGAGTTTAATTGCATTTTTATCTTTAAAAAATTCCACTTTAATTGCAAAGGCATTTGTCTTCATGCCGGTCTCCTATCAGGCACTCCCAATTTGTGAACTAAATTTAAAAAAAATGCATGCAGCCAAAGGAAAAGAGGCCCTCGCTATTAAAAAAAAAACCCTAATAAAATAAAATACGGAGGCTTCTGGGTTGGTGGCCTGATTCCCCTTATGGCGTCCTCATTCTAGTTTCTCCAACAGGGCCAGTTTGCTTCCGACAAACAAAGGCGGGAGACAGGCCCGGGCGCTGGGTTTGTCAGTCTGGAAAGCAAGAGAGGAGGCGCTTCTCTGACACTTCACCCTGAAGAGGTAAGCTATGGCTTCACCTAAAGGTCCTCAGCTGTCAGGGCCAGTGGGTGGGGTAGGGGCACAGAGAGCAGGTAAAGATGGACCGCAAGTTCCATCCCCGCGTCTTCGGGTCAACCCAGGCTCACACCGTTAGCCTGAGAAAACACCTTTATCATGTGAAGCATGGAGGACTTCCACCAGCTTCTTTGTAGCTGTCTCTTTGGTGTGAGGGCCATGGCCATTGGTCAATGTCTTGGGATCAAGCTGTCAATGAGAACTCACCCACAGGATGCTCCACAGGAATCGTGAACTGCCTCCCGTCCCCACCACTACGGAAAACCTCCCTCCGCCCAGCAGTGTGAGTGTTCTCCTCCTGACAGATGTACTGACGGTACTAAATCCAGCTTGGTTTCTTCCACACACGGTGATCGCTTGGAATCACCTTGGAGCCAAGCTTGCCTCCGTGTGGTGAGGAATCCACCTGCCTTGTTCTGAGCTAGCTTGGTTTCAACCAGATGCTCTAGGCTCCTTCCTAACTCTATCCCAAATCTGCTCTGAAGGCCTCCGGGCTCAGGAGCCAGTCCCTCACATGGCATCTGTCTTTCCAGATGTCTCTGCCAGCAGAGGCCAGCACTACGGCCCGTGTCGGTGAGGTATACCTTGAACTCATAGGATTCTTCAATGATCACTTCCAGTGTGGTGTGCTCCCCCAGGATGGGGCGCCCCATTTCCGCAATGCGCCGCTCCTCTTCCTCTTTGCTGGTCAGCGGCTGCTTGTCATCACATTCCTCTGCGAAAAGAAAGGGGAAAACAGTGAGTGATGTGCTCCAGTTGATTGAGGAAAATCCCTGGATCTTGTTACAAGAAAGCCAAGGATTGGGCGGAAGCCTTAATGACCTACAAAGAATCCCTTGGGTGTGATCATATGACTGGAGTGGAGAACGGGGCCAAAGATGAGCTATTTGGCAGCAAATCCTGTGACAGCAGGTGATTACAGTGTCCCCAGGCCTAAGCTGATGGCTCATGCCACAGTGCAGGGAAGGCAACGTCTTAGGGGCCTGTCGCTGTCTGTGTTGAGGGAAGCACCCAGCTGCTCCCCGTGACTCTGCTCCGTCTGCCTGTACCTAATCTTTCAGCACTTGACCAAAGGGAGACAATGAAATGAGCTACACGGAAGCAAAGGGACCGAGGGGATCTGCCTGCCCCTCTCCCCTTTCCAGAGGCAATGCAAATGCTCACTTGCCAGAATGATGATGGAAAGCAAATTGTGACTTGAGCCTCTCATTTGCCTAGAGCCTCTGTGGGTGAGTTAAGTAGCAATGCACCATTCCATGTTCCGGTGAGATGCCCGCACTCCAGCCCTGCTCTCTCTCTCTGGAGGAGAGCTGAGAAGACCTTGGCCACGTGGATCTTAAAGTAAACAGGGAGGGCAAGGGCAGGGCCTCCAGGGAGTGCATAGTGACTCACGATGTGAGCATGATTATTTCCACAACCACCAGGTAGCATTCACTCCAGCAGTAAACAGCGAGTGGGCACTGAGGAAATGTTAATAGACCCAAGAGTCCTTTAATGAGGGGAAGCTCACAGTTGGCTCCTCTCTGCATGAAGGCCATTCCGATTTAGTATAGCCTGAAAAGGCCATGAACTTGTGAAGGTCAAGTAGGAGTTCCTGGAATCACTCGCCCGCTTCCCCCCTCAGGCCCAGGGTCAAGCCAAGCTCCTGATTTTCAAGGAGGGAGCGCCTGTCCTGTAGAAAGCCTTCAGCCCTGATACCCTCACTTCTAGGGTTTCTGGAAAAACAAGAGTCTGTTGACTGAGGAGACATCTAAAGGGATTGGGGTTTTTTTGTTTTTTTTTTAATTGCCCTGGTTTAACCACAAGGCCATCGTGCCTCTTGCCTTTGGGCTTCAATTTTTGTAAGACTCCCCATTCCCTCAGCTCAGGGTCTCTGCTGTGGTGGCTCCCTTTTCAGAAATAGCCATTGTTGGGGCCAGTTGGTCCCTGCTGGCACAGGGAGCAGATGGGCTAAGGACAATGCCAGCGCTTTATAGATCAAGTGTCAAACCCAACTAAGGGCAAAGTACTAAGGAACACATGAATTAAGTTTGCAGAACACAGTCAAATGTGTTGTCCCAGAGGGATATTTGAAAAATCTTCTTTCCTATCCCCAGGGCTCCCAGGGTCTGAGGAAATTAGACTGGACAGACATTTCTGGTTGTTAGCCGTGGGAAAGGCAATGCGCAGGTGATGGAGTTTAACAAAATCCGTATTCATTTTCTGCTTCTTACCAAAAAAATGTTATAGTAGGCTTGGGAAGTGATGACCTGAAGGAAGGCCCAGGGTTCTGATGAAAGTCCCAAAGATTTGCCTTGGGAAAACGATATGCTGACCCAGGAAGCTGGATTGAGAGCTGTGGGTTTCGACATAGGAGGCTCTCAAATCCATCAGAGTTTGATCCTCACGAGTGTCTGATTCTTGACTTAGAATCATGTTTTTGGTTGTTTTCAAAGTGTCAGGAATCATCTTTGTTGAAAACCTTGGCTGGACATGAGTGGCTTTGAGACTCATGTCAAAGAAGAATGCCCCTTTCCCAGAAGGGACATTTCCACTCAGAGTTTTATTTGAATTACCACCAAGGAATCTCATTGGGTGCAGGTAATTATGGCGCCCCTCTCTGTAGTTTAATTTGTAAATTGCAATTTACTTTTAACAAGACTCAAGGGAATTTGAGCAGGAAATATAGAGAAATGACAAAGTAAGGGGGATAGGTTGGCATTGCTTAATGTAGCAATGCACAAAACAGAATCGTTTTGGAACATGATGTTGCATAAATGTCCAGCAGAGCAAATGAAATCAAATCACACAGCGAGTGAAAGTTATTGCCTTTCCCATCATCCGTCAGCCCTTCTGACCGAGAAGAAATGCTTAGCTTGGTGTTACTGTATCTGTACTTAGTCTCTAAGGTTTGGGGTATCTACTATGTTAGGAAAGAGAACGGCTTTCTCAGTCCTAGAACATTTGGCTAAGCTGGCTAGAATTTAATAACCTTTTTACCTTACTTTCTATTTATGACAAATGATATGCGTTTTTCCATTCATGTTGGTGGTTTAAGGTTTCCCTTTTAAAACCAATTTAATGCAGTTTAAAAAAAATGAACCCGTTTCCAAAAAATCACATTAAGTATATAATAGTACGGTGGGAAGGCAGCCAACACAAAACGTTAAAGGGTGTATGAGAAGAACTAAAATGGAGGAAACACCGTTTTAAAAGATTTCATACCAATCTAAAGAAAAGCAAGCCACCTCGTGTCTTTATCACCGGCTCTAGTATTGCCCCAAAGCTGCTTCGGGGTCTGCAACACCACGGTTTTAACCCATAGTCTGGAAAGGCTTCCAGGTCTCTAAAATGGATCATTCTCACCTGTCAAGCCCCAACTAAAGAATGTTCTTACATAAAGGCTCCTGTCATCATTTAAGAATGACCAAGCAAGCCTTGAATTAAGTCCATCATAGTCACAGAATGTGCCAAAGAGGGACACTTGGTAGGTGATGAGTCTGTTTCCAGCATGTCAAGGGAGGATTCCTGGGTGCCATGAATGACTAAGTGCTCAATTGTTCCCACAAGGTCGGTGGCTTGGATGCCATTAGAGGCTCCGTGGAAGCCAGGCCTTGCTTCTGAAAGGCCACAGTTTTGCAAACCCCATGAGCAGCTCTACTCTGCCCACACGAGGTACCCTGAGTCTGAAATGACTTGAGAGTAACTGATTCACAACAACGATGACACGTAAGCGTGCTGGGCACAGAGAAACCTGCCTCCGTGATCTGAATTGTCCTCACATCCCATTGGGCTGATCCCAATATATGGAACAGCTGTTGTCCGATGGGTGGAGTTGATTTTCTTTGCACAGTCACGCTCTTAGACAGGGTGCAACTGGACTCTAGAGGATTCTGAGCTCTAATCTACACGAGAGCAGATCATCAGGGCTCGCTCCCCCGCAGAAGCCCAGGTATGTTCAAACACATAACCTTTGGGTTGAAGAGCCGAGCGCTTCACCGTGGCACCACCACAGCTCTTGGTCTAACAATTAGGAGCCGCTCAGCATTCACTATTTGAGTCTCCAAGTGACGGTGAGGTCTTAGGAAAGTCTTTTATCTGCTCCACGCAGAGCCAATTGTTCCTTCATTTGACACACACACCCTTGCGCTCCTTCAATAGCAGAGCATGGCTGCAGGCCTCAACATCAGGCACAGGTGGTAGCCTAGTGCGGGAGGCAGGTAGATGGAGACTTTCTGGGAGAGGAGGACGAAGGCAGGAGGACCAGGATGGGGAGCAACTTACTTTAAGGGATTCATGGGCGACTATAGGAAAGAAGATGCATTTGAACTTGATCGCGAAGCTTGTATGAGAGTTGCCAAGTGATGGTGGGGGTAGGAGTCACAGGGGTGATTTGGAGGTGGTCAGGTCAGGAGGGGAATTCCAGGCAAGAAAAGTCAAAGTACAAAGAGGTATGGCATCATGGAAAGGCTAGTGTTACTTTCCCCTTATTAAGTGTCATGAGAATTTAGGAGACCATTATGCATGTTATTTAGAGAAGGTGGCTGGGTAAATCCTAACTATTATTGGTGTGCAATGAGATCAACGTAGCAGTGTGGTTTAGATGTTTGGTTTGGCAAAGCAGAAAAAAGTATTAGATCTGTTTTCCAGGTGTTCTCTTTTCAGATCTTCTGTTGTCTACGGAAATGGACGAAGCACTTTTTGCATTCATCTCTTCTATCGGCGTCCTTTTCATGGTGAGCCGTGGGTCGCAAGTAGCCCGTTTTAAGAGGCTCAAAGTCAGTTTCATCTCCTCTTACAGGGGGATACATGCTGTCCTTTTTGCTTTGCTTCTCAGGTAGAGAAAATGAATTCTCTCTCTCTGCCATTGTCTCTGTCTTTCTGTGTGGCTGTGTGCACACATACGCTTTATAAACTCTGGGTATTTTATTGAGAAATTGGCAATACAATACTTAATCACACAGTCTTAACCAATCAACACAACGTAGAAACCAGACGCGTCGTTGACTGCCACTGTTAAAATCAATCTTGGCGGGACGTGAAATACTCTTATCATAAAATAACTCATCGATCCCGGAGCATAATTGATTTTGCTTTGCAAATCCCAGCACAGAAGCAAAACTACTAGGGATCTGGGATTGGAGTCCAGTAGAACTATCCTATGCTGCCTTCCTTGGCTCATTCATGGGGACAGCATCGCTGCTGGGGAAGAGGTGAAGGCGCCGTGAGTGGGGATTCTCAGTGGAAAAGTAAGACGGTACTCACCCTATCTGATTATATAGACATTTACTTGATGAATTACTGCCCTTAGAGTCCGATGCAGTGATGATTCAGAATCTTAATGAACAATGTCGGGTTTGGAAAAGAGTAAATGCGCAATGGTGGGAGAATCATATCCAAGGTGATTTCAATCCTTCCCTGAGAATTATGGTGACAAATCCAAGAGCAGAGATTTTTCAACGTTTTCAGCACTCGGCTGGCCCCTGGGGAGGCTCTCGGAAGGCCTGCACTTTGATTTCCATGTAGAATATGCTGGACCAAACTCAGGACTCAGTACCATGATTATTGAATGGAGCCTGGGGTGGGAAGATGAGGCAAGACTTACAGGGTCTGGCCGAATGTAGGCGAAGGTGTGTGACTAGAATGTTTGAAACTCAAGAACCTTTGGAGGTGGTGAGCTGACAGTTAATGAAGGTACGGATTTCCAGGCCCACGGTGAAACGAGTACCTGTAATGTTGATTACAGTGGAGGGAAGAGGGTGTTCTCTAGCATGAACTTTCCTGAAGACGGGCTGGCCTAGCAAAAGGACAAGCAGAAAATCAGCAGAAATAAATAGCATTGACTCGCAGGGGGCACTCTGTGAAAGTAGTGGGCTCAACATCACGGCACAGGCACACAACACGAGCAGGGTGTGTTTGGAGGTGGGCAGTGTAGGTCACAGCAGGAGTGAGCGGAGTTCTGCTGGAGGCCACTGACCACAGAGGCAAGCACGTGTCCCAGGAGCCAAACCACTGGAAGTGAAACTCAGCCCACAAAAGGATGTAGCCAGACTCCTACAAGCACCCGAAATAGAGTCTCCAGGTCTTTCAAGTTACTATTGTTCAGAGGTATTAGAGAACAACTGAACGCCCTTGGTGTGAAGACAGGAGGCCTAGCCTTGGAGCCTATAGGCGCTCACAATAAAGCCTTGAACTAGCCAACTTCCTAGTTCTCCCCATGTAAAACGGGGACAGTAATGCTTTTCTGTCAGTTTGCAGGTTTCTTTCGCGGTCAATGGAATGACATCTGGGAACCTGCTTACTACATTTATTGCCCGGGCAGCTTGGCCGGGAGTGTGCTTTGGTACTTGCAAGCTTACCAAGGGCATGTCACTGTCACGCCAACTGTCTGGATTAAGTAGGCCTGGAGGTTTCATTGAAGTCCTGCCCCAGCTGACTGCCACTTCCACCTGCTGTTTGCTTCTACAAAAAGCTTCCGGGGCTTGACCTGGGACTCATGAGACCTTGGACCCAGTGCCAGCTCCGTCTTATGCTTTGTGTCTACATTTACGATTCAGTTTCCTCAACTGTAAACTGAAACTGTACTTAACGGGGCTTTCTTCTTCCAACCTACGCAGGGTAGTGGTGAAAGTGGCTGGTTTTCCTTCGACAGACATATGCCTTAATAAATCTAGTACATGATGAGTATAATATGCCTGGGGTACAATTAAAGAGGGAGAAAAATCAGAAAACGCACCGCCATCGAGTCAATCCCAATGCATAACCACTACCCCACCAGGGCCTTGAGTGCTCCATGATTTCATTAGGTAGGGAACTGTATGACTTTGTATCTTAGAAGTTTGGGGGAATAAACATGCCTCTTTCCTCGCTAATTTGAGCCAGAATAATTAACTTTACAAAAGAAATCTATATTCATGTACTCTGAATGTCTCCTTGTGGAGTCCTTTCATTTAGTTTTCGTTGAATAGAATTCATGCTCTGGCAACATTTATCAGATGGACCAGGAGTTTGGATGGAACACGTTGGATGCATCATTTGAGAACCCTGGCAAACATGAGGGGCTTGGGGAAGAAGGAAAGAGGACAATGATGGAGTTAGGGGAGTCATACCAGTGACAGGGCTTGACCCTGAGTTCAGTGGTGGATTGGAGTGGACTAATTAATCTCTCTGAGTTCAGTGGTGGATTGGAGTGGACTAATTAATCTCGCTGAACCTTCCCATAATCCGAAAGGCCAGTTGTGCATTTGAATCATGCTATTACTTATAAGAAGAGAGGTGGAGTGCAGCGCCAAGCTCACTCAGTAACAGGGCTGTGATGGAAACAGACCAAGACACATACAGATAAGAGACCAGATGGATACTGAAAGTAGGAAGGATATCAGGAGAATGAAATCCATATTTGGAAAGTTATTCACTTAGGACAGGCTTGATTTAGAACCAGTTGGCGATGAACTTATGCTTACGGGAGTTCAAGTTTATCCCAACTCGGCTGTTTTCTAAATTAGGGCTTTTTATTGAATGATGACATTTATGCATCTTTCCAGTTTAGAGAAAAATAAATAGGACATGGAAAGCTGCAAAATAGTGTGGAAAATGCCACTGCAGGCCAGCCATTTGACTTTAACAATGAGAGGCATCCTCATCCTGCCGCATTACACAGACAAGGCAGAGAGGCTTTTGTGACCGATCTCCTCCAACTCTGCATAGGTGATTCAAAAGAGAAGATGCTGTAGGGGCAGGGGCAGGTGGTGGTGGTTCGGCGGCGGGATATCTACCTTCTAGAAGCAGGAATATGACGTGTGATTTGTGCTATCTGCATATAATGTAATGAACCAGGTGGGGCACGGCTCTGAATTTAAATGTTTAAACCCTTTGCTCTCATTTTGAGTTTTTATAGAGCAATTTGTAGGAGAAATGGTACTTTTTACTATGTTATTAGTGCTAAACCCCAAATCCCTAAGAAGGGCATCAGGGGGATTAGCAGCATGCGGAGAAGGGGGGTTTTCTTTCCTCTGCCAAGGCAGTGGTATCTATTATTAATAGGGGCCTGAGGGTGGCCTGAGTAGCAGTGTTGGAATGTCCACTGCCATGTTTCCTTGAGGCCAGCACTGTGCCATGTGTATCACGGCAGGGCGCCCGGCACACCTTCAGTGATACACGGATGCTTGTAAATAGTCTCGTGTCAAAATGAAAGCGATGAGAGGTTCTCTATATGCATTTACTTACATATAAGTACATCATGCAAGGTATTAATATGTAGAATGTTAGTGGTGTAAACCAGCAGGAGCAAACTGTGTGCCACGGCTACATGTTAACACAGGCGTGGTGTTTATGTGACTTTACAGGGTATTTAGAAAGATGGGGTACATTAAAAAAGTCTTACCATACAGGTATTTTTCTTCATGGAAAGAAAATAAAAATGAGAAATGATTGTTTCAAAGGGAATCATAAACATATGATGAGAACAGAGAGTAAAAAGTACAGTTCCATTGGCACTGAACTTTAGAAATCCATACCTGTTATTGTGAAGCCACCTAAAAAGAATAAAAGAAAAAGAAAGAAGTGTTACAATTTGTTTTGTGTGTTGTCTAAATAAGAAACACCCATGTTCCCAGGCTGCCTGAACACCCCCCCCCCAAGGCATGAAAACCTGCCACCCTATATTTCCAATTTAAAAAAATATATGAAACAGCTGTAATCATTGTGGAAATTCATGCACACATTTAATTCTTGGGCTTAACTAAGAAATCACCGATTCCTTAAAAAAATTAAAGTAAATAAAAAATATAATATACATTCTCTGGCCTTAACGAAAATGAAGCCCTAAGGCACAATCTCGCTAGCCAGTCAACAGAGCTCAAGGAAGAGTCAGAAGGCTACTGAGCCACCTGACAGAAATGGAAAATAACCTAGGAAAATGGAGAGGAAATGCCAGAAATGCAATGCTTACCAAGCTCATTCAATAACAGGGCTGTGAAGGAAACAGACAAAGACAAACACAGAATAAGAGACCAGATGAATAATGAAAGCAAGAGGTCTGTCAGCAGAGAGAAGCCCAGCAGGTGTGAGTAGAGTGGTGGAAAGCCACTGCTACGGAGGGTGTGCCTGGAGGACTGGGGCGTTGGGAGTAGTTCAAAGTGAACATTCCCAGCAGACCACTCTGCATGTGTTGATTGTATGTTATACACACATCTACACATCCACACATCCACATCCACGTGTGGATGTGCTTTTGGAGCCCTGCTGACCTGGTGGGTCAGACAGTGGCTCAGGCGTTGGTCTGCTAACCAAAAGGTCAGCAGTTTGAGCCCACCAGCTGCCCTGCACCAGAAAGAGGCCGCAGTAGTTTGCTTCCTTCATGATCTGCAGCTTCTAAATCCAAAGGCGGTGTTCTACTCAGTCCAAAGGGGTCACAATGACTCAGAATCCTCTTGATGGTTATGGATGTGTGTGTGTATGCTTATTTCTAATGGAAGATTTCTATTTTTAATTAGTGGGTTCTTATAAATAAATTGCTGACTTGTTCAAAAGTATCCTCTAATACTACTAATAGTAAAGAGAGAACTGGGCATGAAAGCATATATTTATTTTAGTATACATAGTAGAACTAGTTTTGAGTTAGCCTTTCCATTAAATGCTGTGTGTGCCTGGGAGTGGCTTACTCATCCGATATAGGGAAGTCTTAAATCACCCCTTTCAGCCAATGGGAATAAAGGAAACATTGAACAAAGTCCAGTTTGGCTGAGGTGCCTGGAAAGAAATTTTGGCCCCAGGCCAAGCTCTCTGTCTGCGCATTCTAGTTTCAAGATCTTTTGGCCACGGAGAATGCTTACTTTTTTTTTTTTAATGTCTTAAAACTTACGATCCCAGGAATAAGTGTTTACTTGTATAGCCTTATCTCTGACTTACTGCACTTTACAACTACAAAACCAAAATGATTCTAAGGCCACACACACACACAAAATTAACAGAGCAAAGGTTATAGGGCAAAACTGTGTAATTTGCCTCTTAAGCCTTTAAGCTCCAACAGGACCATTTATAGGCCTTTATTTTAGTTTAAGATACAGGGCAACACGTATCAACCAAATTATTTCCCAAGGGCACATGGGAATGCCACAATGACAGTGGCACCCAGTTCCATCTCTGATGGGAGAGGCAGTAGAGGACACCTTTGAATGAGTCAACAGTTTTATTTATTGTGACAAGAGCCCACTTGGTGAGTAGAAAACGGATCGTGCCCTGGGGGTGGGGGGTGGTGGTGGTGGTGGTATTAATTTGCTTTCACAGGACAGCATCTTTGACCACAACAATGGACAGTGGTCCCCGGGATCCTTTTCCTATGACCGTTCTTAAAGGACTGCTTGTAGAAGTGCTATTGTCCTATACGACAATGAGCCATTTTTCATTCCATCTTTGCAAGAAATTAGCACATGTTTCTAATGCATCTCTTCCCTTCCATCTATCACCCAAGGAGCATCGTAAACAGGCTTCATGAATATGGCCTTGATGCCCTTTTCTGTCATGTCAAAGGTTGCTGGCACCATTTTGAACACAATTAAGTCGGTGACATACATATATATTTTTTCTTGACGACCTCTAAGTCATATATTTCTCACAAATAAGGGATCAGTAATGTCCCTTGAATTTGGGGTCTATGGGGATTTATCCTATAGATTTGACATTTTCCTTATATGCAAAAGTAAAAGTATGTATTTTTGTAAAGTGATCCAGCCAATCAATCATCTGCTAAACTACTTCTCACCAATCAATTGTAGATAATAAGAATTACTGATAGACTGAAAATGAATTGCTGAAGTGCTCATTTTTAAAATGTAATTAAATAAATAGGATTTATATTAAATAATCAGTAGATAGTTATAGAAAGCTCCAGTTTAAGCTAAAAAAATTAACTTCATAGTTGATAAGGAATTCCTCTGTTCTTATCAATAGAGTACACCTGAAGTTACTGGAAAAATTTAAACACATAAGAATAAAAAAGCCTAGTTATGAGAATAAACACCAAAAAATATTTGGTATGACTGGGTTATATATTTATGGGCACTTTAAGTGTCATATTTGATGATAGGAGAATATGTCAAAATGAACATCAGAATATCAATAGCACTATTTTTCCTCAAGAATTTGTGATTTTATTAAATTTTATTTCATTAAAAAAATCTGAATTCCCTAAAGAAACCTAATTATAGAATTCTGGAATTTCCTATAAGTTGCCTTGAGAATGGTCTAGAAATACGAATAGGCATTATCTATCTGTTAGCACTACCATTTTAAGGACAATTGGGTGGTTGAGGCTACCTTTTAGAATGACCCTTTGATTAGAACAATTAAACACACAAAAAATCCAGTCTTTCATATCAGCTCTTCCCAAAGGGCAGCGATCTCTCTGAGCATTAGTTAAATCTGGTTGCAATGCAGGTTAGTTGGCATTCCTGAGGGCAATGGGCATTGCCAGGTGCACTCGTCAGTGAAGGAAGGGAAATGGATTCGGTAGAGCTTTGGAGGAGATAAGATACAGTTCTTGGAAGGCGAGGAAGAGGAGAGAGTGCAGTGTGAGAGCAGGGAGACACGGAGAGAGAAGAGTACAATTTCTCGCTGCTATGTCTTTGGATTCTCTCACACCTTGCATGCCTCTTCGTATCCATTTGGGCTCCTCAAGCACAAGGGAGAAACTGCACTCTTTCTCATATTCCTCACGGTCATTTATTCTAATGGGAATGATCTTCCTGTGGGAACACAAGACAAAAGGCAAACAAATGGTTGGAGTCACACGCCATGCTCGTGGTACCCATCCACCAAGGTGAATGTCACTGTGCGGTTATGGAGGGACGACTGGCAGCACATGGACCTCTTGTCTATGTAAAAGGGCATCTTGAGGAATGGCAGCGGGGCTCCATAACTTTTTCTTGTTTTTTTTTTTGGGGGGGGCGCTAATTGATCCCTTTCACAGATTCCTCCTGCATCATTTCGGAGTCCGGAGGCTCTCTCCATATTAGGAAGCTAATCAGCCATGTTGCCTTCATTTGTGCTCCGCACTAACTTTCCCAGAAAGGGAGGCCTGGTCAACTGTATTGCAGGTCTGTCATGTGCGGAGTGGCCAAACGGAGCCAACACAACCCCATGCCTGGGCCAATGAGGCTGAGGGGTCAGTCTATGCCCTGTTACATAGGTGGAGGGATGTGTGCCTTGGACGTCATGTTCTGAAGAGTGCGGGCATCCAGGGGTGGCCCGGCCAGCAGAAGCTGTGGGGCACAGCCCTGACGCAGCTCCCCCACCTTTCTTCTCACTCATCTCCACCAGGCGGGGCTCTCCAATCTCAAGGAAGAAGGTCTTGTTTTTCTCATATTCCTCATCATCAATTACCTTGACTGAGATTGTTTTGCTGAAACAAGAAGAATAGAGATTGACGGACCCAGGGAAGCAGAAAGAGAGGACAAGAAACATAGCAGAGAGGAAAGCAAGGTTAATGAACTGCACTTTCACAAAAACAAACAAAAACAGAGCTGTGGAGAAGTTTCTGTAGAGTGACCGTTTCTCCATGAATGGTCTGAAAGCACAGCAAAGCACCACCACCCAGGAGCAAAGAATTATTTTAGATAAAATATAGCACTCAGTCCAAATATATATGTTTATCCATGGAAAGAAAATGAAGATAAACAGATTACAAAAGAAGAAAATATGTATTAATTTATAATTGTAGTATTGTTCATGCTGTGCCTTAGAATTCCTTCCGGGGGGGGGGGGATGTTGTCAATAAATCATTAAAAAACGTTTACAGAGGTTATCTCTCACAGATCATGGTCATTTGTTTCCGACTTTGTGCTTTACTCTATTTCCAAATATAATATTTTATCATGGAATGAGCATAGTTAATAAGAAACCATTACAAAAGGAAATGTAAGGTCTTTTATCTTCCGCCCCTCAAAGCCTTAGAATCAAATTTTCACAAGACAATGTTTTATTTGCCTTTCAAGAGGGCAGGCAAGACATCACGATAGCTATTTTGAAAGTAACGAGGGGATATGGGGGAATCATGATGTTGCCCTTATATTCATAACTCCCAATGTTCAGTTTCCATTTAACTGAATTTGCCAATTACACTACCATCAAGCTCCACCAATATACCAAACCAGTTCAACCAGAATTCTTACTCTGTCCAACTTTCAGCACTTCTTGGTCTAAAGCCTTATGGCTGTGACAGGCAGGTAAGCCAAATGCAAATATTATGCAAATCCAAACTCCCCTAAGCATCCTTAATGATGCAGAAAATAAATCCAGCATTGCCTTTTACTTAATAAGGAATTAAGCACTTCGTGTATTACAACTTACTCAGAACCTTTCAAACACATATTTGTCCTTGGAAATAGATGTTACTGTAACTCTGGTCAGGGACATACCTAACTCAAGTTTTTAAAAAATGTTTGTGTGGTGTGTGTGTAGACACACAGATTTAATGGCAGGTCATTCTTTAGTTTTGGTGGAATTTTCTAGGTTCTCTGGAAGGAAGTTGAATCTATGTCTATGTCTATGTCTCTATCTCTATCTCTATCCATATCCATATCTATATCTATCTATGTATATCTCCATCCCGGCACATTTCATTTAGACCTCATGTCAGCAAGTATCAGTCTTTCCTGGAATGAAGGTGAAAGGTAGCTTTCGGGAGCGGTTGCCTTTCATGCTCTGAATTTCTCAGCTTCCAAGGCCAAAGGCTTTAGTCCAGCTTTCTTGATTTAGCATGGTGGAAGTGAGATCAAATGCCTGCTTCAAATCCTCTGGGGCCCCATAACCTACTCTGCTCCTCAGCTAGAGAACACCCCTGCCCGGTGCCCACATCTAATTTCTCACTTCTAGAGAGGTGGAGCTCTTGGAAGTATCTCATTTTTTCTCATTTCTGAAATACCAAGGCTAGATGATCAGCTGCACATGATCAAAGCTATAGTCATTTTTAAGAGTTGGTAGATATTTATAAAACTACTAGCCGCATGAGAAAATCAAGGCTACACATCCAAAGAACAATCTTTTCCCATTTCTAGAACTCTCTTCTGAAATTTACCTAATAAATCTAATTATTAAAAATAAGTCAGCTGATCTGACTTAATTAGGATATCTGATCATTCTTTTAATATCCTAAACGACATACAAATATTAGAGAAAGCACAGAGGATACCAGAAATAATGAATAACATGTACTTTCTGTTTCAGAATGAAATCTGATTTATTAAATGATATAAAAATTTACCTAAAATAATAATCAAGGTGTATCTTCCATGTCATTAAAATTTATACATTTGGATGTGTTTTTTTCTTATATGTGTGCAATCCTAAGCAGAGACATGCCTCTTTATTAAAGCAAACAGAATTGGAAGACCAAGCATGGATCAGTGTGGATTGTGATAAATACCGTCCTCTGGGCTTGAAGGCCCCACTCTATCAAGGATCCTTTATAACAGGGAACAGGAACAACATCATTTTCTCCCACTTCCCCCCTCACCCCACACCTTGCAAAACTGTTAGTGGTACAGTACTCTGCGTGCACCACTTCAAAATGATTCTTTTTCTCCAGTTTTCATTCTCACCTCGAACCATATCTCATCACATTCATAATTGGAGCAGGCCAATAAAGAGGCCCAGTGGAGACGGTTGAATGGGGCCAGTGTTTCTTTAGGAAAGGCTACTGGTTTCATACCCTAATGCCAACATAACTTATGTGCAAATAAAGAAAAACAGTGGTATGAGTTGTTTACAACCTGTCATGACTGTCATTGTTGTAACAGCCTCCTTGTCAATATTCAGAGTGACTGGTGGATGTAAGAAGTGTCGTTACTTGACCCCTCTATCATTTTATCATTTTCTGTCCCCAAAATAAACTTTTACAATTTTAAAAATTATTAATCTATCAATACCCATGATATGGTAATCCTTATAAAACATTTCAGTATCCAATAACTCTGATATTGGAAAAATGATGAATAATGGAAAAGAAAACCATACTTTTATAGCTGCCTGGCAAAGACACCGAAAATAAATAGAATTTGCATGATGACATGTCATTTCAAAATCATTCATCATGGAATCAATAGTGTCCCCACTGGAGCAGCTATTAAATGATATATTGATCTTGCTCCTCTTCCAGAGTCAAGTTACTAATAGGAAGCCTGATTGCTAATGGACATTTCAGTCCAGCGAAAGTGGCAGGAAAAAATCAGTCCTAAAGAATGAGCATTCTAAATGAAGAGAGGCAAAATTGGAAGGGATTGGTGATATTCCCCTTTCGCTTCCCAACAGGAACATTTCTCCCCTTAGCAATAGTAACAGTGATGAAAAGAACCAGTGTCCATTCTAAAGAAGCGTGCTGTTTGTATATCAGTTGTTCCCTCTCTAGTGTTACCCCGTTGTCCACCCCAGGGCTTGGAGCGCGGGTGCCTGATGAAGACTAGAGTCCCGGTCCTCCAGTGTCATCAGAGGAATGTCTCCGCTTCTGACACTTCTACAGGAGCAACTGAATGGCCAGGGTTTCAGGCACTGGGTTGTTGTTGCTGTTGTTATTTGTCATGGAGTCAATTCTGTGACGTAAGGAGACACCATGACCCACACTGTACAACTTTTCTCCACTAGGTTTCTAGGCCATAATCTTGCAGAAGTATATCACTGGCCCTGTCTTCTGAGGAACATTTGGGTCAGGGGATTGAACCACCAACCTTCAGGTTAGTAACCTAGCTTTTAACCAGTTAGGCCACCCAGGGACTTCAAAATAACTTTGAAAGCCTTCCTGTCTGCTCCCCCTGGCTCAGACAATCCCTGCCCACTTTGTTTTGGAATATCATACGCCCTCCCTCTTTCTCAGAACACAGATTTGTGTTGGCTGTTCTGTTACATGAGAAGCAATTGGTTCTCTAGTGGTAGTTCCTTAATTGACAACTTAACAAAAACAAGACTGGAGAAAATGTTCATCCAAATACAATGCATACGGGGGAGCGGGGAGGGAGGGGGGAAAAAAAAGAGGACCTGATCCAGAGGGCTTAAGTGGAGAGCAAATGCTTTGAGAGTGATTAGGACGAAGAATGTACAGATGTGCTTTATACAATTGATGTATGCATATGTGTGGATTGTGATAAGAGTTGTATGAGCCCCTAATAAAATGTAAAAAAAGAAAATGATTAGGGCAAAGAATATATGGATGTGCTTTATACAATTGATGTATGCATATGTGTGGATTGTGATAAGAGTTGTATGAGCCCCTAATAAAATGGTAAAAAAACAAAACAAATACAATGCATACATTATTATCGCATTGCTCGGGGACGACTAGAAAAATGAATGTATTGTTCAACTGCAGTGATGATTATGCAGAAAGAAGGACCGCCTCCCTCGACTTGAACCCTCTCTGCAGCTGAACTAACCACTGTATAGACCGTAAGAACAGATCATCAAGTTGGGATATCTACCCACAATAGAGTACTACCCAAAGGTAAAAGATAAAAAGGAATCTCTGAAACACCTATAACATGACTGGACCTTTAGAACTGAGTGAAATTAATCAATTACAAAAGGAAAAATGTTGTGAGGCCATTATTGTATAAAGTCAAGAAAACATTTTCACATTCAAACCAAACAACCAAGCAAGCAAGCAAGCAAGCAACCAACCCACTATTTAAAGGTTAGCAGGGGGGAGAGGAGGGGAAGGTAAATTACTGGTTAGAAGGCAGCAAGTATTAGCATGGTTAAAGGGGAAGACAATATCAAAATAAGAGGGAGAGAGGTCATCCAAGAATGATGGAGGCAGGGGAAGGCCTAAAGAGGAGTACATGACAAACAACAACAGGGGTAAATACTCTTAGAATCAAAACCTCAAGTAATGATGATTTCCAAGTAAATGCACGGATCAGTACGCAGCTGAATGGCTGGAAGAGGGAGAGCAGCACTGGAGAAATGGAGCGGAAACGCCCGTCGGAGAAGGAGCATCCAACTCTATGTGTGCTACTGGATGCTTCCCGTGAGGCCCATGGCAGACATGCTTCTACCTTCCCCCCGGTCGTTCATTTCTCTTATGCCAACACCCCACCCCCCATAGCACTCTATTCTCTACTAGGTTCTGATTCATTGCAATGGCCATACACAACTCAGACAAGTAATGATTATGGGGCTTATTAAGGAAGACGACCAGTTATGGAATGTTACGGATACAGCTCTTTGTTCACAATGACTCTTCTCAGCCATTTTGGCAGGCACGTCACTCTCTTATTCCTTGGCCACTCAGCCATTGGGACCCCCCCTTGGCCTTTGCCCTAAGCAGGCAAGTGTTTCGAAGTTACGTTACAGATGACAAATTTTCAGAAAGGCACCCTACTGTACGAGCTAGCCGCCTGCCAGAAGGTACTCCGTTTTACTGGTTCCTTGGACTAGGAAGCCCATTTCTGTATATTCTGTCTCATGGGCACAGTGCTGCTCCGCTGTCTTCTCTCATGCAGAGCTCTAGGATGCGATTCACTCCCGACTCTTCTTTCTTGCTGGTTGAAGGAGTCTCTGCTCCTGTTACTGAAATAATCGGCTTTATACTCAGTGGGATGGCAAGACTGACCAAACTTCACACACCTTACTGGGTGCAAATCCCACCCAATCACCCGAGTCTCAGGATGGAAAATTCATAGCGAGTTGTTTCAATTCACTTCAAGGGTTTGATAGAGGATGTTTGTATATAGGTATTCACCTTTGCTGCAAATAGATCCATGAAGATAGATGGTGGAGCCTACCAGGGGCAAAGTTATGAAAACATCCTAGACATAAACCGAAGGAGTCTTTGGGCCCAGGGGCTCAGGACCACAGTCTCAGGTGCTAGCAAGGTCAACTGGCATAACTCAGTCCACAAAGACAGTGGTGATTAGAAGTAGGGGTCTTAAAAGCTGCATGTGTGTCCAGTTAATGTGAAATCATTGGTCACTCCCTGAGTGAAGAGAAGAGTGATGGAAACCTGAAGACACCCAGAAACATTTAGTCCCGTGGGTCAATGGGCCACGTCCCTGAAACCAGCACTAGATGGTGCTTGGCTGCCACTATCAAGTGTTCTCAAAAGGATCCCATGAGAAGGTCTTGGACAGAGTTGATGACAACTGTGGAAAAGCTCAAAATCATAACAAAGACTAGGCTATCTGGTCAGAAGGAGACTGGTGGGACCTCTTAGATTATGCCCCACAGTCACTCTTCAAGCCTGGAGATGAACTTGGTGTCATAACTCAATTTTCAGCCAAGCAAAAGACACCCCCAAAAGAGAATAGTAGCATTATGAAAATACGCACGCCTTAGAGCAATCAACCATTCGAAATAGAAAGGTCAGCATTTCCCCAAGGACTCAGTTCAGAAGGGTCAGGAAAGAAGGAAGAATGGACACAGGGAGGAAGCAGAATAAGTGCTGTTGACATTATGGGGTTTGCAATTAGTAACAGGAAACACACCATGAATGAACTGATCTGGAAAAGCGATCTGTTCTGTGAACCTACACCCAATTCACAATTTTTAAAAAAAAATTGTATTTTCTGGAAATTATCAAAGCCTGAAGATAATGCCAGGGTATTTTTTCATTATGGTCATAATGAAATTTTGAATGATTTTGAAATTTTTTAATAATGCATTTTGGTTACATTTTGAGAAGTCTTTGGTGGAGGAAGATGTATTTATTCTGTGGGGGAAAAGGACAGGGAATTTCCCCCCATTATCTTTGCAGTGCCCTTCATTTGATGATCCCAAGCCAACATCTAGCCTCCCTTGTTTGATGGGTCTCAAAGGCCACGGGACACCTCCAAACAAACCGACACGGCGTCCTTATCCCTGATGGAGACTCAGGCAGACAGTGGGAAAGGTATTGGAAGAAGTGGCGTGATTTATTAGTGGGGGCTTACAAAAGAGAATCCTTTCAAAGTACATTTTCGTCTTTCATCATGAAGCCAAAGTAGTATCACAGTCTATTTTTCACTTTAACCCTCAATGGGCCCTTTTGAGGTTTCTTTACCTAAGGCTTCCCTTGATATTGGGAGAAGATGCGAAGAAGGTGAGTTTGAGGTTTAGGGAGAAGAGATTCATCCTTTCTCTCAATCATTACACCAAAGGCTTGAGCGATGGTCTTGCATATTTAGATGCTAACATGACTGTTTAAGAAAAAGTTTATCTTGTCTTAAGCCCAAAGGAATAATTGAATTCTTCTCTCTGCTTTAGGAAAATGTATCAGAAACAAAATGCAGCCAGAGACAATGTTTGCTGGCCATTGTCTTCCACTTACTTTCTCTCCACTATTTTAAAAGTAGAGGAACATGAGCGAAGTTATTGATTCGATATTTCATAATTCATATTTTTAGAGTCAACATATCATCTGTCGATTGTTAACAGTAGCTTCTACTTGTTGGAAGGTGTGCACTGGAAGTGGGAGCTTTGCAATTTGTAACTCCCTGAGCTTCATACCAGTGCTGGCAGTAATGGTTAGTATTTGCAACGTACCGGGAGCCAAAGGCTCTCAGAGACAGTCCACAACTTCTCCAAGGTCGCAAAGAGAGTAAACGGGGAGCTATGTTTGCAGTTCATGAGTGAGAGGTTCCTAAGGCCAAACCCTTTCAACTATATGACTCACAGTCAACCACAAAATATCTTAGCATGCTATTGTGCCAGATTTTTATGACCCCTTTGAAGTGTTTGGATCATTGCCTTAAATTAATATAGAGGTGTATCATTCTGTCTTTACATTTACTAAGACTGCCCATACGAACCACGGTAGAATTTAATTTCTAGTTGTAAAAGTAAATTAAAAAGGTGTACACAAAAATATTCTTTAAAAAGCATATATTACATTTGGTGATTTTTAAAAAAGTATCTTTGAAGGGATGAAGCTCCTCTTAGCATTAATTAAAAAGTGCCATGAACATGTAGGCTCTCAGCAACTCAGAGGACTTTGACAAGTCAACTAGTGAAGACCAAGAGCTTCGGGGTTAGGAGGCTTGTTAGAAATTCAAAGCCTTCTCCATCTCAGAATCAAAAACCTGCATTTTAATAAAGATCCTTAAATGACTCATACACATGCTCACATTCAAGGATCTCCAATCTAGGGAGCCCAGAGGGTCCTTTTATTGTGCTGGATAATCAATTAAGAGTCAGAATGGACTTGTGTTTCCAAATTCTATCTGGGCATGATTGGAATCACCTGTGGAGCTTTGCGCACTAGACCTGCTGGGCCCCATTCTGGATCAGCTCGGTCAAACCCTCTGGCTGTGAGCTCCTATGAATGTATTTTTGAGAAGTGTTTTAGGTGAGTCCGTTTTGTAACCCGAGTGAAAAAGGACCTTCTCTCTCTCCCTGCCATCAGCTTGATTCCAACTCATAGAATGTAGAAAACCATACCCTCTGACCCGATGTTTACAAACACGCATGAAGTCAAAAATGGAATTGTGATCTAATGCTAAATCGAATTTGTGATACAGGCTGAAACCTGGAAGCAGGAACCCTGTGACTGGGTCCATCTCCCCCAGTGTTCTTTTCCGGGTCTGACAGTACACTTAAAGATGTGTCTTCCTTTCAGGAAATGCTGGTCTCCACAGCCAAGCTTAGTCGTGGAGGTGAGAAAAGAGCCTTAGCACGTAAGCTGTGGAGTTTACATTCACGCAGGGTGATTTCATTCTCAGACAAAGTGATAGAAATTCAGGTGGTATTTTTTAAACAACAGGGATTATCCCTGGAGAGCAGGAATACTACCCCAACCCCTGCGATCCACAGCCATTGGGTCTCTTTCCACTCACAGGGACCGCATAGACCTGCTCCAGAGGTTTCCCAGGCTGTGGATCTTCATGGAAGCCCAGTGTCTCCTCTTTCTCCTGAGGAGCCACAGGGATTTCAGACTACCAACAGTTTGCTTGACAGCCCATCACTTAACCCTCAGCCCCTGTAAAGTCACTTAGGGGTTCAATTTCCTCACAAGGCTCCTATCCTTCCTCCGGTAGCTCCCTAAGTAACTCAACATCAGGAGGGTGAAGGAAGGGGGGAGTGGTTCCCAGGACACTTCTTATGAGGAGGTCACACCCATAAGGAGGCGTAATCAGGCTGTGACCTGATTGATAGGCTAGACTCCACGCCTACACTTTATTTATCAAGTTGACAGGAAATTTTGTAACTACCACTGTGGGCTACGCCTTGAGCTGCTATCTAGTGAAGATTTAAAATATCAGAACCCCAAAGGGGCAGTGAATTTAGTTTGATTTTGTACATACAAATACAATTACCCTGGTGGCTTAGTGGGCTTTGAATTTGAATTGAGTTGTTCACCACAAGGTCAGTGGGTCAAATTCCCCAGTTGCTAAGAGGGAGAAAGATGAGGTTATCTGCTCCCCTGAGATTTAAAATATCAGAAATCCAAAGGGGCAGTTCGGCTCTGTCCTAGAGTGTTGCTATGAGTCAGAACCAAGTTGATTGCAGTGAGCAGAATTTGCGAACTACAACTAAAAGAGACAAGTACTGTAGCCCAAATTTAAAAAAAGTCCAATGAGCCTATGAAAAGATGCTTAACTTCATTAGCCATCAGGGACATGGAAATCAAAATCACATACAATGACACTCCATAGCGATCATGATCCAGAGACTAAAAAGACAAGTAATAACAAGTGCAGGCTAGGATCTAGAGAAATAGATACCTACAGATTTGAGTTGATTACAAAAGGAAAATGCTGGTCACAGAAGATCCATGCAGATGCACATTGCCGTCATTCCCAGTGCCCACACAAACCAACTCTCTGCACTCATGAACACCCCAAATGGGATAAGAACAGACTGGTACTCATATTATTTCTATTTAAAATTTGACATTATTTTTAGATTATTGGTAAGATATTTTAGGAGTCACTTGGGAAGCTGGTCAATATCTCATCTAAGTTAACAAAAGATCATACTTTAAATTTATTATTTCCTGTGGTGAAATATCAAGAGCAATAGACTGAGAACTCAGAAGTTCGTGGATTCACAGTCCGGCTCCCCTACTTTCTCGCTGAGCTACCTGGGCAAGGTCTGCTCTCCGTTTCTAAACACCAATGCTCTAGTTTTCAATTGGGAATAACAGAATTCTCCTCAAGCAATTGTGATGGTCACAGTGTTGTGATGATCAAATAATGGGTGTCAACATTTGTCAACTGGGAATAAGGAAGCTAATTGGTGCCAAGATTCAAAAAATGTTATGGGTGGAAAATCATTTTGCAATGGGATGCAGTTGGACTCAGCTTGGTGATGGCACGGAACCAAATCAAATGCAATCTTAGGTAACCATGCTCCTAATGGTGGGAAAGGTGGGGTTCCCTGGGATCTTACTTAGCAAATCAGAGGGTTGGACAGGAGATCAGGAACAACTGATGGTAATACTGAGTGAAGGGGTCCTTGTGTGGTGCAAATTGTTAATATATTGACTTGCTACCCCATAGGGTGAAGGTGCCACCCAGCGGCACCTCACAAGAAAGGCCTGGATATCTCCTTCCAAAAAATCAGCCACTGGGAATCCCATGGATATGATAACTTGACTAAGAAACATAGGGAGTCGCTGCCAGGAGTTAGAGTCAACTTGATGCCACCTAATAATGAATCTTCATATCCTCGCTTATCTATCGTTTGGGATCACATAACATACGGATTTAAGAAGAACCTTGACCTCTGAGAAGAAAAGGCACAGGACCCACTGTCTTTCGCTTCCTGGCCCTCACCCTGCCAGCTCTCCCGCTTACCATGTTTGCTGGATACCCAGAGACCTGGCGTCATCCTCTTCCTGGCGCTCCTGCTAGGAAGGCAGAACCTGACAAAAGGGTGGTGCGATTCTGCCATTTCAGTAACTTCCCCAGATGAGAGTTGCTAAAGTAGCTAAACCAAAGTCATTCTCCGGGAGGTCTTGTCAGCTGTGCACTGATCTTTGTGTATTTTCAAGTAGTAATAGAAATGATCACTTCCAGCCGACCTGTGGGTAGGGGTGGTGATGTTCCTGCTGTTCCCAGGGAGGCCAGGGGGGTCTCAGAGAGCTCGCCACTGGGGGCTTTTCAGCAAACCCTGCTTCACCTTTTCGTCCCCCGTTTTCTTTTGCCACGGTCTGGCAATTAATCTGTTCTCTCTTCCAAATGTAAAATAGGGGTAGATGCAACTGCTGGGTCTTCCTCCTCTGAAACCAATGGTCAGCTTCTGTCTGAGAAGAGCCCACACACTGCCTTCCGTTCCTCAGAGGCATGCTGGCTAACCGCTTGAACGGGCGCTGCAGGGATCTTAAGAGGTATTATTATAGAAAACCATATGAAGGATACTCTAGTATTCCCCCCAGTCCTGTCCTATTATGACAGGCTACCAAGAACAGCACAGGACTGACATTTCCTAACACAAAATGACATTCAAAATATACCGTCATTTTGTAATCTATAAAATTCATAATAAAAAACACCCTGCCCCGCAACCCATAGAACTGATTCCAACTTATAAGGAGCTGAGAAAATGGGACAGAACAGTCCCTGTGAGTTTCTGAGAATAAATCTTTACTGGAGTAGAAAATGCCATCTTTCTCCCGCACGGCAGCTGGTGGTTTAGAACTGTTGACTTTGTGGCAAGTGACCCAATGTGTAACCACCGCTCCACCAGGACTTCTTATAAAAATTCATAAGAGGTCATTATATCCTTACCACCGACATACTCCTCCTCAGTCAATAATCCTACATTCTCCGGATATAAGAGTAATCAAGATCCTGGCTTCATTCATTATTTATATGTGTGTGCTGAGACAAGGTGCCAATCACTAAAAGTATTGGGCACCATGTTGAAATATCACAACAGATTTCGGTTATTGGCCGTTTTGTGTTCTCTCATGAGCCATCTTGGAGCCCTGCTGGTGTAGTGGGCACGTGTCAGGCTGCAGTCCCCAAGGTCAGCAGTTCACACCCCCTGATACTCCCCTCCCCCAAGTGGCTTCTAAGAAAGACGAGGATTTAGACTCCTGTAAAGAGTTAATCTTGGAAACCTGTAGGGGCAGTTAGACTATGTCCTACAGGGTCCCTCTAAGTCAAAATCAATTCCATGAGAGGGGTTTTTTATTATTTTAATATTGGCAAGGTGTCATTTTCTATGAGTGGCTCTTTCAAATAAATGATAGCTACTTTTGAGCATTTTAAAATGCATGTCTTAATTAGTTACTTGCAAAAAAAATGTTGCCACCAAGACATCTTCCACGCACGGTGCCCCAGGGGGATCAGGGCAGAACTGTGCTCTGCTGGGTTCTCAATGGCTGATAATTTGGAAGTTGATCACCAGGCCTTTCTTTCAAGCCACCTGTGGGTGGACTTGAGCCACGGATCTCGTGGGCAGTAGCTGAGCAAGTTAAAGTGAACTGTGACAGTCCGGGCTCCGTTTTTGTGGCTGTTAGTTGCCACCCCTTCGTGGCAAGTCTACGTGGACAGAATATCACTGCTCCACAGGGTTCTTAGAGCTGTGTAAACTTTCAGAAGCAGACGGCCATACCTGACATCCACCATAGTTTCAAATAGACAACTTCTTGTCTATTAGTTGAGTGGCTGTTTGGGCCACCCAGAAACCCCCTCATGTTTATCAGCTAGAGGTTGATCTATGATTTGAGCTCTTTGCTGCACTCCTGGTAGGGAGGGAAAAAGTCTTATGTGGTCAGGAAAACAATAGCTTTCCTAAGTCCTTCAAAGTTAGCAGTGTTGGGTGGCCCAAAGCATCTTTTCTATAACCTGAGTTCACAAAAGTATCCAGTTCATTTTCAGAAACTTCTACTGGCCCCCAATATGTCACTGACTTTCATAAGAATTTAGAATCACAATCAAATTGATGCTGCTGAATTTTTTAAAAGTGTTTTTCTCATCCTGTTCAGAAGCTCTCTTCATCCTGAATATTTTAGGCATTCCAGGGTTGTCAGTAGATTCTGGAGTTTCTTTCTACTGTTGGTCTTTTCTCCTTTGTCAAGATTCGTTGTCTACAAGTCTAGAGTGTCTGTGTACAGCGATACTCTATAGCAGAAGAGAACCACCCTGAGGATTTCCAGGGCTGAATGCTACACAGACATTGACTGCCACCTCATTCTGTAGCAAAGCGGCTGGTGGGTTCAACAAGCAGACATACAGTGGCAGCCTGGCACTTCAACCACTGTGTAATCAAGCCTCCTCCATAAAGATCACCATTTTGCAAACTCAGGCCAGCCCCTGTGTCCTACAGGGATACTTTGAATTGGGTTGAACTCATGTCATTTGGTTTGTTTTTTTAAACAAATAAAGCTTTGTCCCGAATAGATTATAGCTCTGACTCTGAGCCCTGCTCTGGACCCACTGTGCACATGGTCCCGCCACCAAAGCCATCAACAATGGAGTTGATTCCAGCTCATAGCGACCCTAGCAAACAGAGTAGAACTGGCCTTTTGGGGATTTTGAGGCTGTAAATCTTTATGGGAGCAGAAAGCCTGATCCTTCTCCTGAGGAATAGCTGGTGGATTTGCACTACTGACCTTGTGGTTAGCTCCCCCATGTGCAAATCACTAGCCACCAGGGCCCCTAAAATGCCTTTATCATGACATATTTAGATATTTTTTTTTACTAAATACTTACAGGCCACTCCCCCCGCCCCAATGCCTCAATAAATGGGAAAAGAAATAAAATGATGTATGTGCATTATAAATCTTTGTTTAATTTTATTTTTCCATGGATGAGCCACTTGACATTAGCCCTTCGAGGTAGATATTTGTCTTCTCTGACATGTCGTGGCTTCCCTAATCTAGACAGTAACCTTACTCATCTTCTTTTTCTATAGGCCTTTATTGAAATTCCTATAGGAATTTCACCCTATGGAAAATGTGCATGTTCATTTTGAAAGGACATCCTCCTAAGTCATTACTAATCATCTGGTTAGGTTTGTTGGAACATTTTCTGGGAATTTTTGCCAAAGTTGTTTCACTAGAAGGCCCTTCTGGCTACCTTATTAGGCTTCCCATTTGCTCTGCCACAATTAATCTCTCAAGCTAAATCTTTTGCAAATGCCAATGGTTAGTGCCCTTCTACCAACCACCCATTCCAAGTCCATCATTCAAACAGCATTAGGCATTTTCTACTCAAAGTCAGTCCTTGACCTCCCACATACTCAAATCTGCAGTCAAGCACAGCCTCTCCATCCTTGACCATAGAAAGCTCCCTGTTCACCTCTCATTATGCAGATGAGCAAATGGAGCCTCAATGAAATTAGCCTGCATCTCAAAGCCAGTGGATGCCAGAACCAGGATTAAATCTCATCTCAGACTCTAAATCCACATCTGGAATTTGTTTACTCTGTCTTTATCCTAATATTTTTCTTCTCTGGTGCTGCTGAAATCGAATTCACTTTTAGTAAAAAAATATCTCCCCCCCCCACCTTTTAAACTAAGTAAAAACTGATTGTGAAGACCAAAGGAAATACGTGTTTTCTTCAGTTATCCATTCCATTTCCAAAGATGCTTTTGTACATGTAATGGTCCTTAAATGGGAACAAAGCCTTCTGTTAGCAAGGAATCTATACCATTCACAGAAACATGGCGTGACGAGTGAAGGGAAATGATCACCAATCCAACGCCAACATTGTAGCATGAGCACAACGCTCCTCTGAGCATCACAGGGAGCAGTTGCCCCTTTAACGCTTTCCTCTTCTTCCTTTTTGCTTTGATCAGACTCAAGGTGTGCTCCATTCATTACAGCTCTGCCACCGGATGCCTAGCCCAGCCTGTTTGCACTAAGGGGTGGGAATGGTGGGCCTTGTGTGCGTGAGTGCTTCCACTTAGAAGTTCCACCTCCATTTTTAAAGGTCTCCCCGGCTCCTCAATTTATGGGCAGTCATGATTGGAGGATCATCTACAGCGCTACCAAAGGCTAATGTGATTATTTTGCTAACCCAAATCCACCCAACTGCTCTGCAGAAAAAAAAAAAAGAGAAAAATAGTTTAGAGGCCCAGAGAGCTACTTCTGAAACGCCAGAGTGAAACCTTTCTGGAACATGCTTTCTGCGGTGACACGCAGGGGACCATCGGAGTCAGAATCTGCTCACAGCCATAGGTTTCTTTAAAAGCTGGGGGAGACCTTGCTTGGTGGCAGTGTGGCCAGCTCCGCCTCGTGTGCAGCTACATGATAAACACCGTCTTCAGGGTACAGCCAGAAATAGGTAACAATTACAATGAGCATCCACCAAGAAGAGAAGGTTCTTGTCAACAAAATGTCAGACTTCACTACCTATGCTAAGGAGCTCTGGGGCTGCTGGGGGCGAGGGGTGGGGCTGCTAACCACTAGACTTCCCAGCCGCTCCGTGGAGAAAGATAAGAGCGTGTTCCTGGCAGGACTGACAGTCTTGGAAGCGTCGATTGGCTTGCTGTGAGTCACAAAGACTGGCAGTTGGGTTGGGGTTGAATGCACGTCTTCTTTTTGGCTGCTGCCTTCCACTCTGCCTGACGCAATGATTCACCGGCTGTGGACTCTTGCTGAACTGTTTTGCACAATTCCTTGGATGCTGAAATCTCTGCAGTCTGCTCCATTTTGTTGAAAACAGCACCAAGCCATCCCATCAATTTGGAGCTCGTATTCTTAATAGACGGGACTGAGGCACTTTATAGGTCATCATCTCAGGATAAAATCAGCAAGAAGACAATTAAGCTTCTTACAGACACCAGCGATTTAAAGCGTCAGACGAAAATTAACCAGCCACATGATGGAGTTTATTGGTTTTGAACTGAAAATCTGTCTTGCTGTTTACCCCCTTTATGTTTCTTGTTTGTAATGAAAGTTTTCCCCAGTTCGACTTCATAGAACTGAAGCAGGTTTACAGAATGCAAATAATTACATTGTTTAACAAAATTGAAGCACTGGACCAAACGGTGAGAAAAGCACTTGGTGCGCAATTCTTGGATTAATTACAGGGCTTCTGGAGAGCTGCATTTAAGTGCGCATTGATTGTAGTGGCAAACCTGTAAGTAGGATTAATTTTTTTTAAAAAATGTGTTATGGATTGTGCAAAGTTTGCAATTCATTCTCAAAACAGCAAATCCTCACCATTATTTGAGCTGTGGGCGGCAACATAATGCATCTCGATGAAAAGAATGGTTGCTTTTATATGTTTTGTTGTTTTGAAAATGGTGAAATGCTGCATAAGCCTACATTTTTCCTCAGAGGCCCTGTAGGTAGAAAGGTCACATGAGGTCGAGAGATTTACACTTCCCATACTTCTACAGCCCTCAGCAACACGCCCTTGATCAAACCACTTTCTGTGTCCCAAACGTCAAGTTCATTTAATGTCAACTAGAGGAAGAGCTACATGTCCAAGAGGGTTGGTATGAATGAAATGATGTGTATGAAATATACATAACTCAGAGGTGTTTCCAATACAGTTATCTACCTTAATGTTCTCCTGACACTGGGCACACGTAGGTCTCTTGGTTCCAACAGTCG
The DNA here is from genome assembly GCF_050624435.1 of Tenrec ecaudatus. Lineage (NCBI taxonomy): Eukaryota > Metazoa > Chordata > Mammalia > Afrosoricida > Tenrecidae > Tenrec > Tenrec ecaudatus. The sequence continues at coordinate 32,072,022 of NC_134546.1, forward strand.
TTCTAGGGAGCTAGAGTTTCTTCAGCTCCCTTCTAAACTGACAGGAGTATTAATTGCGGTGTTCCAATATTCATTTGAGAAAATAAGGAGTTAACCTGGCAATGGCAAGGTGTTTAACAACGATCCTTACGCTATTTTAAACATGTTATTGGGATTTGGACAAAAGCTTATTAAACAAATGACTTTCCACTCAACAGTTCCAGCACATTTTGATTTGTGTCACTGATCGCAGTTGCCACGATTTAATAGTGCCGTTCCCATTTCCTCCCCATGGGATTCATGTTGTGTTTATCCAACTCAAGACTTAGAAATTGCAGAAGCAGATGAGATGGACAATAAAAACCTGAATGAACACTTTACTAAATGTTTATTAGCAGAGTGTCCGTGGGTTTCAAGCATTTTCTCTTCATTTGAATTACACAGAATTTCATTTAAACTAATTATCATACATGATATATTTTATTAAATGGAAACTTTTTAACACATATCCAGGGCAGATCTATGTATCCTAAATCAAACCTATTGGTTTGGTAGAAATACGAATTTTCAGTTTACTGTGTTGTTAGTTAGCCCACTCTGAAAATGATTTATAGATTTTCTCCTCTATAATAACTTGCTTGGCTGGCGTCCCAATCATAAGTCTTGCATACTTAGTCTATTGAGCTATTTTTGCATCTCTAGACCCAAATCCTCTCGATAGTTTTAAATTAAATGTCTCCACACAACCACATTACTGATGTAGATAGCCAAAGGTTAGTACAACTGGGTGGGGGGTGGGAAGGAGTTGAGGAAATCTCATAAAAATACAACCTGGATGGGGGTGGGAGGGGAAAAAAAATACAACCTGGATCTACAGAGGCCCAGGAGTGTGAAATCATTGGGCAGCACCATCTACATATACTGAACTGTGACCACGTTGTATATATCTCTGTATACTGCGTATGATGTTCCATGAAACGAACAGTGGCACCTGGCGCTTGCTGAGCAGATGTGATTGGCATCGCCCCTCGCGATCCCACAAGTTTGCGTATGAGCTTGCTCTGACCCATCGAGGTCTCTTAGTCCAAAGCTGCCAGCGTATTTTCAGATGAAAACAACACCGTTCTAACTGAAGATCTGGCCAGGGGAATGTGTAAATTGGGCTGCTTGTCACCAAGTCAAACTAGTGACTTTGACCTCATCCACAAGGCTGAGAGGCACACCTCAGTCACACTTCAGATTCCCATATCGTACAGGATTTTGGCCAACCATCCCACACATTTTTCCTGAGTGCCAACTATGTGTCAGGCCTATGTGCGGTGTCAATGATTTAAAAGAAGAATATGAACACACAGCCCTGAGCGGTGACAGACATGCAAACAAAAGATTGCTTCTCTCTATGTGTGCTGGATATAAGGACACATATTGACCTAGGAACGCTTAAAGGACAAAGGAGCAGGGGCTACTTCACCAATGGCAGGGATAATTGTGCTGGGTCATGAAGAAAGAGTAGGGGAAAAGAACCAAAGACTCAAAGGGAAAAAAAATGAACTTGGAGTAAATGAACAAAGAAGTGAAATGATTTGACCTCTTTAGGGCGTGTCATATTGGTGTTTGTGGTGTGCACATATGCCCTAGAAGATTGGTGCGAGCTGAATCATAAAAGGGAATTTGGGGTCAGGAGAAATGCTAAGTCATTTGGGCACAATCTAGACACGACCCTATCACAGGGAGTTTATGAGCCTTAGACTGCCACGGACAATGTTGATTTGTGGATAATTACACCAACTCTGGAATGAAGCTTGCCTGACAGAAGAGTGGGAAGAAAGTGAAGGGACTTGGTAGGGGAGCAGCCTTGGTGAATATGCTGCCTCTGGGGCTGACGAAACCCAAAGCTACCTGTCTGCATGCCCAGCCCTACACAGCATGTGTTAATAGATAAGTTGGTCCCCTAGCCAGAGGCTGGGTCTGCCCAAGATGAAAAAATAGAGAAATTGCTTTAAATTCCTTTCTGAAATGTGTCCTTCCTGAAAACTTGTCTGGGTGCTAAAGAAAATAAACGGAAATCCATGAACTGCTCTTTGTGCTCCCCTCCAGCAGATACAGATGCATTCTTACAGCATCACGGAGGGAGGAAAATACGATTCTGCCCAAGAAAGCACCATCAGACTGTAAAACTGACCTGATTTTCATGAACAGAAAATCTAATTATGGGCCATAAATTCAGCTCGGAGCACACATTTCACTTTATTTTTATCAACCCTGAGTGGTTTTGGCAAGCGGCTGGACAAAATGCTATCTGGGCGCAAGCAGTACATTTTTAAATGAAAGTATCAATAACAGTGGTCTCAGGTTAATGAATTACATGGAAATTGTTCTCCTATTACACTATGTTCATGCAGCATGGGCCGGACTTTTGGTGGTAGAATTACAGCCAATATGATGTAAAGACATGGAAATTTACAAGTTAAGGTGTGGGAAAGGGTAATAGGAATATCATTCTTCCGACATAGTGAGCAGTCCCTTAAAATATGATTCTAAGGGTATTCAGCAGACAGTGTGTGCGCACTGGCTCACATACAGATGTGCAAAGAGCTAGCGAGCGAGCGAGAGAGGATGAAAACGGAGAGTAAAGGAAATAACATAGCTTCAGGTTCATGATGAGAAATATGATTTCGTAGGGAGGCACATGAGGGCTACAGATTGTGGGCATGGAGCCTCAGCTCCTGGCTCTTCTCCGCATTATGCATATAGAGCGTAGGAGATTGAAGGCAAAGGAGACAATGGGTCAGCAGCGGCAGTTTGAGTCTTGTTCAAGGGTCAGGCTTGGTTAATCACAAAATGAGACACGAGAAGGAGATGAAGACTGAAATTCGATCTTTCTGTTGAAGCAGAACAGGAGCCAGATATCTCTGAAGTGTTAGATATCTCCAGTCTGCACAAAGCCATGGAAGGTAGGAGCGGCTCTGTTACAAAGAAGCAAGGGCTGTACACAGAACAGGAGCCCTGGTGGCGTCATGGTTACTCAATGGGCTACTCCCCGCAAGGTCAGAAGTTTGAAAACACCAGCCACTCCATGGGAGAAAGACAGACTTTTCTACTCATGCAAAGATTTACAGTCTCGGAAACCCTAAGGGGCAGTTCTGCCTTGTCCTATAGGGTCGCTATGAGTCCTCATCGACTCGGCGTGAGTGAGTGTGGGTTGGAATATGTGAAAAGCATAAGAATGGACGATAGATGGAAGCCGGTTAAACCACTGGCTAGCTGGAGAAGAAAACAAGGTCCCCGATATTGTGGGATCAAGAGGATAAGGTAAAGCCAAGGGAGCAAAAAAAAGAGCTGCAAATATCAGAATTCTGTCCTTACCAGGGAAGACAGCATCAGAACCAGCGGTTCTCAACCTGTGGGTCACGACCCCTTTGGGGGTCGAATGACCCTTTCACAGGGGTCACCTGATCTATCACAATAGCAAAATGACAGTGATAAAGTAGCAACTGAAATAATTTTATGTTTGGGAGGGTCACAACGTGATAAACCGTATTAAAGGGTCTTGGCATTAGGAAGCCTGAGAACCATTGATCCAAACAAAAGCGTTATCTTTGTTTACGATGAATTGATATCCTAAAATCAAGACAGGAAGGCAGAAACCAGATATAAAATCATACTTGACTCTCAGGATGATTTCAGAAATCTAGCTGTGCATCACTGCTTCCTGAGGGCTTGAAAGAATACTTGGGGTGCACCCCCCACCCACTACTACGGGGTTCATCCAGACACAGAATAAGCCAGCGTGGCGTTTCTAAGGCTGTAAATGTTCTCAAAAATAGTTTCATCATTGTCAAATTCACATTTCATACGCTTCCATCGTTAAGTTGTTTTTTAAAAAGAATGTCCACCATCACCATCAGTTGGAAAGCTTCCTCCCCACTTGTTTGCCCCCCAATTCCTCTCTCTTTTCCTCCCCCCGCCCCCAAGAAACGATTGCATCAGTTACTGTCTGTATGCTGCCGCCCTTTCTTAGCTAACAGAAACAATAAAAAACAAAATGGGACAGAAGGAAAATAATAATAGATAAAAATAAATATAAAGAGTAAGAGGAAAAGACCACCAGCAATATTAAAAGCCAGAGAAGAAATATCTGTCAAAGAATCGGCATGAAATAGCTAAGCCAAGAGCAAACTCAGGTTGGGTCAAGAGGGAAGTCAACGGACCAAGTAGCCTATTATATAGTAGTTGTATTCATCATAATCAAGTTTAAGGTAATCTGTCTGATAGCGATGTTCAAGTTCCTCGCCCAGGGCCAGTGGGGATCTGCCAGACCTGAATCGGACTAGATAGTCCGCAGATAGATTTTGGGTTCCCACTGTCCTCCTTAGCTTTCTACAAATTGTGTGTTCACAATTTAGGCTCTAATACTTTTCCCTTCATCATATTTGGATTTTGTTATTGTCATCTTTGGATCACACAGGCTGGTGTGCTTCTTCCGTGTGGACTAAGTTGCCATCTCTCTTAGAGAGCTGCTTGTTGGAATACAAGCCTTGAAGACCCAAGACCTAAGACATGATTTCAATTGGTAAGGACTGTACATCTTAAATGAATCGGATTGTCTGGTCTCTCTCTCGAGAAGCAGGTGGTGAGTTTGAACTGTTGGCCTGTGGTTAGCAGTCCGAAGAGGTCCAGACAGTACTATGAGCAATTCCATAACACTTGGTACATGGTAATTTGGACTCCTGGAATCCAAGACAGGTCAGAATCTTTTGATCAAAAAGTGATTGTGAAGCCAAGGCCCAGAGAGCTGGAGCAGAGTTTCTGGAATCTTTCCTGTGGAAGATCCGGGTCGGGTGGAGCTGGGCAAGCTGGTTGAGATCAGTCTGGGTTGTGGAAACTCAAAGAAATGGACAAATCTGAAGACAAATGTGAAGGGAGAAAAATTCTTCTACCACAATTCCTTCCCTCCAACTAGTTCTATCTGCTTCTTCTTAAATCCCTTCTCTATGGAAAGACATTTACTTTAACTGGCTACCATATCTATTAGATATTTAAATATCTGGCATCTCCAAGGGTCATGGGAGAAAAGTAACATAACAATATGGGAGTAAGATCTGTTGGAAGGAGAAGATAATGAACTCTAGCCTTTATCGACTTAATGCAGGGTCTTGATAGAAATGATCTCTTAGAATGTGTGAAATGAAATTCTGCAATGAAGGAGAAGTGTTTCCATAAGAGCTCTCCTTTTAATTTTCATGCATATTGAGGTAATAATTGAAGCCACTCCTATAACCTGATAAACCTTCTCTAAAAGAATGAAATTAGAAAAAAATACAAGGTCTATAAAACCCAATCCTGTAAGTCATGTCAGCTGTACATTTTAAAAGAGTAAAGGACTGGGGGGGAGAGAGAAAGAGGCAGAGAGACCGCATTACAAGACAGTTGAGAAATGACTGCCAGTTTTTGATGCTGAAGGTGAGATGTTGAGAGGGGAACTTCTAGCAGGTCAGAATCCTAAGATCCATGAATTCAGAGGGAACAAGAGGAAGTTATGATATTTGAGCCCTGAGAAGACTACTGGGAATAAGACAAAACAAGTTGATTTGTATAGTCTTTTTGAGATTGTCATGTGGTTCCTGCACTCCAGGAGGCTTAGCACAAAGGAGAAGGTAAGGGAGAAGCTCTGCCAGGAGCAGTGGTATTGAAGGGTGCCTTTTCAGGGAAGAGAGCTGAGAAAACATAAGCGTAAGAGATGGATGTGAGTTCCTGGGGAGCACAAGGTCCTTGGCTTCAGGAGGAATCAGCCTCTGAAGTTGTGCCATCCTGAGATTTATGGAGAGAACATTATTTCACAACAGTGGTCCAGCATTTCACAATACTGACCATGCGCATTTCCCGGGGAGCTTTATATATACATAGAAAAATTTTCTTTCCAAAATGAGTAAATATGAGCATATAGATGAAGGCTAAGTAGGGAAATCTATGGCATTAAAATTATCTTAATAATTCTAACTCAATGACACATTACTTGATATTAGAAAAATAATGGTTTCCTTACTAAGTTAAGGGATTCAACAACAAATCTCATTAAAAGAAGTACCGGAGGGGAGGCAGGGGGGAAGTACCAGGCAGTACCCACTTCTCATACCATTCTCTGCCCACCTTATTTAAGCAGCTCATTGAATCCATCCTTTAACATCATACTTTCCAAGACAGGTAAGATACCACTTTACTTATTGTTCAGGGAATGACAACAAAAGGTAGTTCTCTGTGGCTCACTGTGAATTCTTTCCATTGTGTTTTACCAAGTGAACTTTCCATCCCTTTCTCCCTTCAGTATATTAATTAGTGAAAAACAAACCCTCCTCCTCTTCGATAGTCCCACGGAATCGTCCAGTGTGCTGCACAGAAGATATTTTCATGGAGCATTTTATTTTTCCTGGAGCCCATAAAATTTCATAGTAGCCGATCTGATGAAAATTCACCTGTGCACGGCCATCCGCGATTGCAGAGAAACGCAGGTCACGCTTATTGTGAAAGGGGACCAGGTGTGCTCTGTGCTGCTCTGTGTAAATACATCTGTAGCTGTTCCTTTTGGGGGTGAAAGGAAGTCAAGTGGAGTGAGTTCCAACAATTACATCCCTCTTGATAAATGGAGCATTTACGCAGGCGTTCACTTTCCATTCACGCGGGTAAAGGCGCTATTTTCTTTGAGTCCAGAGACCATGGGGGGAAGTGACAGCTGGCGCCTCGGGATGGAGCTATCGTTTTAAGGTACTAGATCTCAAACCAATTGCCAGTGAATCGGTTCTGACTCCTAGTAAGCTGATAGGACAGAAGAGAACTGCCCAATAGCTTTTTCAAGGCTGTAAATCTTTATGGATGTGACATGCCAAAGCTGGCTCCCAAAGCCATTTTGGTGAGTCAAGGATCATTTTAATCACTGTCCCACCACAGTGCACTTGGCAATGAAACGGGCAGACCACAAATGCCAAAGACATCATTAAAAAAAATCAATTATTGCTTAACCCCTTGTATTGACTTTTGTGAATAAAACAGCCTAGGCAATACATTTAATGAAGCAGGCAGTTACGGTACCATGAAGTGCTTTCCCTGTTGGCCAAGTGGCCTCCCTCCCAAACCCTCTGTCTCTGGCACCACCACTACTGAGTGGGTATGCTCCTGATTTCACTTCCGTCTCCCAAATTGGTTTTTAAAACAAAGACACGAGAGCAAAATGCAACAAGAATTCAGTGTTCTTTGAAGGGGAAAGAACGGTTCATTCCGAATGAAAATGGATTCTCTCCACGGCTCTTTCTGCTCAGAAATTCTTTTTGTTTCTTTCTCTTTTGGTTGGGTGTTTTCTCCACGGAACCTCGAGTGGCCTCATGAGGGAGGCTCATGATTGGATCTGTTACCGATATTTCAGAGAAGAGACGGCCCACAAATAATCTTTGCTGGTAGGCTTTGTGGAGGGCAAGTGGTGGCCCCCTTCCAAACCTGTGGTTCTTACCGATGCCTCTATCACGACACTGAAGCCATGGTAAAGGCATTTCATGGTCGCCCGGCTGACCTGACGGGGCGGGACTAACAGAATATGAAATATTTATAGAAGTCCCAACCTTCTACATGGACCTGCAACTAAAGCCTTTGGACAGAAGGAAATATTGAGGATCTTTGCGATGATTTCTCTGTGAAGAGATAAAATGATATGTATGCACTATATTTTTGTTCACCGTAAATCAGTGAGTATATATTTTCTTCTCAAATGAGTTTGTGGTACTTTACATCAAAGAAATACAACGGAACCATGTAAATAAGCATGGGCAAAATGCATCAGCCAGGAAAGAAATGAGGGGTTTGTGGTAGGGAAGAAGTCTGTAGGAGATGCAAACCCTTGATGCTCTTGGCTGCTAATGAAAGGTTTGGATTTTGAGTTTTCAGAGCGATTATTGAACTGGTCTGCTCTAAGTCTCACAGTTTGATTCTCAGTTGCCAGTTTCTTGATGGAAGACCAATAAAAAACCAATAACTAAGCTCACTGCCATTGACTGAGTGCTAACTCATAGTGATCCTCTGTGGGTTTCTGAGACTGTAACTATTTATGGGAGTAGAAAGCCCGGTCTTTCTCCCTCAGACCCGCTGGTGGTTTTGAACTGCCAACCATGCTGATTGCAGTCCAACACATAGCCACTACACTACTCAGACATTGTAATTCACATATATCAATTATGTACTTAAAAGCATACATACAGAAATGGCCTGCTATCGTTATAGGAGAGTGTTTCATTTAAGATGCTGAAAGGGAACATGATCCCATTTCAAAGCTGGGCTCAAAACATTTCTAAATTTTCAGTCATCAGATTCAGGGTGTGTGGTGGGCTAATGTAGACGCCTGGAATCAGAAAATCTAAAGAATCTACTTTGTGTTGCGCAGTTCTCTGCATTATACTGGTGGAAATGGAGATCCCTCAGCACCGGAGCCTTCGGGGTATTAAGGGAGCCCCACTGGACTGACAGAGGCTGGAGACTGCAGGCGGAATGTTCTCCATTGCAGCAGTCCTGTCGGCTCGCACACGATAGTCTTAATCCATCAGCACGGAACCACAGATGCACGGACTATGGTCCTGCTGCACAGTAAAGCAGCGCATCAAAGCCCTGGCAGTCATATGATCAAAATGATAAATTCTACTCCAGAATAATAAGCACACAACAAAGGCAGGCTTGAACGTTTATGCAAAAATTTCTTAAGGTGTAAATCCCACTTTGCATATCCAGGCTATCTGAATTAGGATTCTGGAAGCAAACTGCAATTTCTTTACCACTACAGAATATGAATAATAATTAAAAAACCCTCACCCATTGCCCTCCAATCCACTCAAACTTATAAAGACCCCATAGAGGGTGCCCAAGGCTTTGAAAATCTTCACAAGTGCAGACAGTCTCATGTCTCTTCCTCAAAGTGGTTGGTGGATTTGAACCAATGACCTTAAATTAACAGTCTGAGGCTTTCCCATGGTTGTATGGGGCTCCACATGCCAGAATAGTATGCTTCAAAATTTCTCCCCATTTAGAAAAACACAACTATGAAAACCCAGCCCCATACTTAATACTTTGTGCACATTTTGCTGAGTTCCACCTGGTAATTGATCCCTTGGAAATGCACAGGACTTTTAAGCTCTTGGTCTTAGATCTGGTCCTAACAGGGGCGCTAGAAAGCGTTAAAGCATTAGTAATCAGTGACCCTATTTGGAGAAGCCAGGTCTCTCTGCTATCATTCATTCTGATAGAGCTCAGGACACAGAGCAGATGTCATTCCAATGGTAAAATTACATTGTTTTCATAACGAAGTCAGCTTACAGCACTCTCAAGGCAGGCACCACACTGAAGTTCCTCTGCATACTGTCATGGAGAGAATGAGTTGGATCTTTCCAGAAAACTTGCCAAACACACACGATAGGAGTCACGCTTTTTTTCAGGGCATCAGTGGGCTCACAGTCTTCATCACGCTTTTCAGCATAGAAAGTCACTGCAATATAAAATACTCTTACTACTTATTGCTTTGGTTTCTCCGGGAGAAATAACAGGTTCTTGTTCCTGTGGTAGATAGAAAGCCACAGATTGGCGGGGGGTGGGGTTGGGGGTGTTTGTTGCCTCTTATTTCTTCCCTCTTCCTTTTTCGGTTAATCTCAGGCCATGGTGACCTTGAAATGCTCAAGACTTCATTGCTCTATTTTTCCCGATTAACACCTGGAGCTTGGAAGACATCAATTTCAATTCCAGGGCCAGAATCCATACAGACGAAGCACATGGAAAGCATGCACCTCTTTTGATGTTTACTTCGCCCCGCACTTCCCACCCACCCTGCTTGGCCCCTGTGCTCACTTTCTCTATCACCTGGTTGTGATTACAAGGTTAAGGGCAAGGAGCCCAGGTGGCACTATTGAGTAAGCATTAAGCTCTAAACTGCAAGGTCATTGGTTCAAACCCACCAGTTGTTCAGAGAGAGACTGCTTGTATTATCAGCTCCCTTGAAGACTTATAACCTTGCAAACCTTATATCGGGTCACTCTCTGCACAATGGCAGTGTGTTTATTTTTGTTTACTTCTGCACACTAAACAGAAGCCATCCTCAGAGAGACCTGGTAAAATTTCCAATAATGACATCCCTTACAGATCAAGTCACTAAATCTCTTCCCACTATTCCAATAAAGCTGAAGCCAAAAAGAACAAAAGTGTTTTTTTAGAGAATTTTGTCCTTGATTCATCTTCTGATTCTGATTATGCACAATATGCACTTTAAATCAACAGGATGAACTGACGCAGTGGCGGCACTAATGGGCTCAAGCACAGGAACAGTGAGGAGGCTGGAGTAGGACCAAGCAGTGTTTCCTTCTGCTGTGCACAGGGTTGTTGTGGGTCAGAACCGACTCGGTGGCACACAGCAACACAATACAGCCATATTAGAAACCTAACCCATTAGGTAAATAGCACACCGTTTTGGAGGAAGATGGTGATGAAGCTTGATCTACGGGAGTGTTTCTCAACCTCAACAACACGGGCCTGAGAAGAGAAGGGTTGGTTCTAGACTGATGATGGTGTACCCCGAGAAAGGAAAGTCAGAAAATGGAAAAGTAGGTTTCTGTGTATTCTGGCTTGAAGAAATTTGTGCAGAATTTGGTCATATAAACCCCAAAGTGATCAGTGTAGAAAACTGTTTGGGCATAAGAATGTGGTGAGTGAGTGAGTGAGTGAGTGTGTGTGTGTGTGTGTGTGTGTGTGTGTGTTATGAGCTTACCAGAGCTTTTCCTGTGGCCTTATCCTTATGGAAGGGTTTCTAGAGATCAGATGAGCGTCAGGAGCATAAAGAGAAAGAGAAACAGAACCCAATCCAATGTGGTCAACTCACTGTAAAGAGGAACACAAAACCAGAGTGTCTATGACTCTGAGTAGCTTCTGACTGTGTATGCTTTGGTGCTGTTCTCTCCACTGGAAATGTTCTTCCTCTATGTCATTGCATAGCACATCCTACTGAAGCCTTCCAAGTCATGTCCTATTACACACAGCCACGCGTCATTCCAGATTGCAGCAGAGTCACTTCTTTCAGTTTTGCATGGAGCATGACACTTCATTGGTGACCTTCACACACTGTGGTAGTTATGTAATTTCAAGTCAAATTGATAAATACTTTTAGGGGTGGAGTCTAGCCTGTCAATCAGGTCAGAGCCTGATGATGCCTCCTTGTGGCCATGGCCTTCTCATGAGGATTCTGGGAACTTCCTCTCCTCCCCGGAGGTGGGACACTCTCACTCTCTGCTTCACCTTCCTGTGGACAAGCCATATGGAGCCATACCGAGACCTGAGCAAGCCATGTGACAGCGACCTGAGTCAAGAGCCACATTTTGAGAGCTAGAGGAGCCACGTGGAGACCCTCGCCAGCACTGAGATGCTTCCACTGTCATTGCATTCACATTTCGGCCAGTGATGGTCCTGCATTCTCCATCATTGCACGTACCTTTTTGAGTCTGAAGAGGAACTTATGAAGTAGTATTTGGACTTATGGACTAATATCACATTTATGGACTTGATCTGGACTAGGTTGAGATGTTTACTTGATATACAATTACCCTTTGATAGCAAGCTCTTTCTTACACATATATGAATGTCTCTGAATTTGATTCTCTAGTCAGCCAGACTAACACATATACCATATACCCCTATCACTTTCTGAGATACAAGGTAATTATTTTCTGCCTCATCACCAACTTGATGATAAACACTTTGGGGACTGAATTCTTATCTGTTTCAATTTTGAATTTATGTGCATCAAAAGAAAATAATCCAGTAATATTAATTGAATTACAATATGTAATGATGACACCTCCTTCCCACCCCCAAACCCCAAACCAAACCAAAACCTCATTGCCTCCGAGTTGATTTCCAACTCATTGAGACACAACAGGGCAGGGCAGAAAGCCTCGTGTTACTCCTGTGGAGCAGGTTCTGGTATCCAATTGCTGCCCTGGAAGTTAGTAGTCAACACCTACTTACTACACCTTCATTAATTACCATGCTACCTGCCACTTATTACCACTGAGTCAATTCTGACTTCCAGAGACCCTATAAGAACAGGGTAGAACAGCCCCTCGATTTCTGAGACTAACTATTCACTGGAGTAGAAAGCTCTCTGTTTCTCCCGATGGGTGGCTGATGGTTTTGAACTGCTTTCCTTGTGGTGAGCCGCTCAGTGCACAACCAAGACACCACTATGCCACCAGGATTCACGAATGAAGGCAATACATGTTGTTATTTTTTTTTCTAAGCAAACACCCTCCCCCCATAGGCTAAAGAAAGCACCAGGACTCCCATTGGAACCTTAACAGGCTTAGAAATACACAGGGACTAAACTGTAGACTCCCACACAAGAAAGGTTAAGTTAATTCACAGAAACTGAGGAACCGGGCTGTAGAGCGCCTCTATGTCACTGAATCAAAGGGTTTCTGTTTCTGATTTGCAAGTATCCTCTGCTCTGAATGCACATGTCCATGAATAAGAATTGTCTCTGGGCTCTGACAGGGAATCTTCCTGGCTCTCCTGGACAAAGGAAATGCCTACAAGGACAGCATCTGTTTAAGCAACGTCAGGCATGCTTCGGAAGGTGGCCAGGCGATGAGCCACAAGAACTGACACACGTTGTTAAAGCTCTCGGGGACTCTGTGGCTACAGTTCGGGTCTGCTCACACAACAACGGTAGATGGCTGCTGAAAGCCAACTGCTCACAGGCATTAAAACAAAGGGATGCACTTTAGGCGGCCTTCCTTTCATCTTAATAACTAACTGACATTCGCGCTGCTTTGCTCGGGCCCCTGAAACATGTTTCCTCGCAGTGTTTCCAAATGTCACTTATTAGAAAACCTGCATTCCTGATCCTGAAGGTCATGAACCTGGAGACGCAGCGTTCATTAGCGAATGGAAAGCTCACCAGACATTCAGAGATAAACACACAACAGGGCATCGAAGCCCGGGGGCAGTTTACAGCTAAAGACTGTCACTGTAGTATATTTAGAATTGGACAATCTGTTCCGTTAAAGCATCACACTAGTACCTGGCAATTTCCATTCACCAGGGTTGGTTGCCAGCAAAACCTAAACAGAACGTTTCACATCCATGAGCTGACGATTCTCCTCTCACTGAGCTGAGAGAAGAAAAAGAAAAGAAAAGTGGTCTCTGGTATGTCAGCAACTATGCCTCCCACTAGGTCCCCCACGAACTGCAAGACTCAGTCCGAGGGATCTTGGATAAAAATACATAATTATAATACATGGAGAAAACCAACCGAATAATACAGTGAAAGAAGCTTAAGGAGTTCAGGTCATGGGGGTTTTCTTTTCATCGAAGTTTCTACGTAGTCGCATCGTGAGAGTTAAAAGCAATTTTTAAAAGCCACATTTAAGGAAGGATGGAAAAAATGCAGACAGATCTGTGTGTTCTTTAGATGACATTTGAACACACAGACATGCTTTTAAAAGATCCTTTTTTTTGCTGTTGTTTTTTAGGCGGCAGGCTTGAATGTCTGTTCAGAAAACATTTTTAAATGTTGACTACATGGCACTGGCTTGGCAGAGGGGCTTTGAACACTACTTTATAAGAATCGTGGCATTAGTCCAGCTGCAATGTTTATGGAAAATTTAAAGGTCAGAAAATTCCAACCTATAAGGATATTTTAATGTACCACCCTTCAAGAAAATCAACTACAGAATAATTTTTGTCTGTCTTGATCAAGGGTAATCGATCACAATCACTGTGCATCCCTGACTTTCTCAGGAGTGACTACACACTTCTGTCTTCAGCTGAAGAGAAAACCACCATAGGGGCCTTGTTCGAAGCCAGAGTTTCGTTAGCGAATTAAATTTACAAAGCCAAACGGGCGAGAGAACACGGATACGCCCCAGGTGAATGAGACCATTTGCTTAGCAGAGATATCGCGCCTTTGCTGAACTCTAGGAGCTTGTCTCACTATGAACAGGCTAGCCCTCTTTGTCCAACAGAAAGATGTACATGCTGCGTACATCATATTTTCACCAAGACCAAATAGAAGAGGAAACTCATTTTAGTAATATGTTATAACTAGAATGCTATCACTTCAATGAATAGTCAATACAAAAACATGGTCAATGAGATATTTTAGCCCACCGGTACAACCATCTGCCCTTGAACTGATTTTGACTCCTGGCAGACCCACGTGTTGGAGTAGAACAGTGCTGCACAGGGCTCTCATGGCTGTTTGTTTCAGAAGCAGATCACCAGGCCTTGCTTCCAAGGAATCTGTGGGTGGACCTGAAACACCAACCTTTTTTATTACCAGTCCAGCAAGTTAACAAATTGCACCACACAGGGACACCATTGAAATATTTTAGTGTCTTTTACTCAAACTACATCCTTAAAATAGTATACACACACACTATCACAACATATTTTAATTCCAATTATTTAAAATTCAATTTTTAAAAAGTCATATGTGGCCTAAGGCTACCATATTGGACAGTGTGTGAGTGGTGAGAGCTGTCTTTCCATTTTATTCCTATCGTGCACACTTAATACACTTCTTTTTGTTTATCCACCTGGTTAGATTCCAAAGAACACTTGCTAAGTGTTAAGCCTTATTCTAAGACAGGCATTATGCAAAAGTGGAGAAGAACAATATCAGACCACAAAATGGAAAGTGATTACATCATCACATAACTACCAAACTCCAGAGAGTCAAAACCCAGCCAAGCTGACACATAACCTCTATAATTACAGCCTAGGTGATTAATTCTACCTCACATTGATTATTGACAGAAGCACATCATTTTTATGCAAACAAGTCAGATAGCAGATTTCTTATTATTGCTAAAAATATGAAATGTCAGGTAACAAGATTGTCTATCAGTCAAGAGTAGGTACAGTCTATTTCAAGAGTTCTATATTTCACTATTCATAACTGGACATTAGTTGTCCGCATGACTTGTTAAAATGGTAGATTAACCTAAAGATAAAAACAACAAAAATAACATCATCCAGCCTGCTTTCTATACAAAAGAACAATCTTCATTTTAAAATATACTACACTGGAAGTCTAAAATGCTCTTTGTCAGAAAAAGACTTAATCTTCTAGTAAGTGACTAATGATTCATAAACCTAAAGACATCAGGTAAGGTATTAATTTTGATCAGATCATCTCCAAAATTTTGTCATGTTTCTGTTCAATTTTCCTGTATCTATCTGGCTTAGGGTGCAGTGACCATATTTTTCTACCTAAAAACAGATGTGTTTTTTTAAAAAAAATTCTATCTGGCAAAATGGTTATTTATGTTTATATTGTGTGTGGACAAAAAAATCATAGAAACAAATGAAATATATCTAATGGAAAGATTTGATTGGAAACAGTAGAATTACAAGCAGGATGTTTTCAGAAGGGAACTAATAAGAACAGCGGGCTTTGAAGAACCAACTACGATTTAATTAGATTGTGTCTTCACTTAATTTCCAGAATGCTTGTGTGAATGAGTCATGTCATTACAAATATCAGAGCTGTGGACAGTTATTGAACGCTAATCTCAAAGTCAGGGCAGCTGCCACTTTCCTCAACACCGAACTTCTAGAATCAAAAGATGTGTTTTCATCACCTTGGGACATTTGCTTTCATCTGACCGAATGCAATTATTTGATCAAACTCTTGTCACAAATCTTATTAACTCAACAAATGATCACATTATGCACTTATTACTCATTTCTTGGTTTTAGTGCTTTTTCAAGGTTTACAAGTAGTCAAATTAAGGATAACCTTAAGGATTCTTCTTTTTCATTCTAAGTATTGTTTTTTACCTGGCCATATAAACAAAGTAACAATATGCTCATATTGTACTTTATCCTAATGGCATATGTCGCCTTTAGAAATCCATCAAAGACCAGATAGTTTCACTAAAAAATTAAAAGAGTCGTCAAATGACCCAACTAACAAGCTGCTTTTTCTCTTTCGTGCTGTATTGTAAAAGACTTTCGTCTGGCATGCTTTAGAAAGTGACAGAGCGGGTTACATACTGGGTTGCTAACAGCAAGGTCCACAGTTTGAACCCAGCACTCTGCAGCACAAAGATGAGGCTTTCTGTTCTCTCTGAACACCACAGGGGGCAGTTCTAGAACTCTGGGAGACAGTTCCATTTCTCCACTCTGAGGCACAATTGAGGCAATAGCGGTGACAGGGAGAGAGGCATTTGTTTGTAAGAGCTCATTTAAATAGGCATAAGCCTAATAGAAAGTTTATCAACCACTAATCGTATGGGTTACTGGAGGAGAACATCTCATCTCTGAAATGCAAGCACGTTAGGCATTTATAGCACAGAGACTAACCAGAGCGAAATATCCTTTATGTTCTTTCCATCTAATACACATATTCCTATTATTCTTTCATTTTTTTCTAAAAATGTCTCAATTGCTCTGATTTTACATTAACACCTATCAACGGTGTAGTTCCATTTCATGCTCCAGCATCATATTTGTAAACGACTTCCTTTGATTAGCTTAAAATACGATAATCAAAACTAGAGGCATCCGAACCAGCAGAATGAGCATTCAGCCTTGGTTGGAACAGAATGTCAGAGACAAAAAGGAGGCACCTGAAACCTCAAGGGACTACAGAGACGGGAGCAGGAGTGAGGGACATAGAGTCAGAGCTTTAGTCACCTTCCTGAAGCGGGAGTCAAAAATCAACAATCACAATGGGAGGGTAAAGTGCTCCTAAAGCCCCGCGCCAATCCCGTTCAGGTTTTCCAGGTCATTATTTTTAAAGTGCGTTATCACCAACGCTCATGATAGCACAAGGGCTGACTTCACGTGGAAAACATGAGCATCCGTGCTTCTGAATTGTAAAGTGATGCAGAGCTGACCTCTGCAGGGAAGAAGATTGACCATCCCTATTTCAAACGTTTTTTCCTAATTATGTATAAGAGCGATACGCCAGAGCATTTGTTTAATTAAGACTAAAAACCAACTTCAATACATACAAAATTCTTAAGGGGTTAGGCAACACTGCATCATAGTTTAATTGAGGACTATTTTTCCTTCTATGTGGTACATAAAATGATATGTACAACTGATGCAGCTTTAAGATCAATTAACAACGATACAGACTGTTGGCCTTCTATTTCCCAGGGTTTTTTCCTGGACCTTCCCTGCAACTGACAGGGATATGCGGTATCTACTGGAAGCTATCTTCCTCATGCAGGTCAGTCAGCTTCCTGTTGCCCCTCGTGGGGTGTGAGCGCATCATCTTACAGGAAGATGGGCATCGGAGAGAGTGGTGAGAGTCGGATGCTGTCGGCTCTTAGAATGAAAAGACATTAGGTAGCCCTGTTTGCGTCTTTCTTGTTTCTGTAAGAATGATGGAATTCTCTTGTCCAGTAAACTTCACAGCAGTGATGATAATGGAATATTAGTCCAAGAAAGGGATCCAAATTATGAAAAAAAAGCTCTTTTAATTTTGGTTTTCTACTTTAATGACTTGAAATTATTTCCAATATAAATTATAGTTATCAAATCAACTTCATGTCAAAAGATGCAAAACAATATAAAATAAGGATTGCTCCAGGAGATGTGGGATACAGGAGGTCCTTGTATCACAGATATTGGCTCAACGATTCCAAATAAGAATCGGGTCTTCCTGAAATGTTTGGTTTCACAGTCTAGGGTGTCAGTCCAAGAAATTCACACTGTTGATAAAACATAGCTTGGGTATCACCCACTAATGTTAATCTCTCTTCCTCTGTTTTCAGCACCCTTGTGGTGCTACTTCGGAGCTCCCACCAGTTGTATCTTATTTTACTTTGCAGCTTTACCAAGATATGCCCCTAACCTACATGCTAGAACACGCGTCAAGTGTGCTTTAGCTCCTGCAAGTAGCCCGAATGAAAGTAGCTGTAAGGCCTAAGAACCTACATAGTAAAATCACTGGAATAATTTAAGCCATGATATTCAAAGAATCAAAAGACTAAATCTGAATCTCATCTACATACATGACAGAATATTGCCTCAAAACCACCTAGGAATTACTAGACACTTGTACATCACTGAAGAGTAGAATTTCAATTCAGATTAATCCTGGTGGTGATTAGCTTTTCAAGCTTCATAGATCAGGATAGGGAAGGATTCGCCAAGGGAGGAAGGTAAGGCTTTCTACTCCTGTAGAGATTTAGAGCTTCAGAAACCAATAGGGCAGTTCTAGTCTCTCGGGTAGGGTTGCTTTGAGTCAGAATGGACTTGATGGCAGTGTGCTGAGTCTGTACCCAAGGAAAGATGAGAATATTTTAATAGCAGTGTAGTGCGGAAAGGTAGTTGGCGAAGGCACCTCACATGGGCCAAGTAAACCCTTAGAAGGACTTTGGTTCTGAGTGAAATGGGGAGCCACTGAAGGAGGTTTGAGCAGAGAAGGGACACAATTTGACTTTAGCTTTGAAGGCTCACTAGCTCTCCCCTTGAGGGCAGATTCTAGCAAGAAGGCTATTGTCGTTCCAGCTAAGAAGGGATGGGGTCCTCAGAATGGAACAGGACAGTGAGAGAGGAAAGTGGGTACAAGAGAAAAGTAGAAGATGGATCGTTGTGGTGGGGTGAGTATGTGGAAGGTCTCTTCTGATCTCTCCTGTTTTCACTGGGAGATAAAAGCAAGGTTGAGAGTGAGGACAAGGGAAGGAAGAGGAATTCGCTATTTCTGGGGAGTGTGGGAGCGTGAATGAGCCCATCGGCTAACGGAATAACTAATGGGATCACCAAGGACTCCCTCTTCAACACTGACTTCAATCCCATGGATCTCAGATCCCTTCTCTGCGCCAGAACTCCAGGCAACCCTTATTAGCTGGACTGAATTGACAGATGAGGGAAAGTCTATGAGCTAACACAGTGTATTCCTTCAGCGAAACAAGGTTCAACGAGCTCCTTTTAGACTGCATTCTTTGGGGATAGTTTAACTTGTCAGCTGCCAATCAGCTAGGGTTCCAGTGAGAAACAATTTGAATGATTTTTTAAATATCACATACTGCAAAGATATCTAAAGGCTCATTGGAATCCGTGCTACAGGGTGAATGTAACAAGGGCTATAGTGTTTGAGGCACGTGCTTTGTTAATGTAGCAGGAAGAAGGTTCTTGTTCCTAGGTTTCCTCTTAGCACATAGCCTTTTGCCTTCTGGCATAAAGTTGTAGCTTCTGTACATACTGCTTTTATTTTTCCAAAGGTTCCAAGGGTTTTGCCTTTTCAGTAGATTGGCAAAACCAATAATCGGAACTCAACCGAATCACACCTAATTTCAAGAAATGAAAGGGAAAAAAATTTTTAATTTGTTAGTCACTTCTAAAGGGGGTGTGGTGTGTACACTTGCTTCTGCAATCCACAGAGGGGGGAAAAAAAGGAAAAAAGATCCATTAAGCCAATATTAAAAAGCCTCCTGCTGTAAAATGAGAGTTGCAGAAGGGGCAAATCTGAATCACAAATGACTTTCTTGCTTCACCAGCAATTTAATATTACTTAATGAATGCTGAGTAATCAAAGTATTTATTATCATTCATGCACTCACACTGAGAATTGTTCTGTGACCTTTAAAACGATTATTCCTCTTCGACATCAGCACGCGCGCGCTCTCTCTCTCTCTCTCTCTGGCATTCCCACTCAAGCTACTTCTTGGAAGGCTCGCTGACCTTTCCAATCTTTCCTCTCTTTTACCTAATCTTAGCTCCTGACTCTGACCTTTTTGTGATCTATGTGGTAGGTAGGGAGACACAGGGTCAGTGTCTGAAGGCCCCCTACAGAAGTTTGGAGGAGAAACAGGCCAGCCTTTAACCTGCCATAAAGACTAACTGGTCATGTGCCAATTCAAGCCCCAACTAGGTGGGCGGTATACCTGGGCAGCCCAAACTAGACCCAGGTGGGCTTGATTCTGCCAACGGGTCAATCAATACCTTCGATCCTGCCTACCAGCCAGAGGCCTCAAATACCTTGACCTTGAGATGCTGTCCTTTTCTTCTTCATCCTGGTTCCTTTCTTGTGCCCACTAGGCAGTGCTGGGCTCTCTCTAGCCTCGGGCTATCACATGCGGGTGTGCAGTCCCATGAGGTTGCCCATGTTCAGTGACTGTAAACCGGAAACAACTTCTGTCTTTTATAAAAACCCACTTGGATCACAAACCAGGCTTCCCCATGAATTCTTTCTTGTGCAAAGCCAAGAACCGAGGTATTTCCCACCCAAGAAATCTAACATATGTGGTGTCTTAAAGGGATACATTTATACTGAATCATTGACCGTGGGGTGCCACGCCGAATATCAACAGCGGGTGGGGGCTAGGTCACACATATCTTACTCCTCCTTAGCTTTGATCCAGACTTTCCTTGCTCAGGTACATGATCTCAGGAAAAACAAGACCATGTGTGGGTGGAGAGTTCTTTCTTCTTTTCTTTATACTCTGTGGGGAATTCTTCCATTACATTCAGTTCTAAAACAATAGATGCCATTGATGGAAGACCTCTGTGGGTCATGACTCTGTGGGTTGTCTCTCAAAGTTATTTCACAACAATCATGCCAGTCTCCTCCTTAGAATCTTTCATTGTGAATTCTCAGTAGATCTGAAGTCCAGGTGAGTTAAGGAACAACACTATTTCAAGCTAATTCTAAATCCCAATGACTCTAGAACTGCCCCTTTGGTAGTTCTAACTTATGTATTTATCTATTTATTTTTATGGTGTTGGGTGCATCCAAGAACAAGAAACCACTTCTGCCCACCATGGTCTGCATGGGAAAGAAAAACATGGAGAAACGATAGTGCAAGTAAGTGCTGCATTATATTTGTTTCCTCTTTTCTCCAGGGTCTCTGAGTAGAATCGTGGTCCACAGGATCTTCAATGTCTATAATTTTGTAAGTCGATAGTAAAATGAGTTTGCCCATAGTTAAATCCTTATGGGAGCAGACAGCCTAATTTTTATCCTGAAGAGAGTGTGGTGGGCAGGTTCAAACCACTGACCTTCAACTATAAAATTTTGTAATCCTACCCAGTTTTTGGTATTTGCTCCAAATGGGACTTCTAGTTGAACCTTTCTAAGCTGCAACAAATAATGGGTGCACCTAGAGCTTATATTAAAATTTGGGGGCTAGGTACACCAAAATAAAAATTACCAATGCTGAGATGAGAGGTGGAAACCCACATGGGTAGTTCTGCCCTGTCCTATGGGTCAGTATGACTTGGAATCAGCTTGAGGCGGTGTTGTTACATAGCAAAGAAGGGAGCTCCTTAGAGGTACAAGAAGTGACTGGCAGCAGCATCTTGGGATCTTTAAATGGTGGGGAGAGGAAGAGCCAGAACAGGATCCACTAGCGGCAATGAGAGGAATATAAACATTCGACTCTGGAAGTGCTAGGAAGACAGAGGGGTAGATTTTAAGGTGCCTCAATGGCCAATTCTATATGGCTCAGGAACTCCGGCAAACCTGGTAGTTTGAAGAAATCAGTCATCTTAAGAGGCTGAATTCTATACAATGGTGGTGGGAAAAAAAGTCAAACTAATAATCCTCTTTCTGATCAGTGGGTAGGCCCTTGGGGACAAATGGAAAAGCATTGTTATTACACAGAAGGTAGGTGAAATGACTTTTCTGAAGGAGTAAAGGGTGCAGGGATGTATGAATAAAACATAAAGGGATGCCTGAATAAAATATGGACAGGATCACCAATTACTACCCACATAATACCATGCTTCTATACTTAATCGGAATCTGATGAACAAACTGTAAAGCAATCATAACAGAGATTTTCAATGAATTCATGATAGAATCTTCACCACATTGCATTTATCTTGACTTTTAAAATTCTATAAATATTTTATGGAATTTAAATAAGCAATGAAGGTGAAGAACAGGAAGAATTTCACCGTGGCCCAGAAAGCAGTGTAGAAGAAAGAACATACACTCTCAGCAGCCTGAGAGAAGACACATACCATCTACACTCGACTATAAGCCGGGTTCTCGGTGCATTTTTAATGCAGGCTTTGTGGTAAAATTAGGTGCAACTGTTGTTCGGGTAGGCTTACACGCGAGTATACACGGTAAGTGACCGCTCTTTAT
The DNA here is from genome assembly GCF_050624435.1 of Tenrec ecaudatus. Taxonomy (NCBI): domain Eukaryota; kingdom Metazoa; phylum Chordata; class Mammalia; order Afrosoricida; family Tenrecidae; genus Tenrec; species Tenrec ecaudatus. The sequence goes on from NC_134546.1 coordinate 32,094,124, forward strand.
TGTGGTGCCTTATCACAAAACGGTAGACAGAAGACAAGCAGTATCTTGCTATCAGGCACACTTCTAAGAAGGAAGGAGTCGATTCTAACTCACTGTGGCCTTCCGGAACAGGATGGAATTGATCCTATGGGTTTCCACGACTTTAAAATCTTTATGAGTATAGATGGTCTCATAGAAAAGACACACACACACACACACACACACACACACACACACACACACGAAGGAAGAGTGAAACTTTCTGCCTCACATTTATTTTCTCCAGGAAACGTTTACAATTCTTCAAATTCTTGGATAAGATATCTATTTAGAACATCATTTCTCTCCTACAGCTCACAGTCCACCTATAACCCATTGCTGGAGAGTCCATTCCAGCTCACCGTGACCTATAGAACTGAATGCATCTGCTCCATAGGATTCTCATGGCGATGATCTTTTAACAGCATGCTGCCACGCCTTTCTCCCGTGAAACCGCTGGTGGGTTTGAAGCACCAGTGTTTTGCTTAGTATCCCACGGCTTAACCCCTGCCCTCCTAGGGCTCTTCTCAATTGTCCTCTCAAACCAACAACCCAACTCCATCAATGTTTGACCCTATTGCATAGAGCAGAACTACCCCATTGGGTTTGCAAGACTGCACGTCTCTTTCATCCAAGGAGTAACGGTGAGTTTGAACCACTGGCCTTCTGGTTGGCAGCAGCAGAAAGCTTCGCCACTGTGTCATCAGGGCTCCTCAGAATCTCATTGCCGTTATTTAATGCTGTCACCGTTGACAGAGGGTCAGCCATCATGGCAACTTAAGCCCAAGCTCAACAAGCACTTGCAGTTAGTGAATGCAGTGATTGGCATGATGGTTCCTGCCCAACGTGCCGTGTAAGAGAGAAGGCAGCTATTCATAAACACATACATTATCAATAGGTAAGGGGACACAAAAGAAACTTGGGATACTCAAAGTCTCTCTGTTCTTCACAATTATGCTTAACACTGGCTCAGCAGCTGGGAAACAATTCCAAGTGCATGTGTCCTCTGCCTGGGCTCAAGTGATTTTCAAAGACGATCATTTTACTCTGTGGGTTTGATGGGCAGGAGGAAAGTCCATTCTGTGGCTGGTTCTGTGGGGAAGAGAGCTGAGCTGCAGCATGTCTCTCAGGCGGCCAAGTCTTTCCTTTGGCAGAGCATTGAGAATCTCGCAATGGGGGTAATTTATCACGCTTGCTCTGGGTGTTCCAAATTCGCAAGCTGTGGCTAATTTCCCGAGACAGCAGGGCAAAAAAGTCCACTTTCCTAAAAGAAAAACAGGAACCACACCACCTTTCAATTAAATTGGCCAGGGAAGATGAACAGCCACCGATGGTCAGGGATATTCAGAAATCCTCAGAAAACCTGAGTGTGGCTCGGACTGCGGGGATGACTCTGTAGCGTGAGAAGTCTGGTTTAATAGACCCTAGGAATTGATATGTACATTTAGGTCTATAGACATCTTTCTATGTACAGTTTCATGCTTAGGAATTGACATGTGCATTTCGGATCCATAACTACCTCTCTGTGTACAGTTTCATGTCTGTGCATACATGCGCACACTGAAACCCTAACATGTTCAAGACCCAACATAACCGTTTGATGTTAACAGAGCATTGATCTCTCTTTGTCTATGAATCAGGTGAAGCATTCCTTCAGTCTCCGGAGTTTTCTTTTCTCAACCTCGTCCTCAATCTCCAAATGCCCCAGGGCATGTCCTTGATGACCCCACAGCTCCTGTTTCCAGGATCCAGAAGCAGCATCCTCCAGATCAGTGAGCCCTGTAGGGACCTGCTTTGTCCCTCTCATTCCCCCAAAAAGCATCTTCTATCTTCGGTGCTTTCAGGCCCAGTGTTCAGTAGGAGATCATCTCTTTGTTATTTCAATTCAAATGAAGGGGCTTCAAAAAGTTCATGGGAAAATGGAACTCAAGGATGATGTCACTTACAATTCATGGCTAGGGTTTTATAGGGAATTGCCAGGTCATAATTCAAAGGAATAACAGATGCATATTTTAAGCAGGCATTTGGATGGTAGAAGGAGGTACATGGGGCTATTAGTCTGACCCCAGCCCCCTTTCTCAGATGTATAAAAGGCTCCCAGTAATTTTGTGATCCAGATCCACCACTCGCTGCTGTGGGAAGCCTAAGTACCCGTGAATGACACAGATCACCCCAGGACTACTTACTGTGCGTCAAGAAATCCACCCCAGTGGTATGAGGGTGGAGAGGCAGGAGACCTCAGAGAACCGCGCTAAAGCCAGTTTTTCTTTTTGCTCTTTGGTTCACTGAGCTGTCGGCCTGGGCCTTGCGTCTTTATTTTCCTTTCGAAGAATAGATTCATGACATGACAGAGTCAATTCCTGCGTAGCAGAGCTTGAGCCAGCCATTCCGCTCCCATTCAGCAGCGCTGTAAAGTGAGGAGGTGCTCTGCGGGCCTAGTGCTGATGCACTGGACCAAGATCCGGATGGAAACAGGCAGCTGCTTCTTGGGAGAAAGCTGAGGCTTTCTACTGGGGGGGGGGGGGGCCAGGAATTTAGTCTGGAAACTCACAGGGGGCAGTTCTGAAATGCTATGGAACTACCCTCTCATCCTATAGGGTCACTATGACTGGATGGCGATGAGTTTGGTTTTTTGAATTTGGTGCAGTGAGGAAGAATCCTACCAGTGCTGTAATGCTTTAGAAACATTGCTATTTGGGGTTTGCCAGTGTATTCAAGGACTCTAATCATCGCCTTCCCTTTCTCTGCTTACATACTTAGAACGTCATGGTACATAGAAAGAGATCACCGCTAGGTGACCTATTACTGTCAGCATCCTGCATAATTCTATAACTGCTAAAGTCACTTCCTCAACATCTATTCCAAGCATAGTCCAGGATAAGATAGATAGATAGATAGATAGATAGATAGATAGATAGATAGATAGATAGATAGATGATAGATAGATCAAATAACAAACCAACCAACAGAGCAAAGCAAAACATCGCCATTGAATCGACTCCAACCTACAGCTGCCCCTATAGGCTCTGCAAGGATGTACATCTTCACAGGAGCAGACAGTCTAGCTTTCCCCTCAGAGTGGCTGATGGGTGTGAACCACGTGCCATGAAGTTAATTGTCCAATGTTTTCTCAGCAATACCATCAGATGCTCAGTGGCAACATCAAGAGAGAGTCCTCATATCTTTTCTGAAACTCTCATGCACATCTACTTTGGTCCGATATGTTACAAAGCAACTTGAATTCAGCTGTTAATGTGTCAATAAACCCAATACTAGACGCACTGCAATAGAGCGGACACTGACTCCGTAGCTGCCTCGTCCTATAAGAGCATATGGTAGAACTGCTTCTGTGGGTTTCTGAGATTGTAACCCTTTATAGGAGTTTAAAGCCCTGGCTTTCTTCCATGGAGCCACTGGCTGGTAGTTTTGAACTGCTGACCTTGTAATTAGTAGCCCAACGCTGAACCGCTGTACTATCAGGGATCCTCTAAATATGTCACTAAGTCGATGAATCAGTTTCCTCTCCATGGTTCCAGCTTGTAGCCACTGTCTACGACTGTAGAACTACCCCTGTGGGTTTGCCCGACTGTAACTCTTTACAGGAGTGGAAAGCCTCACTTTTCTCCTGTAGATCAGCTGGTGGTTTTGAACTGTTCAACTAGTAGTTGACTGGTTGGCATTTCCTTGAACATGCTACTTCTTGATCTGAACCTATTCTCCTCTGGCTTGAGTTTTTCTTAGCTGGTTGTCTGGTCTGTGTTTCTTGTAACTGGTTTTCTTCTTTGCCCTCAAGTTCATTTTGTCCAGGTAAATAGAAGTCATCGTTGGGAGGCTTCCTAGTGTTGCTCTTGGTATTCTTTTGGCCTTAGATAGTTCCCACTTCAGAATAAACTGCAATCCCAACCTCTACCCAAGACTTTGTACAGGGCCAAATCAAACAGGAGAAAATGAGGTTTTGCAAAAATGACCCCACTTGTCAGACTGTGGAATGAGTAGTTTGAACAGTTTCATCAACTCATTGACACACAAAATGCCAATCATCCAGTGATGTAAAGGAACTGATAAGTCCAACTGAGCTATGCCTACACAACAACAGATTCCACAGAAGTAAGAAATAGTGCTGAGCAATCAATATGTTGCCAAAGAAAGGACACACTTGCCTTCGGAAATGTATTCAGGGGTTGTGTGAAGCCATGCTTTTGCCACCAGCTTTAGAGACTATTTAGAGCAAGGGAACACTTATTTTGTCTCCATGAGGTGGTGAAGAGACCGGGCTTTCAGAATGGCACAGAATATATTTCAACTACTTATAGTTAACCTGTAAATCCATTTACCTCTGTCACTGTTATTAATGAAAGTTTCATAAGAATCACTTTGGATCCTCATTTCACTCTATCACCGTTTCTTCCCTCTGTTACCTATTAAGAAACAGAGCTACTGGGCTGGCATAAAAATGTCTTAGTTCCTGTTACTAGCTGTGCTTTGCTTTGATAAGCTCATTATAAATTGTGTGTAATTACTGCATTGTGAATACTGGGATGGCAGTAAATTAGGCACAGCATGCTGAATAAAATATAAGGAGCCAGAAAGATTGGCAACGTATTTGATATGGTGAAGTAGGTTCAGCTGACCATTCATTACACATTATTATTTATCGAGTCTGATGCCTATTGGGCACCGAGAAAAAAGTCAAAGCACATCCTAAGTCTCTGCAGGGTGCACTTTTCTGATTAGGGGTGATTACATTGATCCAGGAGCAATAGTGCTTCATAAAAGAGGGACCGATCCTTCAGGGAGGTAAAACTCATTAACTTCCTTGCTTGCAGAAATTGGTAAGCTCATTCCTTCACTCTTCAATTTCAGCAGGAGACCCCCATCTTTGGATGAAAACTGCTGACTGGTGTGTTCTGGGAATCTTGGAGCACCCCGTGGCTAATGAGCACAGTGGCCTGGCCATGTGCCCGGCTTTTGTGGCAAGGAGTTACCCCTGAGTGTTGGTATTTTTTTTCATTATTTTCCCCACTTACATTGATGTTTTGACTTAGAAAGCAGGATCCACCAGTGCAGTGCGTCAGAGGAAATTGGGCTCGAATGGCCTCTGGGTGGCGTACTCAGCATATTCTTAAGATTCTTTACTGGAGGAGGCAAAACCCCAAACCAAACCCACTGCCATGGAGTCCAGTCCGGCTCATAGTAGCCACACAGGCAGGGGTCGATCTGCCCCTATGGGTTTCTGTGATTGCCACTCTTTAGGAGAGAAGGAGGTAAGTAGGGGAGAATGCATACAGGTTCTTCTGGTTGGGGGTGACCTAATTTATGGACCTCTCTAAACTATGTCTCAGGAGTCACCTTGTCCAAGGTGGTTAGCGCAGAGGTGAGCCTCTTTGGGTTCAAGTTTGGAAACTGACTGAGACTTAAAGGAGCAATTGCCTCGTCTCCTGCATTCAGCACATGGCAAAGCTTGCTGGCGAGGAGAACACAGTTCCCTTGAAATAGCCCTTGGTAATGTTTTCCTCAGTTTCTCATCAACCCTCACGCGACCACTGGAGACCTAAGAAATGCTCCATCCAAGTCAACGTTGGCAAATTGCTCCAAAGCAGAAGCGAGAGAAATGCAGTTGAAAAGCTATCTTTGCAGCCTCCTCCAAGGATGCTGCTGAAAGGTAACAAGAACTTACCAACCTGTCAGGCTTTATAAAAAGGCTTCAGTTACACTCACAATGACAAGTTTTATTTTGATTTGTGTCTCCCCTTCGGCCTTTCGTTCTCACAAAGTGGGAGTCATCTACAAGGAAAGGTATTCTAAAGTGATCTCAGCTTAGCGCCATGCTGGGGCACTTCTTGGCTCCTCCTTCACAGCATTGTTTGGTAGATCTGGGAAGGGAGTTTTAGAAATAAGGGGTCCAGTCAGCATCTCAATTAGCATGACAAAGTCCTTGAAAAAGATGTGTTTATAATTCGTTTTCCATCCATGAAATGACTTAAAACACGAGATTTAGGTCCAAGAAAGCCTCCCTTAAAGAGGATGCTACTTTTCTTCTCAGGGCATCTGCCTGTCACTATTTGGTTTGGGCAAAATTGAGCTGAAATTACATCAAGTAACTAAGATCATTTAAATGTCTTGTGCTGCATATTTGCATCATGGGCAAAGGAAGCCAATGTTTCTTGGCTCTTGAAACCGAGTGTCTTGGGACCCGGAGCCTTGCGACTGTCTAGCAAGGAGCCTGAGCAAGTGATTAATTATGGCTCTGACTTAACATATTTGTATTTGAAGGAAAGGTAGCTATAGATTGAGACAAAGGAAGAAGAGATGTATTTCTCTAGTGGAGATCATCCTTTTAAAAGACGAAAACATTCTACTGGGAGGGAAAACGAATTGACTTCCTTGCTTGTAGAGAATGATAATGCTGCGTTTCTACCTTTGATCTCAGCAGGGCACCCCTCTCTTTGGATGATGAGAAATGGAACAAGAGAATATGAGAATGTTGGGAAACAGCACAGAAGAAACGGAAAGACTTGGAGAAGTGACGAGATAACTGATAAAAGAGAAGTTGATATGGAGGAGAAAAACTTATTTTTAGCCATTCAAGTGTCCGTGTCAGTGCCCATTCTGAGCACTGAGACACCGCTCACTTGACTCCTTCACCTCTTGAATGAAGGAAAGACAGCACCATTTTTAAAGGTGGTCTTTAGGGAGAAGCCTTGCTCAAGTTCAAGGCTTAGCAACCTCCACCTGGGGGCTGGCTGAGATGGTGCTAGAGTGAGTACACTGCGCTTGCCCTTGCTGGCCAGCGAGTCAGTTTATATGGCTTCACCTTGCATCGTCCCCTTTTATTTTCATGATAAAGTAGTACTTCCATTAAGAAACGGGCACTCGGCTATTAATTTCTGCTAACTCTTAACCTAGCCAAAGAAACATAAGCATGTGCAATTTGGTGTCTGTTTTAGGGCAGGGGGTGGGGTCTTTAAACCCACCATGCTCCACGGTGAGCCCCAGGCACTCATCTCGCTGTCTGTCTTCCTTGTCCGTCCAGCTGCCAACAGGCTGTCTGATGGCTACAACAATGGCGCAGGACTGGAGGCGCTCAGACTGGCTGAAGAGGCAAGGAGCTTGGTAAACACTCCCTTTCTTAAGAGTTAAAAAAAAAAAAAAGGTCTGAACAGAATGTCTGAGTGTTCTTAAGTATTAGTCATTGGTATTTGAATGCTTTCTTTTCCTAGCCAGGTGGGATTAAAACACTCAGATGCCTCTGTTCCTCTTCTCTCGCAGGAGGTTTTGGAAATGACAAGGGGGGGCTGAAAAAGACCCATTTGCAACTAATCTCCAGTGCTTCGTGGATCCCCAAAGGAGGAAATCGAATGCCCAGCTGTTGGCCTTAGCAAGCAATAAGCAGTAGATCTTCCACACAAATGATTAAATAACCGTTTGATTTATTTCGGTTAAATAAATATTTTTTAATCACAAGGGCTGCATTTTTCCTAATCTGCCAGAGCACCAGTGCATTAAAAGGAGCGCATGCTGGTTTAGGAGGCAGGACCTAAGAGGCATTTCAGGAGCTCTACCGCTGGTTCCCGTCAGATACAAAGCCGGAATGCTTTGTTTCCAAGAGCCTGTGAGCTCTTTTCCAAATGACCCAGGGTGCCTACCCGCGTGGTGAGGGTGTGACTTCACTGAGCCAGAAGCGTGATGTCCTGAGAGATGGCAGAGGGGCTAGGTTTTCCCGTTGTCGAGACGCAGACAGGATTCCTGGTCTCCGTGGTTAATGAGGCCATCTGCTAAGCAGTCGCTTCAACCCACCAGCCACCTCATGGTAGCAAGCCTGGCAGTCTGCTGACTGAAAGATGGACAGCCTTGGAAATTCTATGGACGGCACCCCAGTTCTACTCTGACCACAGGGTCACTGTCAGTTGGAAGGGGAAGGGAGCTCACTAGCTACTGAGATGGAATCACTTGAGCCGAATACTTAGGGCCTTTCTCTCTCTTTCTGTCAACTCCACTCTGAGAATATACATTTGGCGGGATGAAAAGGGAACTATCAGAGGCCCACTGGGTTCCTGGGGATGTTTGAAAGAAACGAGAGCCTGAGAAGGCAAAACTTGGTTGGTCCGCCTTTCAAATCTGTTGGGGGCCACGTCTTCCTAAAATCCTAGGAGCCCTTATTTAACAACACTATTTAGAGCTGCGCTATAGTAAGACAGGCAACTCCATTATTTTATGTGAAAGGAATTCTGTGGAAATGTCAAAGAAGGCTCAATGGAAGAAAAATACTGTAATATGGGCTGGGCACCTGGCAAGTGGCTTGGATGGCATGCCTTATTCAGTCAATCCAGGCATCGCCACCCCCTGTGGAAGCAATGCGTATAGACATACCTATCTGCCTACTTGCTCCAAGCCCCTTTCAACCACGGTGTCAAATTTCTTAGGTGATAGAACTATGGAAGAGTCATTTAAAAAGCTTTATACCTGTGACTGTTTTCATTTTATCATCATAATTCTACCATGCAGGAGAGTCTCACTAGAGGGGAGTGAAGTTCAAGTGTGACTGACTAACTTTTTGGGAGCAGAACAGAGACCTATAATTTCGAGTTCCTTGGCTTTTCTACTTAGCACCACTTCTTCCCACATAGCTTGACAGGTTAGGTTTTAAGTAGATAATGCAGGACTTCTAACTCTCTCTGTCAACGACCATTCCAAAAGAAACCAAGGTATATATTCCATTGATGGCAGAAAGGGATACAGAAAATCGGATAGGATCTCCAGTCCCATAGCTTCAATGCTTATAAGCTGTGTGACTTCAGCATTCCACCTTGCCCTCCTCGATGTACTCATTTGTGTAGTACCAAACCCCAAACCCACTGCCACCAAGTTAATGCTGACTCTTAGTGACCCTAGAGGACAGGGTAGAACTGCCCCTGAGAGTTTCTAAGGCTGGAACTCTTTATGGGACGAGAAAGTCCCATCTTTCTTCAATGGAGCTGCTGATGGTTTCGAATGACCCACCTTTCCGATCACAGTCATAAATGATAAATAACATTTCAATTCGTATTGTAATATCAAATGCAAAATATAAAGTATGAAAAATAGTGCCTGGTACATACTAGTGCCTTCTGGCGTGTTCATGACTGCTTATACTCTTTTATTGGCCAATTCTAGTCTCTTCTTTCCCTTTTTTGTCGAACAAGAAGAATGTGGTGTATTGGGGACCAAGTGCTAGAGGTGGCCTAGAGCCCAAGGCTACAGTGAGCATGCAGAAGCTGCCTTATACACACGGCAGATGCACGAGCGCTACATATGAGGGACTCAGTGTGGAAATGAGGTTGACATAGGGTCGTTGTGAAGGTGCATTTGTTCATGAAATGCTTTGCTTGTTCTGAGATGCTTTGAAAGTGTTAAGGATGGTGGACGAGGAATAGGATGGGGTAAAGTTTCCCTCAAAGTTACCTCTTGGCGACACCGCTTCGGAAGCAGCACTCTGCCGTGGCTTCTCCTGGGTAAACAGATTTCTTGGGTGTAAGTCTGGGAGCTGCTAGACGCAGACACGTACGTTTATCACTTGGATGGTACACTGTGGTGTTAGAGTTGCTTGCTCTATTTATACCTCCCTCTGCAGACAATCCTGAATCCTTTCTATAATTGGCGAGCACCACCCGCTTAGCAAACAAGTAAGTGAGATGATAAACAACACTCTCCGGATTCTTACAGGTTTATGATGAATTTACGACTCAGCCGCACTTCCAATTATTCTGGCTAACTTACCTACTTTAAATTGCATGAGGTGACAGTTGGTTTTATTGTTTTCCCTCTAAGCCAGGCCTTGCTATGACAGTTTCTTCACAAGCAGAGGGGGAACCTGCTGGCTGACAGGCAGAGCAAGGAGTGGCAAATTAGGTTGGCTCGACTCTTGGAGCATAATCACTCAAATTTAACCTTGCTGAGTTGATTCAACTTTTCTGTAGTCACAGAATCTCCAAAGCTCAGTAGGACTGGCTTGGGGGCATGATATACAAGTATCTATTATGTGATATATTATAAACTCCTATTGTCAGTATTCTTTGTATTATAAACTTGTGTGACATTCAAGACCAGCTTTGTGGGCCATAATAATGTGAACTGGCTGGAGAAAGTGGTATCATACATGGGCGGACCACATTCCTGCTCAGGCCTAAGGAAAATCCGAGAGAGCTAGGTTTCTCTATATGGACCTGACCTCTGGAGCCTTCCTCCACCTAGGAGTTACCTAAAGACATGTAGGATACCTGACAGGCCTCAGATGCTACCTCTCTCCTTTCCACTTCAGGCCGGAGAGGAACCTGCAGTACAACAACTGTTACGCAGGCTGTATACTTTGTTTCCTCCTGAGATAAAATGGGCATGTCTTTAACTAACATGTCCACACCTAATGTCCCTAAGAATAGCAAAGGCAGACACCCAGCAGTTCATAGATAATCTAGATGATTACTTGATAGCTTTCAGTAAAATCCTCAGTCATTCATGGAAGTGCCATTAATGAGCATCTATTAATAGAAGGCAGGTGAAGTAGCAACTGCGAATATAATTGCTAGGAGGTATGATAAAGCTGGTAGATAAAACAAATCTAATACTTCTCTATATCCAAGCAGGCCTTTTGCAAAACCTAGAGTTAGAAAACTCTCTCAATAAGAGGAGTTTTAAGCACAAGACATTGCCAAACGAGGCTCAGCATCCTGTTGCCTATGGGGTCGGGAACTACTGTGCTGGAAGCTATCCTTTCTCTAAGAAGTCTTTCCGGGTTATTGTGAGTAGGTATCAAATGGTCTCGCCTCTTCTCTGAATTCCTAATACCCGAAAAAGGAGCCTTTATCTCTTATTGTATTTGTTATTATTATTATTTGTTAGGAACTTTTATCTTTTAACTCAATGCATTTGGATTTCTTCATCATGTTTTATACCAGGCTGGTCAGAGTCCTGTGAGGAGCCCTGGTGGAGTAGTGGGTTACATGCTGTGCCGCTATCCACAAGGTCAGCAGTTCGAACCCACCAGCCACTTCTCAGGATAAATACGAGGCTTTCTACTCTTGTAAGGATTTGCACTCTTGGAAACCCACAGGGACACTTCCACTCTCTCCTGTCCGGTTGTACGATCAGAACTGACTGGGTGACAGTGAGCTCAGTTTAGTTTGAGAGGGGCCCTTGGGTCACACAAACGATTAAGCACGAGATTTCTATCTGAATGGTGGATGGTTTGGGCCCAACCAGAGGTTCCTGGCCATCTCCTTCCAACAGGCCAGTCTTGAAAAAGCTACGAAGCAGCTCGGTGCTGCTCACATGGCGTCATCACGAGTCAGGGCTGACTCCACCGCACACCGCAGCACCCCAGACACCGAAGCAGACTTGTTAGTAACGAGACACAAATCACCCCAAACAAGCAAACCCAACAGGCAGACACCCCCTCCCCACAAATAGGATGTTTCCCCAACCCTTTTCCTTTACAGCAAGTGTGGCTTGGTGTAGAATGAATATCATCTCGGCCACCTCAGAGGGCTTTGCTTCTTCTGATCACCGCACTCTGTGCAAGTGACCATTGATTCCTCCATCTGCATAACAGGGTTACTAGCTAGGAATGAAGTGGAATCGCACCTCGTTCCCCACATTCAAAGACTGTGCTTGGCACAGTGTCAGGGTAATTCTGTGAGGAACAAATGATCCATGTTGTGAAAACAGTTTGTTCCAGAGCTGAAGGAAACATGGACAACAATATTCTGTGCTCTCTCTCTCTCTCTCTCTCTCTCGTCAAGGGGTTTGGGTCTAGCGAGGGTCACTACTCACATTTGATATAAACAGAAATCGTCCAGGACTGTGCTCAATGAATACCCTCAGAGGGAAAAAAATGCAAGCAGTCAACTCGTAACATGGAGCTACCATTCGCTCCCCTGTTCCAAGTGTGATTCTTTACGGAAGATAAAACAAGTTGCCTTGATTACTGCCCTTGGCAAGGGAATGTGCTGACAAAATCCAGCCCCTGCTATGAAACGCAGCGTTTCTGAGCATCCGTCATTCTTCACTTAATTCTCATCTCGGCGTCAAGAGGACCCAGCTTTAGCATTAGATAAGTAATCCATGTCTATCGTCTTTTCATAACGGGGTCTAGATAAGTAATCCATATCTATCGTCTTTTTATAACGGGGTCTAGCTTTAAGGATATGTACATGCAAACCACCTGGGCAATCAAGCAAGGACCAAACAGGCCTGCATGAGACTCCACAGAAAAGATGAAGGTTTGGGTTTTCAGAACCACATGTTGGAAAGGCAACAGAAAATGCCCGTCTGCATCAGCAGGACGGGGAATCACTGCCAACTGGACACAGCTGCATCTCCCTTAAGACAGCAAGCTGGGGAATTCAGCAGCAGAGGCAAAGGGCTGCAGCCCAAATCCCCCCTTGTCGGTAGTCACACTGTGGTCCCAGGCCCAGGCGACAGGGCTCTGGCAGTGTGGAACTTAATCTGATGAGAAGACCCTAGGTCTGCATGTGGTGACAGCTCCGTTACTGCCAAGCTCTGGTCGTGATTAAAGACTTGGCTGGCAGGAAGCTTGCCACGTGCAGTTATCCGCTGCCAGCGATGTGCAAAGCAGAAACGATGGTGTAACCACTGAAAATAATAACAATAACAATAATAATATTATCAAAGCATTGTCGTCGAGTTGATTGTGAGACATGATTGTCTCACGGGCTACCGTACAGAATAATAGGGTTTTCTAAACTCTAGGCCTTATGGGAACAAATTCCCAGGCCTCTCCTGCACTGCATTGTGGGGTGTTCCAGCCACCAGCCATGATGTTATCAGCTAAATGCTTTGCACAGTTCGTTTTGCTGCAAACATGGGTGGGCACCCCGATAGGAAGGAACCCAGGTGGCATCAGGTTAGGGATGGAAAGGCTGGTGGTTTGAATGTCCCCCAGTGGCTCCACAGGAGCTCTGGGGTCCTTGTGGGCTAAGAGGTGGGCCACTAACCACAAGACGACAAGTGGATCTTGGGGGAAAATGAAGCTCTTTTTTCCTGTGAAGACTGACAACCTCAGAGACACTGGCGGCCCCTTCTGCCCCATTCTATGGAGTCTCTCTAGCTGTGGGTTTGGGTTTGGAGAGGTTCCACAGAGGAAAGACCTGGCAATTGGCCCTGGTCAAGATTCCAATCAGGAACTAACAGGAAGTCACACAACATGGCCATGAGTCCACGTGAACGCCACAGCACCTGACGATGAAGTGGGCCACATCAAGGATCCAATGGGTTATTTGCAGAACATATTGCGCATGTTGAAGGCATTCATGTCTCAGGTCTTCTTGCCAATCATGTGTCTCATCAAACTGCTTTCACTTTTGTTTTAACCATTGTGGGATGATCACAGCTACTCCCTTGAATTTACCTTTATAAGGAAGTAAGTTATAGGCTATAATCCAGAAAAGTCATCATTAAGTGAAAGGTGCCCAGCTGCCGGTCATTGCACTGACTCGCCTAATAGGTATAGGATATGCTGATACATTGTATTCACATGCGGATACATTGTATTCATTTGTATACGTATTTGAATAACCATAGTTACAATGCAGATCTAATTTCTACCTTACATTTGGAGCCTGTTCCCAGAAGCTTTCCTTGGCAGCTTCTCATATATAAGCTGAATTTGCTCCTTGTGCAATTGGCAGGGCTAACGACGGCATCAAAAGGTGCCCAGTAGAGATGGAAAATGACCTCTGCACTCCACCAAGTTGCATGAACATCAATTTCACGATTGCAGTTTTTAGAAATGAGAGAAAAAGAAAATGGCACCAATCGATAGAAATACATTTTTCTATAAAAGAAGAGATCCTCACTTAATTTCACTCAGTTGTTTGGTCCACTTGTTAATATTTTTGGCTTTCTTTTCCATTCAGGTGCTTCCTGTGTTTTCCTTTGTCACTGTAGTTGTTTTGTTTTGTTTGCTTGTTCCTTGTTTTTGTTTGATATGCTTTCTGTATATGAAACCCAGCAGCGGGGAATCCATAGGGAAATTAACTTGATTCATAGTGACCGGGGCCCTCAACAAGATGGGCTGGCACAATGGTGGCAGCAGCGTGCTGGAGCGTAGGGACAGCGGTGAGGAGGGCGCAGGACCAGGCAGTGTTTCATTCGCTTGTACACAGGGTCACTGCGTGTCAGAACTGACTGGGCAGCACCTAACGGCACCACCACCACCACCAACAGTGACAAGGCCGAGGTGTTGGGGGAAATGAGGAGGTAAATGCAGTAACCCTAAGAAAGGAGCAAATGTTCTAAAATTGTCTGTGATGATGACTGTCCAACTCTCCTTAAAGTGCTTGAACTATTGAATCGTACAATATGTGAATCACATGCCAATGAAAATAGAAAAGGACAAACCAATCACACACCTGAAGAATTAATTAAACAGACAATATTTCAAAATACCCAGTATCAGAGAGCCCTTTCCATTGTTTTCCAGGGTGCATAGAATGTGTTCTTGGCTCACCCTCTATTTTTATTACCCCTGCAGCTGCAACATTTCATTTACTTAGTCAACCAAGAGCTGATATGATTTGCATGACTCTCCACAGACACATCTTCCAAACACCTACGTACTTACAACCTGAAGGATCTGCAGGGCACTGGGCCAGTGTGAGAGAGCCCCGTGGTGGTGCAGTGGCTGCTAACTGCACTGTGAACAGCTCCAAACTACCAGCAGCTCTGAAGGAGCAAAAGCGACTTTCTACTCCTGAAAAGAGGGGCAGTCCCACAAACCCACGGGGGAGTTCTACTCTGTCCTATAGGGTCCCTGTGAGTCAGCTTTGACTCAATGGCAGTGTTTGGTTTTGGTATCATTGGTACCGGAGCCTTCCTTGGAAGCGCTCTCTGTGATTCCCTTGACATCACCCAATGGTGGCTCTCTGTTTAAACAGCTCCTGGAAACAGTCTGCCGACATTTGTGCCACATGTCTGATTCTGATACAGTTTGCCCAATTGCGTTCTGTGTTTGATTCTTTCAATAGTGGTAAGTTGTGTATAGGAAAGAGACTTACAAGAAAAAAAAGTGAAAACTTAAATGTATAAATAAGATACACCTAAGAGTTTCAAAGAGCCCTGGTGCCACAATGGTTACACGTTTGACAATCTAAAAGGCCAGAGTTCGAAACCACCAAAGACCCCATGGGAAAAAGACAGGACTTTCTACTCCTGAAACCAGCTACATTCTCAAAAATGCTCAGGGACAGTTCTAGCCTGTCCCACAGAGTCACTATGACGGTATCAACTCGCTGGCACTGAATTTTATTTTGGTAAGAGAGTTTAAGGATCATGGGAGGTTATAATCTGGACAGCTACTTGTAAGGTTCACAGTTTGAAACTACCTTTTTAAAAAATCATTTTATTGGGGGCTCGTACAATTCTTATCACAATCCATCCATATACCATCCATTGTGTCAAGACCATATGTACATTTGTTGCCATCATCATTCTCAAAACATTTGCCTTCTACTTGAGCCCTTAATATATGCTGTTCATTTTCCCCCTCTCTCCCCACTCCCCCCTACCTCATGAACCCTTCATCATTCACAAATTATTATTATTTTGTCATATGTTACACTGTCCAACGTCTCCCCCTCTCCCCACCGCCTTCTTCTTTGCTGTCCATCCTCCAGGGAGGAGGCTATAAGTAGATTCTTGTAATCAGTTCCCCCTTTCTACCCGACATTCTCCCCACCCTCTAGGCATCACCACTCTCACCACTGGTCCTAAAGGAGTCATCTGTCCTGGATTCCCCATGTTTCCAGTTGCTATCTGGACCAATGTACATCCTCTGGTCTAGCCAGATTTGTAAGGTAGAATTGGGATCATAATAGTGGGGAGGGGGGGGAAGCATTTAAGAACTAGAGGAAAGTTATATGTTTCATCGTTGCTATACTGCACCCTGACTGGCTCATCTCCTCCCCACAATCCTTCAGTAAGGGGTGTCTGATTGGCTACCAATGGGCTTTGAGTCTCCACTCTGCACTCACCCACATTTTCAATATGATTTTTTTGTTCCTTGATGCTTGATACCTGATCCCTTCGACACCTCGGTTGTCACACAGGCTGGTGTGTTTCTTCCATATGGGCTTTGTTGCTTCTGAACTAGATGACCACTTGTTTATCTTTAGCCTTTAAGACCCCAGACGCTATATCTTTTGATAGCCAGGCACCATCAGCTTTCTTCACCACATTTGCTTATGCACACTACCTGTTGTTTCATGGAAGACAGATGAGGCTGCCTGTACCCATAAAGATTTACAGCCTTGGAAATCTTCTGGGGCAGTTGCACTCTGTCTCCTACCATCACCATGAGTGATAACAGACTCAATGGTAGTGAGTTTGGTGGGTGGCTTGGCTGGTGTTTTTTAAGAGAATTTGACTATTGATAATTATGACATTGAAACCAAAATCTAGGTAAGTTCACTATTGAGATATGTAATTTTTAAATTGTTAACCTGTGAAAGATCTCAATGGAACCAAAATATTTTTATCTCCCCCTCCCCAGATATGGAATTGAACTCCAGAAAATGATCCGAATAGTAAGAATTCAGGAATTGACATAGAAACCAAAACTACATCATTGCTCTAGACCACCATTTTGCAGCTATCCCCTGGACTTCAAGCTGAAAGATAAGTTGCCTATCATTGGAAGGATACTGGCTTATTGTGAGGTCCCACTTTTCCAGAAAGACTCAACTTGTGCAAAGTTTCCTGTGTTTTTCTAAGTACAAGTCCTCAGCTTCCCACAACCATAGTCACATTTGTCTTTTTGCTGCCATGACCCTGCCTGTGCCTTTCCCACTTCCAGGAATATTCTGAGGCTCATGACCTCATTCTGCTTTTGTCCCTGCTTCCTTCTGGGCAGGCCAGACATTGGGCCACCCATTGGGTGTTGGGTCAAGTGTGAAATACTGCTTAAATCTGCAAGATAAAGCAAACATTATGTATTGTTCAAGGTGGCTTTTACATCATTACTTGAACTTGTTTAGCATTAATAAGTAACTACAGAGCTTTAAAATCAAACTGAATATAAAATGTTTATGCCAATCACGTTTTGCCCGATACACATTACATAATAGTCTACAAGAACAAGAACCTGATGGGCTCTCAGAAGCAGGTTTAAAGGATGGCTCTGTTCAGGCGACTTTTAGAGCCCTGATGCCCTTTTATGGAATGCTTGGCTCACCTGGCTGACAAAAAGGAGTGCTCACTACTTCCTGAGAGTGGTCTCTGCTGCTTCCATGAGACAGCTACCAATTCTTGGAATATCTGTCCCGACATGAAAACTGTGCTGTGACAAGGACAGACATCACCGTGGTTAACTTTGCAAGTGTCTAATGTACTTAAGTATATTAGAAATGATCACCATTTCCATTGCCTTTAGGCATGTGCATCGAGCTGTTTAAGGATCTACCCAATACATCTCTGCATTCTGTTATCCAACAGCTCACGATGGCTGCTCACATTTTCATCTTTGCAGGGGACAGTCTGCAGGGACGCCTCATCCTCTCTTTCAAGATGGCGAAACCAGCCCTCTAATTTTATCTCCTCTTACATGAAGGCCTAAGGAGTCTTGGTGGCACTGTGGGTTAAGCATTGGCTGCTAACTACAAGGTTGGTGATTCCAACCCACTGCCTGTTACATGGGGGAAAGATGAAGCAATGTGCTCCTGTAAAGATTTACAGTCTCGGGAGTCTTATATACAGTTATTGTGCATCTGAGTTGAATGGATGGCAAGGCCTAGCTCCTCTTTCTTTTCCTCTAGAACCCTCTTCAAGAGAGGTTTTCCATCTGTTATGAATCCAGGGTTCTCATTTAAAATATATTTATCTATATATATTTCTTCTGCGGCGCTCCTAACATTGCTTTCCTCCCTGGAGCTTTCAGCAATTTTTACCCTCTTATTTCTTTCACACATCTCTAACTTGGAAGACAAATCCCTCGGGTTAAGGTACTATGGATATGTGCCCTGCTCATCAAGCGCCGACAACACCTACATCAATAACATCCACCATCACTGCCACCTGGGAACGCTACTTCACTTTGGAGGCCCGCTTTCTATTCATCTGCACTCTTGTCTGAATGCAAACACGGCTCAGCTCATGGATCCTGGCACCAGGCCTGAATGTCCTAGGGCTCTGGGATGCTTTATCTATAATGGAGGAGGCAGGAACTGGGGAGAACAAAAGGAGCATGGAAAAGTTTCTGATCTGAGGAAGCTTAGCCCACATAGCAGAATAAAGCTTGTGACCTGAGACAAAGGAGAGCAGGGAGATTTGACACCTAAGGGTTCATTCCAGCAACTCTAGTTGGGGGGAAGGGCCCATCAAGAAAGGTCAAGAACCTCGTTGGTCAGGTCATCCTACTCAGGGTCTCAAGGGAGCAGAAAACTGAGGACATCTTGAACTTTAGCGAAGAGCTTCTTTGTGCTGTCTTCTTTGAACCTTCTACTCCGGGCACCTGGGAAACTCAGGGTAGGTGTCGGAGATCAAGGATGGGCACACAAGTGCTCTCATGACTGAAAGACTATGTTATTACAGGGAGATGGAGCATATGAACTAAAGACTCGAGAGCAAAGTGGATGTGGTGTGGGTTACTATTGTCTTAGTCTCTAAGGAATGGAGAGATTTATCTTCAGGGTGCTGTGCCTTGTAGACGGCATCTAACTATGTAAACAGTGAGAAATTAGCAGGCAAGATTAACAGTCAAACAAAAGGGAAAAAGGAGTGTGTTACGGGTCAACTTCATCTTATTACCTTACTGGCGGTAATCCAAGTGAGAGCTAGGCCATACATCTTCTAAATCCATTCAGTCTGTATATGCTGTGATGTTCAGTATGAGTCTCCAGCATATAAAATAACTCAAGTATTGTTCAAAGTGTCTCTTTTATGAAAAAGCCTTTATCTATATTTTTCCTTCAGGAGGGAACTGATGTATATCATTATGTACAGCTGCCATTCTCTGTTCAAAGTAACGGTGTGGGTACTTAAATGATACTTGCAATGAAATTTACCTTTACGATCATAATTGCAGTAACCTTTTAAATGAACATACGCATGCACCAGAACTTGCACCTGTCACTGTTGCCATGGTAACAGTTCCAAAACATAAGATGCGGTTCTATTATTGAGGCGGCAGAGTTTCCCAAATGAATTTTAATGAACTTGTAGCCGGGTGGGGTGAGGAAATATACAAAGGCTTCTAAATCATTGAGTGAAGTTGGCCAACTATGGGGCGACGAAAGCCACACCTCAGTAGCCTTCACTGGAAAAAGAAACAACAATCAGCAAATGTCAAGCATTCACAAAGGGACCTACAGTAGGTTTATTTAAAGATAAGTGAAGCGCCCAAATGCCAGCCCTGCGAGGTTTAGGTTTAGCAGTGCCCGTTTCTAAACACTGATGCATTTGTGAGTCTTAGCTGGTCAGGTTTTGCAGGACAAGGTGGCAGGGTGAGCTGATGGCTTTTCTGCATGGCTGTTGCTGTCCTATTTATTCTCTCTCGCTGTTTTTTTTTTTTAACAATTTATTGGGGCTCATACAATTCTTATCCCAGTTCATACATATACATACATCAATTGTATAAAGCACATCTGTACAGTCTTTGCCCTAATCATTTTTTCTCTTCTTTTCTTTTTTTACATTTTGTTAGGGACTCATACAACTCTTCTCACAATCCATACATATACATACATCAATTGTATAAAGCACATCCATACATTCCCTGCCCCAATCGTTCTCAAAGCATTTGCTCTCCACTTACGCCCCTTGCATCAGGTCCTCTTTTTTTTCCCCCTCCCTCCCCTTTCCCCCCCTCCCTCATGTGCCCTTGGTAATTTATACATCGTTATTTTGTCATATCTTGCCCTATCCGGAGTCTCCCTTCCCCCCCCTTCTCTGCTGTCCCTATCCCAGGGAAGAGGTCACATGTGGATCCTTGTAATCAGTTCCCCCTTTCCAACCCACTCACCCTCCACTCTCCCAGCATCGTCCCTCACACCCTTGGTCCTGAAGGTATCATCCACCCTGGATTCCCTGTACCTCCAGCCCTCATATGTACCAGTGTACAGCCTCTGCCCTATCCAGCCCTGCAAGGTAGAATTCGGATCATGGTAGTTGCGGGGAGGAAGCATCCAGGATCTGGGGGAAAGCTGTGTTCTTCATCGGTACTACCTCGCACCCTAATTAACCCATCTCCTCTCCTAAACCCCTCTATGAGGGGATCTCCATTGGCCGACACTTGGGCCTTGGGTCTCCACTCTGCACTTCCCCCTTCATTTAATATGGTACATATATATATATATACACATACATATACATATATACATATACATATATACACACACTTATATCTTTTTTTTTTTTTGCATGATGCCTTATACCTGGTCCCTTGGCACCTCATGATCGCACTGGCCGGTGTGCTTCTTTCATGTGGGCTTTTTTGCTTCTGAGCTAGGTGGCTGCTTGTTCACCTTCAAGACTTTAAGATCCCAGTCACTCTCTCTTTTGATAGCCGGGCACCATCAGCTTTCTTCACCACATTTGCTTATGCACCCATTTGTCTTCAGCGATCCTATCATTGAAGTGTGCAGTCAATGTTATGATTTTTTGTTCTTTGATGCCTGGTAACTGATCCCATCGGGACCACTCGATCACACAGGCTGGAGTGCTTCTTCCATGTGGACTTTGTTGCTTCTGAGCTAGATGGCCGCTTGTTTATCTTCAAGCCTTTAAGACCCCAGTCACTATCTCTTTGGATAGCCGGGCACCATCAGCTTTCTTCACCACATTTACTTGTTCACCCACTTTGGCTCCAGCCGTTGTGTCGGGAGAGTGAGCATCATAGAGTTCCAATTTAATAAAAGAGGGTATTCATGCATTGAGGGAGTGTTTGTCTCTCGCTGTTCTTACACAGATTTACCACTGAGGAATTTTCAGAGTTAATAGATGTGGGGTACGTCTGCTCCAAATCCCTGACTTCAACACCGAGAAACTGCGGTCAGTGAAAGTCCAGCAGTTTGTCCAAGGGATGAAAGCCAACGAGGCAGGACTGGACTAGAACCCAGGCCTGTGACGCTCTTTTCTGCAACGTCATTGTGCTGCCTTGGCCACACAGCCCTGCTGCTGCTGCTTGAAACGGGCGTGTTCTTTCTTGGAGGGAGAAAAGCAAGTTCTGGCTTTGGGTATCTGGACTTCCACTGCCTATTAATGTCTTCCAAGGAGCTAAGTCCAATTTGCCCAGTGAAATATCATTTTAATATTCTCCTGAATGTGTCTCCTCATTAAACATGTGAATTTCATTTGGCATTCGCTCTTCTTGAGGAAATGGGGCTATTTTCATGGAAGAGGGGACGCTTTCCCCATTTGTAATTCATTGCTTCGTGTCTTTTGGACTCTGAAGCCATGGGAATCAGGTGTCCCGGGCCCTTCAGGCAGCCCACTGTGAAAGCAGGGCTCCCCTGCACGTCAGGGGCCCGGGACACTCATCTATGCAGCATCACTGGAGGCTTCCTGCTGAGCGGCTGGGCTGCAGTGTATTGTTGTTAGCACACTGCTACAGCAGCATATTCAGAGCCAGAAGGCTTGTGTTTTTGGTCATGAAATAAGACTAGGAAATGAGTGCTTCTACGGTCAGAGAGTACTGATTGTATAACTCTAGTTCTGGGCTGACCATGTGGCAGCCCCGGGGCTGGGTCGCTGGTGGAGCCAAGGACCCCCAGGCTCTCGGAGGCCCCTGAGACAGAGTGCCACGCAGCCGCAATGCGCAGGAACCACGCTCCCTGTTTAAGATGGGATTGTTTTGGCTTCCTTGGGGTTGAGCTCTTGGTACTTGAACTGCACCCAATGTAACCCCACAGCTGGGAAATGATATTATTTGGATTGGTCAAGTGGATTATTGGAACCAAACCCCACTGTCATCTAAGAGAGAAAGAGAGAGCCCAAAAGATCTGCGCTGTCCTGCAAATCCCACGGATGCGGTCTCTGTTTCCTTCACTTGTTTGTATAGGAAAGTACAGTGTCAACACTTCAGTCTATAAGCAGATAGATGCGTAGGATAGGCAAAGGTATATAAATCTCTATTACTCTATTCACCCATTGCATAAATATTGACTGAGCTGTTACTACAGACCAGGTACTACTCCAAAGTGTGTGTGTGTGTGTGCGTGCGCATGTCAGCGGGCAAGCACGGATTGAAACATACAGCCCTACAAGAAGGCATCCGCCATTGCTCAGGTTACACCCGGAGGACCTTTCCCGAGCGAGTTCCAACGGAGACTGTGTGAGGTCCTGGAAAGGCGGCTCGCACTCTGCTTCTGCTCTGCGTGTAGCATTTTAAATCTTAGTTTTGTCACTTTTAAAATAAAGATCGTGAATTCACTTCTCACGGGCGTCAAAAACAAAGTATTTGGCACATAGTAGGCTGTCATACATATGAACTCCCACGACACATCTTCTCTGGCATTGAGAGGTGAACCACCACCAAATTCTGCAAACCATTCTCTGGGACGGAAAAGGGAGGGTGTAGCATTGTGTGTCCTGAAACGAATTGGAGTCTCCGACTGACCCCTATCAGGAATGCTTTACTTAATTAAGGAAGACCCCTTGAGCCCTAGTGCAACTTTCATATCCAATAAATCATGCACAGTTGAGGTTGTCATGAGTCAGAATTAAGAGGACAATAATTAACAATAGCACGGAGCAGGAATGTTTTCTTCTTTCATCATAAACATCTGCAAATTTCTCTTACTCTAGTGAGACTAGATAGATAGGTAGGTAGGTGTATTTTCTTGATTAAAAGAGTAATATTGTTGAATATTTGGGATAAAAAATATAGGATCTACAACCAAGAATGATGATGATGTATAATCTCACAACCCAAGAATATTCTACCCGATATTTTGATCTACTTGCTAAAGTTTATGCATGCTATTATTACTTAGGTACATCAAAGATTTGAACATCAGTAACTATTCTCTCTCACTTATGGGTACAAATACTGAAGTAGCAATGCCTTGTGGGAAGATCAGTGCGGTGTGGAGATAGAGAGAGGGAGATAGGGAAAGGAAGGGCAAGTCAGGGAAGGGGAGGGGAGAGAAGAGAAGATTCAGGAGTCCACTAGAATTCTACTGCCAGCCAGAACCGAAAACACCAAGGATGTTTAAGTCGGCATGCTTAGACCTTTGTCAATATCATCTTTGACAAAATCTAAAACATCAGGATGAAAGCAGACATCTCCTCTTGTATTTGCAAATAACATTTATTCCATCATTGGCGAAATTGCTCTGTGTACTTTGTAACCTTCTTATTGTCCTGGCGCCCCTGCCCGGCAGCCTGTGTTTATCTGCAGCTTCTCCCTCTGCGCGGAGCTGGGTATCATTGTACATCTCCTCTCCGCTCTCAGAACAATGCTTGCACCCAGCAGCCATATTCTCCCTTTGTGATGCTCTACCAAGAAAACCGGGGGGGGGGGGTGTCGATATTGTTTTGATTGTCACGGGTTCCAAAATATTTAGTGAAACAACTGCCGCCGGTCCACTGCATGAGGTTCCCTTTCCAGTATTTACTCAGGCCATCACCAGCTCCATCTAGGCAGGAGCAAAGGCCAAAGATTTTATGATATTTGCCTACAATTGTTCACTAATGAGGAGTCCTGGGAGCGCTATGGATCAGCACTTGGCTGGTCACCAAAATGCTGGCAGTTCAAACCCACATGGCTGCTCCACGGAAGAAAGGCCAGGCAATCCACAGCTAAAGATTACAGCCTACAAAAGCCCATGGAACAATTCCACTCTCCCCCCACCCCCCGGGAAGTTCTACTCTGGGGCTATGCAATGGAGTTGATCTGACAGCACGTACCAACTACTGGCATCATGGTTACGCCTTGGGCTGCTTACTGCAAGATCGGTGGTTCGAAACCACCAGCTGCTGTGCAAGAGAAAGACGGGGGCTTTCTACAGTTAAGAGTGACAGGCTTGGAATATTCACAGGGTCAGTTTTACCCTGGCCCTGGCCCAAAGGGTCGCTATGAGTCAGCACTTACTTCATGGCAATGAGTTTAGCTTTTGGACCATCAACTACCAGCCACCCAAGAACTACAGGGAATCAAAGAGGGAGCTGGCCATAACTTGTGCCTTAATACTACATTGGACAAAGAAGACTGAATGCAGGTGCGTGGGCAAAGCTTGCTAGATCAGAAAGGACATCTCAAGGCCAAAGCATATTTTGGGCCATCTTGATATGTAGTAAAGCAAAGTGTGAGTGCAAGAAGGACAGCTCGCGGGATGACAGGGGCTCACCCGAGCCTTCTCTAAATGCAGAGAGTTCCGGAGTTGAAGAGCAACTTTTCATCAGCGGCCTCCCTCCTGAGATATGGAAAGTGAAGGTTTGAGATCTTCATGCCCACCAGTTGCCCCCTGATGAGCCTGTTCCAGAATGTGTCGGAGTGGCATTCTGCTCCAGAGGGGCTTCAAGGGTCGCTTATTTGAAAATAGATCCCACGGCCTTTCTTCCAACCTGGGCGAGCTGGGACCTCCAACCGCTCAGTCAGCAGCTGGGCTCTTTCATCAGTCGCATCTCCCCGGGGTTCAATAGTGGCATAGTGAATTAATTACACATTGGATTGCCAACCAGCCACAAGGTCAGCAGTTCAAATTCACCCGCTGCTTCTCAGGAGAAAGATGTGGCTTTCTATTCTTCTCAAGTTACAAGCTTGGAGACTCACCGCAGCAGTTCTGCTCTGCCCCGAGGGTCGCTATGAGTTGGGATTGACGTGATGGCTGTTTAACCGAGACTACTGTGGAAATCCGGCTTTAAGATGGACCTTCCAACTACATTGCTTCCTGTAAGCTCTTCTATGTAGACATTTTAAGTCTTCCTAAGAGGTGCAAAAGCAAAAAAAGAAGCACCGAGTGCTTGGATTTAGCGATTGCAAGCACACTGGGAATGAATCAGTGTGGAAATAAGGAAGTTCACAGGCGAATCAAGGTCATCTACTGAGCTACTGTCATCTACTAGAAGAGCGTTTTCTTCTAAGTCCTGTCTCTTATCTCTAACTTTCACAACCATGTGAAGGTAATGACAGCCTGTCTGGCTAACCTAGGAAGCCCAGGCGGGGAGTCTTCAATGACATTTCCTGTGTAATCGCCCCCTCAGGGAAGACATTCCTCTGAGTTTTCCACCTCCTGGTTTTCCTTGGCAAATTGCAGGCAGGGGGAGCGTGTTGTTCTCAGCGTTCAGGAGGCAAGTGTTGTGCAAGATATGCAAACAATCAAATGAATACATAAAATAAAAAATTTCAGCCAGTCTGCAAGTGCTCGAGGGCTTTTTCTACTGCTGGATATTTATTTTACCCAGAAAGATTTACTTCCCTTTTGGGTTTGGCATCTCCTCTCTGAAGAGTCCACCCCAGGCAGCCTGAGGGACGTCAGGTAAGGAGGTTTCCTCAGCCTGCAGTACAGCCACAAGGGGGGTGTCCTGAAAGCCAGGGGCTTGCTTCTGTCATCCAAGGCAAGCACATGTTGGTCCTGAGTGAGTGGGTGAGTTTGTTTAACAAAGGGGAGGGATGTCTGGGGATAAATCCCTGCACTCTCATTCTCTGGGATCTATGGCTGCTATCCATATTTGCCAATTGATAAAGGCTCTAGCAAATTGCGGGCCCTTTGACAATTGACAGTGCTCCAAAAGGGACTTCCTGGCTCTTGAGAGAGAGATAGGAGTGTCTCCACATCTTGCCAGGAGAACAAGCAAG
Organism: Tenrec ecaudatus; assembly: GCF_050624435.1. Classification (NCBI taxonomy): domain Eukaryota; kingdom Metazoa; phylum Chordata; class Mammalia; order Afrosoricida; family Tenrecidae; genus Tenrec; species Tenrec ecaudatus. The sequence continues at coordinate 32,119,928 of NC_134546.1, forward strand.
CCTGCCTACCTGGGACAGCCAGAACACGCCCTAGAAACAAGGATGGTGAGACTGCATCTCACAAGCTCTGGATGTGTTCTCAGGAGAGACCAGTCCTTGGAGAAGGACATCATGGTTGGTGAAGTTGAGAGACCACACGAAAGTGGAAGGCCACCAAAGAGAGGATGCCACAATGGCAGCAACCTCGGCTGAAACGGAAGCACAGCTGTGAGGATGACACGGGGCTGGGCAGTGTACTGTTCTGTTGCACCTTAGGGTCACCGTGGGCTGGAACCAACTGAACAGCATCTAAAACCAGGACTCAGAAAATAGGCCATGAATCCAACCGAATGATCTGTGTTACGGATCCTATGCTGTGGTCATGAAAAGATCAACAGAAGAACTTTAGTCCACATTGAGAATCATCCCCACTCCATCTGACATAGTCTTGTGGAAGTGGCACCCAGGGGAGGTTAGAGTCAGCCTTGGGCACTTTCTGCAGACTGGAAAGGAGTGATCCACTGCCCCAGAGAGCACGATAGGCACTGAACAGGTGTCTTGCTTGGCTTCAGGCCACCTTGGTCCTGACCAGTCAGAGTACAGGTCAGACCAAATCCAGAGAGTCCACTTACTATGTTATTTGGATATGCTTACTCTTAGACTATGTTGTGTGTGTGTGTGTGTGTGTGTGTGTGTGTGTGTGTGTGGTGTAGATGGTTCCAGGGCATGGGCTTTACCAGGGTGACTGTTTACAGAAAACATTCCATGTGGTTGAGCTCCAGATGGTGCTACAAAAATGCAGGGAAAAGGCTTAGGACAGTTAGTCTATCACATGAGATGCTCTGCCCCGCATATAAATCATAAACATTTAAATCTTTTCAGTTCATATTTCTTTTAAAAGTTCTGTTAAAACATATACATTCACACATAGACTTTTAATAAAATGCATGCATCATTAGACCTTATAAGACCAAAAAAGACCCTTGGGGTTTTCTCTTCCAGTTTCTCCTTCTGAGGGTGAAATGAAGATCAAAAGCCAAGTTGTCAGACATCCTTCAAGTCTTACGGGATCTTTGACTCTATGTGGAAAACTGATTCCTGTGTAATTCCATCTGTACTATCACCCACAATAGACTGAGAGGTGAGAGCAAGCTCCTGTCAGCTGCACTCTACTCTCAATAGAAAGTGGGAATAAAACTCTACAGGTACATTCACCAAACACAAACTCAGACTTGATACTGGTTAGTGATTCTGAGTCCCTTAAAGACCACTGCTTGGTTTCAAAGGTCATTTCTTGATTATATTTATATCATACCCAAGACATATTTACAGTGGTCAGAAATAATTTCAAGGAATGAATATCATATCCCGTCACAAAGGACTTGGGTTTTGTAAACCACAGAACACACTCACATTTTAGTTTCCTATAAATTGCGCACGCTATGTGTTAGTTATTTATGGGGACAGCTGGCATTTGAGAAAATACAGTAAATAACATTTTTCAAATGTGTATGGTATTAAGACATTAAGAGAACTGATTGTTCCAGGGCATGGACAAAGGATACAGCAAATGGAATATGGACGGCATCTATGAACAAGCGCCTCTTACGCCACGAGATGGTGCCTGGCTGTCGTGACTGAACATTCTGATTCACCAGGGAGAGCCAAGCTCCCTGTCATCGAGTCAATCCGACTAACAGCAATCCTCTCAGACAGAGACGGCTGCTCCCTAGGGTTCTGTCAGACTGGACATCTAGGGGGGCAGCTAGCCTCATCTTTCCCCTAGTGGGCTTTGATCACCATCCTTGCGGTTAGCAGCTCTATGTTTAACCCCCAGAGTCACAAGAGTACCTTATGAGCCACTGATAGTTAAATTTATTTGTAATCATAACTTAGATTTGAGTGCTTTTATTCAGTGTACTTACACTAAAATAACCACAGGGACTATTAGCATTGTTATGAATTATCATAATGTGTTTCTCATGTTGTATGTAATAAGATTACCAAAGAATTATTTAAATACTGGGGGTATTGATTAACTATGATGTATTATTTGGCTCAAAATACATTCCCAGGTCATATTATCTACCCAGACCTTACTCAGGACAAGGAAGGGTGGAGACACCTGGAAATGACTCACTGGTGTTTAGTGTAGTGATTTTACTTGGGGGAAAATGTATTTTCTTCAGAAGTAATACTTGTTTCAAAGAAAAGCATTGAGGTTATTTTAAAGGGTAAGCATCTAAATCTATTAACCTAGACATCTGTTCACAAAGCCTTTCAGGGTGGGAAGTAGCAGTTTGTAAATAGTTCAAGCCAAGTCATTGTTCTGTTCTCAGATGTGACAAGCTATGAAACAGTTCCTGGAGTACAATTATGAAAGGGGCTAATTAAAGGAAGTCAGCAGAGTGAACGTGGTCTGGAGATGTAAACAAATTAAAGCAAAAAATCCACAAAGAAACAAAAAAAACCCAATAATTTCTTAAGTTCTATTTTATTATTATTTATAGAGTATGAAAAAAAATAAACTTTTGAGGTTGGCTGAATTAAAACTCTTCCTCAATCATTAGTTAACATTAGAAATATTATGTAACATCTTTTGAGTTTTAGTTTCTTCATTTACAAAATGGGAATACGATATGAATGACAGAGATTATGAGTATGAATTGAATAGAGCAGTTAAGATCTTGACAACTAATACTCAGTAAGATGATCATTATTATGTAAATGAACAGTTATGGACTGGCTGTTCACAACAAAAATGATACAGATACATTTTTAAAAATACAAATGTAACCCTAGTCTCTTGAAGGGAGACTACAGTAAGTCTAAAGACCTAGAGTGAGATCTCAGCAGATAATTCCTATACATACTTTTGGTTAAGAATGATATATAGCCAGGACCAACAAGGAGAGTAGCAATAATAGGAGGATTATGGAGGGTATGGGGAGAAAGGGGGAATTGATCACAATGATGAACCTATAACCCCCTCTCAGGGGGACGAACAACAGAAAAGTGGGTGAAGGGTGACGGAGGATGATGTAAGATATGAAAATAATAATCTATAACTTATCAAGGGTTCCTAAGGGAGGGCAGGTGGGGGACAGAGGGGTAAGAAATGGGGAGCTGATATCAGGGGCTCAAGTGGGAAGAGAATGCTTTGAAAATGCTGATGGCGGCACCTGTGCCAATGTGCTGGACACCTGGAAGAATGCATGGAAGAGATGTAAGAATCCTCCATACAGGTATTTAATAAATAAAACAGCAAAAGAAGATCAAACAAAAGAGAAGGATACAGCCAATTTTAATTATTCTCAAAATCCATTGGCAAGGATTTGCATATTGGAATATTATTTAGTTGCCATTTAGAACACTGTCAAGAAGATGAATTGATGCAGTGGCTGGGACGTCCTCAAACAAAACCACTGTGCAGATGGCGCAGGGCCAGGCAGTGTTCACTCTGCTGTACACGAAGACACTATGGGTCGGAGCCAACCCAATGGCATGAGGGATAAGAACACTGGCGTTATGCGGCTTGCATTCTAACAAAGAACCTGTTTGTCTCATAGTGCCTGGGGTCTAGAAAGTTTGCAAGTGGTTATCCAGGACACAATGACTAGTTCCTATTCATTTGAAGTAATCTAGGAAGGGGGAGAGTCAGGAATAGGAGGAAGAGATGGGATGCGTGACAGAATCTACAAACAAGTGCCTCTTTGTCGCGAGACCAGAAGAAATAGATGGTGCCTGGCTACCATCCCGGAACATTTTGATCCAAGAGGCCACAGACCTATCTGTACCCAAATGCAGAAAATACAGAACAAAATCTCAATTCTAACGGAGGGTAGGTGAACCTCTAAGATCTTCTTTGAGGCATACATCACAAATATTCTTAAAATCAAACAATAGCTTAATTGGTTAAGTCTTCTTAAAATCAAACACTAGTTTAGCTTAGTTGGTTAACAATAGAAAGCATCTGCCTCCAGCATTGTGCTAGTCTGAATCCACAACAGCACCAGGAAATATTCAACAGGAACCTTCACCTAAGGGACAGTGCATTTATGTTAATGGAGTGTGAGCACGGTGCAAAGCAATGTTCCCAAATTATACTTGTGGGAACTACTGGACTGGACTATTTTTTGTTATGTATAATAACAACAAAACAGAAGTTTGACAAAACAGAGTCAGTACTGTATTTGGTCATCATGGGAAGGTGTTCTTTAAAAAGAATCCCCTAAAATATTGGATATCTGACAGGGATCTTGCTAAAATTTTCAGATGTGGAAATGATTCTCTTTTTAAAATGGAAAAAAAAACAAACAAAAACCTCACTAGAAATATCACGGTGTGTGAAGTGAATATGCTTCAGACAAAGGGAAAAACAAACCTGCTAGTCAGAGATACAAAACAATATCAACTTCTACCTTATGTTACCAAGGAGACCATGTAACGGGAGTTAAACAAAGAGGAGGGGCTGGCTGGCAAGAAGGCTAATGTGGAAAACCTCTTCAGTGTGTTGTGCAACGTGCTTCTTTTCAGACGAGCAGAAATAGGTGACAGGGAGAGGGGCACAAAACCAAGGATGGAGAGCCTTTCTTTCAAAGAAGCCTATCACAGTCCCAGAGAGCTGCACCTAACAGACACGGCCCTACATCTTCATAAATCACTTGTAACGATAGCGTGGAAGACAGGAACATTTGCTTATGATCCCTTAATTCTGTAACCCCTGTACTTGGATAAGCTACATGAGAAAAGTCACATAGGGGATATTTCTACTCAGGCATTCAACTAATGTTTATTTTGTGCTTCCCAGGCCAGCAGGATACCTGCAAGATAGGCCAAAGGCTGAGCAGCTGAATTCTGGCCAGACGGAACGGACCATCCATTCAAGACCTGGAAAATAGTCCTCTAACTGAGGTCTTCTCACACTTAGGCAGCTGTCCCTGGGTGCTGCAAACCTGCAGGGCTGCTACCCACAAGGTTGGGTTTGGAGGCTGCCTGAAGGCACCTCAGCAGAAGGGCCTGGGGTTCTTCTCCACAACCAGTTAGTGGAACTGTGGATAATCTAGCCCCACCACGAGTTGGAATCTACTCAACAGCTATTAAACACAACAAAACTCATTTAGAAGGCCTTCTCGTCCAACTGTGATCACCCGCATTTTATTCTTTTCATCAATTCCACGTGTGCACAGCAGGGTAAATATATGAAATGGGGTTACACGTTTCTCTGCTTATCAAGATAGCTATAATCTAGGACCCGAAAAAATAATTTCATCATACAGGTGCATAGGGAAACATTTGCCTTTTTCTATTGCTGTATAAGATCCCTGGGGGATGAGAACTGCTTGCTCTCCACTACGACCCTCAAGATTGAGGACTAGGACCCAGCCAGCAACGCTGCGGACAGAAGGTCTGCTTCCGTATGATAACCATCAAGAGAATCCCTTGGGGCTGCTCCAGTGTGTGACACACAGGCTGTCATGAGCTGGAGCAGGCTGGACAACACAGGCTTAGGTTTGGGGTTTTCATGTAGGATGATTACTTGTCTATAAAACTGACTGGCAATAAACATGTACATGCATGATTCAGGGGGCATTCCTGATGGGCTGGAAAAGAATGGATTATTTTCTTCCTTCTTTTGATTTTTATGCACTGTCAAAATATCCTATAATGTGTCTATTACTTTATTCATGTAAAGATAATTGATATCCTATCAATACACGACTGGTTTAAGAATCAGGGCATTGCTGCACACGCCTTTTTTGGAATTTGGAATGAACACAACTGAGTTGACAGAAATCAAAATTTTGCAAGCCATCAGTTTGCAGATTAAAAATAAGAAGCCACCCTATCTCTAGAACCTTATCCACATAGAAGGTGCTTGTTGTGAAGGGAAATACAACGAGATGGCAAATCAGCTCATACTTCAGTGGAGCTTACTCTTATTTCATAGAGTTGCTCCATCGGGTTTTCTTAATCAAAAGGAAATATTAATATAAGCAGTTACATATGTATATCTTTAAAGACAAATAAGTGTTTATGTAATCAGATCTTGTCAATTATGAAGTCTGCAACAAATTAAAGACAGAAGCAGGACTGGTTAAGGCCGCCAATCTTTTCCCAGCATTGTCAGGGACAAGAACGATGTCCCACTCTGAGAAAGTGACCACATTCAGCATTCACCGTTGGCAGGTATCCTTAGTGACAGACCCTCACCGAAGACCTTCAGCATGCTTATGTCTGCAGGCTGTGACCAGGCTGCTGCAGACAGACAGCTTCTTCAGCAAGGTCAGCAGAAAACAAGCCAAGTGCAGTGAAATTTACCATCTTGAGTGCTCAACAGTATCATTTTCTTCTAGACATGAGTTCAAAGTCTACTGGTTTCTTCTTTCAAATTTCCACCCAGAAAAACTTGTCTTAGCTTATAAGATATACATGACAATACAGCACCACCAAAGACTGTGTGGTTCCCTTGAACGTGAAGAAGTTGGTCAGAGTCACCAAATTCTCAGAAGACTGGAGATTTGGCTGCTGCTAATTTTCACAAGATTGACAATCTCATTACAGCAGTGTTGACACATCCACGTTTGAACTCATGCTGTGCGATTGTAATTTGCTTATGGTAACAAGGAGACCATGATATCGAGTGAGAGAACACTTGGGCAGATGTGAAAGCATTTAATTGTAAGATCACTATGGAATTGAGCCCCGCCATGGACTCTTCTGTTCTTCCCCATCTTGTTCCTTCCAAACTTCTTTCTCTATTTCTTTCTCCACATCCTTCTTTCTCGATTTGTCTTCGCTACCCTCTCCTTCCTTTCAAAAAATTACAGACCTTTTCTTAAATGCCATTTCCCTATGGTGGCATCTGAAATAGGGTGTCCCCCCCCCTTTCCTAGTTGCTGGTTAACGTCTGAAAGTGTTAGAGAACTCGGATAATAAGAAAATGAGAAATACATTTAAGTGAAGCAGTGTCTCCTCTCTCCCCCACCCCCATGGTGGAAACCATGATATCCTAACCATCTGCCCCCTCACAGGCTGTGAGTGGGCAGAGACTCAGCTGGCGAAGCAGCCCATGGCAGGGGTCCAGAGCCTCAGCTCCGGGAGGTCCTAGAAGCTCACAATGCCCCCCAGCTATTGGATGATCTTTCATCACGTGTATTATAGGGAAAAAAGACGACACATTCTTCCAAGCTCCTTTGCAGGAGCACACTCTGCAGGGAGATCAGGGATGAGCAGGCGGTGTGTGTGTGGGGGGGGGAGGGGGGTTCTGCATTGCAATGGATGCTTCTGGTTATCCTTCTACAGCGATGGAGGCTGGGCCCGTCCCTCCGCCTGCTCCACACCCCATTCTGAGAACGCAGCCAGCACTCAGCAGTTTGGTGTGCTTGTTTCTGAAGTGAAGAATTCCAGTTCTGAAATGTTATGTTTCTGTTCTAAAAAGGATGTGGAAGATGGAGGCAGCCCGAAGCTGTCGCCTTTGCTTGGCGGGTGAATTATTTTATGAGGAGACTAGCGGTGTACAGTGAAACCAGGACTGGGACGAAACCTGCGACACGATAAGCAGCAAGAAGCCACACCTTAATTCGGTCTCTGGGGGTGCACACATGAGTTCTTTACAGCTGCTAACCGAAAGATTGGTGGTTCAAACCTCTCCACTGGGGCCATAGAAGAAAGACCTGATCATCTATTTCAATATAAAGACCCTGTGGGGCCGTTCTAGTCTGAAACACGAGTCTTAGTTGACTGGATGGCAATGGGCTTGGGCTTTGATTCCATCAACTAGTTGGGAAATGGGATGGCCCTGCATCCCCAGAGACTTCCATTATGGAGAAGGCGGTAATGGTTGAACTAGGTGCCCTGTTGGGCACTCTCTTTGGGTATCAGCTATGTATCAGACCTAAAAATTCGGCCCATAGTATGGTGGAGCAAACTGGTTTTCAAACTAGAAAATCAGGGCTCACAGCTTCTGGGAGCTATTTTTGGCCTGAGGTTGGATCTCTACAATCCAACATACGCCACAGGGCAGATGACCACAAGGGCCTGGCCATGATCATATGAGAAGGCACCTTGTAAGGCATTTCCAAAGTGATCAGAACCCAATGAGCACATACTTGACAATGTTGATGCCTTCTACTCCGGACTGCATGTCAAGTCACATGGTAAGCTCACATCACACACACACACACCCCCACACACACACGGGAGTAGGTGTGAGAAACACAGAACATGCAACTACATGTTGGCATGACTCTTTGGGTCCTCATGGGGTTACTTGAAAATGTTTGAAAACCAAGACCGGTTGGCCGAGATAGACTTTCAAGGGTTCAAGTGTCTGAGTGAATGTGTAGAGCCGTCTTCTCTTTGGGCCCTTCTTAGTGAGAGTAATTCTGTCTTCACCCTCTCGAGGGTGCTACTGCTCGCATCTGTTTCCTCTGCCTTATGTTACATAGTCCCCTTCTGGCACACTTTGGATCCTTGACGACCTTTTGTATTTATGTTCTTCTTCGCACACTCAGTATGTGGGATGCTCAGGCCAGGCAGTCTGGGGAGGAGATAATCTGTACAAAGAAGCCTCAAGGCCTAGCTGCAGGTTCTGAGCTGGATTTTCCACGGAGCAAATCTCGAGCCTACAGGATGCCTGAGGTGAAAAAACCCTCAAAAGATGCAGGGGGTGGGAGTTGGTCTGCGCCATCCGTCTGTCACCCGGGACCGCCTGTTGAAGTTCGCCTGCTGCCTTTCCTCCTCTGCTGCTCAGCGCAGCGAGGCCCCCAGCCCGTTCAGCACCATCATCTCTGGAGCATCAGCCAATGAAACGTGTGCGAAGCCAACATGTGAAGAAATAACGTGTGTGTGTGTGTGTGTGTGCTTGTGTGTGTGTGATGGCGGGGTCATAACAAGTTTGGCAAAATATAAAATCAAAGAATATTAAAACAAACATTTCATAGCCTATGCACATGTGTACGCTTACATAGGAAAGGGCTTCCAAAAGTTCATGGGAATATGGAATTGAAAGATAATCACTTTTTGAAAAATAAGAACCAAAGCTTCATTGAAGTGCTCTTTGTGAACAACTCTGTAACGTTGGCCTATGAATCAACTGCCTTGTTTGTCAAATGCGTTCAGAGTGGGTTGAATTCCGTCCCTAGGAGATTGGCAGGGCTATGCACAGTGCTTTTATGTCCCCTGACTTATTTGGAAACTATATATAGATATATTTAATTTTAATAAACAATTTTGTTGGTGACTCTTACAGCTATTATAACAATCTATACCAATTGTAACAAGCATATTTGTACATATGTTGCCGTCATTATTTCCAAAATATTTCATTCTACTCGAGCCCTTGGTATTAGCTCCTCTCTTTTTGCCTTCCTCATGAACCCTTGATAATTTATAAATTATTTTAATTTTCATAGTTTATACCATCTTCAATCTCCCTTCTGTTGTTTGTACTCCTTTGTGGGGGAGCAGTACATGTTGATGACTTTACCCCTTTCTCTCCCTTCTCCCCCCCACTTTGCTACTACCTTCATGGTATCGCTACTCTCATTATTAGTCCTGAGGGGTTTATATGTCCTGTATTCTGTGTGTGGAAAACTCTGTCCCAGTGTACACGCTCTGGTCTAGCCAGAGTTTTATGGCAGAACTGGGGTCTTGATAGTAGTGGGGGGAAATGTAGAGGGGAGGAAGTATTAAAGAACTTGAGATATGCTATGTGTTTCATCGGCGCTATACTACATCCTGGCTGACTTGTCCCCTCCTTGTGACCCTTCTGTGAGGGAATGTCCAATGTTTACTGATGGGCTTTGGCTCTCCACCCCAACCCCCCTTCATTCCCATGGAAATGGCTGTTTCTTTTGGATCTTTGATGCCTGATACATGATCCTGTCCACATCTCGTGATCACAAGGTTTGGTGTGCTTCTTACATGTGGGTTTTGTTGCTTCCCTGCTAGATGACTGCTTGTTTAAATTCAAGGCTTTACTCCAGACACTATGACTTGTAATAGCTGGCACCATCAGCTTTCTTCACTTGATTAGCTTATGTACCCATTTTGTCTTCAGCAATTGTTTCGGAAAGGTGAGCATCACTGAATGCCACGTTGTTAGAGCAAAGTATTCTTGTGTTGAGGGAGAAGCTGAATAGAGGCCCAATGTCCATCTGCTACCTTAATATTTAACCTATAAATATAGGTACAGAGATTTATATCCCTATCGTTATATGGAAGCAACATGTTTTATGGGAATGGCTGTGAAGAAATAGGAAGAAAAACCCTTGCATTTTAATGGGCAAGAGACCAAAATCGACCACTGCTAATTTGCTTAAGTCTTTATGAGCTCTAAATTAGGTTCTGTATTTGCTTGTCCGGGTAGCTCCTTTTCTATATTGTTCAAAAGAGACTTTGGAGTTTCTGGTTCACAAAATAAAGGATCCACAGCGGAAGAAAAATTAGGTATAGCAAAATGATAAACTTGCAAAGCTATGTGGTACATTTCTGATAATGACATTTTCCCACCAACTTTTTGAAATCCTTATATATATACATAGCTATGTATGCATATATTTATATAATAATGTATACATGTGTATACAGAAAGAAGCCCTAGTAGTACAGTAGTTACATGTTTGGCTGCTAGCCAAAAGACTAGTAGTTGGAACATGCCCAGTCGCTCCACGACAGAAAGACCTGAGGATCGATCTGCTTCCATAAGGATGACATTCCAGATCATGTTCTGATGCAGTTCTTCTATGTCAGGTAGGGTCAATATGAATCACAGTGGACTCAAAGATACCCAGTACCAATAGCAACTGGATATGTGTGTGTGTGAGTGTGCATGCACATAAATATATATATATACATATTTCTCTGCCTGAATATAAATGTATAGTCTACTACAGTTTTTTCAGTTATGTTTTATCCTAAGCTCAATTTAGGATGACAGTCACTCCCACATCTTAGCTCTTTTTAAATGAAGGGTGGTGTACGATGGTTTCCTAACACACAAGCACAATTCCTTTTATAAACTTCAGAAACTCTTTTTTGAATATGAGTAAGAAAAAGGGTCCATAAACTGATGGATGTGTCATTAAACCAAAATCTCCAGAGACGCCGCCATGGCTACTCGCATCCCTGTCATCTAAGTCTCTGGACATCTCCAAGCAGCGTTCTCATCTCCCCAGCCTTGCCCGTGGAGTCCTGCATGCTGGTTCCCACTGCAGCAACACTGGGGTTTGGGCATCCTTGAGGTGACCAGGCGGCGTCCCTTTTCAATGTTCTTTGAGAGGATAACAAAGAGGAGTCTGGAGGGGACGCTCTGGGCTGGGGTTTGGAAGGTTTCTCCACAAAATTCTCGAGAACTTCCCTTGCTACCTTTGAAAAACGAGCAGATGCACTGTGGTGATCCAACACATTCTTCCAGACAATGTTTCTCAGCAATGCAGTTTTCCATTTTCTTCATAGTATACTCTACTGATTGCTCCGCGTCCTTGGAGAAAAATCTATCCTAATCATTCCTTAGTAATCTCAGAAAAGAGTTGCTATCACTTTCTGAGCTGACTTTCCTTGCCTAAAATTAATTGATCTAGACTACCCCTTTGGAAGCCACTGTTTTAATTAGGCCCCCTTTTCAAGTGACCCTCGTGAGACTGAGACAAGCATGCTACTGAGACGCCTTGTCTGTAGGCATCTGCGGATCGAACGCACATGCAAACCCGTTTCACTTGGCAGAAGTTAGTGCATGCATGAACCAGGACCTTAGTAGCAATCCTTTTTGATGTATTCCTATATGATACAAGGAACTTCAAACAAGCTTCACTGTGGAGCTTGTAGAAAGATCGTGACATGTGATCCACTAACTCAGCCACTGGCAATCTGTTACCGGTGGAACATAGGCCCCAAATCAGTGGTGTCTACAAATGATCATGAAATCCTTGCAAAATCCAACAATTCCTAGAAAATGAAGTCGTTCTAACCGTGTGTGTGGCTTCGCCTTTTGTTTCGGCCATTCTCCCAGGAGCGGACACCATCAGCGAGGTCCCAGAGAAAGGAACGTGTTTGGAGAGAGAACACTATTTCCAAGCGCCGATCAAGTAATGGAAAGGAACATTGTGTGGACACTCACCCTCCCTCCACACACCCACTGCAACCATTTAGGCTTTACTGGAGTTAATTAAAGAAATTCATTCCCAACTCTTTCAAAGCACGATGATTACATAAAAAGACAGCTTTCCAATCCATAGCCACAAGGCAAGTCATTGCCCTGCCCTTGGTGTGTGACAAGGAACTGAATGGAACAAAATCATTCTCTGTCCTCATAGCTTTCTCAACTGCTCCACCTTTTCCTGCTCTGTTTCCCCTCTTGTTGGATGGCAGATTCCTCTGTCCACACATGGCGCCTGCACCCTGGGGTTCACGGAGACCCTCGGTGGTGGCTAAAATGCCATCCTGGTGGCAGGCACAGAGAGACGAGGGAAGGAGACCGGCTGCTGCCCACCCCAGTAGGCACGACCGAGTTCTCTCCCACCACAATTTGCCAGTGTGGGTGATGCTGACAATAATTAGGAAAACAGAATGCCAAACAATTGCATGAGAAGCTGTCAAACATTTCGTGTTATTATCCCCAGCACAGCCCTGTGATTTATCATCACAGAAAAAGCAGATTAAAAAAAAAATCTAAACCATGACATTTTGTTCAAATGACAACCCCCCAGCAGCTTCCCTGACTGCCTGCAGACTGACATCTCCAAGGCCGGATGCAACACTCAGCAATTTGTTCTGTCAGCAACCAAAGGCTCAAGGGTGGGTTCTAGCCGATGTCAAGGCGTGCTGGTGTGTGGAGAGTCACAACAAAGTACCTCTAAGCTCAGGGGAAGCCATTCGCCTTCAGACATCAGCATTAAATAGTTGCTGGCATCCGTGTTTGCTTCTTAGCGTCTTAAGGTCACACTGGTCCTAAGACTTAAATACATATGATCCTGGGGACCAAATCTCCTGCGTATCATCGCTCCATCCCTCTTTATTGTTGGCAGACTGGATGTGGTAAGTGCATATTTTAAGTAGACAGATTTCCTGACGGTGTCCCCGTGGCTAAAATGAAAGCAGAAAGAAGAAGACACAGAAAGAACAGCCTTCGAGGCCAGTTGCTTTGGCGTGTGGGAGGCTGTAGCGCTAGACTTGGACAAGATGAAGAGAGTATTCCACGGAAACTTCCTGTCAATGAGCACAAGAGCTCCCAGGTGTTGATACAAAGGGGTGTTAAAGGCGCTTACTTTGGAGAACTTTCTTGAGAGATCTTTCAGCCAGATACTGGGTTAAGGGTTGAAATGGACCCTAAAGGTCATGTACAGCCCACCTTTTTTCAACCAATGAAGGAAAGCTTGCCTATGGCATCTCCTGGTTGATGTCTGAGCTAGCGAGCCCTTCCGTTACTAACACCTGGCGGCTAAGGGACTTCTCAGATTTGGACCTTCACAGTGTACAGCGCCTCTCCTCACCTGAAATCTAGACCCGCTCACATCTACCCTTTTCCATACAATCTTGTTTGACCACTTGGCCTTCCACGTCGGTTTTAAGAGCTCCTTTCAATTCTGGTACCTTCTCCAGCCTCCCCCACAGAGAATCTTTCATTTTCAGAATTCTCTGTGGTTAGAGTTTCCACAGTCTCCTCCGTGCCACCAAACAAACCAACAAAAAGATCTCCCTGCCACTGAGCCATTTCCAGCTCCTGGTGCCCCTGTAGGACAGAGCAGAACTTCCTGTGTGGTGGTTTTGAACCACTGACCTCATGGTGAGAAGCCCAATATTTAACAACCATGCCACCAAAGTTCTTTCCACAGTCTTTGAGTACCATCCATATAGTAAATCTTCCTTTTTATTACATGTTTTGATTGTTCAAAATATCCTATGCATTGCTTTTCAGAAATTTGGCAACTTCTATGGGCTAGCATATGCAGTAGACTCTTCCTCCCCATCACTTCTCCCCTGCTATTAGTCTTCCCCCCGGCATTTTACACACACACACACACACACCCACACACACACACACTCACACACACCACACACACACTCACACACACCACACCACACACACACACACACCCTTCATTTGGGCTGCTGGCTGTCAAGGGTCCTTCTTAATAAGAGGTCTTTTACAAAGATCTTTACTTAAATTGCACGGGTTAATTTAACTTGCTTAACTAATTTGGACTAGCCTGTTAACAGCTTATATCATAAATATTTTAATATATTGTGACCCAAGTAGCTTTTGCATATTAATAGTAATTCATTTCCTCAGCCCAAAGTAGTGAACAAAGGCACAAAGCATTCTCTCCCTCTCTTTCAATTATTCTTGATAGCCCACTGCCATTAAGTGAATTCTGGATTGTAGACACCCTACAGAACAGAGTAGACAGCTCCTTTGGGTTCCTGAGATGGTAAATATTTACAGGAGCAAACAGCCTCATCTTTCTCCCACAAAGTGGCTAGTAGATTTGAACTGCTGAACTTGAGATTAGTAGCCATCAAGTAACTCACTATGCCACCAGATTTCCTTACTCTATATAGACATATTTAAATTATCCCCCACAATTTATTCAAGCTCTTTCTCAAGAACAGACGATGGTAGGGGACCAGGTAAGGGTGTGAGTGTGCAAGAATCCTTGGAAAACTCATCTGAGTCACAAAATGAGCAATTCCATCTTTTTCAGTCAATGGAAAGCCACAGTGGTAACCAACTTGGAAGAGGAGAGAAAGTTTTCAATCTTGCCAAATTGATTTTTTTAATGTTCCTTTATCCCAACTGAGGTACCCTGGTAGTACAATGGTTAAGTACTTGGCTGCTAACCAAAAGGTCAGTAGTTCAAATCCACGAGCCTCTTCAAGAGAGAAAGCTGTGGCAGCCGGCTAATATAAAGATGTTCAGCCATACACACCCTGAGGTGGTTGTGCTCTCTCCTGTCGTGTCACTCTGAGGTGGAGACACTTGGTGGCAGTCAATGGGGGCTTGATTTTGTCCTGTGGGTGTTCAGCCTGCTCGGAGGAGCCCAGGCAGAGCAGATACAAAGGCATTCAGATAAAATGTAAAAATAAACAATCTTCCTTTTTGACATCTCCTTTCTCTTGTCCAAGTTTATGAGTCAATAAACTGAAAGACATCTAAGTTTATACGTTGTATCTCCAATCGCTGGACAAGATTTCATACCAATTCAAACTTTCAGTCAAAGAGATGGTTCTTATTACATGTTCTATCACTATTGGCCTTTCCTTTGTAAGGGGAGAAGAACTCTTTTGAGTGTGTGTGTACGGGGGGCAGGTGGGGGGGGTCTTAGATCTCTAACAATGGCAACCGCGTCTCAGAAACTATGCGGTTAATGTATTTGGATTCTTCGATCCAGAAAGCTAAACATGCAGTTTACGCTCCCTCAAAATCAAAGTACAGAGCAGACGGCAAGCACTGCCGATTCCAAGGTGTCTTTCATGGATTTTTCATTTTGCCTCTATGCACAAATAAAAAGAGATGGAATTACTCAATGTAGCCCCCGCTGGGAATCGAGTTTGTAGGAAAGACAGGATGAAACCAAGACGAAGGAGTCTTATACATTCTCCATTATGGTCTGAATGCGTTGAGAGTATGAAGGAGGCAGTAGAAGCAGGTGGGAATGGCCCTTGCCGTGCTCTGGGGAATCTCGACTGTGTGAAGCTTCTGTAGTGGAATTGCAGGCAGGTCTCTCACACAACTGGAAGGTCCGTCTGGGGTAGGCTTGTTGGATGGTTTGAGATCCATTACCCACAAGTCCCTGTGCAGTCTTTCTTCTGGAAGAGACCCAAGCCATCCGTATTCCGCATGCACACAAGCAGCTTGTGCACACAGGGGCAATCATTTCTCCGCCCCTTCCAGAATCTATTTCTGTCTTTTTTTCCCTCTCCATGCTCGCCGAAAGGGTTTCTCCTTGGTACTAAGCAGAAGCACCAATCTCACAGAACATATTAGGACCCACTGGATGGAATTGTGCTGGCGTTCTACTGGGATTGAAATGTTCAAACAGAATGTGATGACATTTTAGGAGGCTTTGGGTGTCTGCCATCCTAGAGCTCCCTTGGGAGACTTGAATGTGCAATCTCAGAGATGGAGGCAATGCTAGTTTTTGCCGGGAGGTCTGGTATACCCTGAGCTGGTGACAGCTTCTACAGCCGTCCGTCTCTGGAAGAGGAGCCTAGGGGAGGCCCTGACTCGCGGCGACCCCTGGCTTTACACAGCAGAACAACTCCATAGGGTTTCCTTAGCGGCAGTCTGCACAGCAGTCCACCATTCGTCTACTCTGTGCACCGAATGCATTCATTTTTGTTTGGGTGCTTCTAAGAATGTTCTATCTCGTTATGGGTCAATGCTTTTAAAAGCATGCGACAGAAACACTCACAGCGTGGAAAAGAGCACGTGGTGCTAGCTGCTTATTCAGTCAAAAACTATTTCTTGAGCCCGTTCGTTGTGCCAGAAATGGTTCCTCATGCAGGACGAGGGAGCGACCCGTGGAGATTTCAGTCTAGTAACTGGTGGCACAATGGGAAAGTGCTTGGCTGCTAGTGAAAGATCAGTGGGTTGAATTCATCATTTTTTCCATAGGAAAAACATCTGGTGATTTACTCCTATAGAAATTACAGCTTAGAAGGTGGGGGTGGGGAAACAGCTCTACTCTATCATGTAGGGTGGCTGTGTGTTCAGTCCTTGTGACAGCAAACAACAGCAACAAACACCAACACGACTGGAATGTAGGCCTGGAGTCCAAAATAGCGATTCTAATACCAGGTGATTCAGAACAAATGGTCTGGATACCAAACCATAAAACCAAACTTACTGCCATCAAATGGATACCAACCCACAGCAACCCTGTGACAGGGTCGAACTGCCTGTGTGAGTTTCTGAAATTATAATTATCTGTATTTATGGGAGTAGAAAATCCCAGCATTCTCCCGAGAAGTGGCCGGCGGATTTGAACTGCTGACTTGTGGATCGCAGCCCAACTCATAACCGCTTTGTACCACATGAAGGATTTATTAAAATGTTGATGAAAGCCCCTGCCACTTCTGTCACCATTGATGAACCGAGGGAAAGAAGGCACATCTGGGAGCAGAGCATGGGTTACCCAGCCAGCACTGGAGTGACACTTCCCGTAACTCCCAAGAATGTAAGCTGTTTAAACGTTGGAATATGACTCCATGATATGACCATGACAACTCCTAAGTGGTTGTATAAGGTCAACAATCCTTAAGCGAATGATTTAAAGTTTGACCAATCTACTGAGCATAGTGAGAACATCGATTTGGGCCCAACGGGCCAGGTAGATTTACGTCATAGCTTCATGATTTGCTCAGGAAGTGACTTCACCCCTGTAAGCCTCAATTTCATCCACAGGGTGGGTGGCGTCTACAGAACCTAGTTCGTAGGGCTACTGTGAGCACAACCTAGTCTAATGCACTACATCACAAGGATGGCGAGGTACTACTGATAACACTAATAACACTAGCATACGGTCGCTGCTCTACAGTGGTAGTAGCTAACGTTCCACATGGACGGAACAAATACCACGTGTAGAAGACCTCAACGCGGATAGAACAAATACCATGTAACTCATCTTCATGGATCACAGTACTCAAGGAGAGAAGTATATGAAACTTGCCAATAAGAAAGTGGAGTTATACTAGAAAACATTAATATGTGATATTCTGCTCACAGGGAAGGTTTACACTTCCCCTTCCCCTTAAAGTTAGATATGGCTATGCGATTTGTTTTAGGCCTGGTGGTATAGTGGTTATGCAGTGGGGGCTGCCAACCGCAAGGTCAGCAGTTGAAACCCCTAGGCACTCTGCAGAAGAAAAAGCAGGCTGTCTATTCTGTAACGATTTACAGTCTCAGAAGCACACAGGGGTGGTTCAACTCTGTCCTATGAAATCATTATGAGTAGGATGGGACAGGATGGCGGTGAGTGTGTTTTGGAGTTTGGGGAATGAACTGTATGTAAGGAGACGTCTTCGGAGTGAATGCTTTTAAGAGCTAGATTATCTCTCTTCTGCCAGCACAGCCACTGGTGGTCTGGAAGGAAGACTGCCCAGTACTATGTGTCTTCCAGGGAGGACAACAGGGAAAGGCCCATGACTGCTGCTGGTGGGCAGGAAGCACGAGAGAGGCACACATCTTCCTTGTTTTAAGTGACTGGAAGTTTTGGAGTTGTCTGTTACTGAAGCATATCCTAACTTAGCCAAACTTGCCCAAGATCAACAACTATTAAGATGCAAATGCGAATGCGGGTCTTTTAATATTATGATGTTGTTGTTGCTTCTTTGGGGAGGTGGGGTGGGCTTCGTCTTGTGTTACTCTAGAGATACGCTCATGCGTATTAGAAATACATCCTTTGGCATATGCAAAATCCTCTCCAGGTGAAACGGCTCTTCACATGCACTAGTGGAAAAATGACACTCCCTCACACAAATGGAAACAGCCTCCTCTGAGCAAAGGTCACTGAGAAGGTAGCCCGAATGTTGGAGGATCGAGAGCAGGGAACAAGCCTGATTGGAAAGGTCCGTTCGTTTTGTGGAGCCCTTTATTCCCCAGGTTCGAGACCTGCAGATTGTGTGGGATGACGGGAGGCCTTTATCAAAAGCCTGCCACTCGGTGGCTGCAAAATCAATCCTTAAAGGGATGCTCTTCCGGCCCAGAGCAGCAGTTCATTCCCCACGTGGCCCCCAGGGCTGTCACCTAGAGGCTGACAAAGAATTAATTTTTATGTACAGTGTGCTTCTCCCCCGTATATTACCGGAAATAAGAATTGGGAGCACAATGCTTCCACAGGATGGAATCATTTGGTGAGAGAAGGTCAAGGCAACGGCTAGAAGCCGAAGCCCTGAGCATGCACTGAAATAACCACAGTGAAAAGTTGTGCCAAGCCACGTGCAACGGTTGTGGTCCAGTCAACCACTTAACTTTAAGGACTAAATTAATTCCCAACGAGAGCTGTTTTTCTATGAACGCCTCCTTACCCCTACCTTGAACAATGGGGAGACAAAGAGAGCAATTGAATGTCTATGCTCTTTCGGGCCCCCATCCAAGATATTGAGTTGACGAAAGTTCTAGAATTTGGCGCACGTAGCGTTCATAAATGAAGTGCCTCATTTTGGATTTCTATCAAGGGTCCCTTTTCTAGGACACCAGCTGTGAATATGGCCTCCCAATGGGAGGAGAATTACTTCCGTAGGCATCTTGATTGGTTGCTAGCCTGAGTTCACCAGATCCTACTTTATCTGAAGACAAAATGTTCAGAGGACACAGTTCCTGTGATCATCACCAAACACACGGGCCTGAGCCCCTCACGCAGACCCCCAGCCCTTGGACAAAGAGGAGCTACCTGTTATCTCCATGGAACATAGTGAAACAATGCTTCGAACAAAACAAAACATCCACACAAGCAAAAGGCCCGTTGCCAGCAAGTGGATTCTGACTCACCGTGACCCTAATAGGTCCGGAGACGTTAAATCTTTATTGGAACACACAGTCTCATGTTGCTCCTGAGGAGCAGCTAGCGGATTCGAACTGCATACGTAAGGTTAGTAACCCAAGGCTTATCCTCCAACATCACCAGGGCTCTTTGGTGAACCTTGGCTCTGGGGCAAGGGTCTTGAAGACCAAAGAGAAGGAGACAGAGTTCTCCTGAGGCCTCTGTTAAGAGCGCCACGCATTGCTCCTGAGCACTGGACAGGCCGAGGCCCGTGGAGATGGTGCAAGACAGTGCCTGACACGCTGCCTTCGGTCATTTTCTAGAGTTAGATTTCCTACCGAACTCCACTCGGAAGACCTCTCTTAGTCTTCTGCACACTGAGTACCACATTCTCCCCCTCGGATCACTTTATATTTCCTCCTTATCAGGCTAAATGTACTAGTTAAAGCTGTAGGTTAAGACCCATGAGGCACTGTTCCCAGATCATTAAACATGACTGTGGCCCCCAGTGGGTTCAGAATGAAAGTCATACTCTGGTTCCGGCCTCACCCACGAGAGCTGTTTAAGAGGTAAAAGAATGACGAGCTGGTGTGATTCATAATAAGGAGCCCTGTCAATGCAGGCTAAGTGGCCTGGCTACTAAGGCAAAGGTGGTGGTTTGAGCTCACTCTGTGAGCTGGCGGACAAAGAGCCTGGCGATCTTTAGTAAAGAGTACAGCGAAGGAAGCCTTATAGAATGTGTATTTTCTCTATCACACCTGGGATTTTAATGAGCTGGAAACCACAACTCAAAAAGCTTTGTTTTTTCTTGTTTTGTGTAACAGAGGGCAAAGGGGAAAGTTTGCCCTCCTATGAGCAGTTTGCTTGGTGTAAGGGTCTCAGCACTTAGTAGCAAACCTTGTGGAGGCCAGTGCATTAGGTTCGCTGAAGGAGAAGGTGGGAAAGTTCTTTACTATAGAGCTGAGAATGGAAAGGACTCCTACCATTCTCAGTGGTGAGATTCTGACACTGAATGAATATAAAAGAAAGAAAACAAACTATCAAGGGCTGTATTGACACAGGGTCCTGGTGGCATCAGTGCTAACTGATGACTGAAACCTTGGGGACCCTAGAGAGTGTCACTGTCATTTGGAGTCAACTGGATAACAGTGACTTCGGGTTTTGAGCTTCACTGGTATAGTAGCAAGATTCACCACAAACTTTATCATTTGTTATTAACAGAGATAGGGAAAATATATGGAAAAATAGGGAAAAATGGGCAGGGAAAATATAGGGACTAAATGGATCATTACAGAGGCAATTAGGTTAAAACAGTTAGGTTAAAACTATCATCTGATCTCCCTTATGATCTATTTAAATGTGTTCCATTTTTTTCATATTTTCTGCTTTCTTTTTGATTGATGCTTTTATCTGTTTTACTTTGTTGTTCTTGTTAGTTTTTGTTTATTTGTTTTTAAGTGGTTTTTATTTTGATAGGGAATCCAGGATAGAGACAGTAACTGGATTAATGGCTCCGTAGAGTTATGGCAGAGAGGTTGGAGGGAAACGGGGGAATAATAACAACAAGTATAAGAATGACGAGACTATTCTAAAACTGATTGTGATGGTGATTGTAACACTGTGACTGAACTACTGAATTTAATGATATGTGAATTACAGTAAAACTGTTGGGGAAAAAAAACCCAAAGAGTTATCAATTTTTCACTAACCTTTTCTGGTCAGGTCTTTATTTTACGTATTGAGTCTTTCTTCCACTTGAGACTTGTAGATATCACTAAACCAACCAGTCTTGGAAAAATACATAAATGAATAAAGAACCAAGCCAGCCCTTCGCTGTCAAGTTGATCCCCACGCACGCGGCTGGCTGAAGCTGGCAATTAGCACCCGTCCAGCTGCTCCTCAGAAGAAAGTCCTGGGAAGGTGTTTCCATTAAAGATCATCACCCATAAAGCCCGGTGATGTGATTCTCCTGCGTACCAACCAGGGAGGTCACGGTTACCTGACAAACTGTGCTGCAACTCTCTGCTTGCCCCGTAACTCTGCCATAAACTCTGTGACTGCAGGAAACATAGAAGCGGATTGTCTGTCCCAGAGGTCATAGCAGTGCCTGACATTCAGGAGGTAACCAGCAACCACTTGTTGGATGTACGGATGGGTGAATAAATGAGTGACGGAGCAATACTTATGGAACCTGTCATTGACTCAGCACCTACTATGGAGAGTGGGCTAGATATTTCACTTAGTTGGAATAAGTTCAATCAGTCCTTTTTTTTTCTATTGTAGGAGAAGAACCCATCAAAAGTGTGGGTCCAGGACACAAGGAACTATTGCGTAGCGTTCCCTTTCTTTGATGACTGCCAGGGCCCTTCCCATGGACTCCCATGTTGAGTGAACAAGATGGTGCCAGGGAGACTTGTAAATGACAATTTGCTTTCCCTATTGGATACACCTTAGTCTGTGATCGACAAGGTCCACAGTTCAAAGCCACCAGCTCTTCAGAAGAGAGGCAGGGCTCTCTAGTCCCATAAAGAGCTACTGTCTTGGAAACCCACAGGAGCAATTTTAGCCTGTCTTATAGCCTCACTGTGAGTCAGAATGGACTTGCTAGTAGTGAGTTTGGTTTCTGGTGATAGCGCTCTTATCTGATGACCAAGGGGACAGGAGGAAGGGGATGACCACAGTTCTGGAAATGGGATAGGCATTTCGCAACATTAGTCACATTTAATCTGAAAGCAAGCCTAGGAAGGTAAGTGGAAAGGGAATTCTACCGGGGTTCTACTCCATCCACCCACAGATTTACTGCAAGCCAAGCATGTTTGATCACGTCTCTGAGACCAGAAGATGGTTGCGACAAGTTTTCCCAGTAATCCACCTGTCTTAGTCTAACTAAAAAAACAACCCAAACTCAGTGCCATTGAGTTGACGCCAATTCACAGTGACCCTCTGAAACTAATGGGACAGGGTAGACTGTCCCCTGTGACTTTCAGAGACTGTAACTTTTTATGGGAGTACAAAGTCTCATCTTTCTCCCAAGGAGTAGCTGGTGGTTTTGAACTGCTGTCCTAGAGATTCGTGGCTCAAATCATAACCACGAAGGCACCTTCAAACATGAAATAAAAAGGTCTAATCAAAACCGTGGCCCCATGAGGGGATCTACTGATCCAGGTCAATTTAAGCTGGAGAGATCAGCGCAGAAGATTATGGTCACTGGTTTGAGGGGCTACCTTGGAGGGAATCCTGAGATTTTCTCAAAGTACAGAAGACTCCTGAGTTTATTTCTGTTTTATGAAAATTGAAAACTGCATTGGTAAGAAAAAGACCAGAATTGGAGCCCAGGAATTTTCTCCATCACGACAACACATCTCTCACTCCTGACGGCATCCAACTGACTTGTAAGAATTTCATGAGGAAACGTTACCCCAGCACCTTCCAGCTCTTATCTTGCCCCACGAGACTTCTTTTTGCTGCCAAACCTCAAAGGACATTGAAAAGGAACGTAATTTGAGGCTCTCGGGGATGCTAATACTAACATCTTGACAGGGTCAAAATCAGAGCACAGAATTCTTTGGAGGAAACATTGAGAGACAGAAACACTGCCTTCAGAAGTGTGTAGACCTAGATTTACTGAGGCACATTTTTATATATTATTTAAAATAAGTTTCCATGATTTTCTAAGCCATGTAGCTTGACTTATCTTTGGATACTATTGACATGGTTTATTGTGACATCAAGTGGATTCCAACTCATAGTGACCGCATGTGAAACAGTAGAACTATCACGTCTTAGAGTATCCTTTGCGTGATCTTTGCTGGTCGCACCAACAGATCGTTCTCCCATGGAACTATGAGGTGGTGTCAACTGTGGGCCTCTCTCTGGTTAGCAGCTGAGTACTTAATCTTTGTGCTAACAGAATTCTTTAATTATGATTCTTATAGTCTAATGAACAATTAAAAATTAGAAGAGACAATGTGACTTGTCTTTGAGTGGACACTCAAGATTCCAATACCACTCTAACTTGTGGGGTTTTGTTGATGTCTTATTTCTCACCAGTGTCTTCCAAGTATGGTCCATGGACCACCTGTCCTGAGTATTTTGCATGCATAATAAAGTTTCTTGGGATCTGCCACAGCCTCACTACAGTGGAATATTTGAAAATGGGGCCTAGGAGCTCCCTACCTGGTTCCAGTGTCAGTTAAGGTTGGAGAAAGGCTGGACTACATCTCATAGTCACCAACGTCACCACCATGGAGTCTATTCCAATACTGCAAGGTCAGCGGTTCAAAACCACTCGCTGGTCTTCAGAAGAAAGATGAGGCTTTCTACTCCAGTATACATATTCTTGGAAAGGCACAGAGGAAGTTAGCTATGAGTCTGATTATATCTAGCTGCCTCCAAGTGCACATTTGGGGCAAGAGATGTGCAATGTCTTGGACAATATTAAGTGCCAGACAAGCTGTGTAAATGAGAATGTCCTGTTGGGTTGTATTTGCAGCTCAGAATATGAGGACTCTCCTCGTACCTCCCCTCCCCCTCCCCTTAATGTTAATAGCAATCGTGTGGTTAATACTTTGAACGCCATTCTGAAAATCGTTCCCTTTAGAATAAGGAGAGCCTATATTTAATCACGCCATCTGGATTCCTGTGCACGCGTCTAAGGGCAGAAAATAGGTCACAGTGGGTAAGCTACTTTCTGGAAACTATTCTATTGTATCAGCAAAGTCCTAAAAGGGGCCCTGCTCTTCTGATCTCCTCTGTGAGTGACAGACCCAGAGGTAAGAGAGGTCAGAGAAAGCACAGAACTTAATGGGGAGGGGAAGCTCCCCTAGAAAGCCACACATAAAGCATATTCTGCCCCCCCCCAAAAAAAAGTTTGGAATAAACTCATTAAAAGCTATTAACTTCCACAATATTACACCTTTCTACCCCCAAGTACCCTCCCTTGCAGTTTGAAGCGAAGCATGAAATTAAGAGAGATGATTCAAAAAATATAAACACTGAGATATGAATCTGTGATTTCTAACAGCTTTAGAGACGCTCAACCTCACACGAAAGGCCACGGGATGATGGGCTTCTGAGACCTCAGTGAGGCGGGAAATGTGGAGTTCAGAGAAGAGTGAGCATTCAGTAGGGCTTCAAGGACCCAATTCTATTATCGAATAAGTGTTTTCCTAGTGCGTCGACCCAGGCTTTCTTCCTTATCATAGAAGGGAAATCATAGGACCGTGTGAAATATGGTGAAGCAGGCGAAGGATTTATGGAGCTCAGTCCAGATACTCGTCTCAGTCCAGTTTCAGTGAAGGAGTGGGGATCAGGAGGAAATTGAGGGATCAAGTCCGACTCGTGGGTACTGTTCCACAGAACACGTCCAGGCTGCTCTGCATCCCCACATTGTCTTCCAGCCACTTCATTTCAGTCCCTCTGTTGCTCGTTTTAAAGTATCGAGTAGTCAGCGGAATGGTCAAGGTGGAGACCTGAAGTCTCCTAGGATATGTTGCATGATGGCAAAGTGGCATATCATTGACATTTAAGTGTGCCTCAGTGCCTGAGAGCTCCCTAATTAATTAAGATTATATCAAGTCCCCAGATTACAGTGGGACATTGTACAAAGCCTGCGGTAGTTACATAATTTGTTGTCAATTTGAGACTACTAAGAGTGAAGGGGTGAGGTTTAGCCTGTCAATCAGGTTGAAGTTTGATGACCTCATTTGGAAGTGATAGGAGATTAACAGCTCCCTGGAGACAGGACATGTGACATTCCCTGTGAGACATTCCTGTTGACAAGCCACATGGGGCTATGCTGAAAGAGCCCTGTAGCTGAAGAAGCCACCTGGAAACCCCTTCCTGTGCTGAGATGCTTCCACCACCACTGGATCCATCAGACTTTCCACCCACTGGCCTGTGATCTTCCTGCATTCAGCCTCATTGCAGGTGTTTTGTAAGTCTGAAGAGGAATTTATAGATTGGTATCAGACATGCGGGCTAATATTGGACTTACGGACTTGATCTGGACTGGGCTGGGATGTTTTCTCAATATTCAATTGCTTTTTTATATAAAGCTCTTTTTTCATTTTTAAAATATTTTAATGAGCTATAGTTAACATAGCACACAATTCAATAGTTCGACCACATTAATACGGGTTACAATCATAACTACAATCAACTTGGGAATCTTTATGTGTCACGTTTTTTCTATTTGGAAAAGCTAATGTGTTACTGCATCTTTCCGCGAGGACCTCTTCATGTTCCTTTATTCATTTAATCTCTGCTCTTCATCTTTTTCAAAAGATCATTTTATTAGGGGATCGGACAACTCTTATCAGCTCTTGCTTATACACTGATGAGTGTCTATGAATTTGTTTCTCTAGTCCACCCGGTCTAACACAAGCCTTCATGATAAATGGTGATAGCATACGTGCAACCCTGAAACTCAGAAGAACGCAGAAGATGCAGGATGACCACTGCTAAGCCTATAGGCCTACTCAAGGGGCATGGCATCTTCTATTAGGGCCTTTTCACTTCCTTCCTCGTAGGATGAAGGACCCTTCTGATCCTGGTTCATGGTGTTGTCAGCAGCTCTACAAAGAGGAATGGCAAAGGAAGCGTATTCCTTTCAGATGGTTGATGTCACAAATTGCCATACACGTGATGGATTGAAATATACATACATACATACATATATATGGACTGAAAAAATATACACATGTGCATTGTATATTAATCTACTCTTCCTGTTTGTGATGATAAGCACATAATTTAGAATTAAACAACACCCTATTAATGACAGGACGAAGATATGGGCCCAAGATGCAGTGGCACTTAAAACTGGACTCCAAGATGACTAGCCAATGGAGAGCCACGTCTGGGCTGGCTCCAGAAGGAAAGTGCTTACTGTCAAGGCAGCTTAAGCTCAGGTGTTAGATGATGTGCACACGTGCATTTATGGAACTCTCAATCACCTAAAATAATATTCATTCATAAAAATATTGTAAGGGACTCAGTCATGATCCATATGTAACACTAGCCTTTCAATGGTGCTATAGGAAATCTTGACATGGAGACTCTCATTATTTTCATCATCAAACTAAGTTCATGGCTGGCAGTAATTCACAGTGCAGTGTGATAGGCTCAATAAATACATGGGGCTAAAAGTTAGGTATCCCCATAGGTAAAGAAGAGTAAACATGTATAAAAAGTCCAAAAGCTGCCACACATAATTTGGTTGCTGTGGATGAAGACAGGCTCATCAGGAGGATCTTGTATAAATGAACAGGGATTGCAACAGCATTTATTATGCATCAACCATTTTGTGTCTCTCCTTACATTTTACTAAATTGGAGCTATATGTATATAAACATCAATCACACAAGCATTCAGCAGATGGCGAACAAACAAGAATTTACTCTTCATTGGTAAAGAGTTCAAAGTTGGAGCATTTCCATATCATTCACTCAGATGGATCAACCTAAAATTTAATAACTGATAAAATGTTAAATTTACCAACATTGCGTTATTCTAATGAATACGATAGGAATTATACACTCATATCTTACAACTAAGGCACCTTGGGAGTGCAGCGACTAAAGAGCTTGCCTGCTAACCCAAAGTTTGGTCATTCAAACCCACTAACCACTCCAGGGGAGAAAGATGTGGCAGTCTGCTTCTGGGAAGATTTACAGCCTTGGAAAATGATTTCATTTTACTCGGTTTTATAGGCTTGCCATGAGTCAGAATCTAATCCATTGCAGTCGGTTTGGGTTTTGTTATTGTTGTTGCCTTATAACTTGGACACTTGGAAAACGACTGGAAACTATTGTGTGATAGGGTTTTCTCATCCTGGAAAAATAACATTAGTCAAGGTGGAAAACTGAGGAATTACCAGGGTGTCCTGAAAAAAACCCTGGAAAATAGCTTCACTGGGTGGAGTTTTTGTAGCACGCATTTTTCCCATTAGGCAGACATCAAGCAACTCACTCTGAGTTAGTGCACCCAGTGGCATTGCCTGGGAAAGTTCTCTCTGATCACTGTGAATTATTTCATAAAAGCGGTTTCACGTGAGCCTCGTTTTTGTAATGGCTGATTTGAGAACAGAATGTAGCTGTGAAATTTTGTTTCCTGCTCAGGAAAATTGCTGAGCAGAAACTGCTGTGATGTTGAACACAGCTTACAAGGATAGTGCTACGGAAAAACCTCAAGTGTACGAGTGGTATTCTCCTTTCATAAGTCCTGAATGTCAATTGATGACAAACCTCATTTCTGGACATCCATCAATTTCCCAAACAGATGAAAAATGCCGACAAAATCCATATATTTGTGCTCAAATACCGACGATGGACCATTGAAGAGATGGGGAAGTTATCTGGACTATCTTGGAGCTCTGTTCAGTGAATTTTGTGGCAGACACAGGTCTGGTTTTGCCACCACGACAATAAACCTGCTCATGCAGCCATCTCAGTGCGTCAGTTTTTGGCAAAAATCCCAGCATGCACCTCTTGCCTTATGCAACTTAGTCACCTGAACTTTGCTCAATGGGACTTCTTTTTGTTTCCACGAAAGAAGAGAGACATGAAAGGAGAGTGATTTGATGACGTAGAAAGTTGAATAAAAAACGGGGGAGGTGCTGTCAGCCATCCAAACAGATGAGTTTGAAAAATGTTTCCAAGAATGGGATCGCAGATCTGATAAATGTATTAAGTGTAATGGAGGGTACTTTAAAGGTGATAAGGTTTTTTTGTAAAGAAAAAAATACACAGCTTTTGGGGGATTCCATTTTTTGGTACCCCTCTCATATGTACCTATGTACTGGTAAGTAAGTCATTCTGACACACATCACTACAGAATTTTAATGCCCAAGATGCAAATTATCCTCCTCTGCAGCCAGATGTTCCCTGTCTCTAAAAGAAAGATACGGACCCTGCTCTATCTACCTCACAGACTCGTGGAGAGTATGGCCTGAGATCATTATGGGAAAGGTGCTCTGGAAGCTGAGAATCACTCTATACTGCAGGGCTCTGAAGGAGCCAGGATTCTGAATGCATATTTAGGAGGAGGGTGGGGAGGGCTCACTAAATTGTCTGCTTGATGGTTTGCTCATTCGCTCTGTGGGGGCCATATCCCCATCCGGTTGGATTCCTGTACACACCAGGGTGCAATTCAACCAGTTGCTAGGGGCACAGAGAGGGCTAGAAGAGCAGGCAGAGCAGGCAGGCTTCTCACCTAGTCTTCATCAGCCTCCCTCTCACCACGCTTACGTTCCCTGAAACAAAGGAAGTAGGTTTCAGGATGTGGTCGCTGACAGAGGAGACAAGCCCTGAGATGCTCCCCAAAAGCCTAAGGCTGTGAAACTAAATGTCAGTCTTTGGGGAAAAGGGTAGAGGGAGAGTAAGTCGATAGGATACAAAACTATGCAGATAGGATGATAATAATATCACATGTTTGTTTATCCGGATTCTGTCACTTGATGGCTGTATTTTTCTGACAAATTATTTCCTATGTACCCCAGTTTTCTTGTCTTTCAATAGGGATGGTATAAATAGCTACCTCAAAAGACTGTCATAAAAAACTAAGTGAAATAATTACTGTACTTAATACTATGCCTCAAATATGGTAAAGGCTCAACAATATCATCTATAATATTTTCAATAATGCATATAATTTGCATGAATAAATAAACTCTACATATTAAACATGCATAGAGGTGTTTAATAAGTACCAGATCCTATCTTAAACACTTTTATATGTATTAATTTATTGAATTGGATTTAAGTGGATATATTATTATCTTCACTGAACAGACAAGAAAACCAAGGTATAAAAAAGCAAAATAATTTACCAAAGTCTGTATGATGAAAGCAGAACTTTTCCATTTATCTCAGGGTTTCCTGAAGTGATTTAACAACTTTTTAAAAAGTTATATATTATTTATCACACCACTGGTTACTGGTTTCTGTCTGTTAAAAAATGTGTCCTAGTGTTTTTATAGCAGTCATCAAACCTTAATTCACTTATTCATTTCTATGAAAATAAAGGCAATGATGCTATGGGAAGGTAGAGTAACTTGTGTAATATTTATTCCCACGTGGGGAAATGTACCTAGTGCCACATGCGAGCGAAGCACAGTGCTGTCTTGCTGGACAGTAAGCGCCAGGGGCTAAGGGCACTCGGAGCTCTTACCCAATTCCTCTCAGGAGAGGCACTCACTGAGAGGATAACTCATGACAGGCTGACACTACATCTTGCCCTTCTTCCTGCATATTGCATTCATAGTCTCTTACTTAGAATACAATAGAAAAATGGAAATTGCCACTTAACATCTGAACATGTCAAGGTTTGGTCTAATCCAATCAATATTTCCAATTTGGAGAGGGGGAGGCACACAGCTTTGTTCCTAACTTTGTAGTGATTGACCAGAAACAATGTTTTGACTTGCCTTCAAAGCCCAGATGCTTGAACATTGGCTCTTCTGGCTCGTCATGCTTACTCCAGAGCCAGGGAATTTCATCTCAGCCTTTAAAATTGTGACAACTTGATTATGTTACAAGGCCAGAAACCGGACCCAAGCCCATAATTTTAAGAATCAAGACTGTTTTCCCATTGGCGTAGACGTTTTGAAATGTGTGGTCCATAGCTATTTCTGAGTGGTTCACAGCTGCTGTCTCCTTATGCTGGAGATCACGGACAGTCCAAGTGCTGATCCTCCTGAGACTGCTGTTCATGTCACTCTCAGTTTTGACAGCTTTTCCTTCAACTAGCAATTTTCTGGCTCCCTGACACAACGATGCAGCCTTACAGCATTCAGGCAGTCACGGGGTCCTTGGACAATTCAGCAGTAAGCTATAATACAGGCCTTCACAAGTAGTTTATTCAAATGCTGGTGAAGCACATCTAAACAAATGCAAATAAAATACAAGGCCCTTCATTTTAAAAAAAAGCAAGTATTAGACTCTGAGGGGGATACATGACTTAAAGTAGGATGGGGTAGTAACTTCTTCAGTGTGTGGCAAAGAGATTAATAGACTATCAATGTTGAGCACTATGATGTCTTAAATGCAATAAAACAAGCCTCGTGTTGATTTTGAGGAGCAAAGCAAAGTCTTTGTGAGCAAATGGACCACATTTTGTAACATGTGGGTCTAATTTGGGAGGCGTGATAGCTGAACAGAGAGATCCAAGCGGTGTGGTGGACTACAGGTGGGAGTAACCAAAAGGTCAGCAGTCTGAATCCACAAGGAAACATCAATAGGTTTGTAGGAAAATAGAATTCATAAGTGGAATTAGATAGTTAATGGATATTTTTCCCCACAAACGTTTTGAAGCCCCATGGCTATATCCAACATGGGCCCCAAGTCATACTATTCCCTATATGCTCATATGCATATGAAAGCTGGACAATGAACATGCAAGTCCAAACAGGAATGGACACATTTGAATCAGAGGGTTGGTGAAGAATCTTGCGTACGTCACGGACCGCTGAAAGAGTGTATAAATCTGGATTGAGGTGCAGCCACATGCTTCTTAGAAGAAAGGATGGTGACGCGCCATCTCTCATCATTTGGACATGTCATCGGCAGGGAGCCGGCTCTGGAGAAACTTTTCACTCATGGTAGAGAGGGTCAGTGAAAAAGAAGAGTCCACGAGATGGGTTAATGCAGCGGCTGCAACACTGGGCTCTATCAGCAACAAGTGTGAGGATGGGGCAGGAGCAAGCCGCCTTTTGTTATCTAGAAGGCTGCAATGAGTTGCAGCAAACAATAACAACACATGAACACACAAACACACGTGTGTGTGCACATGATAATTCTAGTTAGTTCATATTAGCACAATGTTGCCATTGTGCCAGGGACAGACAAAACACTATATAACTAGTTATAAGGGAAAGCTTGTTTTCTGCCCTGTTCCTATTGTGATTATAAAAATTCTGATTAATAAACATGAGACCTGCTTTTTAAAGACTCAGACAATTCAGAAGTGCAAGCTATGGAGGGCACTGAATGCCACGTTGGGGAATTAAATGAGAACAATAAGGAATCTTAAACCTTAACTTTTATGTAGTGCTTGCAGTTATTAAGGATTCTGGCCCATTTAAAAGCAGGCACTCACATTGACAAAGTAAACACGACTAAAGTATGAACTTAAAATACGAATGCTTGCCAGTATAAAGTACTCCAACGATGGTACAACTGAAGGAAAGACACATTAGGAACTAACAGGTTATTTTTCTCTTCCTTAAAAGTCCTGAAATTTCATTTCATCATTCACAGTCGCAGAATAAAACATCTGTTCTAATGGAAAAATAACAAAAAACCATTTCTCAAAGGCCCCACTGAAAATTTTTTCACATGAGTAGATGGAAATATGTATTCCATTTTTAGATAACTACTTTTTCTTGATGTAAAAAAATGGATGGTCAAAGTATATACGTATGAAATCTGGCTTCAATTATGAAATCCTGATAAAGTGGAGAAGTACTCGTGCTATCAGATTTAATTAACTCATTTAAAGTCCTTCGTTTTTAAACCCGGGTGGAAACCAGGTGTTGTTGTTAGCTGTGGTGGAAATGAACACCTGCTCCTGGGGGCTGTATGCACAATGGAAGGAAATGGCATGCCCTCAATAGCCCAGTGGATTGTGGATTGGACGGTTGGGCTCGATAGGGCTTCCATGAGCTGGCTTTTGGAAGAGATCGCCAAATCTTCCTCTAGTCCATCTTAGCCTGGACGTTGGTCCACTGAAACATAGTAGCCTTCACTGGCTGATGGGTGCACTGGCTCGGGCTGGAACGTGGAGCGCCGGCTTGGAAGATGAGAATTCTACTTCTGAACCCCCAAGGCCTCCTCTCCAAGTTCAAGGAACGTTGTTCTAGGACTCTTTCCCCAGGGAAGGGGCAGGAGATAGATTGCAGACTTTTCGGAGAATCTTATCCCCAAAGCATTTTTGCGGTCATGGGGGGTGGGGGGTGGGAATGTCTGGTGAAATGTGCTCCAGACGGTATGCCTGGAATGAGGAATGGGAATGCTTTCCTTTTCACCTACTTCCCGGGTAGGACACGAACAACCATGACAAGAGCTTCAGTATTAGTCAGCAGTCTTAATGCCTAGCAGCCTGGGCGGCAGAGTGAGCTATCCACTGAGCTGCTATGCTAACCACAAGGTCAGAGCACTGAGCCCACCAGCCAATGTGAGAAATCTTGACTCACTCCCATAAAGACCATCTTAGAAGTCCAAGGGGCAGGTCTAGCCTGCCTTATATGGGTCCCCGTGAGTCAGAAATGACTGGGTGGCAGAGAGTTTGGGTTCTCTTAGTACTCGGATTGGAAGGTGCTATAGGAGAGGAACCCAGTGGTACTGTGAATGATGCATGGGGCTGATTGTCCCAAAGTCAGCAGTTTCCCAGCAGCCTCTCCGAGGGAGAGAGATAAGGCTTGTTGCTAGCATCAAGATTGACAGTCTTGGAACCCCAAAGAGGCAGTTCTCCTTTGCCCTTTCAGGTTACTATGAATCAGAAATGACTCTGTAGCAGTGAGTTGATTTAGTTTTCAGGGAAGAGCCTCGTGGTGCTGTCCAGGAAGCATTGGACTGCTAACTGCAAACAACCCCAAAGAAGGTCAGCAGTTTAAACCCACCAGCCATGACATGGGAGAAAAATGAGCCTATCTGTTCCCATAAAGATTCGCAGCCTAGCACACACATAGAAGGTCATTATGAGTCAGAATCAACTAATTGGCAGATTTTTTCCCCTAATAAACATGGAATAGTCACACTGGGTATTTCTACACAGGTTCCTTGACAAGAATAGCTATAAAGTCGCTTCCTCTAAAGTTCGTTGGCTCTGCCTCACCATTTAACGTCCCAATCTGCACGTGCAAAATCTCCCTGGAGAAGCAGCCACCTTGACTGGCACAGTCCAGGACCCAAGCATGGTTTAAGAAAAAGAGAGGTTCACTTCAGCCCATGAGGAAGGGCTCAGCTCCCTCCGTGGAGTCCTGGTGGTTCCCATGGGTACCCATTTCACTGCTACCCAAAGTGTCGGTGGTTTGAATTCACCACCCACGCAGTAGAGGAAGGATGAGGCTTATTATGGGATGGAGGAGAGGACAAATTCACTACCACCTAGATAATTCCAACCTCAAATTAAAATGTAGCCTATAAAGTTCCCTTTAGTAAGCCTTACACAGGACAAAGATCAGTCATCTTAAGGAGAGAGATCATCAGCACTAGAGCATAATGGTGTCCCAAGGATTTACAGCCACATGGTCACTCACATAGGACATGCAAACAAGCAGCTCATCCTCAAACCATGCTTGGCAGCACATCATTTCAGCACAGTTGCAGGTGGGACAACAGAAACGGGACTACGAGTGGGATATGCACACTCTTGTAGACTAGAAATGACTGCAGGATAAATTCTGAAGTCCTCAGACCATCTTGGTCAGACATGACTCATAATCATGAGACCTGAGTACCCCAATTTCCAGAAAGGGAATATTCTTGAGGTGAGATAGCTCCTCTCCGGACTGGCTGAGGAAGTCTCAGCAAACACACTCTGCCTGAGGGTAACACTTTTTACATGTCAGTCAATGGTCAGAAAGAACTCAATGGAGGCTGAATCTAAGTGGAGATTTCACATGGATTTAGGGCTTTCACTGTAAACCATAGCCTTCAAAAAACCCAGTACCCGGAACGTAAGGTCTAACGTCCCAACCCTTTAATAGTTCCTCGGGTTGTGGTGACCCCAACCCTAAAATTATTCTCGTTGCTACTTCATCACTGTCATTTTGCTACTGTTATTAATCAGGCAACCCCTGTGAAAAGGTCGTTTGACCTCCAGAGGGGTCGCAATCCACAGGTTGAGAACCATGGCTATATAGTCCGGATGTGTTGGATTAAACTCAATGGCAGTTGGTTGATTAGTTGTTTGGTTGGAAAATGGTTATGATCAAAAAACTATTTTGACTAGGCTGTGGAGAAATTGGGGGGCCCCTACACTGCTGATGGGATGATAAACCAGTAGAGCTGTTGTGATTTCTTTTTAAGGAAGCAAAACAGAGAGCGGCAATAGTTCCATACCAATTCTCAGGGGGAATTTCTGTAAATCGGAATGAGCTAATGAGGGTGATTAAAGGTAAATGTCCTCGGATTCTTTGGAATAGGTTGCTTTTGGGACTTTGGCCTCTTTTCAATGTTAGGTGGTAATAAAGGCCTCTTGAATGTATCCTAATCTAACAGTGAAAATTGGCAATTCACAGGAGTCTGTTTATTCCTTTGAATTAAGTGTGAGGAGAGTGGAGCAGTTCCTGGCTTTTCCCTCCACAGCCCGGATCCACCAATATGAGTGTAGCTTGATGCTTACAGCTGTCTCATGAACGTCAGCCTTTTCGCCTTCTTTTAACAACAAAACAAGACAAACGTGCGCCATCAAATGTCACCTTGTCCTTGCCCCTCCCCACCCCCCACCTCCTCCCACCCTTCACGTCTTCCTCTTTCTTTTCAGTTATGCTGGGAAAAAATTAACCTAATCTGAAACAAAAATGTTCTGGAAAGACTTAAGACTAAAGTAGTAGTAGGGAGTCCTTTCTGATCCAGGCTAAGCTCCATTAATCAGCTTTCTCACTCCAGGTACAAAGCACAATACAAAGAACCAACATTTGGCAGAAAAAGCCAACAACAAAGAGAAGTCATGGCTCACCCTCAGCGCTGCCTAAAGACTAAGTCTTCCATAAGGTCTGTGAGACCCAGGATGCTGTGAGTGGTCATGTGGAGCACACTGTGATGACAGGATAGCTAGTGAAGTCTGCATCTGGACATCGAATTTTGTGCTCAGGCACATGCAACTCTATATTCTTGCCCGAAATTAAACCAAAAACAAACAAAAACCAAATGGAACCTAAAAGACTGTGTTCTCAGGGGATCTTCATTTCACCAAGTTGCCACGCTAGGCTAGTAGTGTCAATTTCATTTTCACACACTTGGCTGATTTGTGTCTTTGCACCAAGGGTAAAACATTTTGGAGCTTTTCGGGGGGGGGGGGGGGAGGGAGGGGAATTGAGTTGGGATCTGATTTCCACTGATTTGCCAGGGATTTTTAAAAGGAGCATCACCATCTGGATGATGACCAGCTGGTCCGGTGAATGAGCACATTTATTCAAAAGTGGACTATGAGAGAGAGGTGACCTGTGACCCAGTATACACCCAACAGACACAGACAATCGTCCCATCCGTCTTCCCACCCTATTCCTCCTCATGAATCTTGAAGACCCTGTGTCCATAGATTAATGGGCTGTGCTTCGGTTCAGTTGGCCCTGTCTTGCTAAAAGTTCTTCTTGAATGGGACTGGTAATTATCTCCTTTCCTCTCTCATACAAAGGTTATTCTTAAAAAGAAAAAAAATCAATAAAGCCTCAGATTCTTTATCAAGCCACTCATTTTACTTCACTAACTTAACTAGTATACCAGGTCCAAGACAAGTGGAAGCTATTAGGGTACAACATGATGTCAGAGTAAGTAGCTCACTTTATTAAAACAAAGTAAAAGAAAACCCAAAGTCTTGAAGCATTTTTTTTTTTGCAATAAGAGCAGGAAGATAGAAAGTAAAGATTTAGCAAAGCTCCTATCTCAAATATTTTCATTAAGAAAACCCACTGTACTGGCACCATACGAAGAGACTGATATCAATATTTTCTGTATTATCTCAGGAATTTTTTGATAAGCATGTACAAAAAATGGTAACACATCTGGTTCTTTGACGGACATCAGCTTATAAAAGAGAATAATGAACAGTTGTTTGGCAAGTGTGAAGATGCAGATGATTCCTCTGGGATCACTAGGAAGGTGTCTGTCCCAAAGATACCTACCCCACATGCCCCATCAGCTGCCTACCACACAGAGGAAAATTTGCATCCTTCTAGCTTGAAAAATGTCGAGGGCAGTGCTCCATCATCTTTATGAGGGCTTCAGGCCAAGCTAGCTCTTTTTCATCTTAACCAGAGTTACCGCTAGTCTCTGGAAGAATCTGAACACCCCGGGTATCCTAACAGCTGAAGGTGGAAAGGAGTTGGGCTTATCTTGACAAGGAAGACTGAGAGTAGAGCCCTGTTCTCAGAGAAAAGAAAAACAAACTTGGAATAGTCAGAGATTTGGCATGTCTCCTACTTCCCTCTTCTCTTCTTTGTGTCTCCCTGAAAAACAACACAGGATGGCTGCTCACCAGGGATTTGGGGAGAATTCAGAAAATCAGGCTTGTAATTGTTACTATGATCCTGGTGGTTAAGGGGAGGCAGTGGTCTTGGCTACTTTATAGAATACCTCTACAAATAGCTAGCCAGAACCCTCAGGAGATTAATTTAGAAAACACATTTCTTATCTGTACAATGTCATGAACATTTATCTTATGGTTTCCATTCTCCCAAAAAGCTTTCCACTAAAAAAGAATATGAATGTGTATGAATTCCATACTATTTCTCATTGCTTCGTACTCAGCCTTATTCTGAATGGTTAAGTGTCATTTGCTCTGTCAATCTCTTTTTGCATAAAGTTTGAATTAAGAATGTTTGGAGAATGATGAGGGTAACGAACGTACAGATGTGCTTTGAACACTTGATGTATGGATGGATTGTGATAAGAGTTGTATGAGCCCCCAATAAAATGATTTAAAAAAAGAATGCCTGTCTTCCAATTCATTGCTCCCCAAGGATAAATGGTAGCATATGTAGTGTTGGATAGCAGAGAATGCTGCCTTCATTGCTTCAAGGAGTGAGACCAGCTGGTCCTTGTGCCTCTGGAGATGCACATCCATTGGATGATTACCTGGGAGCACACTGAGCCTCGCTCAGGT
This sequence comes from Tenrec ecaudatus, assembly GCF_050624435.1. Classification (NCBI taxonomy): domain Eukaryota; kingdom Metazoa; phylum Chordata; class Mammalia; order Afrosoricida; family Tenrecidae; genus Tenrec; species Tenrec ecaudatus. The sequence goes on from NC_134546.1 coordinate 32,157,217, forward strand.
TGCACACGCTTGTGTTTTATAGAACAGTTTTATAGCCAAAGAACAGTGGAGTTAGAAACATAACTAGAAGCCAAAGGTGATACAGTCTTATAAAAGTGTTTTTGATGGATGGTCAATCAGTTTATAGCAAGAGAAAGATGTTAGTAAGTATTCCTTCAAGAGATGTTTACTGAGTCTCACTCACAACCCCAAAGGGTGGATATCACTGTACCTACTTTATGCACGAGGAAACGTTCACAGCTAGTAAAACGCAAGGTGGGATCTTGAACCCAGGTCTGATTCCAATGCCTGCATTTTTAACTGCAATCAAATAAACCTGAATGCCATTTTGTCTCTTTTTTGTTTTCTGACTGTAGAGGAAATTTTATGTAATGCTAGAGCTAACTTTTAGTCAGTTGACATCAAGTGAGTTCTGATTCCTGGTGACCCCGTATGTGTCAGAGTAGAGGCAGACTACATAGGGTTTCTAATGACTTATTGGTCAGAAGAAGATTCATTTAACACTTCCTCTAACAGCTCTGCTTGGAAAACGTCTGCTTCGTGCACAGGCTTCGGTGTTTTCAGTGGTCCTATGTAACAGAGAATGCCATCACCGACTAACATGAGGTTGTGGAGCCAATTTTTGCTTCCGTTTGACTGTCTGTTCTCCACATGGTGTCTGTCCCCTAGATGATACAAATGGGTAAGTGTGCCATTGCTAACCAAGAGTGAGAAGTTTAAGTCCATCCAGAAGCACCTTGGGAGAAAAGCTGGGCATTTTCTTTCTAAAAAGGCAGCCTCTGGAAACTCTATGGAGTTGTTCTAGTGACATCACAGGTCATCATGAGTGGAAACTGACCCAATAGCAAGTGGTTTTCTACTAGTATCCTCCATAGTTAATGTAACAAAACTGGTCGGATATCAAGGACTCTGTTGTAAATTGTTTAACCAATATTGAGTGGCATTTTCATAAACGTAGACAAAATAACAGTAGAATGGGCCCACTATCACAAGCAGACAAAAGGAAGATAAGAGGATTTACATATGAGATCATTGGCTTTCCTCTCCCCCGCCCCCAGCCTTTTAAGTCAAGTTAAATAATTGCTCTTGATTAAATAAGTTATCATTATTTTGACTCTAGAGGGGGGCTTCAGAACATTTGTGGAAAAATTCTAACATCTTTTAATTCCATTTTCCCATGAACATTGTGAAGCCCCTTGTACTTTCAGGATCCATGGTTGCTTAGCGGCTAATGTGCTGACCTGCTAAAGTCCAGCAGACCAAAATCATTCATAGTTCTGAGGAAGAAAGAAGAGGTCCTTCCTCACCTGCGGCATTAGATCTAAGGTCTCTGAAAACCAAAAGTGCAGTCCTGCTCTGTCCCAAAGGGTCACTCAGAGGCAGAACTGGTGCCCAGGAAATACAGGCAGCGCCTTCCCTCACTGTGAATCCTCTCCAGGGCATCTATTTTCATAGATCACAGTGCCGTGAATATGTTGACCAGTGGCTGCTTTGTCAGATGGAGATCACTGTTCATTGGAGGCACCTGTGGGTGGACTTGAACGTCCAACCTTTTGACTGGCAGCCAACCTTGCTGCTTGTACAACCTCTGGATACTTATTTCCAGCATCCCTGAACAGATAACATTAAGGTCACCACCTGCTCTAAGTAATTCATTTGTGACTTCACCAATCATTTTCTACCTCCTCCTAAAGGCAGAGGATTGTAGGGACAGCCAATGATGGGCACCCCCATAAAACAGGGGTTCAGAGTAGAGCTCTGCCATTTATTTGTTCTGTCTCTCCAGGTCTCTCCAGGCAAGTTCATTTACCTCTTTAACCCCTGCCTAGTCCGGGAAAGCCCGCTTATGCCCCAAGAAGCCAGATTTCTGATCATGGTTCCTGCGGGGCTTCCAGGTAGGGGAGGGACAAAAGAGAGTTTATGAAAATTCAGAAGTTGGGTTGTGAAGCAACAAGGAGCTCATAAAAATATGAACTTGAGTTTGAAAGCAGTTTCTGGTCTTTGGGCTTAGAAACCACTTCTGTGTTTCCCCTTCCTCTGTCCCTCATCCGCCTCCCCTGCAGAATCACTGCAAACCATATGAAGCGCTTAAGGCAAGGTGCTCTGTGCTGGCAATAAACCTGCCCTGGGATTTGGATCCATGACAGAGTTGTCATAAAATCTCACCTACAAACAAATCAATGCACTGTGAGCAAATTGCTCCTCAGGAGCCACACATGATACAAAGCTTTAAGATGCGTTTTTCATCTGCTCTGATTTTATTAGGCAGAGTCACATTTCAGGAGAGCTAATCATATACAATTAAAAAATCTGAAGCAGTGATTAAGAGCTTTACAGATGGCCCTCAAAGGGAATGTGCACTCAGTCGACGGAAGAGGAAAATCACTGGAGTCCCATCAAGAGAAAAGATGTTCCTGTTGACTGTGACACGGCCAACATTGCCCCGCAGTCACCTCTCACCTCCCTTCTGCCTCAGCTGAAATGCTTAGGCTGATAATAACTTCACAGTGAGTATAACTTGTTGTGCTGGACTTGACTTGGCTCTTGTTAGCCAATTAGGTGCATCTGTTCCAAAAGATGTATTTAGTAGGCTTCAAGATAGCTTAACATCATCCACAATGGTAGTTATTTACACTACGAATATGAGCAGAATACAACTTATTTGCATTGGAAAGTGGACCTAGAGAAGTCTTGATCAATTAAATCCTATATTTTAAGCATTCTATCAGATGATGTATTCAATTAAAAAAGAGAATGCAATATCTATAACAGCAAATTTGGCATAATCAAAGGAAGTTTGGGGAGGCATGAAGGGAGTGAGAATTTTGCCCATGATTTGGTCTTGAGTCTGTTAGCTGGAAATTGGCTACATTTAGTTCAGGTCTCGTATCTTTCTCATCTCTGTGCCTTGCATAGCAGGTATCTGGATCATATTAACCTCCAATAAATAACTGTGGAATGAATAAGAAATGCGCTGTGAAGGGCAAAGGGCTACTTTTATTTCTAAGTTTTGGGAATGTGTGTTTTATTTTTGTTTGAGAAATGGCGAGGTAACATCCTTTTAGGTAAATGCTACCTCTTCTACTTGACCATATAAATTCTCACAGGATTTGGAGAATTTAAAAGTTTTGGCCTTTGCATAGCAATGATTTCTCCCATCTTCCAGGTGAGGACGCCCAGCAGATGAACTGTCAAATGGACTGGCAGAGTCACGGTTAGATTTCCAGGAATGCCTCGGTGCCTTGCTGCTTTCTCAGTATCTCGTGTAAATGCCCTTATGAGCCTATGCTACAAGATCAAGAGAAAGAGAAATAGAGACCTTTGCATAAAATGCTGTAAAAAAACAGAAAGTGAAGACATTTGAGTTGCTGGACACACTGAGTAAAATAAGTCAGTTGAAAAATGAGAAATACTTTTCATGTAAATGAAATGGCAATAGCAAAGACATTTCATGTAAATGAAATGGCAATAGCAAAGACATAGTAAGCAAGTTTTACTAATAGCTAAAAGAGGAAGGGGGAAAGGACAATATTTAATCAGAGAATAGTTGAATTTATGTTAGCGGTGGTAGAATCTTTTGGAAATGGATAGCAATATGGGGGTACAAATGAGATAGCTAATTAAAGTCGTCGAATTTTAAATGTGGCAGCTACTGCATTGGCAAATATTTTGGTGTGTTTATTTTCACAATAATATTAATAACAAGGAAGTCTATGAAAGATACTAGCCTAATTTATGTGTTCTGCTGTACGCCCCAAACTCTAAACTCACTACAATTCATAGCAGCCCTTTAGGGCAGAGGGGAACTACCCCTTTGGGATTCTGCGTCATTAACTTTTTAAAGAAGTAGACCGTGTTTTTACCCTGGTAGGTTTGAACAGCTGAGTAGCGACTCCATAGGTCCGCACGATCGTCAACAGAATTAAAAGAAAATAAAACAAGGAAAACAAAGGAGACACATCATTGACAGGAAGGTAAGGCTCCCTGTTCCAATTCTAGAAATTACCTAGATTCAAAAGTGATACATGCTGGACCTGATTTGGTTTTCAACATTTTCTGTAACTTTGTTTTGTTTAGTTATTGTTTGTTCACACTAGGATGTATCCCAGAGGTGTTATGACATTGTGTTGTGTGTTTTTATGTGTTTTGTGTTTTACGTGCTTTGGTATACGAAGCCCAGGATTGATCACACTACAGGGACAGCAAGTAGAGAAGGGGTTTCAGAGGGCGGGGGGGGGGGGGGTACAGTGGTGATGGACAGGGGTCTGCAGGGAGCTTGTGAAAGGGAATGAGGCCAAGGAGTCCAGGAAGTAAAAGAATGCTTGGAAACTGATTGTGGTAGCAATTGTACAATTCTGCTTGACATGACTGAACTATGGAACGATATATGTATTAACTCCAAATTAATAATAATTTTTAAATCAATAAAAATAAAAGTGGGAGTCTCTTGATCAAACCCAGGGCTCCACACTGACCCAACTCTCTGGATTGTTATCCACAAAGAGGCAAAAAGTGGTAGACTTCTACAATGGGCATGTGTTCGGAAAAGCTCTCCAGTAACTGACCCTGGCTGCCACTGTCCTTCTGCGGAAGCAACGCCCAATGGTTGCTGGGAGATACGTAACCGCAGATACTCAAAGCATGACACCCTGCATTCCTCCAAAGTTCTTTATACTTTTATGCACTCTCTTTTCCAGCTACCACCAACTGGTTGTTTGTTTTTTAATCATGGGGTTAAAAAGTCAACTGAGATGGATTCACTCTTGGACTCTTATTTTGAATGTGCGAGGGGGAGCGCACTTCCTCCTTGACTCTCTGGTACCCTCATTTGGGCAAACCTCTTTGGAGTACCAGCTAGCCCACTTTAGCTTTCTAACAAGTTACAAATCACTAAAAACACTATTACAACCATCACACGACAGCCATCTGACAGCACATTAACTTCTAGTACCATCTGATAAACTGCATAGAACTTTATCTCTTGGTTTTGATTTCTGACATTTGCAGAGTGAGCTAACTATAAACAAAGAAGATTTGACCATCAGAAGAAATTAAGAAAAGAAGAGAGCACTAAGCCAAGAGATCAATACACAGGGTGCCCTCTTTCAACAAAAAAGGAAATATTTTTCCCCCTAGGACATTTCTATGATGCTAATACACACGAGAGGGATTTTGACCTGCTTATTGCTGTTGTCAGATTATTGATCTATCCCTTCTCTAGTTTTGATCGGCCAGCACCATCATTTAGAGGTGATGCAATATGATAGCCAGGCAAGCAGAAGGTTTGACGGGACCTCTGACTCCAGAGCAGGCTGGGGGTGGATTCACACTACAGACGAAGAGCTGCTGCCACAGACCCCGCTCGGTCACTCTCTGCTGTGTTCGTGTGAGTGTCCATCGAGGGACCTGAGCGATCCCAGAAGATCTCATTTCTGAATGTAACATGGTGTTGACTGGAGTCCTAATAGAGAGAAGCGTCCCCAGAGGAATGATTGCGATCTTTCAAATCAATATGCCCTGGGAAGCCTTTTGTGTGCTGTTTTTGGAAAACACACGGCTGTGCTTTTTGATATGTCTTTTGGTAAATTGTTTGAAGCAGATTGCTGGATCAGGAAATTGACGGCTTGGGTGGTACCAACCGGGAAATGCATATCATGCTCTCATGTATTTCCTGTGGCTATTATTTGGGGAACCTTTTACTATAATTTGGGTGTGAGTTTATAGAGCCAATTACCATAGTTTTACATTGGACACTTTATCGCCCTTTTGGGCCCTGCTATTAGAGCAAGGCCCCGGATGCAGCAGCCTCTTCCCCACTTCCTTCCCGGATTATCTGTTTCCAGTCACCCATCCTTCTTTCCACAGCATGTGGGAAACGGCATGAGTCTGCGTGTCATCCTTGTGCAGGGGCCATGCTCACATGATCTGTGTCATTCCAGATTTAGTATGTGTGCTACCCAAACCTGGTAGCAAGTGGACATACTCCTTCCTCTAGTGGCCTCTGGAAGGAGCCCCCGTGGTGTGCCAGATACACTGCTGAAGCAAAGGCTGGCAGCTTGAACACGCCCCGCCTCTCGATAGGAAAGAAAAGCAGATCTTCCCTCATAAAGGTTACAGCCAAGAAACCCTTCTGGGACAGTGCTACTCTCTGACACGACTGGCTATGAGTCTGAATGGATGGGTCAGCACCCAATAACCACAGCACCATGGTGAGCATTCCGTTTGGGCCGAGAGAACCTCAGTCAGAACTTCATCCACAGCTGACGCAGGGGGAACATCAATCATGGAGGTTGAAAGAGAAATCTCTGCGTATCTGTCCGTCTCCGTTCTCCGTGACTCGCCCATCACTTCCCTCCAGCAGTCTCCTCTCCCTTTAAGGAGATGGCTCTGTTTTCTTTTTTCCTGCCACAAAATGTTTATGCATGAAGCTCCTTCTACAGAAAGAGGATCTTCCTTCCACTGTTCATTTTCCTGTCCATTGTTCCCGTGTCTATTTTAAATCCTGCTGCCTTAGAGAAGATTTGCCTCATCACCCAACTTCCACCAGGGCTTCCTATTCAACTTATTGAACTTTCTCATTTCAATAGCATTTTTTCCAGGCATGCTTATGGTTTATTAGGCCTCTTATTATTATTATTTTGAATAGTCTACCCACAGAGAAGCCTTCTGAGGCAGGCATTAGGTGTTAAATACATACTTGTTTTCTTACAGAATTAAAAATATATTAAATGGATGAATTTGGAGGCTGTGAAGGAAATGGACAGGCCAGATGCCGGATGATAAAGTTGTACTGATGCTTCTGTGTTCCGTTAAAGAAATCTTGATGTAACTTTGGCATTTTAGAGTTGTATATGCAAATCCGTAGACGTGTCAATCACTCATATCCTGGAATCACATTCTTCTCAATAAGATCACAGGTGAAATGCAACCCCTGTTCGCCTCCTTAATCTCAGAGACTTTATCCTATATACCTGGCTTCATAGGACTTTCCAAATACATGAAACATTACTTTGTTTATGCTACGTTAAGGGGAGCAGAAGCAGGCTATAGAGCTGTTGACCCAGCTGCCCTCTGGTTTCCTCAAGTCAATTCAAAAGTCCTTTAGGAACTTTATGACTGTGCTTGTCACAAGGTCAGCAGTTCAAAACCACCAGCCACTCCTCAGAAGAAAGACAAATTTTTCTGTTCCTGCAGAGTTACAGGCTCAGAAACCCACGGAGACAGTTGTACCCTGTCCCGAAGGGTCTCTACAAGCCTGAGTGAACTTGATGGCAGTGAGTTTGGCTTGCATTCCACCCCTCGTGACGCAGCAGTGAAGTGTTTGGCTGCTGGTCAACCTGCCAGTGGTTTGACCCTACCAGCTGCTTCGCGAGAGAATGATCAGTAGTGGCTCCCATAACCTGTCGGCCTGGAAACCCTAAGGAGCAAGTTACGCTCTCTCCTATTGGGTCGCTGAGCTTTAGGTACCTTTCTGCTTCAACATCATCCATTGTGAGGTCTGCACATGGAATGAGTCTTGCAGACTTAAGGAGTAGAAAATGACAAATAGGAAGATTCTGTCATCATTGAGAACATTAAAGCTCACTACACACTTACTGTTAATTGGGTCAGTTGTATACCAGAATATCAGATGTTATTTCTGAATTGAAATTGATTAGTATGGAGTACCAGGCATTTCCGATCATCTCGTGGTGTTTTATGTGGCGAGCTTAGTAAGTTTGATATGGAAAGCGGTAGTGTGAATACACTCCATGGAAAACTGTTGGAATTTTAAATAAAACACTGAACGGTTAAGGGGAACCAGGAAGAATGTGTTGTTCAATCAGCAAATATTAGCATCAAATAACTTTATGGTCAAAGTTAGCCAGAAGATTTTATCTGGTTTAGTTTTAGGTTATGGGGAAAAGTTTATCCAATTTAATTAAAATGATAATTAATGATCTGATTTATGTGCACAATATCAAGCCCACTGCTGGACTATCATGTATCAGAACTGAGTATAAAATACAGATTCTTCCCCTACCAAATGTCTCCATTTCACAATGACACCACTGTCACCATCATTCTCTTTAAAGAAAAAGGTCCATAACATTTTCTCCCTCCCTTTATTAATTTAGAAATTAAATAAATACAGGTGGCCTGATGCTGTGGCGTGGGCAACGCATTTCTCCAGCAAATTAGGAGGGTCAGAAAGAACTGGGTCCAACTGCCATGCTGAGACATGTCCCATAATGATCTTCCTCGAGTGTCTTAGACATTCTGGACCTCAGCGTTATCATCTGTAAAATGAGGACAAGAGCTCTCTGTGCACTGTCATTTTTGAGAATTAAATGAGAACAGTACATAGGCCTGAACTGAGTCCATGTTCAATCCTGAAATCAGTCCCCGGGCAGCACAGCCATGCTAACCCTGGACTGCTCGCCAGCATGTTGGCGATCTGCACACGCCCAGCAGAGCCTCTTAACAGAGGTGTGAATCGTCTGTTTCCAAAGGTGCCCGATGGTAAAAACCCTAGTGGGCAGCGCCCGGTCTCTGTATCCGAGAGTCCAAACCGGCTCCCCAATGGTGGCTTCGGTTGTTCTTAGAGTGTGAACTACGCACGGCAGCTACCAATGACTCTACTTGATATCATAACTGGGCAATGTGCAGCACCAGTATACCAACGCTATGCCAGCATGTTGTCTAATTCAGAAGTTTAAAAAAAAAGGTGAAACTGGAGAAGGTTTCCTTCAAACCTCTGCTTACAAACAAGATATAACTGTTGGTTTGTTTGGATAGATCCTTCTAGATGTATTCCAGTCATTTTCTGTACGTTCTTATCGTACCATCTGATTAGCACTGTACCTTTAGTGCTTCAAGTTATTTATAGTGCCATAAGCCATACATGATTGCACATATTTGTTGTTATGAAATTGTCTTTTTTTACTTAAAAATATGCCCTGGATAATTTTTATTAATACATTTATTTAGGTCTACTGTGTTTTTCTAAATGCTTGTCTGAATTCAGACCTAGCTCAGCCACCTCATAGTTGTGGCCATCCCACAAGTTATCGGGCCTCATATTTAACGTGAGGATGATAACTGGATAAGTCTCCTGGGTCAGTTATGATGAGGACCTGAGTCACTATGCAGAACCATTTCTGGCTGATGAAAAATAGTCAACATATGTCAGAAAAAAGTCATATTGATGGGCAGTTAAACTGCTTCCTACTTAAAATAAAAGAATTAAGACACGTTAACACCAATGAGACTTTGTAAGATTAACTCCTAGAAAGCAGTAACATTTTTATTCTAACTAGAAAGTGTCTGTGCATATTACATGTTGCTAAATACTGCCAAGTTGGCCCCCAAAATGGCTCTTCTAACTTGCTCTCCTCCCATCTGTGAGCAAGAGTTTCCCCACACACCTCTCAACAGGATCATTTGCCTTATCAGTCTTTATTTTTTCATGTCAAGATAGATGAAAAAAAAGTCCTTATAGTAACTTGATTGCCCTGGTTATAAGTGAGATGAGAATTGTTTTTATGGCTACAGAAGTCTATGTTTGGAATATCATATAATTTATATTTTGAAAGGGCATGATTTTTCACTATGGAAAGAAAATACTATAGAACATAAACAATGTTCAATATGTTCTAAAAGCAACAGTAGGTAGGCATCATTGGGGAATAAAAATGATTTAAGACTGGGTCTCTGTTTTCTAGGAACTTATAGTATATCAACTGAGCAGGCTTGGAACCAACTTAGAATAGTCTAAAAACATTTGTGCTATAAACTATATAAGAAAAATGTGCCTTTACCATATGTATTCAATCTGTATTCCGAGCAAACAGTGTGCATGTGTGACGGTACAATAAATAATCTGACGAGATGAAGGATATCGCAACAACAGGACTGGAGAAAGGCTCATTAACAACCTACAATATGCAGATGACAGTCTTGCTTGGTGACCAAGAAGAGGACTTGAAACACTTGCTAATGAAGATCAAAGAATACAGCCTTCAGCCTGAATTACAATTTGGTTGCAAGAAAAACAAAAATCCTCACATCTGGACCAATAAACAACACCATGATAAATGGAGAAAAGATTGAAATTGTCAAGGATTTCATTTTTTGTGACTTAGCATATGCACAACAAAAATTACGGACAGTCATAAATTCATAAAAGTAAACCCGTGAGGCAAATATTTCATTTAAAGGAATATACTGAATATAAAACTAAGTTTATTGATTTTGTGTATATCTTGTAGAGCAACTCTAAAGGAATTCATGTATGTTTCACTCAAGCATTATAACCATGAATAAAGATGTGAGAAAATTATTCTTTGGGTCAGTTAATTGATTTGGTGTTGTATTATGAAGGTCAGCTATGTTCTGAGTGACAAAAATAACATTTTTAGGCAGATTTTGATCTCAGGAAGGAAATGTACAAGAAATACACGTGAATCATAAAGTATTGAACTTTGCCAAATATAAAATATAGTGATACTGTGATCATCAACTCAACTCATGTCACTGCCCTTGAGTCAGTGTTGAGTTATGGTGATCCTGCAGGACAGAGTAAAACTCTATCTGTGGGTTGCTGAAACTATTACATTTTTATGGGAATAGAAAGCTTCATCTTCCTGTTGTGGAGTGGACAGTGGACTTGAACTGCTGACTTTGTGGTTAACAACCCACAGTGTAACCACTCTGCCACCAGAACTCCAGCCATGTGATCACGGGATTATGAGAATGTGATCCATCGGATTAATGATTATTAATCATATGATGACCAACACACATAGTGCTCAGTCACCACCCATTGGTCAGTAGTGGCTTGCAAGTTGCTATGACGCTGAACAGGTTTCAGTGACGTTCTAGACTAAGCGAGATGAGAAAGACCACCTTGGCAATTGGCGTCTGAAAATCAAGGAAGGAATCCCTCACAGATCACAATGCTCCAATCCACCACTGAATACAGCGAGGTTGCAGAACTGAATAACACTTCCTTCCATTGTGCATGGAGTCCCCATGGGCCAGAGGCAGGTAGCAACGAACAACATGCAAGGCACTGCACTCTCAGATCGCTCACAAACAGTGGGCATATTGAATTCATCGCATCTAGAGAATATTGTGGAATTCCCCACTCCGTGTCTTCCCTACTCCATGCCTTTACTCTTGTGAGGAGAGATGGCGGGAAGACGAGACGGGGAGCTAGAGGAGACAGGGAGACTGTCAGGGAAGAGCAGCAGCAGTCCAAGGCCCCACAGTCACAGGGACAATCACCCTTTTTCATTAGTATGCTGTGGTCACATAACCTCCATGTTTACCCCATTTAGCATAGGAATCAGGAACAGGCCTCAACCCACTCGCCTTAATGCATTTAGTCAGATCAGATTTGCAATGTACATTAGTACTCCCTTGGTAGCAACTGAAGAACATTAAGAGGGAGTCTAGGAAAAAAAATGTGCTAGAGAGTGCTTCAGGTACTTTCTTCTTAATTAGGGGGACCCAAGGGCAGAGAATGACTACATCTCAACATTTCTAGGAACGACATTTCCTTGTTCTGGGCAACATGAAATTTGCAGATCCCGCAGCTCAACTCTCAGGCACTTACATTGATTTTAATAAGAGAAAAGAAGATAGGACTGGTCACGCAATAACCGTTAAGTGATTTATTTTTCATATGACATCGGGGCTCATTTAGGGGACCCATTAAAGTTCTAGTGAGCATAAGAATGTTGCTACTTTCTATGAAGTTAAATATATTTTCCTATTTTCCCATAGCGACTACTATATAAATGGGGAAAAAATGGTTCTGGTTTCTCCTGGTTTCCAGTAGACGTTTGGTGCTGTAACTGATTCTACATTGCATGTGTCTGCATGCGTTTGTATGTTAATGACGGGAAACACTAGGAACGCCTAATATGTACTTAAAAGGTCCATCGTTCCTTCTGAAAGTATTTTGAAGCAAAACACTAAATGCAAAGTACTGGATGTTATCGAATGTACAACATTCAGCTGTTACTTGAAGACAAGCAGAAACAAAACAAAAAAGAATTTATAAAGTATCTCAAGGGTTCATGAGGAAGTGCGGGGAGGGAGGGGAAAAATGAGGAGCTGATGCCAGGGGCTTAAGCGGAGAGCAAATGTTTTGAGAATGATGACGGCAATGAATGTACAAATGTGCTTTACACAACTGATGTATGTATGGATTGTGATGAGTTGTATGAGCCCCTAATAAAACGATTAAAAAAATGTTTGCCTCCTTATAGACTGCTAGATATATCTTGTTTAAAAAGAAACAAAGAGTTGCAGAGGGAATCGATCAGCATGGAAAAGTCAAGATTTTCACTTTCTCATCTTTAATAAACCCACCTTTTAGACAACATTCACAGTATAATTTTTCTAAATTCTATTTCTGATCATTTTTCATTTCAGCTGATCAAATAATGCAAAATTAGAAAGAAATCCCCATGCGGAACTGAATTTCAAATTCCATGGACTCCAGACTGTCTGTCCTGGGGTGCTGTATAAACTTCTAAAACTAGTGCCCTGAAATAATCCTCAAAACTTAATCATTGATGACTCCCTGAGGTCTTTTGGTGACCAAACAATATTTTAACTTAACGGGTGGAAAAATGTCTGCCTTGAACATTATGCTTTTGAAGAACTCTCTATATGGAATTAAAATGATAATTGACAGTGGCAACACAAAGGATTAGACACAAACCACCAGGGACAGTTTATGTTAATCGGGTTGGAACAACTCAGAAAAACAGCAAGACAATAGTTGCTCAACTTGAAAAATGTTTCCATTCATTCTTAGATGTAGCTGTGCACGCAGAAATGTTGAGTTGCTGTATATTCTGCTGAGTATACATTTAACTACAAAAACAAAATTAAAAATCAAAACTTTGCTATGAATCCTCAATATAAGTTTCCCTAAGCCATGTCAGTTGATTGGGTTTGTTCCAAGCTGGATAGCTCCCTGCAGTATTTATTCCTATTCAGGTTCAACACTTTACCTGTTCTCCAGACTGTGGGAATTGTTTATTAATGTTAAAACTGCCAGGTGATGTATTTTCTCTATCTCCTCTCTTTATGAAGTTCATGAATGACCCCGTACTTTCACACAGCTAGTGGACAAAGTCATTGGATGACTCAGTCAAGGACCAAGTTCTATGTCCCTCTTTAAGAGTCTCCTCTGGTTTCCCAGTGTCTCCGTAAGGGAAACATCAAAGAGCACACAGTGGTTTTGTCGGTGTTTGTGGTTTTCTGTTAGCTGATATTAAGTTGGTCCAGATTCATGGAGTCCCATGCACAATGGAAAAGAATGCTCTCCAGCCTGGCATCAACCCCATGATGGTTTTCAGACTGTGGGGACAGACAGATATTTCACTGGCTGAATTTTGGAAGTAAATCGTCAGTCTTTGTCACTAGTGCATGTGATCTGGATGTTCAACAGAAACCTATTGACTGTCACCACAACACACAACTTTCCCCCTTCAGAACAGAGGCAGGCCAGGAATCACACCTGAGCACTCCCGTGTGAAGGGAGGATTCTACCAGGTCTACAGTCACGTGGCGGTAATGGAAGTCTTTCTCAAATGTTTGTGGTATTCGTGGTCTTCTCCTTGTCCAAAGACCAAGTGCCTCGCAGTCAAAGCGAGTTCCCTGAGGGCAGACATGTGCAGTTTTAGACCCAAGACCTGCAAGTCATATGAATACATGGCCCCTATTAGTTGGCAGGAAGAGCCCCGATTCTTAAAGAAGTTATTTTGCTGCACTAGCGACACCTTTCTCTAGATCAGTAGTTCTCAACCTGTGGGTCGTGACCCCTTTGGGGGGTCAAAAGACCCTTTTACAGGGGTCACCCGATTCATCACAGTAGCAAAATGACCGTGATGAAGTAGCAAAGAAAATAATGCTATGGTTGGAGGGGTCACCACAGCATGAGGAACTGAGTGAAAGGGTGGCGGTGTGAGGAAGGTTGAGAACCCCTGACCTAGATGCTTCATCCCAGAGACATGGCCTGGCCTCTAAGAATCAGCTCTACAACTCAAAACACAGCTGAACACTCAGAAAGAATAGCCTCTGGGTCTCAAAGTCTTGTCTTCAAACAAGCAGCCATCTGAGCGAGGCGCCAACTAAGCCCACGTGGAAGAAGGCTGTCATCCTCAGTGATCCAAGGAGTGTAAATAATAAAGTCCAAATCCAAAGAAGGGAATAGTACCAGGGCTTAAATTCTGAACCCTCAGCTTGCAGATGGCTATGGATGACAGGGGAGACCCCCAATCCATTTGCAAGGTCCCCACTGAATCCCCTGTCTGCTAGCGGGTAGGGAACATCACAGAGATGATTGTGGTGGATGAAATTAGGTTAACATGTCATCTCTTGTCCTTTGATTTCCTTTTCACCCAATGGAAAGTTGTCCCAATTTTTAAGATCTTCTGCTTTGTGGTTGAGGTGTTCCTCTGTTGCATTTTGTCATTGTCGTTGTTGGTGTTTTGCATGATTTTCTCAGATGAAATCCAGGCTAGGTAAATCTCTAGAGGCAGCAGGGGCATGGCCAGGGAGGTTGGGTCCAGGGAGAGTGGGGAACCAAGGACATGAGCATGAGAAAGAGGAAAATGTTCTGCAAGTGAATCTGGTGATGCTTACACAACTCTTCTCCAAAGGATGGAATGGTCGGATCGCATAGTGTGTGAATGCTATGCCACAAATGATTTAAAAGGGGGCCTGGACACCTCTGAGCGCTGCGATTCGCAGTTAGAAAGATCTAGGACGACTCTCTGCCTTTTAATAGAGTAGGATGGTGACCCATTGTCCTCACTCCATGTAGTTTTCTGGGTTAAAAAATAATCAAATATACATTTCATGTATGTCAATATCCCAGGAGACAAAAACCACTGGTGCAAAGCACACAGTTACACCAACCTGAGGACCGAATCTTCTTACTGCCAGCCATTCATAATCTTGGAAAAATAACGCAGACTGGCTTTGCATCCATCTACTTAGCATTATAAATAGAAACTCAGAAATCATACCAGGGAGGATCTTAGGTGGACAGTTTCAGAGAACGAGTGAGCCTTTAATGACTCATTTTCTACGAGTCTGTCCAAGAGAGGGAGGAGTTATGTAAATATGCCAAAATGATCATTCTGGGTAAAAGCGAGAGAAAGATGTGCGCTTTCAGTTTGAGCTTCAACCGGGCTGGGAGAATTTTGAAATACATATTCTCAAAATCCCCTGTGTCTCTCTGCTTCCTGAGGCTAATTAGTGTGCAAGAGATAGAAATGGGGCACACACATCAAATACAAATTGGCTACTTTGTCCAGCAAATTGCTTCCACCCTCCCTCCTACTGGGAATCACACTGACTTCCGGGCTATTTTCTTTCCATAAATGGATTTAGTCACCGAGCTGGAGAACTGAGTATGCTGTGTTTCAACAGCTTTAATTAAATGGGGTTTATGAGTAAAATCTTTTTGTTTTGAGATGAAAAGATAGATTTAGTAGGGGATTTGGGAGGAGGGGAGAGGCAATGAGGCAAAGGGGGAATGGGTAGATGTGCTAATTTTGGAGAAGGACAAAAAACACCAACACCCACACGGACAACATTCACCAACATTTTGATATCTGCCAAACTGGGGGATTAGTTTAATTTTTCCAGATGAGTATCTGAGGAATCCAACTCCTTATTCTATTGGGAAAGATATTAAAAGGCTCCAGTTTCAATATTTCACCCCATGTCTGCTGGCTTGTAAAGTACAAATAACCCTGAAGTACTACAGATGGTGCGTTTTGACGTGGGAAAGCCGATGGAAACCCGCAACAACGTACCTGAATTTTAGATACGGTTTCATTGGCATCATTGTTGGCGGTGAAATTAAAAAGAGAATCCTGTACTTAGATTTTAGAGGCGTTTCAGAGGAGCCGGCACATCAATGCACAACCGGTATTGCAATTCTTCCCCAGAAACACTGCTCGCCTCGCGCCCCGTTCCCAGCTACACAGCTTAGGTAAGGGAAGTCACAATGACCTCGGTTCCATTGCAGGGAGAGAGAGATGTAGGCAACTAAACGTGTCAACATCCCAAAAAAACACTCCTGCCTCTCAAACGAGTGATCTCTCCAGGCCACCTCTCCGGAAGCAACCTGGATTTGGGCTGGCCTTCAGTGCACACCCACCTCTCAGAGAAGCAGGGTCACAGGAGGCGATGCTGTAGCTAGCCAGCTAATGCTTCTTTGGCCCTGTGTCACAAACAATTTGTTTCTGCATCTTCTGCCATCAGGATCTTGGGAGAGATGTCCACCCTCATTATCCATGAATGCATTTGATTGCCTAAGTGATTTGCCTGCTTTCTACCGAGCGGGGGTAAACTGATTAAAGACACTTTCAGCCACAAGATTGCACTGTCAGCTGTCACCCCAGTCTCCTTGCCTCTTCTTTCTCACCTTGTTTTCTAGTTGAGAGCCAGCATCAACTCATTCCCTTGCTTGGACTGTATGCCTCGATGCAAACAGCCCTGGCGCATGTGTGGACCTGCCCGTTCTGTCCAGAGACTGGTTGTGACATGAAGAAGGAAAGGGCCTGAAGAAGAGACGGACTCAGGGCTCACTCTAAAGGACAGGGTGCTGCGAGGTGAGGTGGAAACATTTGGACATTTGGAGGGAGAGGATTCTGAGCATTTGAGAATGGGGCATCTCCCCTAACCCCCCCCCCCACTCCTCACTTTAATTATACCACTGTATTATGCACCTCATGAGACCAGGTGGCATAGTGGACTAGGTGTTGGCCTACTAACCACAAGGTCCAGGGTTCCAATCCATCAGCTGCCCCAAATAAGAAAGATGAGACAGTCTGCCCCTAGAAATAATTGCAGTCTTAGCTATCCTGGAGGTGGGGATATTTGCGTTCTGTTACTATGAGCCGGAGTTGGCTTGTGGTACTGGGTTAGGCTGTACCTATCATGCTGTTTCAGCTCTCTGGCAGCTGCCATGCTGCGGTGGATTGTGTGCTGTTGTAATGCTGGAAGCTCCACCATTGGCATTTCAAATACCTGTAGGGCCACCCACAGCGAAAAGGTTTCTGCAGTTTCCACATTGTGAAAAAGTAGGAAGAAAGACCTGGCTATCTATTTCTGAAAATTAATCAATGAAAAATATATGAGTCACAGGAGACTCTTGTCCAGTATAGGGCGGCCAGGAAGGTGAGTTTCCTTGGTTACCAGCCACTCCAAATAATGCAAAGGCCGCGTCAACAGACTCAAGCATGCTGCTGGAAGATAGTGCAGACTGGACAATGTTTCCTTCTGCTGTGCTGATGTCAGCAGTATCGTCTACAAAACCTCGACCTGCCTCTGCCCCGACGGCCTCCAGAGCAGGAAATTCAGTAGCGAAAACGAAGCCTTAGGACTGCCTGAGCTTTAGAACATACACTGAGCTCATAAGGAAAATAATTTGTGTGACTTGCCAAGAAGTCAAGTCCTCTACATACTAATCAATGTAGGGCAACGGTCACAATGCAGTGACAGTCTCCAGCAGAATTCTCAGGCGAGCAGCCCCAGAGCCTCCTGACCCCTGCAGAGATGTCCATCACATGTTCATCCATGGGGCAAGGACTTGGGCATATAGCCCCTTTACTTCCCAAGGGAAAAGCCATGGTATGTATAACACCAACTGTACGCTCTGTAACAAAGGCAGAAAATCAGAGGGTCTCAGTTCTAAGTCCCCCATGAGAGAGTTCTCTAATAAACTCCAGGACACACGTAACTTCCCCAAGCATAATGCCATTCAGTGTGCTACAAACTCTATGTCATGTTGTCCTCATAGAAAATGTATGAAGTCGTTACCTGGTGTGAATATGAGAAAACAGGCTTAGAGCTATCACACCACTAACATAGGCGAAACTAGGGTTCACATCTAGCATTCAATGATTCCAGAGAAACATGCTCCACAGCCTTTGAAAGTTGGATATTGGAAAGGTTGAAACGTCCTATAAGGAGACAAGATCCATTTCCAGTGACCTACCCCACCCACAACGGAAATCCACCATAGCCAGCTTTTCTTCCCGTTTCTCAGAAAGGAGTTGAAACAAGTCCTGCATAGATGACAAGCATTCTTCCGAATGGTCCTGTGCTCCTCGGAAGCCAGGGTTTCCCTGCAGGTCAAGCCTCCATACCAAGATCTAAGCTGGAGCCCCTGTGCCTTGGATTTTGCTGCAGCCTAGAGATCGGATTCAGAAGCTGGAAACCAGAAGCCCAGCTCTTCTGACCCTTGAATGGAAATGGAGCAGAGGAACAAGTGACGGCCCTCTAAAAGCCAAATGATCAGAGGGCATGAAACCCAGAACGGCCTACACCAGGCTGCAGCCTTCTGAGACATTAAGCCATAGGGCGAAGGGGACACTCTTTAATCCCCTGCCAAGAAAAAGTATGTTTTGCTGATGACCATAAAGCAGTGGTTCTCAACCTGTGGGTCATGACCCCTTTCGGGGTCGAACGACTCTTTCACAGGGGTTGCCTAAGGCCATCAGAAAACACCTATTTCCGATAGTCTTAGGAACCCAAACAGTGCTCCTCTATCCGTCTCCAGGTGGGTCCACCCACATGCAGATACACCCACCTACGAGTACCTGGCATGAAGACTTTTACCCATGCTACACCATGCTTCAAGACAAAATTTAATTTATTTGTAATTAGAAATAAATATTTCACAATATATAACTACATAGTTTTTGTGATTCATCACTATGTTTTAATTATGTTCAATTTATAACAATAAAAATACATCCTGCATTATGAAGTAGCAAAGTAAATAATTTTATGGTTGTTGGTCACCACAACATGAGGAACTGTATGAAAGGGTCGCAGCATTAGGAAGCTTGAGAACCACTGCCCTAAAGAATTGCTTGGATAAGTACCTAACCAACGTAGGTCAGATAGGTAGGATGGGTTTAGGAGTGTATTTCTTATAGTGGTTGGTTAAGGTAGCCATAACTCTTGAATCCTAACTTAGCTCAGACTTTGGGGAAATTCCATATTCGATCATCTTTTTATAAGATTGAGAATTTTCCATGATGAAGAGGGATAGGAGAATGTGGTGGGACCTGACGATTTTAGGGGGTCAGAGAGAGGAAGACGATCATACAGGGTCATTTGAAGGAGACCTTTGGCAACAATCTCAGCTCATGGCATTCTACCTGCAAGGATGTGCTAAGTCCATTGTATGCATTACCTCATTCAAGATTTAGAACAAGAGGTGCTATAAAACCCCATAGAGACAAAGACACTGAACACTGGTTCCCAAAGCTCCAGGTGTGACTCCCCTGAATCAAACGTAGGAGCTGTAGGTGACCCTGTACTTCAAAGACTCCCTCTCTGCAACTATGAAATCCTCAAGTTGGACCACCGGATCCGAACATTTTCTTCTAGCCTTGTAAGCCCAGAAGGTTCTAGACATCTAAAAACCTTCCATTTTTGCAGGCTGTAGCAAAACGAATTGATTCTGTCAGCTGTGACTATATTCTGCCAGAATCTCCTTTATCCTGGTCAAGTGGCTCTTTCCAGAAGTATCCTTCCCAACTGACCCGACCACCCACTGTTTGCACTCAGCACTGACTTCACACCTCTCCCAGTTTATCTTCTGTTGTTTTCTCCCCGAGAGTGGGAAAAGGTCTTTCCCCCAAATGAGATCTGTTTTCTTCCAGGACAATCATCTGCAAAAGATGTGAGTCCGAGCCCACATTCAGTGTCTTCGAGTGTTATCATCACTGATTACAGGTCTCACAAAGGCAGCAGTGGGTTGGGAGGCAAGGAAGGAAGAATGCTTGTCCAAGTGCCCATTGATATCCCCACTTCCATAGAGCTGAGTTCCACTCGCAAACCAACCCAAACGTGCTGCGGGTCGAGTCAATTCTGACTCACAGTGACTTTGCCAGAGTTTCTAAGACCGATCCAGTCAGTCTCTTCTTTTCCTTGACCTTGTGCTTGGCAGCCTACTTATACCACTGTACCAGCAGCCCCCTTGCCCATTGGCATACTAGGGCATGAAATGGGCTGCATGGCAGAGCGTAGTGAGTTCCGGCAAGCAAGGCCCATGATGACAATAAAATGTGCCACTGATTCCACTTTGCCATTCTGGGGCCTTCTCAAAGTTGAGGGGACACAGCTGTCTGGTCCCCTAGGTTCCTGCATGTTTTGAAGGTATTGAAGGAAGAGAAAACTGCATGGCAGTGAGTTGACTGGCTAGGCCTGCTCACAATCGGAACTGAAGTTTTGCATACAATCCAGAAGTATAACTTGCTATCAAAACATGCTCAGAGGAGCCACTGGCGATTTCCAAGAAGATTAAGCAACCTCGTTGTAATACAAGGAGACTTGGGACTCCTCAGCTCCCACTATTGTTCTATGGGGGGTTCTCAGACAAGTCTAAGGGACACACGTGTTACCGCGAACTTGGGGAAGAGAATGGAAGGCTGCTTTCTTTACTAAGGAGGCTGGGACATCATCTGATCACAATCTGGGCAGCTGACAGCTCTCCTCATCTTCCCAAGTAAGTTAAACGACCCCGCTTGGATTGTGACAGGAGCCCCCATCTGTCGGCTGCCATTTACCAAGACCACTTGGTTAAGCCAACATCCCCTTAAGAAAGGACTCCACTGGGTTTTGAATGATCATATAAAATACATGAAGCACAATAATAGGGCCTCTAATTCCACCCATAAACCTTAGTAATGCCACCACATTCAAACACAATTGTGGCATTTTAACCACAGGCAAACATGACCAGAACTACACTCTCAGAGATTTTCTTCCATCTAGTTATAGCTGCCTTTTTTCTCTGATTTTTCATCTACTTGATACCAGAAGGAAATGGGGGCATATTGGAATAGCAATTCTCTAGATCCAGATTCCAGACACATCAGCCAGCTACAGACAGAACTCAAATCCAAAGCATTCCTGGAATCCTGGTGTTAGCTACCACACTGTCAAGTCCTGGAAGAGTTGGGAGCTATTGTAGCAGCAGTCTGAGTAACTTGATTCTTCCAATGAGCCCAAGGGGCACAGACAATGGAATGAACAGCCCAAGTCAGTCTGGGTTGTTGCTTTTCACCCCCGCACTCTCAGATCCTGGGCCTCATCTGGGCTTGGCAGGTGGCCTGTGCTTTCCTCCTGCTTGGCAGCTTGGCCGTTGTCCTCTTCAACATCAAGTGCCCAGCATCTTGCCCACCCTGTTCCTTGACCCAGCCATTGCCATTGCCACTTAGTCTGCAATAGTTACTCATTGATCACCTCTTGCTGTTCTAAGCTTCTGTGTCAGCTGTGGTCAGTCCTCAATTCCTTCACAACAGGATCAGACCTTTGTGTTCCATTGGGTCCCCTTGGCTAATATTTCAGAAGGAGATTGACAACGCCTTCTTCCTAGTCCATCTCAGTCTGGAAGCTCCACTGAAACCTGGTAAGCATCACAGAATATTCACTTTGCTACTGAATAATGTCTTCGCCCATAAGGAGTAGTGGTTGGGAATTGGCTGCCACATGGAAGGCAAGAATTCTACTACTGAAACACCACCATTGCCTCCTCTCCATCACCTCTACTGCCTCTCGGTCCATCCACACTCCCTTGTTTAACCTGAGTTCCCCAGCATGGCTCTGAAGTCCCCATTCCTCAGTCATGTCTATGCTTAAGTAGACACTGTGATGACCAGAGATGCATATTGGTCGAACTTGTTAGCTCACTGTTACCAGGGGAGCCTAGATCCCTTTGCCTTGAATGTTCTTAACTTCACCCTTGAACCGAAAATATTTTGGTGAATGTTTTCAACTTCCCCATACTTATGATTTTTTTCCCCCAGAGGATTCTGTAAAAATGAAGGTTCTGATTCAGCAGGTCTGCAATGGGGCTTGAGTGTCTATGTTTTTAGCAACTGCTAAGTGACATGGTTACTACTGGTTCATAAGCCACTTATCCTACCTATCTTTGTATGCCTCCAATTCCAAACATGACCATTGTCACCGTTTAAGGCACCACTTCTTTACAGGACCTACTGGAGCTACAGAGATGGCGATCACACCGTCCCTGCCCTCAGTCAAGGGCAGATTGCTCAATCTCAGAGTCATTGCCATTTGGAAGTGGGTGATTCTCTGTTGTGTAAACTGTCCTGTGTACTCTACCTTTTGGGAACTCTGGTTACCCTTTGGGTTGCTAACTGCAAGGTTAACAGTTTGAACCCAACAGCCACTCAATAAAAGAAAGTTGAGATTTCTGCTCTCCTAAAGATTTACAGCCTCAGAAATGCACAGGGGCAGGTTAGCCCTGTCCTCTGGGGTCCCTGTCAATCAAAATGGACCACATGGCAGAGAGACCTGAGGGCAGTGGTTCTCAACTTGTGGGTCATAACCCCTTTGAGGGGGTCCAACGACCCTTTCACAGGTGCGCCGATTCATAAGAGTAGCAAAATTAGTTATGAAGTAGCAATAAAAGTAATTTTTTGGCTGGGGAGTCACCACACATGAGGAATTGTATTAAAGGGTGAAGAACCACTGCTCTGATTTAATAAGACCTCCTTACTCATAAAAAAAAAATCTCCAGACATGATAGACATCTCTTGGGAATAAAGTCACTCCTAGTTGAGAAACAGTGGTCTAAGGGAAGAGCCAGATATAATAATTAATAATTAAAACCATGGACAGCCCAAGTTATAGATGCTGTCTGTTCAGGAAGTGGGGTTGTTCGCGCTTTCAGAGCATGAGGTGAGCACATAATAAATGCTCAAGAAAAGTTTGCTATCCTTATGAATGAACTGCTGGCGACCTCTCACTTTTCCTGGCAATCATAACAATGTACGTCTCAGGCCACATCTAATGGGAAAAGATGCTAGCACATCTTTTACAAAGGTAAGATCAACTAAATTTCTGATACAAGGAGTTTCTATAGACCTATTTATCTGATAAGTTACCAAGGGAAAAAGCTTAATTTTCAGAATAATTCACCAGGAGATTGGCTATGGATACAAATATTAAAATCTTACAATAACAGGGTTCTTAAAAAACTAAAATGATGCCCTGGAAGGTGTGTACATATTGTTCTGTAAATGAATGGAAGCAAACATGGTGGTGCATCTTGTTGCTTGGCCTGCCTTCCTGCATGCTCATAAGCAGCTGTGTCTTATTCCCAATAGGCTTGATGAGGTTGAATGCAGTTTTGAATGCAATTCCCGGGCACCATCTAGCCTGGAATGCGCAGGCTCCTACAAAGATGCATCTGCTAGCTGACCCTGCAAACATCAGATGGCACGCAGGCCAGTGGATCGGCTTATGGAACACCGAGGACTCACACAGCCCATGGGATAGAGGTGAAGACCGGAGCTACAGACTTGTGGTTCTGTCAGATTGAAGGACAAAGAAAGGCAATTATCTTAGCTTTTGAATTCTGTTCCAGGTTGAATTTTGCACACACCCAAAATCACAAAACATGTTTTGCATTTCTGCTCCCTATAATTTTAGATGTCAGCCTATTTGGAAATAAAGTTGCCACTGATACCTTCATGAGGTCATTAGAGGGTACAATGTATAGGGGACAGAATATGTCCTCAACATAATCCCTTCTGAGATATGAAAAGGGGAGGTCAGGTATAGAAGCAGGGGGAAAGACAGTTGTTCTCTGAGGTTGATGAAGTCTGAGGGACTCTAAGCAGGGCCGAGTTCTAAAAGCTACAATAGGGAAAGGAGTTCCACTTCGAACCACACTCAGATGGCACACACGACCCTGCTGAACAAGGACAAAGTACATTTCCGATTTGTTTGTTTTGTCAATCCATTCACTAATGGTCTTTATGGTGTAGCCGCATAAGCTTACCAAGACAAACGTTAATGCTGAAGAGTTTTGATTATTTAATTTGGAGGTAGGAATAGAAACAGGTAAGAGGTTGAGGCAGAACCAACGGTGCCTGACGGCCCGAAGTCACTTAAGGACAAACAAAAGGGAGAGGAATGCTGACGGGCTGCCCGGCAATGGAATATTTCAGTGCAAACCTTTAGACATGTACTTGGTAGATGCTATTATTCCTTAACCTTATGTAAACAGCAACCAAAAATAGGTCTATGGGGAACGTTCTTGGAAATAGACGCCATTCAAACAGGGATGCCCACAGCTGCCAAAGGAATGTGTGACACTTGGTTCTGTTGCCAAAGTCAGTAAGCCTTTCCCCAAATAATGGCAAACTTTTTCTTTCAGAATACAGTCTTAATTAAGCCCCAATGTCAACTTATGCACAGTAAGGGAGATCTCCAAGGTCAAGGCCAAACTCCATGGCTGGCTGTCTCTGTGGAGCAACAACTTTGTTCAGATTTTCCTATCGGAAAAATGGGAAGTTGCTGCTCCTACCTCATCAGCCATAAAAAAAGAAATAAGTCAAAATGACACTTCCAACCTGTTGCCATTGAGTCATAGACTGGATGGAGGCTGGGATGAGTCAGTCTTCGAAGGCAGAGCATTTCTATGTTTACTGTAATAAGGGCTTGCTCATCGATTGCCCATAAACTGATCATGGTTCATAACATGAAAAACAACTTTAAACCAAAGCAAGCAAGTACATAAAAAAGTGTACGAATAGTCCTCGAGTTGGGTTCAGTATTCGACACTGATCAGGGAGGGCAGAATCTGGTGAGGTCTCCTGCTTCAGCTCACCAAGGTCTCTGATTTCTAGAGGAGCTTAGCTACTAGCACACTTGGCTCACAGGAAGCAAGCAAGTCTACGAATGGCACCGTAGGGCTGCCGTCCTTTGTTCTGTATAGTCTGTACCTCCCGTTGGCATGGAATAGCAGCAATGGTTCTGAACCGTCCAGAAGGGAAGCACGGTATTTGCAGAGCATGTCTTAGCTGCCACTGGGGAGTTAGCTTCTATTTAAGAAGCGGTAGCATTAGTTTGCCATAAAGCAGTATTTATGGCAGAATCACAGAATACACAGATATAGCACGTGATGGAAATTAACCAGACATTCTGCGGTTCCAGTAAACCCGGGCCACTTTGGTAGACAGCGAAGGAGAGTTAAGATGCTTGGCCACCGGAGGTTTACTGCTAAGTGATGCCCTGAGTCTCCTAGGCACCGGGGCTTCTGGGAATTGACAGCAGCACACTGTCCTAGGCTGGATTCAGTAAGCAAAAGGAATTTCTCTGTTATAAAAAGTCATAACAAACAAGAGCAAACCTCTAAAGAGGTGTTAGACTCACAATTATTTCCGTTACCAGTCCTATGGGGAGAAAAGTCAGATAGACACCAAGGAGATCAGACACCTGGCTGATTAGCTCCACTGGGAATACTGGATAGGGCAGAGCTTTGTCATCCCACCTCTTTGAAGACACATCATCCCCGGAGGCTTTCAAAAATAGGACACTGTCCCACCAGCAAAGGGTGGCAGAAGATGTCTGCTCAGGGTGAGGCGATAGGGAAGGTCTCCTATCAAAACATTTGAGACACTGAGCTCTATGGAAGGTGCTGCTAACCATAAGGTCCTATTTTCAAGCCCCCCATCCGCTTCCTCAGAGAAAGATGAGGCTGTCTGGTCCCATAACGATGTACAGTCTCAGAAACTCAACAGAGCAGTGGTTCTCAACCTTCCTTATGTCGTGCCCCTTTCACACAGCTCCTCATGTGGTGGGGACCCCCCCAGCCATAACATTATTTTCATTGCTACTTCATCACTGTCATTTTGCTACTGCTATGAATCCGGTGATCCTGTGAAAGGGTTGCCCCTGCCCCACCCCCCGAACAATTCACGACCCACAGGTTGAGAACCGCTGCTACAGAGGCTAACTAGTAAGTGAAGCCTCATTCGCTGGCATTCCCTGAAGCAATATGCCAAGGTGCTAATTGCTTCAGGGCACACCACATATTTTTCCTGACCTTCTCAGTCAAGACAGACGCTAATATTTTGAAGATGAACTCCATTTCAACAAGGAGATGAAGGTCAAAAATGTGTGCTGCAGCCCCCAGCTTATGCTCTCCATACCCCGCTCCCGGGAGGCTCCTCCCAGGGGGTGAGAGAACTTCAGCCTTGGGAAGGCACACAAGCGAAAGAGCACCTATGTTTCGGACTGTTTCCGCAAGGCCCCATGCATCTCATTCAAATGTGTAAGCAGTTCATATTGTACAAATAAATGGTTACCTGCCTGAATATGTTACTTCACTAAGAGATATCTTTTCTATTATGATAGAAAGGCCATAAAGCTCATCCTTCTAAAGTACAAGTCAGTGGGTTTCAGTATATTCACAAGGTTATACAACGAGTATCACTAGCTAATTCTAGAATATGGTGCCCCTGCGGCATGGTGGGTCATACTTCTGGCTGCTTATAGAAAGGTCAGCAATTTAAAACCATAAAAGAGAAGAATGAAACAGAATACAATAAAAGAGAAAGGTGGGGCTTTCTACTCCCTTAGAGAGTTAGTTTCAGAAACAAGCAGGGCAGTTTTATTCTGTCCCATGGGATTGCGATGAGTGGGAATTGAGTCAATGGGTGTGAGTTTGGTTTTTTGAGAAGATTTTCATCATGTCACCCACCCCACCTCAAGAGGGAAAAAAAAGTCCTCTGGCCATGAACAGTTATTCCTTATTTCTATACCCCTCTCCACTCTCTGGTAAGTATTAGCCTTCTTTATAGTTCTATGGATTTGGGACACTTCATGTTATCCTTGACATTTCATGTCTGTGGTCATTAAGTCAGGCTTCTTTCACTTAATGCAATGTTTTCAAGTTTATCCATCTTTTAGCACAGGTTGGTACTAACACAGATGTTTTAAGCAACCACTGGGCAAAGTAAGGACACAGTTGTTAAGCGCAACTACAAAGTAATAGTTCCACCTTCAATTCTTCCCACAGGGCTAATGAAGAAAGGACTGACAAGTTCCCATAAAACCCCTGGGCCAAGTTCTACTCTAGCAGCTAAGGGGGAGGTTCTCAACCTGTGGGTCGCGACCCCTTTGGGGTTGAACAACCCTTTCACAGGTGTTGCCCGATTTATAACAGTAGCAAAATGACAGTGATGAAGTACAACGAAGATAATTTTATGGTTGGGAGTCACCACCACACGAGGAACTGTATTAAAGGGTTGCGGCATTAGGAAGGCTGAGAACCACTGATTTCAAGTCAGGAAGAGCCCAAACTGACAACACACACTATACGCAAAACCAGCGAGGTAAGCAGCTTGTCTTTTCTTCTAGTTACAACTGCTGGAGACCCAACCTACACTCACGATCACCAAATTCACTGCCATCAAGTCAATGCTGATGCATTGTAACCTTCCCCCACCCAAACCCTCCCCCTCCCCCTCCCCCCTGAGGGTTTTCAAGACTGTAATTGTGTGTGGGTTTAGAAAGCCCAATCTTTCTCCTGTGTTACTGCTGATGGTTTCAAACTACCAACCTTGTAGATCTCAGCCCAAATCATCACCACTACAATACCAAAGCATCTCACCAGAACATCTTTAGATTGTAGATTAAGGTGGACCAGACCACAAAGAGTAAGAAAAGAGAGTATTCAATGAGGAGGGTACCTAGAGGGCATATTGAAGTTTGGAGTATTGGACGAGAGGCCACATCAAAAGGAGAGGGCACTGAATGAGACAATGTCGGGGGTCAGGGAGGCTGACTCAGCAGAAGGAGGGATCTGGAATGTTTGGGCTCCAGCAGCCTTGAGGGCAATGGCCCAGAGAACTCTGTCAGAGAATCAGAGAGTTTATCCAAGAGGAATTCTTAGGACTATCTTCTCTAACTCTCCAGTGTTGAACACGAACAGTCTTGAGTCCCGAGAGAGGCTTCTCCAAGCAAAGAGACCTTAGCAATTCTCACTAGTGTTCTTCCTCTCAAAAGGAAGCCTTCCACAACAGCTCACTCCCCCAGCCCCAGGAGATGAATGTGGTCATATTTTAGTGCCAAATCCAGCTTAGGAGTCTTTTACTTACATACCCTCAGCTATCCATGCGCTAGCTGAAAGTCTTAGATAGTTCTACATTAGCTGAAAAGAAGAGCAAAGCTTAGCATCTTCTTAAGTTAACTTTCATTGGTTAATTGCCTAAACAATTGGGATTTCTTCACATTTTAAAATAATTTAATAGTAGCAATTTATAGGTTTACAAACTATGAGTGTGATTTAGATATGAATGTGGTCCGCAAAAGTTCAGATTATGGGAAAGGCCAAATTCTGATGCCTCAAATATGTACATACACATTATGTAATGACAAAAATATGTGTTCAATAGCTTTGCAAAGTTAACGATCCCACAGGCTTGACTTCAAAAATATTTTATTACTTACAACTCAAAACTATAGCTTTTTAATCAAGAATTCTTCAAGAGTTATGCTATTGAGGAAATATTAGGCCTGTCAGGAAAATAAGAAGGAAATGAAAATTAAACAAGCCTCAATGGCTTTGATATGGTTTAAATTTACTCATGCAGTCATATAATGAGATAGTTGAAGCGATGAAGATGCTGCTATTGGTGGATACTTAATGACATGTTGTTAGAAATAAAACCTATAAAGTGTTTAACTTGTATATTCAAATAATATAACTAATGCAAATATATACTAACACAAGGAGGCTTCATAAAGTTTGTGAAAAAATAGAATTGAAAGATAGGGAGATTTTCCATGAATTTTTGAAGACTCGTTGTGCTGAGGCATACAAAGAAAATGTCTACAAGGATATTCTTTAGTGTAGTGAACGTGAATCTTATACTTAAGCAGGATTATAAGGTTTAGTTTTTGTTTTGTTCTTTTGTGCCCTTATCTCTGTCTTCTAATTTTACTACAATGAACATAGATTAGTTGTGTAATTGAAAATGTTTACAATAGACTTTGTTTTGCAAGACGATTGTTTTGCAAGACGATTGTTTGCAAGACTACTTCATCATTGTCTGCTCTTACAACATACGAGCTTTTCAAAAGTATGAGAAAAATAAAACCAAGTTTTCCTTGCCATCATCAGAAACGCAGATCACATTCCATTTGTCTATTTTAAATATAATACGCAAGGAAGCTTGTAAGGAATCAACGACCTATGGTCTTGACTGACTATTCCCACAATGCCACCCCCACCCGCACCCCCACCCCCACCTTCCTTGCTCTCAAGCCCTTGTATCTCAAAGAGGTACGGCTATTTTATACTCCTTTTGATTTGTAATCAGCATCTCTCGTTACTAAGTACAAAAGTCATGGTTTGGCGTTTGTCCTCAAGCTTTAGGCAGCCTTCGTTTTGAAACTTGCGGACTCTCTGACTCATCTCTGAACTGGTGCGCAGCCAATAGGAGCACCCCCTCACAGAGTGCATTTGATGAGTGTCTTTTCCGACTTCAGGGAGTCCCCGGGAAGGGCAAGCAGTTTAGGACTAGACTACTAACAGAACAGTTGGCAGTTCACTCCTAAACACATCCCCAGAGTAAGACTCTGAGGTCTTCTTCATGATGGGTCTAGCCTGGAAAACCCTCCTGAGAATTTTACACACTTGTGGTGTTGCCTGCAGTGAGAGTGGACGCAACAGCAACTCATAATAACCACATCGCATAGGAAAGTCCTATAAAGAGGAGACTTTGAAGCACCCTATTTACTTATTCATGAATTTTAAATTACACAAACCAATCATGTTTACTTTCCAAGGCACCACACTACTAGTTTGATAGCCACTGTTTGCATCCTGGATTAAACTCATGGTACCCCTTGGAGTTGAGCAATGCGATTCTTGTGACAGTGGCCCAGGAAACACTTTCTTTCACATTGAACCTAATCTGTTTTTGTGCTCATAAATCATAAAATATAATTATGAATACATGTATTATGTATAAATGGACACACACTCACTTGATACCCCCTTAAATTTTATAGGTATATTTAACACTGGATTTCTAATCTTGATCCAAGAGACCACTTACATGATTAAATACAAGAGAAGATAGATCATGGACATAGCAACAGACTCCCAAATTTTAGATTTGCCGACTTTTTCAATTGTTGCAAATGTAGATGGATTTTTACATCTTCTATTTTTCATAATTCTTATGGTTTCTAGGTCTATTGCTCTAGTTGTTACTGCTGTTATTTATTTGCTTGAATAGCTTTATTGATATCATAGTACACAATAAACTGAATATATTTAGTGTTCAATGTCATAAGTTTGATACCTCTGAAGAGATGGATAGGTAGATAAGTAGATAAACGAATATGCAGATAGATAGATAAGTAGGTATATAGATAGAGATACTCTGTCAAATCTACCATATCCATTATCTTCAAGTCTCCATGAATGTACATTTATCTGCTCCTCCTATTCAACCATTAGTTTTTCATTTTTGATTAATTTGTATTTTCTATAGCCTTTTTAATAGGATAATCCATTATGTACTATTTTTCTTCTTTTTTAAGGAGGGGTGGCTTTTTCCACTCAGATTAATTTACTTTGAGAATCATTAATATTGTTTCTTGGATAGGACCGTCCTTTTTTATTGTTGAGTAGTATTCCAGTGTACAGATTGTAACATTGTCTATCTGCCTGCTGACAGATATTTGGTTCGTTTCCAGTTGGGGGTAGTTGTGGATAGTACTCCTAAGGACATGCTTCAATGTCTAAGAAATCCCGTTCCAATTTTAAAAGAAATTGCCCTTCTACATTTCAAATTCCAGCCTTCAGTATGGGGGAATTCTAGTTCCTCCAGGAACTCACATAAATTTGTTATTTTACACTGTTACAGCAAGTCTATTGGGAAGAGCGCCATGAGTGGCATCTCATTGTGATTTTAATTTTAATTTGCATTACCTTAGTAACTAATGAAGTGCAAATTAAAATCACAATGAGATGGCACTCTACTCCAAATACAATAGCTAAGGAAACCAAAGAAATAAGCAAATTTACATGGGCACATAGAGGAATTAAAACTCTCTGGCCTTTCTCTAGTGACTGCTGAGAGGATTGCTCCCTATAAGGTTGACAGTTTAAGCCCCAGCTTGTCTGGGGCAGAAAGGTGAGGCTCTGCTGACATGCAGATGGACAGTCCTGGAAACTCTAGATGGAGTTTGCAATGAAGTGACACATTTTTCTTTTCTTTTTATGTTTAAGAAAGAGCTTTATCTCAAAGAACAATTGTATATTGAGAAAACATACCAACCCAGTTCAGATCAAGGCCATAATTCTGATATTAGTCTATATATCCAATACTAGTCCATAAATTCCTTTTTAAAATCACACAACAAGTGCAATGATGCAAAATGCAGGAAGATCCCAGGCCAGTGGGACACATTTTTCATGTGCTTAGTTTGCCCATTTTTTATGGTTTGTTTGCTTTCTTGATTACGGAGTTTTGAGCCTTCTTTATATGTTCTGGATTTATGTCTTTTGCCAGATAAACAATTTTCCAGTAGTTTGCCTTACGATGGCTTGTCATTTCAGTTCACTGAACAAGTTTTAAAAAATTAGAGGTTTATTTTACTGTCTTGTGGATTTTTTTTGCTATGCTATACAAGAAATCTTCACCTGACCTACTATCACAAAAAGTTTTTATTCTAATAGTTTTACAGTTTAGATCTCATATGGAAATTTAGAATAAATCTTGAAATATTTTGTGTATAACACAAGATATAGATCACTGCATTTTGTTATAAAACTTTTCAGCAACATTTGTACTAAACTTAATTGTTGTGGGAAATTTGTAATCATATATAGATACAATTGTCCACATAGTAGGCCTACTTCTATACTCTTTATTCTGTTTCATTGATCTGTCTATGTCACTATCATACTGTAATGATGATTAATTGCTATAGTGACAAAAATTAATCTTTTAAGTAAGATTTTATTAGCCCTCGAATGAAGTTCCTCTTTACAAATTTGTTTAGGCATTCTATGTTTTTTGTCGTGCACTCTGAATGTTAGAAATAGCTTGGTAATTATTACCAGGGGTTAAAAAAAGCATACCAGATTAAAATTCACATTAGGTTGAATCTCTAGATAAATTAGCGAAGAAGACACATATGAACAATATCGAATCTCCTGACCTAGATTGGGTTTAATAGCATCTAGGTGTAGTTTTCAGTCTGCATATCTCGCATGCCTACAGTCAAATTTAACCCTATTTTATGTTTTATGTCGATGTGTATTTGTTGCTACTGAAAAAAACAATTTTTGTTGATTGATCTTGTCCATTGCAAACCTGTTAACCCCCCTGGGTCACTTAATCGCTGTACTTATACAGTCCCCACAGCTTCTCCATGGAGACCAGCGTGCTGTCCGTAAAGGCAGAGCCATTTGCGCCTCTTCCTCTGTCTTGGCATTTCGCCCTGACATAAAATCCAGCACCATCTTCAACACACCTGGTGAGATTGGACATCTTCTCCGCTTTCCTCATCTTAGGGGACCCTCAGTTAGGGTTTCACTGTTAAGTATGAAGTTAATTGTAGGTTTTTCAACTATGCCTTGTCCTAGGTTGAAGAACTCCCCTCCTGGTCTTTGTTTGCCAAAGATTTTTATCAGGAATGAATGGTAGATGTAATCAAGTAATTTCTAAACTAGCTATAGAGAGGATCCTCCGGTTGTCTCCTCTCAGTGGGTCAAGATGGCGCCCATCACCATCATAACCTGGTTGATGGTGGATCCTTTGTGCTGTTATCACGCTGCAAAGCCTGACAGTTGCTGTACAAGCAGAAGGTTAGTGAATGCTACTGCCGTGATGCCATCTGAGAGGTAATGGGTGTCTTCATGTCTGGACGGCTCTCTTGGATTTCAGTTGCCTACATTTGTCACAGCTGTCACTGTGCTCGACCCAATTAGGTCGGTGCTCGGCCGGCATTATACAGGAAAACAAGGACAACTGAAATTTAAAGCTGGCGGGGAATTAAGGTTAAATTTAAAATATAATTTCAAATTTGACCTAAAATCATGATCTCTGCTCAAATAGATAAAGACAAATAAAAATGGATTACAGATCTTTCATGTTACTCTCTTTCCCAAAATAAACCCTCTGAAATATTTATCGAAAGCCTTTTCAAGAAGCCAGGGTGGCGATCACCATAGAGTGTTGTTTCCCAGTCATAGCCCAGAGATGTGCTTTTATCTAAATTCTGCATCACTTGTGTGTAATCTTTGACACACAGTCATAATTCAGAAACAAAAGATGAGAAATACTCAGCTGCATCTTGCAACGAAAACATTTGTTGCTGGTCTGTATCATGAAAAGATCCTGGGCATATAACCAAGAAAAGTAAATCAACTGGCCCCAGGCCAATGTAAATCATGTACTATAGACCTTTTATGTATAAAAACATTCATGGCTGTTTATTCAAACATCGTATGGGGGAAAACATAACAATACATGATATGAGTCTTTTGTTCTCCAAGCAGGGCCTAAGTTTCTATTGGCAAGACAACATCGCTGAGTACATGGGGCCCCTTGTCATGTATTAAATGGTGAAAAGGAAAATGTTAGCTTGTGCCGACCATGTTTCATAAAAACATCTTTGCTCGATGGGCCAGAATCTATTCAAACAGCTATCGTCTTATACTGAAATGGACTTTCTTTTGTAGTTCCAGGATAGAAAAAGTGTCAAGAGTAGGCTTGTCATTGGTGCTTGACTATAGCTAATTTAAGAGGAGCATCACTAGTTAAGTATCCTCTGTGTTGTAATTTAAGAGGAGCATCACTAGTTAAGTATCCTCTGTGTTGGAAAATACCTACAGATAGACAAAGAATTTATTACATTTAAAATATTTCATTTTTCTATTACTTTGTTGTATATGAACAGAGAAGTTAGTTAAATTATGATAAATACATTTTGTAGAAAACATGGGCGTAGTTCCATATAAATCAGAAACATCTTTACTTTATTTAAGCACAATAAAAATTTAGCTGAGATCTTGATTTTCCCTGGCACAATCGTTTTCCATTCAAGATCATCAGCTTGTGAAGGAAATATATCCAAGTATACATTTCATTTATTATGATTAATCAGTAGATTAATTGATGGGAAAAATAAAAGTTTACATAGATTATTGAAGATTTACAATTTTTAGGAGTAATAATGTCTGCAGTGCTTCATTTTAACGAAAGATCCAGGACCCTTGATCTAAGTATTCATGGATATGTAACTGATCGATAAAATTGTAGCATCTATTAATTTCTCGGATGTAATTTCACAGAATTATAGAAGCCAACATTTTTATCCCAGTGATCTTTACAACCAAAACTCAATCAAGCTCATTGTTAGAGTCTATTTCAACTCACGATGAGACCATGTGTTACAGAGCGGAACTGTTCCATAGAGGTCTCTTGACTACTCTCTTCTTAAGTGAAGCAGGTTTTCAGGTTATTCTTCCACAGACCCCTAGGTAGGTATGAACCTTTCAATCTTATAACCTAAATAGTTGAGTGCAAACGGTCTGCACCACCCGGGGACGAGTGATCACTGATGTAGTGGGGGGAAGCGTTCTCTTTGATAAACTACCATTTGGACCATGTCTCATGAACTAACTTCTAGTTGTTGATGTATAAGCCAAGAGCACTTTAGAGATCATGCAACCATCAATGAAAATATGTTGCAGCCAACTCTGTCATGAAGAGACCATCACAAAGGTCAGGTCAGATGATCGTGAAATCAATATGCAATGGCAGCTTAGCATGAAGAGAGAATGTTGTTCATTGAGTCAATGTATCTCTTTACTTTTTAAAAAGTACATCTTACTATCAAACTTGGCAAAAGAATCTCTTGAAGCAGAATACTTGTATATACTAATCTTACACCACTTGTGAACATCACTGAATTGAATGGCTCTAAACAATAACTCAAAGAATAAATGGAATTGAGTAAACGAAAGACTAAAATATCTGATCAGGAGTATTAGTAAGAGTGAATCTGATTTATTTGATCAGTATAGTCATCCTGAGACTGAATTACATTTTTCTCAGAATCTGTTCCTAGCACTTTCCAAATATATTTATAAATGGAAGTACACCTATCCTTCAGCTTGGTTGGATACACCAAAGCTACTGATTCTGGAATGCCTTGATGGAAGCTGGAGAGCGCTGTCCCATGTAACAGATAAAGTTTGTTTTAAATAATAAAATTTGAGACCAGTGACTTCTCATCCCACATCCTCTCGCCAATCCTGGTATTGGCACAAAGCCTTGTGAAGTACTGAAATCATAGTGGGCCGTAACATATTAGTTCAATGAAAAACTTAGATAACTCTGTTTAAAGATGTTTCTGGGGAAATGCCCTCGAAAGGGGAAGACGTGTGAAGCTTATGAAAAGAAAGCAAAAACAGAACAGAATTGGCTGGAGCCCAGGTGCCATAGGGGGTTGGGCTGGAAAGTGAGCAGTACGAAACCACCAGTCTCTCCATGGGAAAAAGATGAGGCTTTCCACTCCCAGGAAGGTTTCCAGCCTCACAAACCTGCCGGGGCAGTTGTATCCATCTCCTCTCACAGGGGTCTCTGGGAGTTGGAATCCACCCAGTGGCAGTGAGTGGTAACAGAACATAACAGAAGTATGGTAGGTGGCCAGATCTTGGAGAAGGACTGGGTAAAGTAGAAGGCGAATGAAAAAGAATAAGACCCTCCATGAGATGGATTGACACAGCGACTAAAAAAGGTATTTAAATAAAGCAACAATGGGAGGATGCACTACCTGGGGACGAGGAGGACGAACAACATTTTGCTGAGTTGGAACATGCCAATAACAACGAGCCCAATGACAATGAAATCTCAGAATGCCATTTGTTGGCATTTTAGAAAGTTCTTTACCAAAGTGTCAACGAGATGCTCTGTTAAATGGTTCCATCTGCTGTCTCACTAGACTTGTATTTAAATTCATGTTAACTGTGTATTGCTTGTACCCTAAAACATAGCCCTTCTATAACAGAAAGAACATTTTATCTGTTAAGTGGGACACCCCTTACACCAAGGCATCCAAGAATAATGGGATTACTCTGTATAATCTGGTAAGGAGACAGACACATGACATGCATTTTCAAAACCATCAGTCTGTACAACACACAAAAAAGGACCCTGATATAAACTATGGGCTTACGTAAAAATAATATGTCAACATGGGCTCATTAATTGTAACAAATATGCTATAAGGCTGCATGGTGTTAATTAGGAAGAAAAATCATCTGGAGGATGGGAAATGGGTGTATGTGAGCACTCTGCAGTTTCTGCACATTTTAGAATTTTCAGAAAAATTAAAACTCTTCTTAAAAGAACAAAAAGATTTCCCAGATATCACTGTGTCATAGGAATGGAAAGAATATGGATGCCATACAGCTCTGAGCCAGAGCTAGATAAATTAAATCATAAAAATAACCCCCAGCTCGAGGAACGCTCCTTTTATTGTCGAGAAGGACCTGTGTGAACCTTGGAAGTGTCTGAGGTGGAAGTTTCAGGAAGGTCAGGGGAAAGGCTTGACAGGATGGCAATGGAGCTGTGCCTGGACACCGAGCGCTGATAATCCAGAAATCACTGATA
Organism: Tenrec ecaudatus; assembly: GCF_050624435.1. NCBI lineage: Eukaryota > Metazoa > Chordata > Mammalia > Afrosoricida > Tenrecidae > Tenrec > Tenrec ecaudatus. Next base: position 32,193,711 of record NC_134546.1, read on the forward strand.
CTCAACCTTGAAGTGTGCCGCTGAACAATCTCCGAGTACTGAGGGATCTAAAATTAGAACCTGAGCACCATCACATTCATGCGTACTAGTAAAGAGTGCACGCGCTGGACTCATGGGATGTCCGTTCTTCCACTGCCGCACTATTCTGGCTTTGGACTTGATATCGCACTGTCCTGGCCTCATTCCCCTCATTTGCAAAACGGGAATGATAACTGCATCCCATTTTTAGTGATTAGATGCCGTGCACATTTAAAGTGCTAGGTGTAGTGGCTGGCATCTAGTAAACGATCAACAGATGTGAATTCGTTTTACTAAGCGGACTATCCATAGCTTACATATGATAAAGTAGAGCCATACTCCTCCCATTTTCTAACACGTAAAATACGATGGACAAATGCACGGACGTGGTTATCAAACACGGGTTTAAAGGCAGGCAGTCTGTGGCTAGAAAGCCGACCTCTCATCACAGTCACAGGTGTGTGCAAGCCCACAGCCCTGTTATCCGGGAACTTCTCCCTGACTTTGTGTCTGGAGGGGCTTGCATAGTAGTTGGAGAGATTGTGAGCTATTTGTAGTCTTATTTCTCAAACCCTCTGTGGCAGAGTAGTCACTTGCTGGGCTGCTAACGAGAAGCTTAGCTGTTTGGGATGACCAGCCACTCCGGGGTAGAAAGAGGACGTGTTCCGTTCTCATAAAGAGAACCAGAGACAGTTAAATCCTGTTCTGTAAGGTCGATATGTGTCGGGCGTTGGGTTTGTCTTGGTTTAAGGCTGCCCATAGTCTAATGCTGTTATCATATTGACATTTGAGTAAACTCTGTCATGCTGTGAAATGGAGAACAAGAAGAGGTTGTACCCATGTTCTATGCCAATTTCCCCGCTCTCGGGCGCTCAGAGATGATAACATAGCTTCATACCACGACCTTACCACCAACAGCCTCCATAATGAAATGGTCCCTAGAATCAGCAGTGGGAAAGCAAAATGAAGCTCTTCAATTGCTAGGAGCCCCCTTCAAAATCAAGGCCCCAGGATCTCCTGGGACTTCTATCAGAAAGATTGCAAGGCCTCAGCTGGGGAGTTCCTGACTCAGTAGGTCACTGGTGGGCCTGCGAATTTGCACTTCTAACAAGTTGTCAGGAGATAGTTCAGAAGAACGAGATAGCTATGACAAAATCAACACAACCACCTATGAGGTCAGTGTCAATTCCTCTCCTGCAGATTTTCCTGGCAGCGTCTTTTACAACCCTCCTCATTCCTGCTGCTCCTCCGATCTTCTCTGAGATTCTGTTCACGTGGAAATCTTGTGTCAAGTGCAAAGACTTACCATGGCTACCTGTAAAACATTGTCCTTCCCATTTTGTGGTTTCCATTCTTAGATGAGGTGGTTCAGGATCTCCAGGTGGCCCACGTCAAATTTCAGTTTCATCAGGAGAACGGAAAACCACCAGGAACCAGTGTCCTTGCTACCCCTGTCCCCTTAACTCTGCCTTATTTACTCTGCACCAATTTTGTACCACCTACCTTAGTCCTGGGGAGAAAGGTGGGCTTTCTACGCCGGGACAGAGATGCAGTCTCTGAAACTCACAGGGGCAGTTGACCCCTGACCTACAGGGTCTCCATGAGTCAGCATTGACTAGATGGCAGTGTGTTTGTTTGGTTTGTTTGTTTGTTGTTAGCTTAGTCCTGTATGTCTCCTTACAGTCAAAATGTGCTCCATGAATGTAAAGAATCTGCCTATTTTTGGTCCTAATTTTCTGACATGTAGTAAGCAATTCAGGAACAACAAAACCCAAACAGTTTCCACTGAGTCAATCCCCACTCATGTGAATTCCATGTGTGTTGAAGGCAACTGAGCTCCACAGAGTGTGCCCTGATGGGTGATTTTGTTAACAGATCACACACGAGCCCTTTCTCCTGAGGTGTCCCTGGATGAATGGAGACTCCCACCATCCAGGTGGCCATTTAGTACACTGTTAACATCATTCAGAGGCTCCAACCAACGGTGTTAAATGAGTAATTGTTTTCAGAGGTACTGCTGAAAATGAATTGTTGGCGAATTATGCTTTTATGTTACCTACAAATTCAATTTCTGGAAAAACATCTTTGGCAGAAGTAAGTTTGCTTCCTTCACTCAAGCAGAGCTACATGTTTTCTAACTTCTGCTCAATTTTTTTTCTGATACTGCTCCAGATTGGTGACCGGTTATACCCATCTCTCCTCAGATCCCTTTTGACTGGAAAGAAAGGGAAACAAATCCTTGGCATTGAGTGCTTTCCTGCTGCCCGCCAACCTTTTTTATTTGTTTGTTGACCTCTTTGCTGCTTAAGAAGGCTGAGCAAACCTGCTGGAACTAGGCGATGCTTGTTAAAGTAGGGAAGAGACAATCAAAATTCTCAACTGGTATTTTTTAAAACTCTGGGGTATATTAGAATTTCCTGGTACAATGATTCAGCATGTGATCATCAAACTTCCAGTCCAGCCTAACTGTGGAAGATTCTGGAATCAGGATTTTCCAAAAGCATCCCAAATGGTTCTGATAGTACAAGTTGAAAACTCTGGCTCAGACCTCACTTAGACCCACAAGAACTGCACTAAGCCAGGTTGTTGGTGGGTGCCAGTGAGTCGGTACCAACTCATAGCGAACAACGTACCCCAAAAGGAAAGGAGCAGTGTCCGATCCTGCGCCATCCTGACACTTGTTGCTCATGTCGGAGTCCATTGTTGCAGCCACTGGGTCAGTCCCTCTTGTCAAAGACTTTCCTCTCTTGGCTGCCTCTCTATGTTTCCAAGCGCGATGTGCATTAACTAATTCAATAGTCTTCACTAAAAGTCGAACTTGCATGTGTTGTTATGATTTCCATTTTACATAGAAGGAAATCAAGACATGAAACTCTCCCCAAATCCCAAGCCCAGTAAGTAAAGAACCTCATTCATCTGGCTCCAAGACCTAGCTACTAACTACTGCATGCAAACTACTACATGCACCGAATGAGGGTAGCTCATAACTCTTATCCTCTAATTAAATCTACATGTTTATGTATCTATCTCTACATATCATACATATATATACATATATATATATATAGAGAGAGAAGGAGACTTGTTGGTAAGACAATGCAACAATTCTTATGCACTGTTTGCCACTTCGGAGGAAAATCATATATATTGTAATGCCGTTTTTAAAACTCTTTTCAACCCTTTCATGCGATGTTGTTTGCATGTAAACAAAGGGCACCAGGGGTGAAGAACTTCTCTGGGTGCTAATCACCAGACTTTGGAAACACGGCATGGGTTTGCCCTGACTGTAAAAATATCTCGTGGAAAACTTTCAGCTTCCGTGAAACCAGATGTGGAAATGAAGACATAATGTCGCGGCCGAGTGGGTAAGATAGGTAGATACAATGAGAAGGTCTCTAATCCCTGGCACTCTCTGGTCCATAAGCAGTGTGAGGGTGGCTATATTTCACATCGGAGAGAAATCAAAGTGACAAATTCTTTACAAGACGCGTGTGATTGCAACGAGAATCTTTAGGGTTCTACGGGGAACAATTAGCAGGTGCCCCCGAAGCCTGCGGCAGGTGAGAGCGTTTGGAGAATGGTACAACGTGCTCGGGACCGAGTCTACGGTGGTGTGCTTGCCTCTACTCTGCTCTCGGGCCCAGGGAGTCGCTGTACCTCACTGAACACCACAGTAGCTCATTCTTTTGGCTCTCGGACGCTGAAGCCTAACAGATTGGTGATCACATAGTGCCTGGAGCTGCTTCTGCCAAACGGCTGACCCGACTTTTAGCAGCATCGACCCCTCTCTAAGCCGTATGTTCTTTATAGGAAATAGTCAATATATGCTTCTGGAGCAAACAGGTACGTGAATGGAAGAATGTTCTGACGAAGCAGCCCACATCAAAATCCTCATTGTGAGCAGGTGCTGACTGGTATCAATTTCCTCCTTTCCTTAACTATCGATTCCTTTATTTACCTTCCTTCATCTGCCATGACCCTGCCTTTCCGCACAACCACCTACAGTTTCTCACCAGGACAACGCCTTGAACATCTAAAAGAAATTATTATACACTGTAAGGCCTAATATTTTTCCACATTCTTGTCAATTCTTTCTTCTATAATTTTACTTTTTATATTTTAAATTTTTGTTCATGCTTCTGGAGCCCCAAATAGCTCGTGTAAGCATTTTGTCAACATAGATCGCAAGAGTCTATAAATTTCGGGAAAGGAATAGCTAGCAATTAAGTAAAACAAGTAACTTTTTAATATATAAGCAGCACTTTCAAAGCAGAGAAAACCAATGCTGTTTCTAGAACATCCACTGTGTGCTATGTACAAGGTGGGATACTTACATGAAGAGGAGGAGGCTAAAGGAACAGAATAGTGTCTTTTGGAGGATTGAAGAACAGAACTCTGTTATTCTCCTTACATACATTTGTCTTCTAGCCTGTGGATGATTAAGCAAATAGGACCTTTCCAATCCGTGCTTCCTGATTAGTGAATGATGTATTCCAATCTTAGGTGGGAATACTGACACCTTTTTGGTCAGGCTTGTGTGAGATGCTGTTACAGATAAACGGCTAAGCACAATTCCTGGGTTCTTGAGGCCATGGAGTCAACACTGACAGAGCGACCCTATTGGACAGGGGTCAACTGCCCCGGTGAGTTTCCAGACTGTACCTGTTGACTGGAGTAGAAAAACCCATCTTTCTCCCATGGAACTCCTGGTGGTTCTGAACGGCAGGTCTTTTGGATTGAAGCCCATCATGTGACCACTATGCCACCAGGTTCAACAAACACTCGTCTTTGTTAGGATTGTTGTCATGATTGTCACCATTATCATCGTGTCCATGTTCCTAACAGCTGAGTCTCCCCACCCTGTAACGCAGCAGGTTTGATTTATAAAATGCACATGTAACAGATTACATTGGCATGAGCATTTACCCCAAATAATCCAATACTGATTCTGTCATTCAATGAAAACTGAAAGTATCTCTAACAAGATACTGATTAATATATTGGCCAAACTGAACAGGGGTCAGCCCCATCCACTAACCTGACCCTGTCCCCAAATCATTGAGTCTCATTGCCCTTCACTTATTCTACCTGGAGTTCACAGAAGGTTTTCTGGATATTGTCTGCTTTCTTGGCATCTCTTGTATAATTCAAACTATGGATAAATCTAAAGAAATCAAAATTAGCTATCAAATATATTAATTTTCTATCAAAAATTAATAAATCAGGATCTGTTTATGGGTATTTATTAAATAATTTTGGTAATGATAGTTAGTTGGCCAAAGTTAGGTCTCTTTAAATTTTTAGCAGCTTCATTCTGAATTCACTATGATTGTAAAGAAGAGTGAGGAACAGCTTGATTTTAAAGAGAGCTTGTAATATAGGAGATCATGCTTAAAGGGGAGACTTTCTTCCATTTTTACTATGTTCTAAGCTTGATCTTTTAAGAGTCTGTTCAAAAGAGCATTTGATGAAATCATGAAAATGAATCAAAACAAAACGTGGCTCACATCCCCCTTCCTACATGCTCAGAACACTTGTATCAGCCATTGCCACAACAAAATTAGCTCATTCGGCTGTTCCTCATCAATACCTGGTACCTTGCACTCTAACAGCCTATGTCTCTGGAATCCCCGTTCTAAATCTGCCTTGCAAGTGAGGGGATGGTGCGTGAGAAAGAAAAAAGAATAAGAAAAAGGTTGTAGAAGCTCTGAGTAGGAGTTAGAAACCTTGAGTTAGATTAGTCCCTTGTGTATTGTCGAAAGCCCAAACATCTACTAATTATGCTACCATCTCAATTGCTCCTCTATAAGTTAAAGAAAAACATTCCTTATCATCTTCAAAACCAGCTGCATATACACCTTTCTCAAATACAAACTCAGTGGCTGCCTTGTAAAGTAAGTGCCAACATCTCCTGGAGTGCATCTGCTGCGGAATGCAATGGATTTTTTCTTTTATGTTGGTATTTTGTTTCCACAAGTCAGTTATCCAAAATTATCCAAGACACTCAAACATTTACATCAGTCCTAAGATTATGCTTTTCAGGAATTAAACTGAGTCATAAGATTCAGAGTCTAAGGACACCAGTGCTCTAAAAGCAGACCAGAAATCTTTTACTGAGATGTGAGGTCTATGGGCTATTTATCTACCAGGTCATGAATGGTCTCTGAGATACTAGTATAAAACAATTCAGAACTCATTTAATCAATCATAAGCATTGATTAAGCTTCAGTTGGTGCTCCAGGTCTGGAATCTCATCTGTCACTCTAAGCATCCTTGCACGTTGCTTTTGAACATCCAAGAAAACGCAAAGTCTCATGACGCCTGTTTATAGTCGATATAACACTTGTTCTTCAGATTCACACATTCTTAGCCAATAAATCAGCTTCTTTGACCCGTCTTACTCTTGTTACACTTCACTAGATGAATGTAAGAAAAAAACACCTCGGTGGTAATGTCAGGGAGGTTGCTCTGTGGCATTGCTTAACAACTAAAGAACTTAGTTCACCAGCCAGCATCTTGATTCAGTCTGTTTCCTGTATTCCAAGGAACTGCCCCGGTATGCGCACCTTAGTATGGAATACATTCATTATGCATTCCCACATTTGATCCTTCCCAAGATTCCTTTCAGCCACGTTTGAACAACATTAATTTAGTCTGATATCATAGTAAACACAGTCATAATACATGTGATTTATATAGTCTTATAGACTTAGAGATAGTCTTATATCCGTGTACTGGATGCACATGCGTATATAAAACCCATTGTTAACTAGTCAGTTCCAACTCAGAGTGACCTTGTAAGGCAGAGTTGAAGAGCCCCATAGAATTTCAAGGCTGTAATCTTTCTGAAACCAGTCTGTCATTTCTTTCTCTTGCAAAGTGGCTGCTAAATTAGAATGATAGATAATGTCTCATTTAATCCTTAGAACAACCATTTACATTGAAGTTTTACAATTCCCATGTAAAGATTTTAAAAATTAAGAGATTAACATCATTTTTATGAAAGAGCTTTCTATACCATCACTACCAAAGTTTCAGTCCAAGAGCTTTTATCAATTAAAACTCAACTGAATGAATGACCATCAAGATAAACTAATGCTCTATAAGACTTAGAAGTTATTGAGAAATATTACAGAGGTCTTTCTAACTCGTTAGAAATCGATATTGTAAAGATCTTCATACCCAAGACCTTCTAGTGCCATGACAACAGAAAATAATAAGGCTAGTAATATATACATATATAATAACTATCAGTCAATATTGACACCCTTCTCCTAGTGCCTCCTTGATAATCATCTTGAGTTTCAACAATATTTACTTTTTAGTCTGACACACAAACAGAAGGAATTCAGACCTTGAATTGACTTCCACAAGAAACTAGTGCCGATCAAAAGCTCTTGCAAATAGAATTTCAATTTTATATCTCAAATTATTTATTCACCTGATTTTTTAAATTCAATTTCCCCAGCTAAAAATAACTGTCATTAATCTATTCAGCATAAAACAAATCTCGATTTCTGACTTGCTAGCCTGCCATAATCTTCTTTGTAAAATCCCCAATTTTAAGTTTTATTAACACCCATTCCAGAAATATTTGCATGGCAAAATTCAAGTACCAGGAAGCAATAAAATGTGAAATTAGTGGAGTGGCATTATAAAGAAGCATATGAGAAAGCAGCTGCAACTTGCTGTTTATTTGTCCCCTTGCCCAGTTCCTAGGATGGTAGGGAGGAGGGTGTAGTGGAAGGGGGGTATGCGGGGGGGGAGGGGAATCACAACAAAAACAAATCTTTGTACCCAACAGCTTCATTTAGCTAGATTCTAAATATATTGTTTGGTTTTAGAAATATTTCAAAATATTTGAGTGAAATACATGGATGTCAGACAGTGAGATCTCATATCAAAATGTTTATTTGCGTCCTTGAATGAGAAGGGACTCTAAGAGAGAGGAGATTCTAATTTCATTATTTAAGATTTAGTTGAATAAAACTAAATCTATAAACATACTTTGATCATTCCCATGCCTTTTTGACTTTGAAAGTTACCACATAATTATCCTGCAAACTGAGGCACTTGGTACATAAAATTGGGGACTGTGGTAGTGACACGATCTGGTGTCAATTTGAGAGAATGAGGAGTGAAGAGGTGGAGTCTGGCCTGTCAATCAAGATATAACCAATGAGGTCTCTGTGTGGGTATGGCCTGCTCCTGAGAATTCTGGGAACTCCTGTAGTTCCTCCTTGGAGACAGGAGACACTTCTTTCTCTCTGCTCTCTCCCTGAGAGATGCTCTGCTGACACGATGCATGGTGCTATGCTGATGGCAGCAAGATCCCTGGACCTGGAAAAACCACGTAGAAACCTCAAGGCCAGTGCTGAGATGCTTACTTACAACACCACCGGATCTACAAGACTTCCAACCCACTGGCCTATGATCCTCCTGCATTCAGCATCATAGCATGTGTTTCATGAGTCTGAAGAGGACATTATAGATTGGTATCGGATATATGGGCTAATATCACGATGACTTATGGGCTCAGACTGGACTGGGCTGGGATGCTTTCTTAATGGACAATTATCCTTTATATAAAACTTTCTCTTATACACATATGAGTTTCTATGGATTCTAGTTTCTATATTTCTCTAGTCTCCCTAGAATAACACAGGGACTACCAATAATTATACTAAGTTAAACCAAGATTGTCTCATGAAAACTGATATATTCACTCTTGATGTAAATAAATGTATTCAAAAATATGGAGCTATTCTGAACATAAATCCACAGTCTAAATATGATGTGTTTAAAAGATTGGTAGAAAGTTTTAAACTTTTAATCCCATAGTGAACTGAAATTTAAAAGATGGCATTAATTGATCCTATAAGTGAGAAGGTAAAAAAGACTTATTTTGTTATTATTGTTGAGAATATACAAATCAGAACATGCACCAATCCAACAGTTTCTACGTGTGCAGTTCCGTGACATTTATTACACTTTTTGAATTGTGTGAACATTCCCCACCTCCTTTTCGGAGTCGTTCTCCCTTACTAACAAACTCACCGTCTTCTAAGACTCTTACCTAGGCTTTCATGTTGCTGTTGGGAGTTTGATCCCAAATAGAGGGTTCTTAAGAGATCACCATGCTCAAGGCATGCATCGTTATTTTACTAGAAAGCCAAACTATTGTTTGCTTTAAAGAAGATGGATTTCAGGGTATTTGGGGTGAAGGTTTTGAGATTATATCAGGGCTCTGGAAGATTCCTAGGTTCCAGAAAGTCTGGAGTCCATAGAAAAGTTGAAATTCTGAATGGTACTGTCTGCTTTAAATCAGAATTCTTCTATGGAATCCTTGCTCCAACTGCTCAGTCATGGTAAGGGGCACCATGCAGTTCTTCTGGCCTCGGGGCAGAGGGGGCAGCCGTTCACAGAGGCCATTCGCTACACATTCCATATTCTCCAATGTCTGACTCTCAAGAAGGACTTACATTGCTTTATTTTACTGAGCTACAATGAATGCATCGTGACATTTTCAATCATATCAAGAAAAGTTGGGCAATCATCACCACGATCAACGTTGGATCCTTTTTCTCTGTCTCAAACCTATTGATGTTCACTCTCCACTGGCCTCGCCTCCCGTCCATGTCCCCAGGCAATTATTAATCCAGCTACTGTCTTCACAAATCCACCAATCATCCCAGTTTCTCTGTACCGATACTCATAGAAAACAAGGGCACCCAACAAGCAAGGACCCACAACAATGACTACATGAAACAGAGAAAGACCTCAATCTAAGAGAAAGCAGAGCATATCAGAAATTTAGAATAAATTCCCTTCATAACTTGAAAGCGAAGACTCAGAGAATCAAATTGGTTGTTGTAAGGTGCTTTCAAGATATACCAACTCATAGCCACCTTATAGATGTATATAAAAGGACCAATCACTGTTGTCACATTTGACCTCTTTGCTGGAGTCACTGTCTATTCAAAATCATCTCATTTATTTGTTAAGAATGTAGGGTTTTAGTCTTCAGGAACGGATCATTATTGTGAGAATAAATTACTGAGGAGTGTCCCTCCCTTCCTCCATCCCTGCTTCCATCTTTTTCTCCCTCCCTTCCTGCCTTTCCTTGTGTCCTCATTTTTCTTGTGTCTCTCTTTCACCTCTTGAACTTGATCTTTCAATGTTACAAATCTAAAGTTTCGCTGGCACATACTACTTTGGATTACCCACTGTGGTGGCATTTTCTAAAGTCTTGGTTTAATTAGAGAGGCAAGCTCAAGGGGTCTTGCTGGCAAAAGCGTGTGCACAGCTTTAGACAAGTCATCTTCTTATTTCACGTGACACTGTTGACCCTAGCTTGTCGCCTTGAAATGTGAAGACAATCCAGACAATGGGACACAAGGGGCCACCCAGACGCTCTGGGGAAGCTGCAGCCCAGAGTGTGTGGCTCAGCTTATTTCCCTTCCTCTTTAGTTGCTGTCTGTCGGCATGGGGCCCACGCACTTCCCCTCCCTTCCTTTTTCCCAGGCCGTCCTCACCACATACATCCCTTCCTACTTCTTCACTACCAAGTAATGACACCATTTATTTATTTAAAGGCCTGCCATCTCCCTACAAGACAGAATTGGTGGAGGAAAACTGCAATTAATTTCTTTATGGAGAAAATAAAATGTATCTTCTCTGTTATGGTCGGGAGGAGGACCGAAGCGCTCTGGTGAGGCTATAGGCTGATGCTCAGCAATCTAGGGAAAGGGAAATGCGCTCTCTTTTGGGGCAGTGAAAATATGAACCTTTTGTGGTAGTGTAGGGAGACAAGGCTCTGGAGAAGACTGTCAGGCCCTGGGCCCGACTCACCTCATGGAGGCTGTTTTTGTCTTCCTCAAACAAGTACAGGAGATTGGTCATGTGGTTAATGGTACCCCTGAAAAATGTTAGGCATAATGACCCTCTGTTAATATACCAAATAGCAACTTGATTTGATGTCATAAAAATAAACTTCTTTTCCTTGATATCTATTTAACTTAGCCTGCACTTTATATGTTGGGCTTCAAACCCCACGGTCAGCAGTTTGAGCCCACCAGTCGCTTTGAGAGTGAAAGATGAGGCTCGACCCCTGTAAAGGGTTACAGTCTCAGAAACACAGAGACAGTTCTCCCTGGTTCTATAGGGTCGCCCTGAGTCAGAATCGACTCAATGGCAATGAGTCAGAATAGGGCGGTATAAATGTTCATGTGTTTGGCTGTAAACTGAAAGGTTGAAGGTACCACACAGAGGTGCCTCTGATCCTGGTGATCCACTTCTGAAAGGTCATCCCCGAACACATACAGAGCACAGTTCTACTCTGACACACAGGGAGGTCGCTGTGAGTTGGAATTGAGCCCAAGGCAACTGGTTACAATGGGTCAAAAGATAAAGTGCATGTCATTATCTGTGATGACCACACCGGACTGGGCATGTGAAATGGAAAGAGCCGTGGGTTGTCTTCATTGATGGACAACAGAGGGAAACGGAAGCCCCGACCCCTCCAGAGCAGATTCCTGAGCACATCTACCACAGCTCCTAATTCCATGGCTCCTGGGCCCTGGGGGGGGGGGGGGTGGGAGCAGAGTACGAGACACATGGGCTTTTCAAGGTAAGCATAGGGAGCTGAGCTCTGAACTCACTCACACCAGACTTGTAAATCTCAGAGCTGAGACCTCATGTAGAAAAGGTTAACTTGTGCCTGGGGAGCACATCCTCCAGGTCTCAGATAGGCCTGTGGTTTCCTGGCCCCGGTTCTTCCCACCGGTGTCCCATTTACCCCGTTAGTTTGTCCTTTTCCATGCTTGTGAAGCTAAAGCACCCATATCGGCTATAGTACACCCTGGGAATCAAGTGAGCAGGCCTCTGTCTCTCTGAGGCCACCTGTGAATATTGATTAGCGGGAAGATCAAAAATCATCTTGGCTTTTGAAATTGCAGTGCGTCTGTTTGAAAGGCTCCACTGAGCAGCAGGGAAGAGATTTAAAAAAATCTTTTTTAAGGTGAAGAAAGAAAACATCTGAGAGAGACAGCCACTTATCTTAGAGTGAAATCCCTTTCTTCTCCCCCTTGGTCTTTGCATTTCCCTGCCTGCTTTCTTCATTGCCCACTCATTCGGTTTGTCCACTTGCTTGGATGTCTACCCTCATCATTATCCTCTTCCGCTTCCTTTTATCATTTAACCTCAGAACGGCCAGGTGTGAAAGGAAAGGTGGTCCCCTTACCTGAAATGATTAGCTACAACAAATCAATGCTATCAATCAAGATGATGGTCATCATGACTTGAGCTCGATGGTTTCTGACAGGCCGGCAGTGGCTTCACACTTGAAGAGGACCCCCTTTAACCACTCCCACAGAGGCTCGGCTTTAACTACCCCCCTCACGTCCAATCACTTTGGTTTAAGAGCAGAAACTTAAGCCAGTGGTGTGAAAACAGGGATGCTAAATGAGAAGGATCCTACCAGATCCAGTAACATGAATCCCAAGGGAATTTTCCCTGGTTCAAAGCTCTAATGGCCCACGTGACTTTGCGAGTGAAGTGCTTAGCACTAGGGCATTCATAGGAAATAAAATGCAGATTTCGTTTAATATGATTTATAACAATAATAAGGGTCTCCGGGAGGCACAAGGGATAGTCCATGAGCTACAACATTACAAACACACACAGCGGTGCCATGGAAGCAGACTAGGAGATCGGCTCTCTCAAGATGGCGGTCATTATTGTTCTGGGTCCTCTAGCTGATCTCTAGACAGAGTAGAATTTCCCCATAGGCTTTCCTAGGCTGTAATCTTTTTAAAATATTAATCATTTTATTGGGGGCTTGTACAACTTTTATCACAATCCATACATCCATCCATTACGAGTCAAGCACATTTTTACATTTGTTGGCCTCATCATTCTCAAAACATTTGCTTTCTACTTGAGCCTTTGGTATCAGCTCCTTATTTTCTCTCCTCCCTCCCTGCTTCCCCCTCTCATGAACCCTTGATAATTTATAAATTATTATTAGTTTGTCATAGCTTGCCTTGTCCGATGTCTCCCTTCACCCACTTTTCTGTTGTCCATCCCCCAAGGAGGTTATATGTAGATCCTTGTAATCAGTTCCCTCTTTCTACCCCACCCTGCCTCCACCCAACAAGTATTGTCACTCTCACCACTGGTCCTGAAGGGATCATCTGTCCTGGATTCCCTGTGTTTCCAGATCCTATTTGTACCAGTGTACATCCTCTGGTCTAGCCAGATTTGTAAGGTAAAATTGGGATCATGACAGGGGGGTGGGAGGAAGCATTCAAGAACTAGAGGAAAGTTGTATGTTTCATCATTACTACACTGCATCCTGACTAGCTCATCTCCTCCCCTGACCGTTCTATAAGGGGAGATCCAGTTGCCTACAGATGGGTTTTGGGTTCCCACTCTGCACTCCCCCTCATTCCCAATGATACCTGATCCCTTCGACTCCTCATGATCGCACAGGCTGGTGTGCTTCTTCCCTGTGGGCTTGGCTGCCCAAGATGGTGATCGTCATTGGAGAGGATGGCCAGGTTTTTTTCTCCCTTGGTCATTGAGTGGGTCTGCAGAGCTATCCAAGGAAAGCCTATGTAACACATTGTAACACATGCGGTTGGCCTGCGTCAGAATCAACTAGGCATCAATGAGTTTGCTGGGTTTGTTTTCTTTGGAGGCTTTAGAAAGAGAGAAAGCACTTGCAGTTCTACTTCTTTCTTAAAGCTCATGATCCTTTCCAATCTTGCCAATACTCTCCCCACGCCAACTTGATATATCTGAAACCGTGATGCAGAGAACTTTGCAAATCTTTAAAAATAGTATAACCACATATCTAAAAGTTTAAATAGTCTCTATAGCCCGTTTTACAACTGCATGAAATTCCACTGAGGGAAACAATCTTGCAACTCATACACACATCTAAGTATTATACATAAATATTAACTCTTTCCACAGTGGATCTGTGAACAGTTTTTGATACAATGGTAGCAAGTACACTTGTGTATATGACACTTTAACTTTCCAAATTATTTCTACAGAAAATAGACCAAGAGCGATGGATATACATACCAAAAGAGGTAAACTTTTTCATAAGGCTGAATACATCTTATGAAAATTTATATCATGTCATTTTAAAATCTTGACCCCCAACAGGAAAAAAATAAAAAGCTGTTATGCCAAAGAAGCACAGAGGAGAAGATGAATGGTACCAAAATCCGGTCTTTGCCCTGGAAATCATGTGCTCCAATTGGGGAAAGAAGAGATTCACAAGTGAAGAGAGAACGACATATACCATATTCCAGCTGCAGGAAATTAGGGAAGTAAAAATGAGATCACATTCAGCGGGAGGAGGGGAGAAGAATTAAACTTGTATTGGAGTTTTGGTGCCTGTGTAGGTTTGGGTGAGTTGAGATGGGATGTAAAGAGAGGTGATACGGAAGGAAATTAAGCAGGGAGTTTGATTGAGTTCTTTGCTGAAAAGACTCTGTGTGAACAAAGGCATACAACTTAAATTTAACTCATTAGTCTGACCCACATACTTGGAAATTCCTGAGGGCAGTTCCATGACTAATTATTCACCTTTGTCCACGAAACTTGCTCTGGTCCTGTACAATGTTATCTCCTGTGACTGTTTACTGGGCAAGGATGATGCTGGACCAGGAAGTGTTTCATTCTGTTACACGTCAAGTGCGCTGTGGTCACAGTCGACTTGATGGCACCTAACAACAATGGTCTCTTCACATAAGGCAGCTTCAAAGTTCTCTCCTATCCCTCTCTTCTTATACTTTGTAGACAACATTACGTGCTCTGCTGACTACAGTCATTATTTCTTGCTGATGATGCCCAAGTCTATTTTAACAAGGCTTTCAGGTTGCCTTGTTGGGTCCATACATATATTGCCATCTGCCTCCGACGGCATTTAAGGCCCAACATGTCCCAAATGGAACTTCCTGAGTTTCCCTCCATCGTTTGAAAGCATCACAGGGCAGAAAGCACATTTGATGTGCTCTTTCATCCTCGCATTTCCCTGTCAGTCTCAAAGCTTCCCTCTAGCTTCACAGTGACTTCCAACTCCTATTGTGTATATATAGGCCATCAAAATACCTCCCCCAGACCATCCGGAAGTTTCTTGTCTGATGTGCTTGCTTTTAACAGAATCCCCTTCCATCTATGTTCCACGACATTACTGGTTCCTTTCCTGGAGCACAGAGTAAATGATGTCATCATTCTCCCCAGTAGCTTCCAACAGATCTCATCAGAGGCAAGAATCAAATACAAACGCAATAAATAAGCTGTCTCTACTTGCCCTTCATGACTTGTACCCAAATTACTTCTCTAATTTCATCTCTTTACACACACACACACACACACACACACACACACACACACACACACATATTCCTACGTTAGGCTGTTTCAAATTCACAGAAATCTCAAATGTTCACCCAGCTGAATCTTTGCTTCAAGAGTTTCCTTTGAATTGAATAGTGTCACATGCCACGGCTTACTGAAACTTTAGATCCCATTTAGGTCCAAGACGCTACCATTTCCACAGAGCCTTCCCACACTACTGGCCAAACAAGTTACTCCTGACGCCGTAATTTCTATTAACTTAGCATATTCTACAAAACAGAATAGTTAATCATTTACAGTATAGTGTTCCCCTTCTGGAGTCCAAGTATGTACATTTAAGCAGTTGGACATGGTCCTTGAGTGGTGTAAAGGTTTGCATCTAATACTAATTGAAAGGTGTCCAATTAGTGGTACCACAAAAGGAAGACATGGTGATCCATTCCCACGAAGGTGACAGCAAAGGAAACTATGAAGCACAGTTCTCGCAAACACATGGGGTCAACATGAATCTTAATGGACTCAACAGAAATAATCTGTGTTTTCTTTTGTTAACCTTTTAACCCCCCTGGGTATGAACTATAATCCCTTAGATGCATGCTCTATGGGTGTTAGAATAACCAACCTCCAGGTAAATCTAAGGCCTTTCAGATGATTCCAAGAGAACTTTTATTCGACAGGTATGGAGGGGAGGAGGTAGAAGGTATGGGGAAAGTTACCAAAGCTATTTTTTTTTCTTTCTGACCAGTCTTAGGACATACTCTCAAAACTATTTAAGAATTGTAATTGCTTGTTATCACATACGTGGTATTGTGCATTCACATTTTTTTAATTAATCATTTTATTGGAAATTCAACAGTTCTTATAACAATCCATACATCAATCCTATCAAACTCATTTGTACATCAACTGCCATCATCATTTTCAAAATATTTCTTTCTCCGTGAGCCCTTGGTATCAGCTCCCCTCTTTTCCCTCCCTCCCAGACCCCTGACCTTCATGGACCCCTGATTCACGTGCTTGTGCTAGGTCCTTCTTGTCCCCATCCCAGGCCCTGGTGCCATTTAAAGCGAGAGTTATATGTCCAGACATTTCATGGGATGCAAGGGTTCCCATTCCATTTAGTGCCATGCTAATCAGTGTCCAAACAGCTATCCTGGACACCCACACACATGAATAGAGAGAAAAAAGGAGAATGTACAAGTATTGCCTAGCTGTATTTATCACTTACCCTGGGAAAGCGCTGAGTTATTTAAAAGCAGAAAAAGAAAGTCGAGTTATTTAAAGAATAGGAGCTATATTTTCAGAAACATAAACTAAGGTTTCTAAAGAAAAGAGAGTGTAGGCCCTGAACCTTTCTTAAAACGAGATACCATGTCTCTGAAACACTGCCTTTTAAAGGACATTTTTAAATGGCCCATAACCACTGCCGCCAAGTTGATGTTGACTCGTAGTAACCCTAGAGATCAGCATTTCCTGGAGTGGGTAGGATCACCATCTGGGGGTGCTGGAATAATGGGGGTGGGTGGGTAGAGTATATTACAAAAGTTTTTATTGTCAGGGAGGCACTGAGTAATTGTTTTTGTTTTTCTGAAAATGGAGAAGTAGGCCAAATAAGTTTGGGAATCTAGAAACTAGAGTGTTTATTAAGACTCCAGGATTATTCCCAAGACCTATTCTGATTTCCTGGGCTTGGGTCATTAGGTGGCACTGTATTGTTTTCCACTGGATAGTAGAGGGGAGAATCCTGATGACTTCTTCTCTTTCTTGCAGTGAAACACCAAGATTATCCACGGAAACTCAGTGACATGATGGGAATTAATGGTCCTGTCTCATCCAGAGCCCGTCGACCTGTCATTCTTCATGCTAAATTCCTATGAAAGTTTTACCTGCTCCAAAATTACCTGTGTTGGTGGACTAAATACATGCAAAGAAGAGTGAATAATGCAGGTGGTGTCTAAGAGTGGCCAAAATCGACAAATTAAAATGAAATGGAAAACCTCAAAACTTAAAGAGTCATATTTGGTACTTTCCCTGAATTAAGAAATTAACAACTTCTTTTACCTTCCTCTGAAATTGGACGTTATTTTACCCAAACAACGACTGCCTGTGCGCAGAGAACTCAAAACTCTGAGTCCAATTCTTACGGTTGTCGATGTGAATCCTGAAACGGTCAGCACTTGAAGGGCAGCACAAGGAGGAAAGAAAACAACAACAATTCAACAAAACCAACAAGAGACATCTTCCTTTTGTTGAATGGACCATGGTATAGTTGACAGAACTTGATTGGGTAAACTGAGGCATTCTGGACACAGGACAGGGCTGAATGGCTTTAGGATTTCATTAATACATTTGCTAAAAATGAATCTGCAGATCTGTAACCACAGACAAATATCTGATCAGATACTGTCAAGCTCCTTGTACACCAGAAGCACAAACAAATACAAATGAGATGAATAAAATGGTGTCAAGATAATAACAGATAAGTTTGTTTCCTAGGTAAAATAAAGACTGAAGGTTATCGGCTAGGAGAACTGGCTTTACAGGTCCACAGGCAATGGTTCAAATCCTGGCTCTGCCAAACCTTTACCAGCTCTGTGACTTCAGGAAATCGTCTTAAATTCTATAAATCTCAGTTTCCGTTCAAGAAAATGTGGGCCATAACATTCATGCTACAGGATTCCTATTAAGAAATAACTGCATGAAGACCATATAACCTGCTTAACATGGTGTCCTGACACATGATAAACTCCCAATAAATAATTGTATTATTTTTTATTAGTGTTATTGTTTAATAATCTCTTTAATTATACATTTATAATCAGTTATTGTTTATTGATATTACTGTTATTGTTTCATATTTAGAGTTTACTTTAGTGAGAGACTAGAAAAATGAGCAGTCTAGATATTGCATCAAACCTCTTTTTGTACAGGAATTTCACAGAATAATCTAGTTAAAATGTATACATACACACACACAAAAAAACCTTCCCAATGCCCTATTGTGCTTGCTGCTTCTCTAACAGATTTCCATATCTCATCTGCCTCGTGTGGAATGCTTTCACACGCAAAATAGAACCCACGAGAATCAGAAAATAGCCTATAGTTTAGCGGAATTTCACGTGAGTTAATGTCATTGGATGTTAAAGGCCATGTATAATAATAGCATACCAATTATTTTATTTTATAATGCCTTTTCTAAATATTTTCCTCTATGATGACTTTTCTCAATAGAGCTTTACTGAAGGATTTCTGTAGTTCTTTGGCAAAACTATAAACATTTTGCCCCTAAACATGTTTACCCCTTTCTAAAGGTCATGGACCAGGTCTCTGCAGCTCTCTTTGCAAGTCTGCATGCTACTGGCTGTTTAAGCAGCGCTCTTGGAGGATGATCAAGCTGTCTGTTTTTCATTAAAGGACTTTCAACGTTGGGACGGAAAGGCCTGGCTTGGGACTTACCTTTCACTTTATCACATAATTCAATTCAAACAGCAGAATCGATGGTGTTGGGGGAGGATAGCTTCTCTTCCATACTCTTCTGCGTCTTTGTCAAGTGAGCGACTTTTCATACAAGACTTTCACTCTGCCCTACATTTCCTTATTTTGACCCTTCTCTGAACCTGAGGTTCAAGGCTATGTGGTGATGTCAAGTGATGTGGGGGCAGGGGAGACTGACAAGTCAAAAATGGGTTAGGAACATAATTCTTCGCAAACTGCCCTGAAGAAGAATTGAGTTGGTTTTAATCCAGAGGTCAAATATATACACGGTTTCTTGTGGGAAAAGAATGTCAACCCCGGTTTAGCGTGCTCTGAAATGAGTTTGAAATCCCACAGTACCGAAATCAACCATTTGGCTGAATCATTCTGACATCTCCAAGACTAGAGTTTGATGGATTAGCTTTTCCAAGGTTATCTGTTATCAGATAAATGAAGTGACATATTGCCATGAACATTTTTGACCAAAAGGCCACGGCAGATCACATGACAAGAGATGCCTTTAGGGACCTCGCAAGGTTTTTCATGAGAATAGAAAATACAAACTAACCACTTTTACGTAATTTATGAATACAAGGCAATACAAACCCAAACAAACACATAGTCTCTTCTGCCTTCT
Source organism: Tenrec ecaudatus (assembly GCF_050624435.1). NCBI lineage: Eukaryota > Metazoa > Chordata > Mammalia > Afrosoricida > Tenrecidae > Tenrec > Tenrec ecaudatus. The sequence continues at coordinate 32,213,215 of NC_134546.1, forward strand.
TCCTTATAATAACTTTTAAGTTATGTTTGAATGTTAGGGCTTCCTATTGGATTAACTATTGGTTCAAGAGGATGATACATTTTGCAAAGAAAAGCAAAAACAAAGGTGACCTGGACACTCACGAAAATGCCTCTTTCCTTCCTGAGCAGAATGATGGGATAAGTAATGGAATGGGGGAAAAAAAAAAACAGCCTTCAGGTCTCCTTATTTTATCCAAGGCTTATGCTTGCCATTGAACCTATCCTGCTTTGTGGTAGGAAATGTACACATTATTCTATCACCTTCATCCTGAGGAAAAACAATGAATGAAACAACTGATTTTAAGTACCTCTTTAACTTGATATAAATTTAGCAAATATTCACTTGTCCTCTATTAGGCTGTCATCAGCAGTAAGTTGCATTACAAAAATATCAATATGTGTAAGCATAGACATCCTATTTTGTTGTTCTATATTAATGTATTTGAAAGAAATAATATAAAAGACTTTGTCCAACGACCTTATTTAAAGTCAGTAGCATGAAGTCCAGCGCTTCCCCTGGAAGCGTGTGCATCTGATCTCCCCCCATATCCTGACCTCAAGTTCTAGTTCTACGAGGGGTCCCCTGTGAATAAATAAGAATTAGTCTCACAGTGAACTTCCATTCAAACCCTCTCAGTAATACATTACAGGTATTTCTATGTCAGTTTTATAGATGTATAGTTTATGAAGGGCAAGAAATTCTATCAAGGTCACATAACTAGAGAAAGACAATGTTATTTTAGTAGCCTGTGTGCATCTTTTTGGAATATTTTAGAAAATAAAATGTATTAACATAATTTAGTTTAGAACATAATATGTGATCATTAATATTTTAAATCCTGCTTTTATTGCCATCTATGTTTGTGCATTATATATATATAATTAGATTCTACTATGCAATGTATTCAAAGGGCAGAAGTCATTCAGAAGTATACCTTAAACTGTTATGAAAGCCCATTTATTCACCCATAAATGTGAATAATCTAGCAGTTGAAAGTGATATTGCCATAATTCTCCAACTGTCCTATACTCAGGCAGGCAGTACCTTAATAATAACAATAAAGATGTCTAGTTTATATCTGGGAAATGTGCAATAAATATAAGAAAGAGCCCTAAAGAGTTAGCGCTCCTGTGACTTCCAGTAGACTGTATTTCCTGTCACCTTGCAGAGACTGTTAGGAATCTGTTACTAAAAAGCTTAGTAACTGTGGGACACAAATTTATATGGGGCCATGTAACTGACTGAATGTAATGGGGGTCATGAAAATTTGATAACGAAAGGTTTCTGAATGCACAGTGACCAAAAATCAATTCAACATCAACTGTGTAATGAATATCAAGTGTTTCTAACAGCGTTTGCCTAGGTTGCAAATTTCTCAGGTGAAAAGGGGTCTCGGGTGGAAGAGTTTAAGAAGCTCAGGACCCTCAGGGGGTGTGAGATGCTCTGAAAGACTGCGGAGTCCCTTTTGATTTTCTGAAATTTCAACTCTTTACTTTCTTGAGTCGATCCAGTGGCCTATACTCAATACACTTCAGGGCTGGAGCAGAAGGCCTACTTGCTATTCTGCTGGGAATTCATGTATTCCATCATGGTTACAAAGTCCTTACTCGGTGATGACGTTTAAGAATTGGGCTACGAGGGCAGATTGGCGCCGTAAAGCCCATCTGTCGTCATCAGGTGGACATCCCATTTCAGAAGGGTCACAAGGAAGAGACTTGAGGCAGCAAGGGTGCAGTACAGCACCCATGAAACACACAGCTTTCCTCTAGTTCAGCGGTTCTCAACCTGTGGGTCGCGACCCTTTCACAGGGGTTGTCTAAGACTACCAGAAAAACACATAAAATTTTCAATATATATAAAGATGTATAGTTTTGTGATTAATCACTATGCTTTAAGTATGTTTATGTTCAAGTTGTAACAATGAAAATACATCCTGCATATCGGATATCTACATAATGATTCCTAACAGTAGCAAGATGACAGTGATGAAGTGGCAACGAAAATAATTTCATAGCTGGGGGTCTCCACAACACGAGGAACTGCACGAAAGGGTCACAGCATTAAAAAGGTTTAAAACCACTGCTCTGGTTCTTTAAGGCTCCTCCCACAAGCCCCACACTAACTATCAATGATACCCATTCGCCTTACAAATCTCAGGCTACACCACATGTACACTGGTGCAGGTAAGAGCTGGAAACCTAGGGAACCAGGACAGATAAGCCCCTCAGGCCCAATAATCAGAGTTGCAATACCAGGAGGGGAAGCGTAAGGTGGGGGAGAATAAGGGAGAACCGATCACAATGATCGACATATAACACCCTCCTAGGGGCGCAGACAACAGAAAAGTGACTGAAAGGAGTCAGCGGTTGGTGTAAGACATGAAAAATCAATAATCTATAAATCCTCAAGGGTTCAAGAGGGAGGGAGGGCAAAAGGGCAGAGCCGATACCAAGGGCTCAAGTAGCAAGAAAATGTTTTGAAAAGGATGATGGCAACAAATGTACAAATGTGCTTGACCCAATGAATGGATGGATGGATTGTACTAAGAGCTGTACGAGCCCCCAATAAAATGATTTAAAAAAAGAAAGAGAATTGGGCTGCTTACCAGTAAAGGAGTGGTTCAAACCACCAGTCGTTTTTGTGTACAGAAAGATATGGCAGTCTGGTTCCTTAAAGATTTACCACCACGGACAACCCTAGCTGTTCTGCTCTGCCCTGCACGGTTGCTAGGTGAGGAAGCCAACTCCACAGAAGGTTTGTGGTTGTTCTATTGACGGACTCAGATGCAGAAAGGATGTCTGGTTTTCACTGTTCGTTTGGAGATACTATTCATTCATTCCACTCCAGGTGAGTTCCATTTTAATTTTTTAGAAACTTCAGTGTTGTAAACACCAAGTAAATAGGCACAGGAAGTTCAGTGACATGTTGATATATTTTTCTAATTTCCTAAAATATGAAGCATAAATCACCACGGAAAAAACTCATGTCTACCAAATAGTTGATTTCTTTCAAATGCAGATATGGCTTCATGTGATGGGCATACTCTCTATAATGAAGGAAAAGAGACTGGTCTGTAATTACAAGTCAGTCTGCATTGTGCTGTCATGTTAAATCTGTGAAGGGACCTGCATGAAAGCAGGAAAACAGAATAGCAGGGACTGAATGAATAGACAAACTTCTTTTAAGAAATATAATGAATGTAATCTCTTTGCCTTTATTTGTATTTATTTTTTAAATCATGGTAAATATTAACAAAATTGTCATCCCTCTAAGCTTAGAGCTGGCATCTCTGAAAGAACAAAGGGTGCAATTAACTTCCCTGGGGCCATGGGATCCCTCTAGAACAGCTCTTGGTGAAACAAGGCCCACACAGTGACAAATGATTTGAAATAAAGAGATCCTCTTCTTAATAGGAGAACCACCCCCCCCCACCCCATAAGTTCTGTGTGCACATAGGCTCTCTGGGAGTCTGATAGTATTGCTATAGGTGGGATGGATTATTGTGGGATACAGAAGGATTTCTCCCAAGCTGTCTCCCCCAAATATATGCCAGACAGCTGCTTGCGAATGACTACACTTGGAGGACATCAGAAGTCGGTCAGGGGTTATTCCCCCTGAGAGCTATCAGCCATCTAGAGCAAGTAGTCACCACTGTTTATCCCACAACAAATAGAGCCCACTCCCTTCTGATAAGGATAGTAGTTGTCTGTTTCCTTGTAGGAGACCCCAGAGAGGTCAAACCCGCCCAAGGATGACCAAGGTTAGGCTGCCATCTTGAATCTAGGGTCCGCCCATCTTGTCACATGTATACCCCCAATCCCTCTTCCTATTGCGTGTATGTCCCTAGACCACCCCTTCCCATTACTGTACTGCCTATAGTACAGCCCCTTCCTGTGACGTATGTCCTCACCTGCAATCAGGGGGCTTGCACGTCCCCAGAGAATATAAAAGGGGCTTGGGCTAGCATTAAACTCTCTCTCTCCCTCCACATGGACCATCGAGCGGGGCTGAGGTGAGCATGCTACCATAAAACGTGTCTGACTGCATTTATTTCAATACTTCTATCTCTCATGCTCTCAATAACTTTACTATGATCTTTACTTATTATCGCTGTACAATTGCGCCTACCGGACCCGTAATGATGTGTTAGGGGCTGGCTTCCCCTGACAGATTATGGGATACGAAGACTGGAAAGCACACTACTTGGCCAGTCAACCGAGTGCTCCGCAATGAGTAGGAAGAAGGGGGTGTTCTGCAGAGGGACAATGTTGGGGCGACAGATGGAGCAGGTCATAGCAAGTGGCCATAGGGTTTCTGAGGGGTGCTGTGCTCTGGACTACCAACTAAACCATCTTGGCCCTGGGCTAAGGAACACCGCTGGTCTCTAAACTTCTCTGCTCCCCTCCCCTCTCCAGAATAGCACTGGCCTCAGACTATTTTGGGTGGAGCACAGATGTGGGAACATCCCTCCTACAGTAACAAGCAAACTGCATGGTGATTGCTTCTTTACATACCCTCCCCGTCTGAAAGCAGAGCATATTTTTATATCATTCTACATAGATATCCAACATATCCTATACATGCAACCAGAGAACTAAAGTTTGATTAGTAAACAAATGTGGACTTAACCCAGAGGACAAAGGCCTTTCTGAGGCCAAGGCTTGCCTGTAGCTCTCAAGGCTTGTGGCTTTTAACATGTTTAAAATGTCCCATATTAGAGGTGCTCTGTTCTGGGTCCTTCTAAAAGGTCCAACCTAGCATGGGGGATTCGTCAGAGTTCCAGATAACCCTTGTCTAAGTCTTTCTTTAGGAAATAACTTCCCATCCTTAGGGAGGTTATCTAAACGGACCTTTTCCTCTGGGGACCCTTCAGCTACTGGTCCAGGCTCCATTTCTGGAGATGCTAACGCAGATGTGTGCTGTTAGGTTCACATTGGTTGACCACAAATACATGCACAAATCTCTGAGTCCTGTCAGCGTGTTCTATTTTAGGATAAGTTAGTATTTTTATTTCAGTGCTTCATTTTATTTTAAAAATCAACATGAAGAAACAATGAAGTGAATGGAAAGACCATAGACTTTAGTGTCAAAGAACTGAGTTTGGATCTTGGCTCTGCCACATTCTGTCTGATCTATGCTGAGTTAATGCCTTGACCCTGTTTCCTTACCTGGAATTTGGGATATTAAAAATGGCGATGATAATACATACCTTAAACCCAACTGATTCTGATTCATCACGGCCCTTTAGGCTGAATAGATAGGCCCCTGTGGGTTCCCCGACTAACTCTTTACAGGAATAGAGTGCCGTGTCTTTCTCTCGTGGAGTGGTTGGTGGTTTCAAACTGCTGACCCAGGGGTTCACAAAACCTAACCTCTCGCGTGAAAGTCGATGCGGACTCCTAATGATGGTGTAGGATATAGTGGGGCTGCTCTTCATGATTCCCAAGGTAGTCCATCTTCACAGGGGAGCAAAAAGCCTCATGCTTCTCCCATGGATCGACGGTGGGATTTAACTGCTGCCTTTGTTGAAAGGAAGTCATGGTGCCTCCCTAGGGTCTAAGCGGCATACTATATGAAGGGTGCTCAGTAAACAGTAGTCTTAAAGATGCCTAGTAAAATATGAATATATTTTAGCCCACAGAAGCCAAGTAGTTTTTTCTCAAAATGGTTGTGAATGTTGTCCTTTTATTTAAATATTAATATGGACCTTCTGTTAGTTACATTCTACATTGGCATATTTTCCAGATCCTGTGTATCTTAATGATGTGAAATGAGTGGGTCTGTGTCTGTACGTCTTCCACAACCTATCTGTCCTTGTGGAAATCCAAGGCGTCTTCAATGTCCTTCAACAACACCATAGTTCAAACTCACTGATTCTTCTTTATCTTCCATAGTCAGCGTCCATCTTCCACATGCATACGTGGTGATTTAAAATACCATAGCTGGGGTCAGGCATGCCTCAGTCGCCCAAGTGAAACCTTTGCTTTTCAGAACTGTACGGAGGTCTTGTGCAGCAGATTCACTCTCACTCTCAGCAAACACTGAAAGAAGAGGTGATTCATGGCCAGGGTGGCAGGCATTATCTGCACCGACTACTTGTTTGCAGCCTCTATGTGCTGTCTGTCAAATCAGAGAACTCTGCTTGGAGATGGGCAGGGATTAGATAAAGGGGAAGTGCACTCCCTCTTTCATTCATCTTGATAGCACAGAATAGGTCAGGAAGCAGTGATGCTGTCAGCTTCTTTGATCAGTTAAGCCAATCCAAAGAGAAAGCTGAGGATTTCCTAAGCCAGTTAGAGCCAGAATTCATTTCACTATTTTTATGAACATCTGGCCTGAGGATTTGTTTTAGAAATCTGCTTTTATATTATTATTTTCACTATACCAGTTGTGAATCAAAATTACATAAAATACAAGGAAAATGATGAAAAGAGTTGTTTACAAATGATAAGCTGTCTAATATATACTGTTGAGTAAATAATTAATGACCAATTCTTCAATTTTGCATTTAATCAGTGAATATTTACATGCATGAAGAAATTCTGTAACGTGCTCAATTGTTAACAAATATGGGTAAGGGAATAGGAGTTAGGTGTTGAGTAATACTCTTAATTTCTAAGATAAAAGTAAATAGATAATATAGATATATAGATGATAGGTACATATATGTATTTATAATAACATCACAAATACATATGCCTTTTGCATGTAATAAATAATCAGGAGGTAATGTATCTTAATATATATTAATGCCCTCAAAATCCAGTTGAAAATGCTGGGTCAATAGAGTGGACTCGATTTCATAACTACAAAGCTTTTCAGCCCCCTTTTATGTATGTTGCAGATGTCTACCAAAAATAAATATTTACCTGAAACAGCAGTGTTCTTATACAGAGAATGGGAATTTCCCTCTCCTCAACTTAGTCTGTATCCTGGGTAAATGTTGGTCATTTTTTTTCAATCAACATATATGAGGAACTCTTTGGAGATCAGGACTGATGGCCTGAAGTTCTGATAAGCACACATCTCAATCGTGAGGAGCAAATCCACCTTAAATACATTCTTCTGTTTCTGTGGGTTGATTTGACAAACCAGTTAAGAGAGGAGTTGGGGAACTGAGCACACCAAACACATCTTCTGATAATTTTTTTCCTGAAAACTTTTGTCCTGGAGTCAGGGAACTCTCTACACAATCCTCTTCCCAACAGGAGGCTCACTTAACACTAAAAACTATGAGGTTAGGTCCCCAGGGTAGACCTGGGGTCCTGTATTGGGAAGATTTGTATGAGAATGGGGACAATGCAAATTCCTCATGAAAGACATTCCCATAGGTCTTTAAGGTCATAAAAAGTCTTAAGAAGGTATTTCAGTGACAATTCTGTTCCTTTTGTGTAAAAGCTTAAATTCTTGTGTACATACAAATTGCCTTGAATGACTTAACCTTTGGAGCTGTTACAATCCATTTTACGACGTCATATGATGCATTGATTTTGGTGGAATTGCACTGAATACCAGTTGAAGTTATTCAACAAACAGATGCAACCTTGGGAGTTCTCACTCCAATATACCAAATATTTAGAAGGCAGTTATACGGTCAACTGACTGGAAAACATATATCTCTATGCCCAATCCTACAGAGTATGAAATTGACCTAACAATATCATTAATAAAACATTCCAGCAAAATTTTGCTGAAGATATTTTAAAACAATTGCAGGAATACATCAACCCAACAGTAATACCTGTAAAAAAGGCAAGCTGGAATCAGAAGAGGATGTGGAAACAGAGGTATCAACGCTGATATCAGCTGGCTATTTGGTGAAAGTAGAGAATTCCAGGAAGATGTTTACCCGCTTTATTAATTCTTCATTGGTGTTTCGTTAAGTAAAGTACACTGCAAAAAATGGAAATTCCCAAACCCTGCATTGTGCTCATACAGAACATGTATATAGATAGAACCAGAGTCAGTTGTGTAAACAGAACAAGAGTATTCTGTATGGTCTACACTCAGTAAAGAGCGGGGGTCGGAGTGGTGACCCAAAGCCCATTTGTAGACAATTGGACGTTCCCTCACAGAAAGGTCACGAGGACAGACAAAACAGCAAGGGTGCAGAACAGCACCAATGGAACACACAAAATCCCTCTAGTTCCTTAATGCTTTTTCCCCGCCCCACTATCATGACCACTATCATGACTTATAAATATGGCTAGACAGAGCATGTACACTGGTACAGTTAAGAGCTCCGGTCACACAGGAATCGAGGACAAAAAAACCCCTCAGGAACAGGAGTGGTGGGAGTAGCTACCATGCTGGCAAGGGGCAATGGGGGAAAAGTGGGGAAACTATAGCAATGGTCAATATGTAACACTCCCCCCCACACACACAAACAGGGGGATGAACAACAGAAACGTGGGGGGAGGGAAGCAGCAGGACAGCGTAAGATATGATGATAATAAAGTATAATTTATCAGGGGTTCAGGAGGGTGGTGGAAACTGATGCCAAGGCCTCAAATAGAAAGAAAATGTTTTGAAAATGAAGATGGCAACATATGTACAGATGCATTTGATACAATTGATGTCTGGATTGTTATAAGAGCTGTAAGAACCCCCAATAAAATGATTTAAAAAAAAAAAAAAGCAAAGATGTCATTTTGAAGGCTAAGGTCCAGCTGACTCAAACCAAGGTATTTCCAGTCAGATCACATACATTACAAACTTGGGCAAGGAATAAAAAGACCCCCAAATGGATGCTTTCCAATTACGGAATTGTCAAAGACGACTGAAAGGACCCTGGACTGCCAGAGGAATGAACAAATCTGTCTTGGAAGAAGTGCAGCCAGAAGGACCTTAGAAGTGAAGGTGGAAAGCCTTTGTCTCCCAAACTTTGGACAGGAGAGACCAGTCCAGGGAGCAGGACATCATGATTGGTAGAAGGTCAACAAAAAGAGGTTGTCATAGTGACTGTAACAATGGCCTCAGAGAAAGACCAGTGAGTGTGGCTGAAGACAGGGCAGCGTTTCATATATGAAGTGCGATGAGCAGAAATCACGTCAACAGCAGCTAGCAAAAAAGAAATGATTTCTGCAATCTTTGTGGAGAAAGATCTTGGAAGAGCTCAAGTACAAGGGAAAGGAGGCCTCTGGGGTCGGACTCCAGAGCCAGGTTTTGTCCTGCAGGAACATCAAGACTTTGGGAAAGTTTTTTAACCTCTCTGAGTCTCCTTTTTAAATATTTATAAAATATAGGTGGTATTATTTCTCAAACTTGTTTTAAAGAGTATTTAAATGAACATTTATAAAGATCTAAGCTATGTTTCTTTTAAAATTATCATTATTTTTTGCTTTATATAGAACACATTAGTGACATGCCAAAGGCAATGATGATAATGGGCAAAATTCCAATTACTTGAATCATTAGATGAGAGAACAGTTCTTATCCTGAAACTGATGTTAAGAGAATTCTGCCTTATTAAGTTAAATATCCTATCAGTCTGAACAAAGACTGCCACTGTGATGTTAAGAAAAAAGCAAACTTTCACAGACCAGTCAAGCAGGTAGCGCATGTGTCCTTCAGGAACATCTGGAGGCTTACGGCTACCAAAGGTTATTTACACATTTGGGGGATAGTGCACTTTATCTACTCCGTGTTTATTATTAGTGATTAGTATTACTCACTGGTTAGCCTGCCAGGATTCAGTGAAATTTAAACTGAACTTGGGAAATTCTGTCTGATAGAGAGGCGAATCATTTTTTGTCTCACGGAAATGATGATCCCAGAGGTTGTACTTTAGGCGTTATAAATGTTAACCCCTTTTGTATCTAACACAGCTTTCTTATTCTAATCCGCGTTTATTAAATGACTGATAAATGCTCCTTAACTGCTCCTTATACTGACTCCGTTATCTTGCTTAACCCCTCACTGATATGTGAGTTGAATATACTATTTCACACGGTCATTTCTGTGGGAGAGTCATGTTTTAAAACTGTAAAACTACATTTCATTAGTGACAGGTATTTTGTCACAGTGGGAATCAGTGGATGATATCATAGAGACTAAGGAGTCCTATTAGTGGAGTAGTGGTGAGCTTGCTAACCAAAACATCACCAATTCAACCGACTGGTTGCTCTGGGGGTAAAAGAAGTAGCGATCTGCTTCGGTAAAGATGGAAAGCTGTGCATAACCTAGGAACCTGACAGCAACGAATTTAGAAGATCCGACGATACTGGGGGGAAAAGTGTCAAAGAATATGAATGAGATGATGGATGGATGGATGGATGATTGGAAAGGAGGTTCTCGAATACTTAAATACAAATTAAAAGGTTAAAACTTGCTTTCTGCCCGTTTCCTGCATGTCAATATGCTGGGTATGCTTTAGAGTGACAAGTTAAGAAACGTATTTAAAAGGTGGCACTTTCAGACTAGTAATGCAATATACAGTATCGCAGTTGGACTAAAGATAAACTCTGAAATCTCACAAAATACCCTTCAAGGTGGATTCCGGTGTCATCCGCTCCCATATGTGTCTCAGAATATCAAAACCTACAAAGCTTTGGGGGTCACTACAGAGACGAGTCCCTGCAAATGTGAGCAAAATTTGACTACAGTAGGATATTCCGGCGCCTTGCCACTGTGCTAGTGTGTTAAGTACTTTAAGATGTATAATTCGGGGGAGATGTCTGCAGAGATGCCTTCGCTGCGGACAACAGATGGCAACCAAGGTTCCAGTGGAATTCCTAAATTGCCGCATAAGCGTAAGCGGCGCTTCAGCCTTCAGGCTCTCATTTGAATGATGAGCAGCATGAGGCTGTTGCAGTAAATCAGTTTCCGACTTCTCTGTGAGCTGCTCCATACACAAAGGGAGGCAAGAGATACCTGGTTAGATGAGTGAGAAACACTGAGAAAGGAGGCACAGTAACACAGGAGAGCCCACCAGAAGCTCTGCTTTGAATCAGCTCTTAAACCCTACTTGTGCTTTTGGTTACAGAATAACCATTTGCCTATAAAATCACTCCTTTCACTCATCTTTTTTTTCTTATTACCATTGAATACATTTCAAGTCCCTAGATAGGAGTGTAGTGTGTTCTACAGGGTGTGTACAGAGGCAATGGCAGGGCCCGAAACAAAACCTCAAACTCATTTCCCGGGTTTATAATAGAAGATTGTGTTAGAGAAGTCATTTTGTGACAAAGAAGGGGGTCTATAAAGGACATAGCATACAAAACAAGCCCCACGAAAACATTTAAAATATTGAGATGTTGACAGCACAGGATCAAACTTCTCATTTTAACTGATTCACAGAAATAGGCTTTTGCTGATTCTAGATGCTGTTCACCTAGGACATCTTGTAAATATTTAAGGTCTTGTTCCATGTCAATGTGGGGGAGGGGAGATGCAACTGAGAAAGTTCAAGTCCAGACTTGTGAAGGATTTCCATTAAACCTCCCTTCCCTCCGACAGACACAGAGAGGAAGGACCAGAGAGGAGACGCCCAGGTGTGCATGGCAAACATGCAACAAGAGAGCTCTCCCTCAGAAAGGTCATCAGCACTTATTTATGTAAACTATGAAACAGAAAGATTTCCGGGAGAAACGGACTCAAGAAGGCATCTGCTACAAAGAACTGGTTTTATGAAGCAATATTTAAATGAGGTCAGAAAAAAATAAGCAGCACAGAATTTCTAGTCCAATGTTTACAAATTAAAATTTTGAGGCTGAGTCTGACAGGAAGGCTTTTTTTTTTTTTCAGAACCAGCAGCTTTAAGTCATAACCCTTGCAAGCCATATATTCCCACACTGACCCCGAAGATTCTTGGTCCTGAACTTTAAAACCGCACATTCAGCATAAAAGAACATACTAGCCTGTGAGAGTGTGGGGGTATGCTTCTCCACCCACTCTTTCTTCCCCGACTCCCACATCATGAACCAGTCAACACAGGCCAAGAACAGCAAACAGCCGGGGACTCGGGAGCCACCTTCTACATTTAAAACATATAGATATACGTAACCTAATTTCCTGTTCATAATTGCTTCTAGGGGCTCAATATCCTCCTCTTCTGGATCATCAGCCCATATGTTCCCATCCCATGTTTCAGGGTCCCAACTTTTTCCTGATCAACGCCCTCACTTTAGTATCAGACACTGCTCTAGATCTGGAAACCAGCCGACATTGTAATTCAACCACTCGCATAACAAGACTCTGGACCTGGTTCTCAGCAATGGCAGCTCTATTACTAGACGAGAGAAGGCTCTCCTTTGAAGCACAGGCGGAAGCTTTTAAATCTGTTAGTCCGCACCTGAGGCGCGCTTCTGAGGCTCTGAGACCATCCCTCTCCTTAATCACACTTTCCAATGTAAGAAGGACCAGCCAACCAGCTTCCCTATACTTGTCATCCTGACAAAACTCCTGGAAAATATCAAAGATACGATCATTCAGAGCCTCTCTTTAATCCGCACATCTATCAGTGGTGATGCTGTAGATATTAGCTTTGCTGTTTCACACCATGGGTTTATAAGATTAGCAGACTTATCCATGCTGTTGGGCATAGAAGTAGCATTTTTAGTGCTGTTAAGACTAATCAGGCTGGAGAGTCAATTGAAGAAGCCCATATTTATGATTTTATATCTCTAGAAGCACTCCTGGTACCAAAATGTGTTAGACAGGGTTCTCTAGAGACAAAACCAGATTGCTAATAATTTTATATATATTTATACAGATAGATATATAACATAATAAATAAACAGTTAATTAAATTATAAAGCAGTGCAACTCACTCCCATGAGACAGCTGTGAGACACTGGCAGTCCTTCAAGTCTTGAGGGCCGCCGGGTAGTCCTCTGTAGAGCAATTCAGGCTATCTGGGCACAGGCAGCAAACAGCAAGGCAGGTCACCAACAGTCAGCCAGCTGACAGGGTCTGACAGTCCCCAGCTCAAGAGATGTCAATTCCAATAGTGTGGCAAAGTAGGTCTTGAAGGAACCTCAAATTACAGTGAGACAGTCCATGGGTTAGGTGTCCCACAGGTAGTATAACTTGCAAACTGAGGCCCAGAACGAGCAAGGCAGCCTCACACTGGTCCCGATGATCAAGAAGCAAGAGACAAAATGGTGAGGCTCGCTGAGCCATTTATCTCTCCACCCTTCAATGAATCCCACATGTGTTTATAGGCCAGGTTGGCACAATAAACTAACTACTTCAACTGGTGAAGGGGTGGAAAAGCCTGTCAATCAGGTGGCAACTTGATGACCTCATTTGGAGGTGCTATGGAGATAAATAGCTCATTGGCTGCCAGATATTCTCTCTGCTTGGTCTTCCTACTGACAAGCCACATGAAGCTACACTGATGGCAGCCAGTGCCTTGGAGCTGGAGCAGGTATATGGAGACCCCCGGCCAGTGCTGAGATGCTTCCACTGCTAATGGATCCATAAGAATTTCCACCCACTGGCCTGTGATTTTCCTGCATTTGGCATCATTGCATGTGTTGCGTGAGTCTAAAGAGGAATTTATAGACTGGTATCGGACATGTGAGCTAATATTGGATTTATGGACTTGGACTGGGCTGGGATGTTTTCAAATATATAATTACTACGCTTTATACAAAGCTCTTTCTTACACACCATGAGTCTCCCTGGATTTGTTTCTCTGGTCTACCCAGACTATCACAGTGTGTGTTTTAAAAGGAGAGATTTTAAATACCATGGATGTTTAAATGTTGCAACTGATTTGGCCTGAGTACCCAAACCTTAGACTGCCAATCAGAGCCCACTCTGATGTTTCCAATATGGCTGACCCCTGCAGAATCATTAAGCTCCCTTTGGTCTATGGTGGAGACTCACATTTCCTGGTGGTGGGAGTGAATGGGAAGATGTTCAAAGCTTTTTCTCATTTGGCCAAGGTCAGAGCATAACACAAAGCCCCCCTGGAGGGTCCTCCAATTCCTGACTGCCCCACACACGCTTGACAAGGAAGCAGAGCACCTGGCCTCTTCAACAGCAACGTGCCGAATTAAAAACAAACGCGCTTTAAACATGTTACAGGTGCTTCATAAATTAGATGTCTGCTCATCTATGAAGAAAATTGAGCACGATGTAGACCATTTTATACCGTATCTATGTAGGAGAGGGGGCAGGAGATTCCTGTGAACTATCCAGTCTGTGAACTTTCATGTCATTAGAGGCTCATATAGTTCAAAACATAAAAGGTACTACCTCATGACTCTGAGGTGGAAGACGGGGACACCCAGCGTACTCCCAGCGTAACTAACCCGACATAAAGATGCGCAGCTGAGCTTCTCCAACGCTACAGCAAACACTTCATGACTGGAAAACGTGTGTTTGGAAAACCCTAAGTTTCATGCAGACCCCAAAGAGTACCACACAGAACGAGGAAGAGTCGGATCAGATAATTGAATTAGTGCATTTCTCAAAGAGCCTGGCTGCTCAGTGCTGCACCTGGGCCTGCTTACCATCCCCATATTGCAAACAGCGAGCAACTGATGGGGTGAGTCGACTGGATGTTGGAGCCTTGCCTTACCAATTTGTTGTGCCCTTTGATAGAGTGGTCACAAATGTTTTCTCTCCATAGCAACAGAAAATGCGCTTTACTCATGCTACCCAAATTGGCATTACTTAGAATTTGTCAGAAACACACACTTTAGGGCTCTAACCCAAACAAACAAACAAGCAAACAAAAACAGTCACCATAGAGTCGATTCTGATTCATGGAGATCCCATCCCAGGAAAACTGCCATACATGGCTTTCACTGACTGATTGAAAAATAAGAAGCAAACAAGGAAAAAGCACTAGGCCTTTTGTTCACCTCTCAGTGAACTTGAACTACCAACCAATCCGTTAACAAAAGGTGCCAACCATTTGCCCCAGCCCTTCTGTTGTTGCTAGATGCTTTAATGCAATCCCAGAATAGAAGTGTGTGGTCTTTCAGAAATAAACAACCAGGCCTGCTTTCCCAGGTGTCTCCGGGTGGGTTTGAACTGCCAGACTTTCAGCTAAAAGTCAAGCACTCAACTGTTAGGGCTGTCCAGGGACTCCTTACAGTAAGAAGTAGACCTAAGGTCCACTAAACTGGAGTGGGACTCAGTAAGCAGTTTTGCAGCGAGTCACAGTGCCATTCCTCCCAGAGCCACGACCTACCATCAGAGTTTCTCTGGCCCTTTCTGGGAAAGAGCACTGCTTCCGTCAGTATTTTATTCGAGTCCACCAGAGCGCTTGCTATCATAGAATTTACAAATCCAGCCTTTCAAGTGCAGTCCCAAAAATGGAATGTAGGACAGAGGAAAGCAGAGACGGGAAAATGTCCACGTGCCAAACAGAGAAGGACGACCTGTATGGTTCAAATGTTTTGTCTGCTTCCTGTCCGAAGGCACCAAAATTTACAGAGGAATAAACTGTGGGGAGAGAAAAATCTTGTAGCTCAAAGACCTTTCAAGTTTGGAATGATTTTAAATTGAGCAATATTCTGAGCATACTTGCAGCCAGCATTTGTCTGTGTTCCATTAAGTCTGAGTCTGGCTTCTGCTCCCCTGAGTTGCCAGCCCACATACAAGCAGGTTAAGGGATGGAAAAAAACACCGAATTTCATTTTCTATTTTGCACATCTCCTTGTGTCTATACATCAGACCGCAGCATGTAACAGAAACATATTCATAGCATCAATGTAAGACACAGCAGTTGTGGATGGAAGGGTGGGTAGCTTGCTTTGTCTGGGCTTAGAGTCTGGCTCGGCCACTTACTGGCTATTTGAAATATGGCAGTTTACTTAATCTCTCCAGGACTCATTCATTCTGCCTGTGAGGGATTATGTTTGGAGTGCCTGTTATGTACAAAGTACTGCTAGAAACATCTGATACACAGTGGACAAGATTGCCGCCTTGATCTTATAGAACAAAGGTACCAGAAGAAGACGTTAAAAAATAATAAGAAAAATTGAATGTATCATGATGCCAATCCGTAAATGCCAATCGAAGGAAAATAGAGCAGGACGAGTGGTGACAGAGTGAGGGTGTCTCTGGTATTTGAGGAGAGACCTTCACGAAGGAGAGACATGCGGCTACTGGGGAAAAGGGCTTTCCAGAGAGAGGAGCAAGCACCGGGCCCCTGGGGCCAGGAATGAGTCTCAGGGCCTGGAACAAGCAGCAGCTCATCATAGTCAAAAGGAATGAGGTTGAAAGAGAATGACGAGACGCTGAAGACATAACCAGGAACTAGATGATCCAGGGCTTAGAAGGCCAAGGGATTCCCTTTTCTAAGTGTACTAGGATCCCACTACAGGTTCTGAAGCAGAGAAATGCAATCATCTAATTTAGAGAGATACTTTGATAGGCTCATTTGAGCTGCTAGCTAAGGAATTTCTTGTGGCGTCCCGAGGGGAGCGCTGGGCAATGGGAAGGAAGGGGCGGAGGGATTTGGAGAGAGACCGTTGGCTGGGACAAGCAGTGGTGGAGGTGTGATGTGGATACATAACATAGGGCATTTTCTGATGGTGGAGACGATAAAAGTATCAAGTAATTGGATAAACAGTAGTGATATTTCAGAAAATAAGCAACCCAGGAAGAAAGGCAAGGGTTTGGTGGAGAAAAGGAGTATAAACCAATACTTGTGCAAACTCGCTGCCATCAAGTCATCACAGCGGACCTACAGGGCAGAGCAGAACTGTCCCTCTGGGTCTCAGAGACGAAATCTCATGAAGGCCCTATCTCTTTGCCATTGAGTCGTTACTAGTGAGTTCTAACTGAGCTCAAGGGATCCTTTAAATGTGGAGCAATTTTCAATACTGACTTCTTCATCTTTAAATTAATAATAGACCCCCTGGGCATTAACTGAGATGCTGAATAAGAAATAGTATAGTGTGAGGCTTCCAAGAACCATTCAGCACATTAATAATAAAGCTAAATGTGGTACTACAGTCCTTTCCCAGAAACCTAAAGATGTCTCAGGGTGAAATAAGATCATTGAAGAAGGAGTGACTAGGCACTGTCTCCAGTACACACACACACACACACACACACACGCACGCACGCGCGCACACACACACCACACACATACACACACTCCCACTGCTGTCGGGTTTGTTCTGACTCAAAGTGACCACATAGGACAGTGTAGAACTACCCTGTGGGTTTCTAAGTCTATAACTGTATGTGGGAGTAGTATGTCTTATCTTTCTCTTGGGAGTGGCTGGTGGCTCGAACTGCTAACCTTGCAATTAATAAGCCAACTTGTAACACACTGCCAAACCAAGTGCTCTATAAAGTTAAGTAAAGCACATCTCACTTCTGCTAACCTATTCCTTAAACATGTAAAAAGCAGATACAAGAACCTGGATGGTACGCTGAAGAAAGCAGCAACAGGTTTGTAGGCATATTAACAATCTACAACAGGTAGACGAGCCAGCTAAGTGTACTGATGAAGGTAAAAACCTAAAGCCTTCAGTATGGGTTACACCTCAACAGAAAGAAAACTAAAGTCCTTCTCGCTGAGCAATGAGCAACATCATGACAAATGGAGCAAAGGTTGAAGCTGTCAAGGATTTCATTTTTCATGGATCCACAATCAATGCCCATGAAAACAGCAGTCAAGAAATCAAATGATGATTTGATTTCAAATCTGCTGAACAAGATGTTATTTTAATGTGTTAGGAAGCAAAAGATGCTATTTTGAAAGCTAAGGTGTGTCTGACCCAAGCCATGGTATTTGCAGTGAGCTCATCCAGGTGAAAGGTATTTGCAGTGAGCTCATCCAGGTGAAAGCTAGACACAGACTCAAAGGTGCAGTTCTACTCTGTCTGATAGAGTCCACTAACCGTCAGAATGTACTTGTGGGACTGAGTTGTTGTTCTTTGTTTGTTCCTAGAAGAAAGGGAGACTGTCTTAGAAGAAATACAGCCACATTCTCTTGGAAGTGAGGATGCCCAGACTTCACTTCATGTACTTTAGACATGTTATCAAAATGGATCAGACTGTGAACCAGGACATGTGCTTGGTAAAGTAGAGGGTCATGAAAATTGAAGAAAAAATTCAATCAAATGGATTGACACAATGGTTGTACCAATGATCACGAAGATGACACAAGACTAAGCAGGGCTTTTTATTTATTTTGTGCATGTATGTTTGCATGTATGTGCATGTATGTGTGTCATAAGCTGGAACTGACTGTTAGGTTCCGACCCATAGGAACCGTGTGCATAACAGAACACAACCCTGCCCAGTGCTGCACCATGCTCACTTTGTCGAAGTCATTGTTGTAGCCCAGGCGTCGATCCGTCTCCTTGGGAGACTTCCTACTTCTCACTGCCCTGCTACTTTACCAAGCATGATGTCCTTCTCCAGGGACTACTCTCGCCTGACCACGTGATCAAAGTATTAACATGGAGTCTCCCCATCCTTTCCTTGAAGGTGCATTCTCACCACACTTCTTTTGAGACCGATTGACTGGTTCTTTCCCTTAGCACCGTACTTTCTAGCCCCATAGTCCAAACGCGTTGATTCTTCTTCAGTCCCTTGATTCGATTCCCAACTTTCACAAGCACACGAGGCAACTGAAAATACCCGGGCTTGGCTCGGGGGCACCTGAGTCCTCAGAGTAACATCTTTGCTCCTCAACACTCCAAAGGAACTTGTCTTTTGAGCTCTTCACCGCTGTTTCCATGAGCATTGATTGTGGATACGTGCAAAACACCATCCTACACAACTTCGAACTTTCTCCACTTCCTGTGATGTTACCTCTTGGCCCATTTGTGGGGACTTTGGACTTCTTTCTATTGAATTGTAATCCACACTGAAGGCTGCATTCCTTGATCTTCATTGGAATAACCTGGTGACACTTACCAACCACAACCTGAACCTTAAATCCCCATCCTGTTTCCAATCTCTAGGTATACAAAGTTATCATTCTATTAGCATTTAATGTGTTTATTGTATAAATATTAATAGTTATTGACTTGTTAACCATTCTTAGTAATATTAAGATAATTTAGACAATCTTAGGCAGAATATTTTATCTGGATTTTGTCTAGGAAAAAATGTCCAATTATAGTTTGCATCATATTTTGACATTTGTATGCTAGTTATTTATAACGGGGTCATGATTTTTTCAACCTTTTCAAGGCAGAAACTGAATTTTAATTTGATGTCTGCACAGAGTAGACATCTGAATTCTCATTGACTGACTGACGAATGCTAGACACTTGAATGGTGTCATGGAGAAAATGTAGAGAAGATGGCACATGCCTCTTGATCTACTCATCTCTTTCACACTCACCCACTTTCCCTACATCTCTCCTGTTAGACCGGCACAAATGATGAAGATGGCGACCAGTGTGCTTGCTAACGGGGGTTCAAAAGGAGAGAAGAATACAGCAATAATAAAATAGTCCTCCACAGCATGCTCTTCCACAGGTACCTCCTGGATTACCTGAGATGTCTCCCTTGACATGTCTTCAGTGTCCTAATGTTCATATATGTATATGATCTGATGAATGCATTTGATTAGAGTAGTCTGGCACACTGAAAAGTGAATTTGCAACTTTTCCACAAAAGTGTATCCAGGTCATGTGTACCCTGCACAGACCACAGCTTGCTGTGTGCACTAAACTCGACTGCTTTCTTGCTAAATTAAAGTCAAACAAAGGAAAATCTTTGATGGGGGCAGCGAGATGTATTATGTATTACAATAAATGAGAGAACTTATGATTAAGCAATTGTATCAAATTATCATTAAGCACTTGAGGTTAAAGAGATCACTGGAATGGAACCTTCTCAAGGGCGGGGGGGGGGGGGATAAAAACCTTGTTACCCACAAAAGCAAAGAGTACTGATCCTAGGATCAACACAGAGCAAAGACATATCTAGGGATCTTCCAAGGAGGCATCTATTTACCATACACAATAGAGTATATGTGTATTCATAAAGAAAGCAAGCAGTAGCCAAAAGAAAGAAAGCATCAACATAGGATAGGAAAAGGAAATATATTTTAAATGGATAGCTTATATCAACCTAATAATTTTATGATAGATAGTAATTTATGATAAGCTATTGTCTTTAGAAATAGATGAATGCAGTTGTCTTGGATTTATTTGTTTTTCAATTTATTGCATAGCCACTTATTAATTCCACAAAAGTTTAAGAAAAATTCTGCAGTTGAGAATTCAATTTAAAAGCAGTCACAATGGAATTAAAACAGAACAAAGGTAAATGTAGTCCCCTCCCAAATTCAGATCATTATCTATGATATAACATTCTTCAAAGCTGAGAGTAATCCATTAGGCTAATTAGTGAGAGGTTGCAATATGTATTAAAGCATAAAGCAATGTTTTTCCAAGTTGCTCCTCACTTTGGGGAGTGGATATTTCTTTCTTTCTTTCACCCTTTTTTTAAATTTTTATTTTTTAAACTCAAGGCTGGTTGAGTTCTAGTTCCTCCGTGGGAAAGCACAGAAGCCTGTGAGTCATCAGACTTCATTATCAAAAATAGGTGAGAAATTTCATTTCCTAGATAGGATGAAGGCCTGAGCACACATCGCTGGCCTCTAAAACTCTGGATGTTCTTCTGGCCATACACCAAAGATGGGTTAAAAGACCTTTCCTTGTACTTTCCATGCATACTAAAAGAGGCTTAAGCTTTCAAGATTTGGTCTATTCAGTACTGTTAAAAATAATTTCTAATGTAGTCACATTTAAGCCAGAAAAAAAAAACATTAAATCAAGTTCTTCACACAATGTGCTTTAATAAGTAGAGTATTGCTTTAAATTAATATCAAGCTTCCAAACTATTAAAAATAGACTCTGAACTATATCCAGGTGGGCTGCATCTCATTTCCAGTCAAAGCCATACAAAGCAAGAGTTGTACAGTATTTTGGTGGCTTATCTACTGGATCTCTGAGCAACAGGGAGGGAGCAAAGAGCAAGCAGGGTGTCAGGTTCCCTGAAGTAAAGCCCACACCCTGCCTTCTGTTAAAAGCCTTATCTCAGTCTCCCGAACGGGTGGAGGTCTCAAGGTCTTGCTTTCCTGTGCACCTCTGACTTCTGGCTCCTTGTTCACCTGCAATTTCTCTCACTAATTACAGTTACTTGGGAAGAAGGTGACTAAAATCCTTTTCATTACTTGAGGGAAAAAAATGATTGAATAAAAAATGTCCCGCCCCACCAACATCCCAGGAAACATTTTTGTGTCTGCTCCTTCCCCCCCCCTTATCTTTATCATTTGTTTCCTTTGTCGGAGGCTGGCTAGGTACCAAATCTTGATAGTTGACAAGTGGAAGAAAAGACTACATTCTTCACAGCCCTGTTTGCCACAACTCCCTCGTCTTCCAAGTTACTCCGCCATGAACACTGGGCCTTGCACGTGGTCCTTCCCTGTCCTCCACTGGTCCTCCAGAGCCAGTCAGTCTCTCATGAAGGATGCTGGCTCTATCATATTAGGAAACAAGCTCTGTTGTAACATCAGTACCACCACGGCATCCAACACTCACATTCCTCGTGTAAAAGAACACTCTGTGGAACTGTGGTGGCACCGTGGGTTACACACTGAACCCCTAACCATAAGGTGAGTTGCTTGAAAGGGGAAAGACGAGGCGATCGGCTCCGATAAAGCTGTAAAGTCGGGGACACCCCCCAGGGTGGTTCTGCTCTGTCCTGAAGGGCTGCTCTGAGTCCGAATCAAATCAACGACAGAGAATTTGGGTTTTGGTTCGGGTAAATTGAGAGGAAAATCCCCAAGTAGACTAGAATGTTAGACATAATTGTAGACGTGAGCTCCAAGAGTACTAAAATGTATAATCCATAGACTCTATCTTTGGCCTGAAACATCTCCCACATACCTTTTTACACCCTTCCTAAGGCGCCCTTCTCCTGGTTCCTTTGTGACCTTCCATTGCATTTTCATTTCTCCCAGCATTGCCTGATGGTACCATGGTCCTAGAAGTTGCCATCCAACTACCTGACACTCACCAAGGCAGGTATAATCGGATGCCGGGTAGGAGGCATCAAAGTATGAACTATTTTCTCACCACCTGGAACCCTTTTCCTGACCTTCCCAACCAAACCAAACAAAGAATCCACTGTCTTTGAGTTGACCCTGACCTATAAAGACTCAGTATAGAGATGGAACACTTGACCAACAATGCTGTAGGTCACACAGGAAATCACCAAGCCATTAAAAGTAACACCAAATGGGATAACATTGCACATAAATGAATTTATATTTGATTTTCTAAAACAGAGTCTCAGAAAGCTAAGGTAATGGATAAATGGACCTCTAAATCTTTTATCTATTGCTGTCTCTCCCGTCATAAGGGTGATACCATTTTTAACTCCTCCTAGAAATGTTTTCTTGCAGCTTTGAGATGGAATATGATGTCAAGCTGGGATTTTCGTTCATCTTATGGATGAAAAATGGTTTCTCAGTGCAGTTTGAATTTACCTCACAATGAGTGAGGTTAAGTACCTTATTTATGTTTAAGGCCCACTTGGATTCTCTGCTAAATACCTATATTTAGCAAAAGAGTTTTAAATGGAAAGTATTGCTTCTCAACATTCAAGCCATGCCTATGGGCACCTCAATCATCAGTTGCATACAGGCCAAGCAATCCAGCTAACATGTTCTGCAATGGCTGAGGATGGATGTCGCAAGTTTGTTGGAAGGACAAAGGCCCTGGCAGGCTTCATACTTCTTCTAGCCACTAGTTGCTTATTGGGCAGGAGCTGAAGGGAGTGTGCATCTAACTTTGCAGAGCACAGTAAGGAGAGGTTACTTGCTCCATAAATTTACATTCCTCGCTATTTTTTTTCATTCCTCGCTATTTTGAGATCGTCCCTGGAAGACTTATATTCTTCTATTTTTAAAAGTTCTTTAAGTTGTATGAATATTTAGGAAAGAAATGAAAGAGGAAGATACAAAAAAGGAACAAGGGAGGGAGGATTAACTTAAAATATCAAGAAGAAAGGTGCTCATGTAGGCCAATTACATTAAGTTTATAGAACTTAATTTCTGCACAGAGGTAATGACATAGAAGTGATGCCATGGCTTATTCTTAATAGAAATGTAGAATATTGAGAGCCCTATGTGTGGTCCTACTAACCACAAGGTAAGATGTTCAAACCCATCAGCTGTCCAATGGGGAAAAAAATGAGTCTCCCATACAGATTGATGATCTCAGAAACTCTATAGAGTCATTCTACTCTGTCTTGTAGGATTACTATGTATTGCAATTAACTCAATGGCAATGAGTTTCATTATGATTTAGCTGCTTTGGTTTAATGAAATGTCACCAGAAAGCTTAAAGTTTAGGCAAGCAAAAATGTATATGAAAGTATATCATATGGTAACAATAAATTTCTATTGGGTATTAATAAGTAATTATGAAAAACTATGTCATCAAATCGGTATGGGAACTATTACATTAAACAAAGGGCTGAACTAAATCGGGTCCCTTGATGGTGAGCACTTGAAAAGTACTTAGAATGTAAGAGTTAAAGTGATCAGTATCTCTGATCATAAATTAACTATAGCACAAGTAAAAAAGTGCTTAGTATTCATAGTAGAATATTCAGAGAAAATGCATCTGACTAGGTTGCCAAAATGAGTTAAACTTTTGATAACAAGTTGAATTTACAAGAATAAGTCAAAAAAGTATTACTATAAAATGATAGAAAACTATTGAATGGAAATAGAGAAATGTGAGGCTACTGTTTCTTGGCATAGCCTCCAGCGAGTGTACATGTTTCCATCTCCATAAGCCTTTCCACCAGAGTTCTGTGTTCTTGAGACCAAGTCAAAAGCCAGTGTTGGCATCCTCAAGAAACACTACTCACTTCCTGTTAAATGTTCTTTAAGTTTTACATGCAAAAACATTTCTGAAGGGATTAGGTCAGGACTGAAGGGTGGATGGGGGAGCTTAACCAGATGAAATTCTTTTTTCCCCAAATCCCTAACATAAATACTGTTTATTTTGGCATGGTGTGGAAGTAATTCGATGAGGAAAATAATTGTTTTTTCAACATACGGTATTAGAACAAATGAAGGTCAACATGTAAAAGAAATAAAAACAAAACAGGAACTTGGACCATGACCTCGCATCATGTTTTTAAATGAACTTGGAGTAGCTTGTAGACAAAAATGGAACATCGAGAACTAGAAAACGTCTAGAAGCAGCCACTGGAGAAAATCCATGTGTCCTTGTGTGCTGTCCCTGTAGTGAGGTGTCAGGGAGTCAGCTCCGACGCATAGGGACCCTCTACACAACAGAACAAACACTAGCAGTCCTATTTGGTTTGCACAATACCCATTGTGGTAGTCACCGATGAAATTCTTAAGACCACCCTTGTTACCCTCAAAAACCGTGAGGAGTAATAGGCACGACAGAGAAAAAACACCCGAGGTGAAATTATGCTGGCCTTTATATCACTAATAGCGATTTATGTTTTCTTAAAAACCTCTCCACAGTAAGGTCCCATATTTGTTGAGTCCTTCAACAAGATTTCTCAAGAATAACCCTTTAGGATCCTAAAAAGCAATCAATATCATCTTCTGGACTGACCTTTCTACCTTGAATGTAATTATCCATCAGATGTCCTTGGCAGCCATTGTTTTGATGGGGCCCCTACTGAAGGTATGCTAATGAGACCAAATCAAGTGTATTCCGGAGAGAACACATCTGTAGCCAGGCATGGAGGGCAGGGCCACTCTTCAACATGTTCATTTAACTGCGATGTGGACAGTTCAGACCAAGCAGCTACTCCGTGCGAGAGATGGAGGTTTCTGCGCTCAAGAGGATTTAGCTTCACAAACCAGAGAGAGTCACGGTGATTAGGAAACACTCAATGGCATTGGCAGTGAACTTTATTTTCCACACACTTTTGGAAGCTCCCTCATTTATATAACTTTTGTCTCAGAGCTTTCAGGCCTCAGATGGCTCATCTCCAAGTTGAGGTATTTGTCTTGCAGCTCTCACTTCTGTGACCCATAAGGTCGCAGGTGGCACAGGCCACAACAGTCATCCGGTGACCATGCGCCTAGCTCTCTCTCGTGGGTCTTGCTTATAGCTCAGCAAGCTGGATGGCTCTCACTTGCACTCTTACCAGTGCAAAGGACAATACTTGCGCCGTGCTATGAGAAATCTCCTACAAGAGACTGAACTGTTCTTTCACAGGACAGACAATGACATTACTCTTTCAATAGAGGGAGGATCCACCTTCCTCCTGTTAACTTACCCGCCTGTGGCATGGTTTACCCTGGGCTCACTTCCCTAAAGAAATCACAATCCAGCTGCTGATGAACTGTGAATACACACACATAGCAAATGCCAGTCTCTTAAGAGAACTGGTCGCTTCAACATCTAGGAACTCAAGGTAGTCCTGGCAACAGCGTTCCTTTGACACTTTTGTGCCCTTTGATGTCTTGTCC
This sequence comes from Tenrec ecaudatus, assembly GCF_050624435.1. Classification (NCBI taxonomy): domain Eukaryota; kingdom Metazoa; phylum Chordata; class Mammalia; order Afrosoricida; family Tenrecidae; genus Tenrec; species Tenrec ecaudatus. The sequence goes on from NC_134546.1 coordinate 32,238,650, forward strand.
TTTGTGAAACAACAGGCACAATGAGTGGTGAATGTTAGAAAGTTGAAAGTTCATCTGGCTTAACATACCCCTGAGGTGAGATGTGCTGGACAGACTGGATGTGCTGCTTGGCCTCTTTCTGCCTTCTGTCGTCAACACCTTTTGAAGCTAATATACACTAAGCACTCTGCTGATGGCTACAGGGACAGAGCCAGTCAGGGGGGAGGCAATGTTACTGTGTCTGATAGCTCTGAGCCCCTCGAGATAAGCTTCCACTCAGAAGCCTCCTGCTCCAGGGAGGCCTCCTAGAGTGTTTTTTCCCTAGCACATTCTGGATTTGTGGCCTGACCCCCAACCTCCCACCAAACAATCCATATAGCTCTCTCTCCAGGTACCCAGTATTACACTTAGAGTACTGTCTACCTCTCTCCTTCACCTGGAGCATCCCTCTGCTCCTCAAGGGCACCGATACAATGCCTTCCTCTCTGTCTCCCCAGAATCGATTGTTGGGACTCTTACCTAGGAAGTACACAGCCCTGTGGCTTTTTCATCAGATAAATCAAGGTAGAAAGAAAGGATTCTTGTTTATAAGGATTTCACCTAATCCAGGCCACCTTTCCTATTTTGCTCTTAGAAATCTAACAGCATATTTATGATTCTTTACATAGAATTGTATGGATATCTCTCAATAGTTTGGAAATATAGAGACATGTCAGAATTGACCTTTCAAAAATATTCTAGGCAGTGTCAACCTAAGGCAATGTAGGTCACACTCTGTGTGCGGACCTGAACAGGGAAGGACCAAAGAGGAGAGGAAACTTCCAACTCAACCTGGAACCGCAAGAGGACTGCGCACACCCAACTGCTTGTCTTTCTCAGCCTGTCAGCGCTCCCGCCCACCCCCCAACCCCCCTGCCTGCTTTGGGACTGTGGGAAGCAACCAGCCTGAGACAGAGACAATAGCGATCACATTTCTAGCAGTGCTACAGAGACACACACCTTACATCTCCCTAAGCCTCAACTATAAAAGAATGGCAAGGTCCATGCCATGTGTCTTCTGCTACTTGTCACCAGCCATCTAGCCCTGTTCTAAACAAGGGTGCTGTACAAATATTCAGAGCAGATAATGACAGTGAACCTCCGTCTGCCAGTTACATCGGCGCAAGCTGGGCACGGAACTTCTATGGATGTAGGTGTGCAGGTATGGTGGGGTGGGTGGCGCAGGAAAGAGAGGGTCCCTGCATCATCAGAGCAAATGGCGTTGAGCGGACATTTTTTAGGGTGATCGCATGTTAGTGAAATGACATCCTAAGAGGCATGCACTATCTCTGAAGGGAAGATGGGGTCAGCAGCGTTTGGAGGTTGGTGTAGAAGGAGCACCCTCACATTAATCCCCAGCATATAAAAGGCGGAGCCACTCTTGGCATGCTAAGCCAATGGGTACAAAACCCCGGGATATGTGGCCTTCCTGTGGTGGATACCACTGTCCATGGAATGCTCAGTGGGTGGCTTGCTTCCTGACTTGCGAGTGACTTAAGCTGCTAAGAAGACAGATCTTTGTTTTAGAGTTTCATGAGTCCTTTCTGCTGCCAGATACTTTATCCTGATGTGTTTGCGTAAAGGGGATGCCAGAAATACATGCGACTGCAGCACAATTAAAAAAACAAAAAGGACTTAGTCCTCATCCCTGCTTTCAATGAGGAAACTGAAGGCCACCTGAGAAAAGTATCCATTCACTTACTCACTCATCCTGCTATGTTCATCATTTAAGCAAAATGCAGTCAAATGTCTGAGGTTCTCATATTATTCCTCACATAATCATCTTAAAAATTAAAAGGTGGGTGAAGGGTTAGGCACCCAGACCCACACTAAAAGACCACATTGGGCCCACCTTTAAGTAAAACCCGGGGCTGCAGGGCCCCATAGTTCCATTAGAACATATTGTCACGGACACACTCATCAGCTCAGAACAGTGCTGCGGTTTCACATGCTCCACTCTGTGGACAGCAGTGCATAAACCAGAAATTCTCCTACTTCAGTTTGCAGAGTTTGAGGCCCAGCCTCGTCTTTGTAGCTGAAGATCAAATGATCGAATTCATCTGATAAACATTTGATTGGTTCATTCATTCATTCCACACCCCTTACAATGACCAAAACACTCTCCTAGTGCTAAGGGCACAAACCCAAACTCAAAACCAACTCACAGTCAGCAAGTCAATTCCAACTCCCAGCAGCCCTCGAGGGCAAAGTAGAGCTGCCCTCGGGGGTTCTACGACTCCAAATGCGTATGGGAGTCGAAAGCTCAATGTTTCTCCCTGGGAGCTGCAAGTGGCTTCTAATTGTTGACCTTGAGCTTGGCAGCCCTGCTCATAACTCACTCTCCCATCAGGACTGGAGTTTTCAGAGTCTAGGGCAGTCCGATGCTGATGAATATTCACGCGGTGGTAGAAAGGTGTGTGCCCTGATTGAGGAGCAGGTATCTAAAAGCTTAAAACAGAACGGCATTGGAGGCTTCTTTAGGAGAGCCGCGTAGAAAGGAGATGTGGGATCACTGGGTGAAGGGTGGGGGAGGAAGAGGCGCAGAAGTCTGAGAGCAGGAAGGAACACCGTGGCCAGGAGGCACTGAAAGATGATGTAGTTGCAAAAGGAGGTACCGGCAGGGCTGGCACACAGTGAAGGGAGTGCCAGGGCGGGGAAGTCCAGCTGAGGGTGGTCCATGGCTCTCAGAGTATGGCTGCGCTCCGATGGCGATGTGCTGTGAGTGTCACGTACACACGAGATTTTGAAGAGTTAGCCCAAAAGCCATGTTAAATGTCTCTAACAATTTTCTGGACTGGTTATATGTGGAAATGATATTATTTGGACTCTAGTGAGTTTACAACTTATTGAAATGAATTTCATCTGCTGCTTTTAATTTTTTTAGATGACTATTAGAAAATTGAAAAGGACATCTGGCTAACAGCATATTTACTGGACTGTACTAGACTTAATTCTGGACAGGTTTTTCTTTCTGAGCACAGTAAGACGTGTTAGAGGTTTTGAGCAGTGAGAAGATGAGATTATTCCAGCTTCGGGGTGAAAACGCATCAAAAGGACCATAGAAAAGATGCAGGAAATGCTGTACCATCACTTGGTTTAGGGTCAACAACTGGAGGTAAGTGCAGAGTTCAGAACTATTTGGGAGGAGAAAATCAACAGCCCCCTCCCCCGCCCGTGATGAATTCGATATGTATCCAGAATCGGCACCAGGATAGAAGTCATGTTAAAAATATGAAAACATATATGAAAATAGGCATTGTGACATCCAAATTCCTGTAGTAGAGACATCTGTACAGTGAGAGTCCAAAGTAAAGACCAAGATGTGCTCTTCACAACCTGTAACATGCTGCTGTCTTAAAAAAAAACAACACCAAAGCCAAACGCACTGCCACTGAGTCAATGCTGACATACAGCGACTCTCTAGGGCAGGATAGGACTGCCCCTCTAAGTTTCCAAGACTGTAACTCTTTATGCGAGTAGAAAGCCCCATTGTTCTCTTGTAGAGCAGGGGGTGGTTTCAAACTGCCGACCTTGCAGTTAGCAGCCCACTGTGTAACCCCCAGGGTTCCTTGATGCTGCCTTGTGGTGGGCTTTCTTATGAAGTAGGCTCTAACGTCAAGTCAAGGCATTGCATTCTGATTCAAACAGTTAATATCTTTTCATCAGAGTTGAGCCTATATTAAATTGAAATAGGAAAATCTTCTATGTAGAAGAGACTACGGAAGGGTCGGCTTGGAGAGGAGGGAAAGGAAACAAGCAATGATGTGGTTAGTGTCTGTTACCATTGTCTAGGGCCTTTACACATGTAGCTCATGTCATCTTCTGAAGAACCTTACAAAGTTGAGTTATTATGTCTACTTTAGAGACAAGCAATATAAGGCTCAATAGGGTTTTAGAAAGAGCTCGGCTGAGCTCCATGAAGACAGGATTGTTTTTGATTTTGTTCCCCATTGTATCCCTAATGCTCTGCATATTGCCTAACATATATACATACCAGCCACTCAGGAAATACAGGTTGAATGAGCAAAGCTCATACAACTAGTAAGAGAAAGAACCGCTTTCCAATCCTGTTGAATTTGACTCCGTATGTGGCGTCAAAGTTGGAGTTCCCTTCTACAGATTCAGAAATAATTCATTAGCAGCCGGGTTTATGTAACAACTCTAAGCCTGTGGAAGAAGGTCATCCAGAACCTTGAAGGTAATAAGAATAGTCAACATTGTCCAACACTTAATACGTGCCAGCCACACGGCTAAGCTCTTTACCTCTATTATCTATCTTCTTAAAGCTCCATTGTCAGAAACCAGTGGGCTCGGTAGATACTATTATATTTCTCATTTTACTGATTGGGAAATACAGGAATAACAAAGTTCAAAGGACCTGACTCTAGAGCTCATCCCACGGCCAGTTATTATTAGGTTGAATCCACTGCTTCATGTGACCCCAATTCTTCCAATACTCTCCCCAATTATAAGGAAAGATCTTCCTCTTGTCATTGGTTCTGGTATGTCCTCCTGGGGCCACACAGCATGATGGTTTCTCCATACACTTCCTTATAAATCTAAGCCATCATTCAGGGTTAAGTTATGAATCAGGCATTTAGAAGACAAGCAATATAAATCTAAGCCATCATTCAGGGTTAAGTCGTGAATCAGGCATTTGGAAGCTTTAAAATGTGGATCATGTATGGCTCTGCTTCAATGTGAGGAGGACATTTATCAGAGTCCATGGATAGTGTGTGTATATCCTTCCACGAAAGATCACATTTAACCTGGGTCCTTACATTTCCATTGGTGCCTGGTGTTTGTGTCTAATGCAATCTGAGAGAGCAGGGAAAAGAGGTGGTACAAGTGGCTCTAGAGTTGAAGTTTGCCACCAATGGAAACCATCTCAGCTGGGCTGTAACACTGGGTTCGAGAGACCCTTGCTCGCTAATGGAGTGTAATCGTTAAGACACTCTAAGCACACTGGGTGTTGAATGCGTGCTAGGAGTTCAGATAATGAAATGGATGGTTACGGCTAGCCATCTAGGCATTTTTATGTGCCATCTATTGCTAGTGTCAAATTACAAATTGATTCTGTAATTTACAAGAGGATTTAGAAGTCTGTTTGGGAAGATCTCTTGAGCTAATGTGGGCCTACAGATGAACGCTTATCTCTTTCAGCACTTTAAAATTACCATGTGCATTAGGAGAGCTAAAGAATCACAGTTCCTTTTCTCCTCTTCCTTATCATTTTTTAAAATAAAAAATAGGCATAATTTACTACAAAAGTTTTAGAACGAGATTCAGGACCAGGCAGTACCATATAAAGAGAGCCTGCCCGGTGCCCCATTAAGAAGTCAGAGTGCAGTCAAGACCTCATCCTCAGGTGGTCTAATCTGGTAGGGGCATCACTGCCTCTACCCGGAGAACAACACAACGCTGCTCTACGTCTGCAGTCACTGGAATCGTGGGAAGAGACCAAAGGTCTTATGTGCTAAGTGGCCATGTAGAATGGATTGGGACAGTTCCCCGCCACCCCAACCAAGCCTGAGAAGTCAGCATTGCCGGGAGTCCCATAAGATGTGTTCTGCCATAGAGCTTGACACACTGTATCATAATTGCCTGTCTGATTGTTTGTCTTCTCTGATATACAAATGACACCAGGAAGACAAACCCTTTACCTTTCTCATGTATTACTATCTCCTCAGCACCTACTATAACGTCCCGTATTAGACAGCACTCAACACAGAGTTGACCAAATGAATAAAATAAAAAATGTGTCTTATTAGAACTTCAATCAGTAAGCTAGTATTTTACAAGACCTTACAAGAACAGTCTTCTAGAATAGTATTCTTCTCAAGGTGTGCTGATGGGTTTTAAAAATGTACTAATGTTCAGATATGAATTCTTAAGATCCAAAGATGGACGTTGGGAATAAGGATTGAGGCAAAGGGTGAAGGATTTTGTATGGTAAAGAGCAACCGAAAGTAATATTTAGGAATTTAAGACAAAACGAAAACTTGAAAAGGAATTCAACAATAAATGGTCAAATTCTGTTCCGTGTGAAGGGAAAAGATATGATTGGGTGTTGAGTTCCGGGTTTTGTTTTCAATAGCATAAGACAAAAAGTAAATGTAGGCTAGTTTGTTGAACCTTGAAGTTCACTGCAGAAAATATGCTTTGAAACACGTGCAACATTTTCTTTGAGAAACATTTCCTTTGAGAAAGACTATCTAGCTACATTTCATGCTAGCAAAAAGATGAAGCTTAGGCTCACTCAAATTACTGTAGCAGTAGCTGAATTCAGCATTTCAAAGGTGACTGGTAAGAAGATTATTGGGAGCCCTGCCCCATTTCTACTTGGACCAAAAGATGCTGAGGTGATGACTGACAGAACACTGGTCCTCTTGGCCACAGCTCTTCAGTTAAATGACAGCCGAAAACAAATCCATGACTTGGGTACATGGAATGTCAAGTGGGGACATGTAAGCACATTCCAAATAAAAACTCACCTTAGGAAGCACTGAGCTTCTGTTTACAGGAAATGAAAAAATTGCCAATGGATATTGGTGATGGTTGTAGAGGATGACTAATGTAATCAGTCACTAAATTGTACATATGGAGAATATTGAATTGGAAAATGCTGGGTTACATAATATGTGTGTTACTGTATACATATGTGTGTGTACGATTATCTAATTACAATAAACTGAAATTTAAATAACCCATCTAATAATTTGTGTTTCTTATAAGACTTTTCGCTCAGAAGTTCAAGTCTCTGAAACTTTACATTAACTTCAAAATATGCGTAATACACCCAATGTTATGTTTAAGCATGATAGAGCATTTCTGCGGTCTTTCTTCTACCTTTCGACTATTGAGAGTCGTTGGGCTTCTATCTAGAGTGTTGGAAGTTAGGCCACTTTTAAACCAAACAACTCAAACTAGAATAGGCCTAGAGGCCTCCTCACAATTCTGCATTTTCTATTTTTATGAGTAGAAAATTACTCAGATAGAAACCTTAGACCCATGCCTACCTTAAACATTCCCCGGCCTCTTTCCTTCATCCTCCCAAATCTAAGATCACCAAGCCTTTAGATCATCTTTCCAAATATGCCTGAAACCTATGTGCCTCTCTCTATTCCAAATACCACTGTCTATCACATATAAATAACTTCCTAAAATTATTTATTTTCCTCCAACAAAAACCCCAAATGCCGCCATTGAGTTGAGTCTGACTTACAGGGGCCCCATGATAGGGTGGGTGGAACTGTTCCCTGTGGGTTTCTGAGACTGTCGTCCTTTTGGGACTAGAAAGCCTGGTTTGTGTCCTGAGGAGCAGCTGCTCATTTCCAAGTGCTGACCTGACAGCTCGCTGCCCAACAGCAATCACGTTGCCACCGAATCTCCAAAACAGTCCCAAACCTAAAGACAGACTTCGCTTTTCAAAGAAATACCTTACCGTGCCACTTCCCTGCTTCAACTCTTTGTTGCTCAAGTTTAGGTGACAGTGATTTAGAACAGTCACGTCCAAAGCCTTCGCAGTCTGCCTCCTTGCTCACCTTTCCAGGCTCATCACCTCTGTATCTGGCAATTGCCCTTGAACAGGTAAACTCCCAACAGCAGTCTGTGAGTAAAACTAGCTCTGCCATCGCAAGAAGGAACACTGCTTCTCTGTATGCTACAGGAAGGGTACCTCTTCAGATTCCCCACAGCTGGTTTTAGACACTCCAAAGTGTAATTGTTTAAACCCCCCCCCCCATTGAATCAAGTCAAATGTGGTCATCTTGTTATTGCATTCGGTACCAGTTATATATATGAATATGAAAGGGTACAGCACCCCCCTCCCAAACTGGAATTGCACTGCACAGAGCTAACTTTCATAGTACGCAGTTTTCCCCACTAGGAGAGCATCGAGCATTAGCATGTCCTTCTGAGTTAGAGCACCCAGGGGTTTTGCCTGGGAAAGTTCTCTCTAGTCACAGTGAATTTTTTCATAAAAGCAGTCTCACCCAAACCTCATTTTATGTGATGGCTGATTTAAGAGAACTGCGTGAGGCTGTGAAATTTTGTTTCCTGCTCAGGAAAACTGCCAAACAGAAAGTGTTGAAATGTTGCACCCAGCTTACCAGGACAGCTTTATGGGGAAAATCTCAAGTGCACGAGGGTTTTCTCGTTTCAAGAAAGGTGAAATGTCGATTGATGACAAGCCTCGTTCTGGATATCCGTCAACTTTCTAACCAAACAAAATGTGGACTCAGTGCATGTGTAGTTCATTCCACCAGGTCGGATTGTTAATCACAGCTTTCTATTTAGAGGTTCTGAAAAGACTGCATAACAGTGTGTGATAAAAAAGCCTTCTTTGTGGCAGAGGACCGGTCTACCACCACGCCAATGCACCTGCCGCTTACTGGCATCTCCGTGACCCAGTGTTTAGCAAAAGTAGCACGCCTCTCTTGCCCCAAGCCCCGAACTCACCTGACTTCACTCCATGCGACTTCTTTTTGTTTCTGCGAATGCAGAGGGACATGAAAGGACAGCGATTTAATGATGTAGATGAGAAGAAGCAAAAAACAAGGGAGGTACTGTCAGCCATCCAAACAAACAAGTTTGAAAAATGTTTCCAAGCACAGAATTGCAGATTTGACAAATATATTAAGTGTAATGGAGAGTCCTTTGGAGGTGATAAGGTATTTTGTTTTAAAAAATGGTTGCATAGCTTTTTTAAAAATCTAGTTTTGTTGTACCCCCATATATAGAGGGTAGAGAAGTACAAATATTTCAAGGACATATGATTTAATATATAATGAATAATAAACAGTTGTCTGGGTGGTATAAATGGGACACGTGCTTGGCTATGGGCCCAGAAGTACCTCAAAAGAAAAGCCTGGCATTCTACTTCAAAAAGCTAACCATTGAAGAGCCCCATGCAGCAGTTTTCTGGTATACGGAAACCACATGAGTCAGAGGCCTCGGCAGCCAATGGTATGATGCAACTGGTAAAAATTGCATAGTTGCATGTGATCATTATGATTGAATATAGATATGAATATGCTGTCTTGGTAACTCAGTAACACAACTGCTGTTGCCTTGGATGACATGATTCTCCATAATTGTGAATAATTCTTGGTAACGTTCTAAACCACAATCTTGTCTTGATTTATGTGATATTTGCATTCCTTAAACATCCCGTATATATTAAAGCCACGCAAACACTCTGTGATTATAAGTGAAACCAAGTCCTATACTTAGATTATTATAACCTGAAGTTTCACTGTTGTGGATTTCTGGGAAGCACTCAGAGAGGCACAGAATCCTAGGAAATGTTTAGTTATTTGAGACGATTACTTGCAATGCAGTTATCTTTTATCCTATATCCCTCACACACTCTGTTCCCTCCCAGTTACCATGACAACTTTGACAAACTCTACAAGTGACTACAATCAGCCCAATTTGCCCTCATTAGAGATTTCCAGTCAGGACAATGGCTTTGGATTCTGCTCTATCAAATTTATATCCAGAGAAATGAGAAAGTGCTCACTGGCAAAAATTAGTTTTATAAGCATCTTATAATCATTGTGCCTTTTCCATGCAAACAAATCTGAGTGGGATGGCTAAATTAATACACCCACTTGGCTAGGATATGGTTCCCAGTCGCTTAGCCAAACACTAGGAGTAGGTGCATGTGATTAAATGAATTGACACTGGGCGGCGCAGATTACCTTCCGTAAAGCACAGCAATGCTAGCATAGGGTGTAGCCTACACTTAGTAGCTTTTGAGTTTTCAAAGGAGCAAGGATTGTTTGCAAGCTAAAGAATGCCAAGGAACTTTCAACAAAGAATTAAATAACCTGCTAAGATCCCAATGTGGACTTCTGGCCTGCACAACTGTGAAAAATAACTTTGTTCTCTGACAGCATCTAGTTGTGATATCTGTGTTACAGCGACTCTGAGAGACACAAAAACCGAGTAACATGAAGTTGGACTTTCAGTCAATATGCCATACATTTAATGTGCTGGCCTTTCTTGAATGTGATACTAAAGCTTGTTAACAAAAAAAGATAAGAGGCAACCTATATAAAAACTGTCTCTTCTCAGTTCCCCCATTAAGTGTTCTCACATTTCCATTCTTCACAATGTTATCCATAATTTGCTATGATCCACGCAGTGGAATGCCTTTCTGCAGTCAATAAAACACAGGAAACCATCTTGCAAGTGTTCTCAGTTTAAGCCAAGTTCTGTCTCACATCAGCAATAATATCCCACATCAATCCAGAAAGAATTTCTGGAACGTCTTTGTCAATATACTATTGCAACCACTTTTTAATTATCTTTGGTAAAATTTTCATTACATGTGCAATTAATGTTCACATTCTGTTGCATCACTGTCCTTTGGAACGATCCATTCGGTCAGTTGGTCGGATAGCTATCTTCCTAAGTTCCTGGCACAGGCAAGTGAGGCCTTCCAGCAGGGCATTTGTTTGTCGAACCATCTCACTTCATTTCTGCTAATTTCTGGAGTCTTGGTTTTTGCCAATACCTTCGGTACTTGGGTAATTTTTCTTCAGTGCTATCAGTCCTGATCATACACTGCTGCGTGAAATGGTTGAACACTGACCAATTCTACAGGGATTCTGTCATTCTTCCATCCTCTGTTCATGTTTTCCACATTCAGTCCCTCAATAGTTCAAGGCTTGCATTCTTCCTTAAGTTGTCTGTTTGATACATCCCAAGCAAATCCTTCCTTTTTGATTTTCAAACTTGAGGTCTTTGCACAGTGGAATGTAAAACGTGTCTTCGTCAATGGTCCTTTGACATTTCCCGACAGCCGTCTTCATGTTTTCTTCCATTCACTTTGTTGTTGTGGTTGTTGCTGTTCACGACCAAGTCCTGGAGTCTCTTCTGGTGGTGTATTTCCTGTCTTTTTAGTGATTTTTTGCTTTCCTTGCATATTATGTCCTTTGTGTCGTCCCCCACTTGTCTGTCTTCAGTCATTAATGTTGAATGCATCAAATCTATCCTCAGGGGTGTCTAAATGTAGGTGAGGTATACAAAAGTTGTACTTGCCTCTAAAAACTTCCTTTAATTTTCTTCACTTGCAGCTTTAACTTGTATAGGAGCAATTGATGGTCTCTTCCACACCGAGTCCATGGCCTGGACTGGTGAGATTGACTTCTCCATGATCTCTTTCCATATAGGTAAGTCCATTTGATACCTTTTATAATACTGCAATGCACTTGAAACATGGTTCTTGGAAAGTGTGTTGAAAGTACCATGGACTGCCAAAAGAACAGTCTTGGAAAAGCTGTCAGAATGCTCTTGAGAAGGAATGATGGTGAAAACTTGTCTCATGTATTTTGGGCATTTTATGCGGAAAGATCAGGCCCTAGAAAAAGACATCATGCTTTGTAAAGTATAGAGACAGTAAAAAAAGAGGAAGACTCTTTCCAAGATGGATCCACATAGTGGCTGCAATCATGGGCTCAGCAATCATGGGCTCAAACACAACTGTGAGGATCATGGGGGACCCAACGGAGGTGCTCTGTTGTGTTGCACATGGGGTCACTCTGAACCTACTTGGTGGCACCGAACCGTAACAATATAATAGTGCAAAAATAAGGATGAGATAGGATGTTTCTTAGTACTTTATTGCTGCCTTAATAAAAATGCCACACCTGTGTGGCCTTAAGAAGAAGACCCTTTATTTCCTCATTGTTTAGGAGGCTAGAAGACTAAATTTAAGGTAGCAATACTAGCAAAATTCTTTCTCTGTCCTTGGAGGTAATAAATCTTGTATCCACTTCTTGTTTATGTTCCTTAGAGATCTTCAAGGAGCCCTGTTGGCATAGTGGGTGACGAGTTCAGTTGCTACTCAGGAGCTCAGCAGTTTGAATTTCCCACCCGCTCAAGTGAAAGAGGCGGCTTTGTACTCCTGTAAACCATTGCAGTGTTGGAAATTCACAAGGACAAATCTATCCTGGCCTCCAGGGCTTCTGAGTTTGAAAAGACCGAATGGTGATCTTCAAGTACATCTATGTCTATACTCCAATTTTGCTGTTTTGTGCTTAATAAGCTGTTTTATATCTAAGTCACACCCCAACACCAAAATGGTCCCATGCATGTAACAAAGAAACCCTATTTTCAAATGAGATGACAGACACGGGTATTGTAGTTGCTGGGTGCAACACCTGTGCACCCTGGAAGGAAACACTTCCCAGTCCAGGGTCACCACTGGTCTCAAATTTGAGCCCATGGTTGCAGCCACTACGTCAAACCATCTCGTGGAGGGTCTCCTTCTTGCACTGGTTTAGGGCTTAGGATTTCAGCAAGTATTTTAGAAGGGCGCTATTCAGTCCATAAGAAAAGGTAACAGCTCCCCCTAAGCACTTGATCGGTGCTGGCAATAAACTAAGTGCTTAAATCCACGGAAGTGAGGTCCACAGGAAGATAAAAATAATCCATAGATGAGGCAGCTTATGGCGAATTACTTTTTAAATGATTAAAAATAAGAGCTATAATTAATTCCTAAACCACCTTGAAAATATAATCTCAAAAGTATGTCTCACTGCCATTTATTTCAGTTATTTGGTATTAATTTCTATCATGAACAATACCTTTCTTAAAAGAAGCATTGAGTCCCGAGCATTGGGAAAGGGAGAGGAATGGAAATGGGGAACACAGGGCAGACGTGGGATCCATGGATGGGGTTGCAGTGATTAGTTGAAAGAAAATGTGTATGAAATATTAGAAGTAAAATTGATCAGCTCTGTAACTGTTACATGATTCACAATAAAAAGGGGCTTTTTAAAAGATACATCAAAACAAGCCCATCAGAGCAAGATGCTTCCTCCAGGTTTGCACCTCTGTAGCAGATCACACATAAGCCAGGCTTACATTATTTATAACCCATTGGTATCAGGGTTCAGGCTCCCTGATAGTGTAGTGGGTTACGGTTCTGTTGCTAACCACCAAGTCAGCAGTTCTAACCCTCCAGTTGCTCTACAGAAGGAAAGTGAGGCTTTCTGCTCCCATAGAGATATACAACCTCAGAAACTCACAAGGGCAGTTCAACTCTGTTCTATAGGGGCGGTCTATAGGAATGGGATGAACTCAAAGACAATTAGTTTTTTTGGTTTGTTTTTGGCTTGCTTTTGTGTTGTGTGTGTGTGTTAGGACCGTTCCTAGTGCCACAATGTAGCTTTGCATTGGACCGCTGAACTATAACATCCATTTCTTTACGATTGATTGTTAACAAACCTGTTCACCATGACATTTTCCAAGGGAGATTTCTTGGGCAGCGTTCATATGTGCACATGTGAGTTTGGGGAGAAAGGGTCAGTCAGTAGAATAAGAGCACGGTTCATGTAAAAATTTCATTATCTTTGCAATCCAATTTTCCATGAACGTTTTGAAGCCTCCCAATATAAATGGCTTGTTAAAAAATCATTAGAATTACACTGAATCTGTTCTCCTGGATACTTCTGCACCCATAACTCTAATGGCAGCTTTCTGTTAAGTGACACTTTTATTTCTCTCAGTCTGATTGTAAAAGAAAGCAACAGACAGACAATACAGTTTGTCCTCAGCTTAACCCTCTTCTCTATTTTTTAAAAAAGAAGCAACAATTAATGAAAATAATTATCAGTTGATATTATTTTATCAACAATTACTACTTTAGGTGATGGGAACTTGCAGAAAGGCTAAAAAAATAGAACGGAAAGTTATCTTAAAGTTTTAAACCCTTAGGTTTCAGCCATTAGCACATGTCAGTCTCCTGGAAACTGTCCCCTTACCTAGTTATTCTTTTTTTTTTTTTTCGTTTAAGACAGCACGTTTTATTAATTCCTTAACAATGTAAATAAAATAGATGGAGACTGTAACCAATGGAACCAAGATAAGAGAGAAAGTTTCTTTCTGAAAGTTCGCAATCTAACGAAATGAAGTGACTTCTGTTATTATGGAGTTCTCTCCTAGCACAATATTTTTATCCACCCACTCTCATGCCAATGTTTCCCACTCAATTTCTCCATCTTTTTGTTTGAAAGCTGTTGCTCTGACCATGATCCCCATTCATTCACAAACCCGAGCTAGTACCCTAGGCTTCTCTGTACTCTGCCCTGTACGTGGACCTCTATCTCTCCATAGGGTGCTGGTCTGGTGGGTTACTTCTACCAAGAGGAATGAGCAAGGGAGAATGAGAAATGAGGGAGGAGGGGGGGGGGGGTCAAGAGATACATTTTTTTTCTTGTTTCTAAATTCAAAGATGAAAGGAAGCAAGCAGCCACAAGTTAGATGCCTACAGCTAGCTGATGGGGGAAGAAAAGAGGGTTTATGAGACTTACCACTAGGACACTTGTCCTTTAATCAAGAGATCAAGTACTAGACTGGAGTTATTTTACATTGTTATTTTATAATATAGATTTATATTATATCGTATGTAATAATACATACAATATATTGCGTTGTACATATTATTTTAACCTTGGCAATACCCTGGAACTGGTCCATGTTGGACAGGTTCTCAGTGAAGTATTCCCGCTATGTCAATGCTTTTGTGCATTTACATGGTTTGTCTAGTTTGATCCTCAGAAAACTTGAGGGAAAGAGATGACATTATTATGTCCTCATTTCGTTGCGGTTGCCAGTTGAGTCGGCTCTGACCCTGAGTGCCCACATGCGTAACAGAATTAAATACCACCGAAAGTTGCGCCTAATCCAAGATCGCAGGACCTTAGAGCCCCTGGCATCCTTCTTTCCAGAATATTCCAAGTCGTCCCAAACTGGATACACCTCACTTATCACCACCTTCCCTCTTTGCCTGCCTCATAAAGGCACTGCTAAGAGGACTTATACACGTAAACTACTTAGAGAAACCCACAGCCACCAGCAATGGTTACCTTTATTCACACAGGACTGACACCAGGAAATGCACTGACACTCTGGCTGCGACAATGGGCTCAACAGGACAGCCGTGCGGTGGTGCGGAAGCAGGCGGTGTTTCCCTCGGGTGTGCGCCGGGTCACTAAGCACCAGAGCACGTAACCATATGCCAATTCGAGCAATCCATAGCAACCGGGCGACAATCCGCTTCTTACCAGAGGACGGACACTTAGCAGTCACAAAGTAATCGTTTGTGGGGTGCACCTGCAACGGATCCCGTACCTCCCACTCTGTGATCTTGGGGGAAGTTACCTGACCAGTTACTAAGGTTATAAAACCAATAATAAAGACAACCACCACAGAGCACTGCTAAGAATCAAATGGGAAAGGTCAAGAAGGCCTTATAAATCACAGTTTGAATAAACAGTAATTACTAAGTATATTCTCAAAGTTCATCTCAAAAGTACATTGGTTTCCATTTGTGATCCTAGTGTTATAGATTAGGCAATAGACTGAAAGAGATATGCACAACTCAAAGTTCATTCAGCAGGCACATAGGAAGCCTCAGACCAGAAAATATATCATGGTCTCTTCCTTGAATCCAGTGTCTGCCTTATTTCAGAGCTGCTCCAGAGAGAGCTGTGTCTTTGGTTCTTCTGTGGCATTATTTCCACACCCGGCTATGCTCATTTTTCTATATTATAGTGTAAGCGATTGGATAGTGTTGACGCAAACCTAATTTACACTTTTGTCGACCCCAAGGACTTTTTAAAAAGTGTATTTCATAGCTAGCCAATGACAGTAATCAACATGTTTAATTAATCTAAACTCCTCCCCAAAATCAAATGTAATACCATAGATTCTAATTCATGTACCTAGATGTATCAAAGTGAAAAACACTGTGCTCCACAGGATTTCCAGGGCCGATTGGTCATCTGAGATGCCAGTACCTGGGCTTGAACCTCCATCGTGTTGGTTAGCTGCTGAAGCACACAAACCCTTTGCACCACTCAAGGACTCCCAATTTTAGGTGGCAGATATTCAAATTCAACCCCCCACTTTAGCATCTCATGTTTCTTTTCTGTTCATTTGTTTTGGAGTTGAACTTGTTGGTCACTAAAAACTCCAAGCTCATCTCAATTTTATTTTTCCTGTGCATTTTCTTCTTAAGCCACTCAAACAACTCTTTCGATTTAAGAGACAAGGAATCAGAAGGTTTAAAAAAAAAAGGAAGAAACATACTATGCATATTAACACAACCCGTCTCAAGAGATGGAATCAACCACCTCCCACGGAACCCTCTGTCTAGTCAGGGTTTGTAGCACATCCCCCATCCTCCTCCTCTTCCTGTTCCCTCCTCCATTTCTGGCCTCCTCATAGTCATTACGTCTTGCCTATTGGTGTATACGCCACATTTCTTATTCTTTCTTTTCCTTATAACAAGGGTGATGTTAAATGTTTACTTTTGTTAGAATGACGGAGTTTGCTAAGCATAATGTTCTCTAGTTTTGCCATGTCTTTAAGAGAGTTGTCATTGTTGTATATTGCTATATAATATTCCATAGCATGAACATAGTAGAGCTTATTTATCCATTCCTCTGTAATAGGGGGTTTGGGTTTCTCCATTTTATGCAATCACGGAAGCTGCTGCAACAAATATTGGTGTGCTTATGTCTGCGCATGTCATATTCTTGATTTCTTTAGGGCATATACCCAAATAGAGAGATTGCTGTACATAAGGTACTCGTACTGGCATTTGGTTAGGAAATACCACACTGATTTTCATGGTGGTTGGACAATCCCACTCTCCCACCAGCAGTGTAAAAGCATTCCTATCTCTGTCCATCCTATCTGGTCTTATTTTGTTTTACTAAATTTTGCCAAAAGTGTGTGGTGATATCTCATTGTTTCTGTTTGTATTTCTCTGACTGCTAATGATCACAAATAGTTCTTCATATGATCGTTGACCACCTGGATGTCCTCTTCAATAAACTGCCTATTCGTGTCTTGTGCCCACTTTTCGATTAGATTATTTGCATTTTTCTGGTTAAAATGTTATCGTTTTAGTTTACTGTAGATTTTGGAGATTAGATCTTTATCTGATGTCTTATTACTAAATATTTTCCTGATGTTATGAAGTCTTTTGTTAAGCATAAATGGCATGTTTTAGTAGGCTCGATTCTTTATTTTGTCTTCTATAACATGGATATTTTTCGTGATGATCAGTAGTGTGTTTCCACCTTGTATCAGTATCTTTATTTGTGTCTATTTTTTTAATATTTAGGACTTTGATTCATCTTGAGTTCATTTTTTTACAAGGTGGGAGGTCTGGATCTTGTTTCGAATGTCCAATTTTTAAGGGCTGAAGATACAGTTGTCTAAAAAAAGGGAATAATTTGGGGGGTTATCTGTGATTCCATAGGGATTGTTCACAAATCCAAACTGGTAGAATCATGAAATCTCACTAGAGAGCCCAACCCCTGGCCATGTGCCAGTCCCCAAAGACACACTTTCCTATGACAAACAGCCCACACCAACTCTTGCTTACTCAGGCAGAGGACACCCCAAGGTCAAAGTCACAGCACTTTCCACCAGTGCTGGACTCTGAGGTGTCACCCCTGTTCTCTTCACGATGTCTCTTAATCTCTACCACACCGCTACTCTGCCCCAAACATCATGATGAGTCCTTATTTCAGAATCTACTTATGTTTGCTAGTCAATTTGGGATGTTCTGGCCTTGTCTCTGGCTTATAGTCTCAGACACAATCCCTGTTCAAGAGCTCAGCCTTGACTCTGACCTCATGGTACCCACATGCCCCTTTTTGTTCTTACTGACTTACTCCCAAATTCTAACTTCTTAACATAACTCCAGACTCACCCCTGCTCTTGGCTTGTTACTTTCAGATTACTGTTGGTAAACATCTTCCCATGGAAATAAATATAAATTACCAGACTACACAGAAAGTGTTTTCTTGACTTGCTGGAAATCAGTCATATCCGCTCCTAAGTGAATTACATGCACATCTATCATGAGGGTGCCCACTTTCTCATTGGGTGCTCCTTAATGTACGTGGCATCAAAACAGGCAGGTCTGAAACCGAATCCAATACTTGAGCTGTGCTCTACCCAGTACAAAGGTAGTGAGACAATGACATCGGCGATGTGCACACATAGCTTCTGTGCAGCTGCGTTCTAAGGTTACCAATGCTGGCTTTGTCCACAGCCACCTTACACCGTTGACTCACCTGCAGCAGGAAGGCAACACAAAGCCCTGCATCTTGTTCACAGGCACTGGTTCCAAGGTAGTTGGGTCCCATCACTACTGTGTAGCCGGTATCTTTAAAAATCTTAATTCAGACCTTTGTATTTATCGCAGCTAGATGTCATTTTTTTCCTTTTTAAACTATCATCAAGTGTCTCAGTCACTAGTTTGAACTTAGCTACAAATCTGATTACGTACGTATTGTGTCCGTTCTTTCCTCCATCAACAACATACTGACAATAATAGAGTAAGGGCAGAAGCCCTGCCACTGCCCAGTGGGCTTTACTGCTGAGCCAATGAACCAAACTTCTGGTGGAGGTTCGACTACAGAGAAGCCATCTCAACCTCAAGGCCAGAGGCCCCCTTCTTAGGCACAAGAACATCACGAATGACTTCATTCAAATATCGAGCAACAAAGAAATTAGCTGCAAAGAAATGAATATACTGGGTCTCAATTACTTCTCTAATTCAGAAGTCCTGCCAAAAGTGAAAAATAAAAATTCCTGTTGACATTTCGTTTCAGAAGAACTTACCCTGGTGCCTTCTGTATCTTAAATCCCTCCTGTAATCTGTTTCAGATTTATGACTTTGGATTTTTATTGGGAAGAAGCAGGATCTATTGGTTCCAGGATAATTTTGACTGCTTGTATGGGAATGGAGAAAGAGTTGCCGGTACTGCTTTTCTTACTGCCCCGAGGTTGCCATCCTGGAGATGGGTGTGTGTGGTATGTGTGCCTGCAGTGACAACAGTGCCCTGGGTGAGAACACCCCTGAGCCCCGCGTTATCTGAAGTCATAAAGCGGTACCTTGGGATAGGAAGTGTCAGCACCTCAGATCTTAATCAATAGGTGCCTGAGCTTCAACCGCTCCTCAGAGGGTAAAACATTAGCCGTTTTAGCAAGGTGACCCTTAAAAATTCTGTCCTGTTTTTCAGTCACCAGGCGTCTCGGCCCTTTCACTATTCTTCCGCCAAATTCAATTGCTTCAGTGCAGTGATGGCGAACTGGCCAAGGAGTAATCCGTTCCCAGTGGCCTCTCCCTCTTCTCTAGAAGATTGTCAGTCCTTTCAATACACGGTAGCACCAACACCGAGGAGCAGGCAGGAAGCAACATTCTAGAGAGTGAATTCACTGTTTTTTAAGCAACTCTCTGAAATGGCTCTTGGGTTCAGAGGTTATAGCCAGAACTGAAGCCAGTCTGGGGACTTTTCTGTGAGTTAAGCCTGGTAGTCAATTTAAAATACAATCACCATGGAGAGGAATGATGTTTCACTAATGCTGGTGTGGAAAAAGAAAATGGTGCACATAGAGGCTCAGGAGCACTGAATACATAATTCAGAATGGTGTGTCCTTTGGTTTGATTTATTTGCATTATTTCCTTCAGGAGGAAGATCTATGAGATCAAAATCATGAACGATATAAAGAAATGAGATGGTTGCTGGAAACCTGGCACATGGAGAGCGGGCATTTCCATACCTGTAGGGCTACAGAGCAGAGAGCATGTAGATAAGCTGAGTAACAGATTACCGACAAATGGACTGTGATTTAAAATTAGGACCGAGGTCACCTCCCTCTTTGCTTCCCACTGAGTCACTGTATGGGGTGGGGGCAGAGCTCTCCCAGAATGTCTCCTGAACCACAGTCCGCCTTGAGAGTTGTGAAAGCTCCGATAGGGAAACAAAGGCGGGGCCCCAAATCCCTAAGGAAGCCATTCATTTTCTTTCTCTTGTTTTTCAATTTACAATTCCGACCTTAACTCCGGCCCCATTCCCCCAATTCCTTGCATCTCAGTGGCTCTCATTTCATCTCAAACTTGCCGGTTGACCTTGGCAATCCAGTACTCCATGTGGGATGACTTTGCTCTTGTTTACATACTTGAGTGCCTAACCCTAGTGGTGGGATCGATGGTTACGGTCTTCACTGCTAATGGCTGACAGCTGGAACTCACTGGAGACTTCATGAAAGAAGGATCGGTGACCCCTTCGCAGTTTAGCAAACCCTAAGGAGCAAACTGCATTGGTAGTTGGTGTGTTCCTCTCCGTGGTGAAGGAAACGGCCCATTACAGTCTCTTCTCAAATCACACTTCAACTGATATAGACATGTTGTTGTTAGCTGCCCTGCCATTGGTCCTGATGCCCAGTGAACCCACCTACAAAGAGATCCAGCCATTGTGATCCAGGAAGTTTTCATTGACTGGCTTTCAGGGATCAGCCACTCGCCTTTTCTTCCTGACAGTCATAATCTGGGAGCTCTGCTGAATCCTATTCACCATCATAGCAACACACAAGCCTTCGTCGACTGATCGGCTGTGCCTGTGCCTGATGGAGGTGTACTGGCTGAAAGTCAAATCCCAGTCTTCTCAATAAAAGGAGAGAATTGTACAATCTAAACCACCAGTTCCCCACTCCATAGATATAGGGGCCACTTGAACTTTGTTCTCTGACTTGAGAGACTTGAAATTGTCCCCGCCCCACCCCCAAGTTCAGAAACATTTGCTTTAAGGGGGACCAACAATATTACATATTTAGGTGGATAACCAAAAGGCACATCACTTTAAAAAACTGTGTTTAGAGTTCAAGGATTACTCTGTGTAGCTCTGATGGTCCTGGCCCCAGCCCTGCCCTTGGCATGATGCAGTTCAATTTCATTTCAGCATCTCATAGAGTGGCCAATGTGGACTCACACTTTTATCCCAGCCCAGCAGCCAGTTTTAGTAAAGGTCGGGGGAAATGCCTCAAATTTAATTCCATTGTTTGTTTGCTTGGTTTTCCCCGCCTCCTTTCGCATATACTTAACAGTTTCAGATTGGTAGGGTGAGCAGGGAAGGTTGGTAGGGAAAAGGCCCAGGGATGTCCTGCTTCCTCTCTTGGGCCTGACAGGGAAGGTCCTCTAGCATTTCCTGTTAATTAGGAACCGGAGCTTTGATATGTGCCAAAGCCTAATTCCAATTTTACCCCTGTGCCTCTTTCCTAATCACCAGCTGATCACCCTAACTGTGTTAGAGGTCTTATGAGGTCTGAGGAGAGCATGAACATAAAGCACTTTGCTTCTTGACTTGTAAACAGAAAATGCTCAGTAAATTCTAGCACTTTCATGTGATTATGGTTTTTCTGAATGTTTCTCTGACTCTGGAGATAGAACAAAGGGAGACACCTATATTTAAAGAGGGGATATGAATTGTTTTAATAAAAAGGTCAAATTCCCCCCACCCCACCCCAAAAAGAAAGTTCAAATCCCATTTCTGTAAGATGGAACATCCAAACGTGTCTCCAGGCAGACACACGGAGCCTCTCTTTGGGAAGGGTTCTCTCTCGGGCAGGCAGACGCTGGATGTGTGACATCACTGCTTCCTCAGTTGCCGTAGCAGCAGCCCTGCAGCCAGACAACACAGTCTGACAGCAGAATGAGGTCCACAGTCAGTCTGGTCTCCTCGGGCCAGACACGGAGAACCCGAAGCAGAGGGATGCTGGTGCATGAAATCAGCATGCAACGTCTAACCTCTCGTCACTTATCAACATTGCTTCCTTTCTTCTGAGCAAATGAAATGCCTTCTCAAGGCTGGGCTGCAAAGGCCACGTCATTTAAAAAGAAGAAAATGAGGCTGAGTCCTTCTTAGCGCAGGCAGGAAGGATACAGCAACATGCTACCAAAAATGAAAAGTATTCCGATAACCACATTTGACTCCAGACTTCCATCCTTGAATCTAAACAGAACCTTTAAGCTGACCGACTGTAAACGGCTGCCATGGCTATATATGGTCACAGGAGTCTAGAGGGAAGGAGACCAGAAAACGCAGGGAGAGAAAGAGAGGCCACGTCTCACACAATGTGTGTATATATCTGACCACAAGGATCTGTTAACCTTGGCAAAACACACAAGGAAGAATCATTAATCAGCATTACTCAAGGATATGTAACACTTTCCATTTAAAGACGCCGCAAACGCATTCCCTTGGGGAATCTCCCTGTTTGTCAAACTGGCGATTTTCTCTGCACAGATGAATCCGCAGCAGCAAGCATCAAAGGCAGCTGGATCCCATAGTCTGTGGACTGACCTGCCCAGAGAGGGCGGGGGATCTTGTTTCTGGGGCCAACTTCAAACACTGTCCTCTCTCTTTTTCGCCCCTTCCCCCTTTCTATCGCTTCTAGGCTTTAGACTAGACATCGTTCATGTCTTAAAAGTGTTCAAATATTCTCGAGAATGCACCGCTTGCCCCCATTCTTCCTGGCTTGAAGAAACGTCCAGAATTAGTTTGGGTTGCAGGAAATAAATTGGGAGATACTTCCTCCAGAGCCCTTAACAAGCCATTGTTTACAAGATGATGTTTTGGTTGGTACCTTCAATCCCAAGGGCCACAATGGAAAATCATTACCTCGGGCTTTAATCTTAACATAGGAAGAAGGGATGGTAAATTGCCTCACTCACTAGTGAATGGAAGAAAAATCCCCCGTGAATTGTGGGGAGAGGTGTTGAGGGAATGCAGAGGTGGAAAGATGCAAAAGGGAAAAAAAGAATTCATACAAAATGCCATCATCCATCCACAGCCTCCCCTGAAGCATATCCAGCCGACTCAGGCAAGAAATCAGACTATGATACCAACCATAAATTGAAGAAGGAAGTCCAGAAAGGTCAACATCTTATTTTTAAAAAGCAACACTATTATTTTTACGGTGAAGAAAGTCTCTTTTAAAGGCTGCCCCTGTTTGGTTTTGTGTGGCTGCAGCATCAACAGTGAGTTTGTGGAAGCGTGGATGCCAGTTGCAAGATGATGCATCCGCAGATGTGTCTCTGGGCATTGGCATCCCCAGGCCGCTTGACTTACACATACTTTATACCTTCAGTTTTCCTGTCCTGGCAAATTCAGCCAAAGCATGGCCTTCGAAGCCGATAATCATACCCATGTTGAAGTCTCCCAGGTTCTAATTTATAGTGTACAAGTCCATGTCAATAGGAGGCATCATTTAAATAACCAATAATGCAGTTATAGCTACCCTTTTCTTCTTCTCAAAACAAAACAACAACAAAAACTCCATGATGGATTTACTATTGTGTGGGGGCACCTAGGAGCTCATGAGTATTTAGTGTGAGCTACATATTTTACAAGATGTTTTATGCAGGCTATATTATTTAGTGTGTCTCCCAAATCAATGGAATGAAGAGGTATCGGTATATTTAATTGTCAGATAAGGAAACGAGTAAAAAACAAAACTGCGCAGTATACCCTAAGTCCACCCAAAGTCCAAAGTTCCCATTTATTTCACTTGCAGCTCTACTCAGGAACATCATCATCATGGCCTGGTGGGCCAGGCTGTGCTCCACTCTCTCCTCTTGCTCTCCTAAGAATCTCAGAGACGGTATCGGTATGTTAACAGATACGCTCCTTGTCTAACGTGTGTTAAACACAGAGCATAATGAAGTACAATTCTTGGCTTTTCACCCATGAGTTCATTGAGGATTCAAGACCAGAAAAATACTAAGTTACAGAAAAGTGTCTTTCAATGCCAAAAGTCAGTACAGCAAATGAGAAGAAGGAGGTCATGCAGGGCTCCAGGGACTAGGAAATGCTCGCCGACTGGCTGAATAAAAGAGACGAACAAAGACGAAGGTGTCTGTGTGTCTGTCTGCGTGTGTGTGTGTGTGTGTGTGTGTGAGAGAGAGAGAGAGAGAGAGAGAGAGAGAGAGAGAGAGAGAGAGAGAGAGAGAGAGAGAGAGAGAGAGAGAGTCTACATTTGCACGAGAGGGACTTGACTCCAGCAAGGGAGATTAATTAATGTGCCTATGATTAGACCAAAACTTGGAACAAAAGTTTTCAGAAAACGATTACCTAAAGAAGAAAATGAACTAAGCTGGTGGCAGAGAGACCAAGGGCAGTGATGTTCCCCTCTGACTTGACTACAGGATCCTCCAGGATGTAGAACTATAAGAAAGTAATAAATTATAACACCTTATCATTTTTCTACCTTTTAAAGCTGTTTAAGTTTTTTAACATGTTCTGCTTTCTTTGTGATTAACGTTTTTCTCTGTTTCATTTTGTCATTGTTGGGCTTGTTTGTTTCTTATTTTTCTGTATATGAAATTCAAGATAGATCCATCTATAGAGACAGTAAGTAGATTAATAATCACCTAGGGGCCTGCCAAAGAAGGAAGGGGTAACGGGAGCTAACAATGACTAAAAATCAAATGTTTTGAATAGATAGTGGTTATGATTCCACAACTCTTCTTAATATGATCAAACCATTAAATTGTACTAAATGTGACGTATATGCCAATAAAACTTAAAAAAATTATAAAAAGTAATTTCAACTATTTTGTGAACGATCAAAGATGACATTTCTTTAGAGTCTCCGATATGGAAAGGAGAGATTGACGAGCTGTTTGTAAAAGGCCCACCATTACCTTAAAAAAGAAGCCCCTAGGATTTTTATCTTTCTGATTTCCCAGATCTAGCTTCATTAGGAGAAGCAATAAAGGTAACTCCAGAGCAATAAATCTTCCATGGAAAGTGCTCTACCTCCGGCTGCTTGATAATGAATTTAATCAGTCGGGAGAACAGCCTGTCATTATGGATTAATCACCGAAGCCTCTGTTTTGGTAAGTTAATTGATGCTGTGTTTGCAGCTGATGGTGGTCACAAGACACACTTGATATTTTAAAGAAATTTAGAGATCGAAGGAATACTCCATCAGTTAATTAACAACCACAAAGACAACAAACAAACGCAAAAGAAGGAACCAAAGCCAATTACAGAACAACATCTACTTAGAAGAGAGCAGTGTGTTTGGTTTCAATGAAATCAGGACTGAAAGAGCCGACTCAAAGTATCCGTTGTGTTCCCCTGCCTCTTAGTTTCTTTTTCCAATCGAGTTAGAGATGCTGAAGGCAATAAATATAGTCTAGAAGAGTCCCTGAGTGGTGCAAACTAATCAAAAGGTTGGAGACTCAAGGCCAGCCCAAGGTGCCCCGGAAGAAAGGCCTGGTGCTCTCCTGAGAACACACGTCAGGTGGCTACGGCTCAAAGGTGATGTCATAACAAGTGGGCTTGTTTGCTTGTGTTGTTTATTCAATCTGAAGTACCAGGATCTTTCTATTCCACAAATTTACTTGCACAATACACCCATTTGGCAAATGACAGCTCGTTTTAAAAAAGAAATATCTTCATTGAATTATTTTAGAAAACATTTACACCTTCTGTTTCCAACATGGCCTCAAACACCATGAATTCCTCATTAAAACTGGATAGGATGTGTAGCGTATGATTCTGGAATCATCACAGTAGATATATTTTTATTATTTTATCTTGGGTTAGCCTTCTCTTGTCCATTACTCTCTCAAGGATCTTTTCCATAAGTTGGGCAGTACCCCTGAGAGACTGAGGTGACTAAAGACTCAGTGACTATTGAGGCAGGCGTTTAGGTTTGTAGGCTGCTTTCTGCAGCAAGATATTTAGAACACTGAATAAAGAGGCTGACTGTCCAACTTAAAAACTGCCTCCAGGGTACATTTTTCCCATCATTATCATGCTCTTTTTAGGTTTTGCTAATTGCGACACAACTTGTGAGTTTGCTCTGACCTTAGCCTTCTAGTATTTCCTAGCAACCTAAGGCCTGTGGCGATGCAAGGCAAACACCCTAATTATTTCCTCCTTACGTGAGCTGACCTAAGTCGATCTGCTTTTTCAATATCTTGGTAACTATTCATGCTTTCCTGGGGTCGGAGGCCACAGGTGGTATGTATCGTTGCCTCCTCTCTCACTTCCCCATCAAATAGTCACTGCCATGATAGTCAAGTCTCCTACCAGATTCTGTTCAACCTGAATGGTACATTGAAAGGCAGGTGTTAAAACAGCCATCAGCACAGTCATTGTATGTCCAAGGAAGCTCATTCTCAGAGGTCAGGCACCCTGGCAAGGCCCTCATGCTAAGAAAGATGCAGCCATCCGAGAGCAGCACAAAGTCAAGGTGGGCAGCGGAGTGCACCAAGAAATGGGAGACCAGGCAGCCTGCAAAGGTGCTAGCATGATGGATTAGCAGGTCCCCAGTTGGGGCCCGCCCATCAAATCTCTCGAGCTAATCACTTATCTTGAACACTTATTCCCCTAATGGAAAGTTATGTCTTACATCGCTTATGATAATTAACCAACACTATAGTGGGCAACATTCTAAGATGATTGTCCATGTACAGTCCCCTTACCTAGAATTAAGAAAAAGATTGTGCACATAAAATGTAGGTCTCTAGTCGGGTGGATGAGCTAATCAAAAGAGAATACATCTCAAGGCAGCCTGGCTTAGGAAAACCTCAAGTCTTTCCTGAAAGAGGGGGCTCAACGCAAGAGAGATGCTCCTGCTGACCTTGAATAAGCAAGCCATCAAGAAGTTTATGGGCCTATGGACATTAGTTCTGCCACCAATTCTGACACTCGGATGCCACCCCAGCCCTGCCCGAAACCCTGACTCCAGCCCTGGGTGACGCCGTAGAGGTGAACACCTGGGCAGGTTGCAGATGGATTCTGAGCTCCCAGAATGTCAGCTTCCCTTACCAGTTGCCTTTAAGTTGATCCCCACTCATGGCAACTGGGCTCCATCGGGTCTTCAGTGACTGGTTTGTGTTTAAGTAGGTCACCAGGCCTTGTTTCTGAGGTGCAAACCTCAGGGCCTTCCCTTCGCAGCCAAGCTTGTTAACCATTTGCACTCCTCCCTAACCTCCCTCGCGTTGTGCCCCTGGATAGCATCGACCATGGTGTCACTAACTGTCTATTGTTAGTGACTGAGACTCCTGTATAAGCTCCAGAAGGGCTTCTGGATTCTGCTTTGCCCTTTTCCCCCTTTACCTCCAGTTACTTGGACAGCATCAAGTTCATAGCACATGTTTCAGTAATTTTAGAGGGAATGAATGACTATATTCCAACATTTAAATAGTCCTCATTACTACTAATTGTCTTGTCAGTGGTTTCTCCACTAGCTGGGCTGGTTAAAACATGGATTCCCAGGCCCACTCTCTAGAACTTCTGATTCCATACACTTTAGAGAGGCTATGAGAAAGCCAAGTGTCCCATGATGTTGATGCTACCCATCCTTGGGCCACCCTCTGGTACCACTGCTCTAGATTAAGGCAACTTCTTTTTTCTCTTACAACCAAAATGATTCAGCTAAGTGAGAAGACCTGAACTTAAAAATAAAATAACCCCCTGTACAAAATCATACCAATGTGAATGGGGGTGGGAACGAGGAGTAGAGACCCAAAGCCCATTGGTAGACAACTGGACATCCTCTCACAGAAGGGTCACAAGGAAGAGATGAGCCAGTCAGGGTGCAGTATAGCACTGATGAAACACACAACCTTCCCCTAATTCTTTAATGCTTCCTCCCCACTATTATGACCTTATTTGTACCTTACAAATCAAATTAGACAAGAACATGCACACTGCTACAGATAAGAGCCCATAACACAGGGAATCCAGGATAGATAAACCCTCAGGACCAACAATAAGAATAGAGATACCAGGAGGATGAGGGGAAGGTGGGGGGAATATAGGGGGAATCAGTCACAAGGATCGACATATAACCCCCTCCCAGGGGGATGAACAACAGAAAAGTGGGTAAAGAGTGAGAGAGGATGATGTAAGATATGAAAATAATAATCTATAACTTATCAAGGGTTCATGAGGGAGGGACTGTGGGGGAGGGAGAGTGAAAAATGAGGATCTGATGCCAAGGGCTCAAGTAGCAAGAAAATGCTTTGAAAATGTGATGGCAACATGTGTACAAGTGTGCTTGAAACACTGGATGAGTATACGGATTGTGATAGGAGATGTAAAGGCCCCCAATAAAATGATTTAATAATAAAATAAAATCTTCCACCTAACTCTAATATAAAACACGTATCCACAATAATACATTAGCAGTTCATGCAAATATTTGGCCAAGGTGAAGCTGTTAGGAAAACAAGATATAGAGGGTATAATAACTGTGATTGAGGTGTGAATTCATTAATAAAGACTTTCCAATCAACATATCAACAGTTTATGTAACTTGATACTTCTCCCCCAATGTCTTTGTGACACTGTAATTGATCCAACTCATCCAGTGAGTGTCCCCCACAAAAACGCATCAGACTTGCGGTTTATAAAGGACACTTTTCTATTCGCATACAGAGGGCAAGCAGAATGAATAGTTTTGCACTCATTTTCCATATACTAAACCTGAGACTAGAGAAGTCAAGGGCTCGTCCCCAGGCCACAGGGACAGGCAGTAGGAATTCGACTCAAACATATGCCAAGGATCTCAGCCTCCACAATTTGTAAACAGCCCACCAAGAATAAATCAAGTATAAATAAGTTAGAACTAAGTCTATGGCAGGGAGGTTTTATTGTTTGAGGGGGGAGGGCCGCTATAAGGGAGAATTGCTATTAGATGCCACAAGGGTAAGGCATTAAGATGTAATATCCACCCAGCTCATTGCCATTGAGTTGATACTGACTTATGGTGACCCGATAGGGCAGGGTTGACTTGCCCCTATGAGTTTCCTAGACTCTATGGGACTTAAGAGATGCAGACCCTTCTTCCTCTCTCAGAGTCACTGGTGGTTTCTATCTGCTGCCCCTGTGGTTAGCACAACACCCCTCAGGCTTCATACATTCAATATAGGAAACGTAGCACATTACATGTCTTCATGCTACACTACGTTCTTCCTAAGAACTGTCACAAAATGTTGTTTGGTTTTACCAGGGACCATGAGGCCAATGCTTGGATTACCCTCTGATTTGTTGGTCAAGGTTGGCTGAAATCATCACTAACGGTGCTGCCCAAGGAGGGGCTGCCAGCTGCACTTGAAGCAGGGTTCACGGGCACATGGCAAAAGAAAGTAACTGCTGGAAAGTGATGAGTCCCTTCCTTATTGTCTTGCCACACTTAAGAAGATTTCAATGATCGCACTTTAATAAAATGTCCTGGGTAATGAGGGCCCGCACTGGATCTGACTGTCTTCACAAAATTTGAGGGAAGTGGAAATTTCAGAATTTGGCTCTGGTCACATTCGGCCTCTAGTAAAATGAGGGATACCAGTTGGCCTACTTCTTTAGGGAACGTGCTATTTTTCAGCAAATTGCCTTGTGCTTTTGACCCAAAGTAGGGCAATGAAAAGTCTCCTGTCCTGTGACATGCCAGATCTGTTCTCCCTCACAGCGTTCGGTCACTGAGTTTCTGCGCCTTTCCATGTCCACATCTAAAGTGTGTGTGTGTGTTTCCCAGAAAGTACGAGTCCCAGAAGCCTCTCTTCGCCCACTATTGATAAGGAGCGGTGTGAGAGAACTTCCCATCGACACCTCTGCTAGGCTCCTTACAAACCTGACTTTGCACCGGAGGCGGGTGGATGCTCTGTGAAAATGCCGGCTCTGATAGGAGTGCTTGCCTGTACATTGAATGTTCATATGTCACCTCCTCCACACAGCCTTACCCATCCCACCCACCCCCAGCCACACACACATGTACACATCTGGTGGAATTATTATTCCTCATTTCACTCTCTTCCTACTTAAAGTATACATAACAAGCTGCCCACTGTCTGCCACGGGGCAAAAATCCTCCTATAACTATCTCCGGAAAAACCCCGGGGGTGTAAGTGGTAACACATCATCGGGCTGCTAACCTCAAGGTCAACAGAGGAAGATGAAGCTTTCCAGCCCATAAAGAGTGACAGTCTTGGGAACTCACAGAGGCCACCAGACCCTGTCTTAGAAGGTCACTGTTGATTAGCATCAACTGGAGAGCAGGAAGAGCTTTGAAAACAATCTCCATACATTCCCAGATTCTGAACCCTTATTCCTAGACTAGAATTGCCCCTCTTCATTTAGGCGAACTTTTCTCTTTCTTGCTATATTCACGTCAAATGTCCTTTCAGTTCTCTCCGTAACTCCTGCTTCAGTTCAAGGATAGGGGTGGTGTGGTGAATTGAGCACTGACTGGCCTGCTAACTGAAATGTTGGTGATGGGAAACCACCAGCCATTCCTGGGGAGAAATGGGAGGCCATTTGCTTCCTGAAAAATTGCAGCCTCAGAAACCCCACGGAGTATAAGGTCAATATCATTCTGAATGGGCTCCAGGAGAGTGGGCTTGTTGTTTGTGGTTTTTTCTGGTGGTGTAGTGGGTGACATGTTCGGTTGCTAACCTGAAGGTCGGCTGTTTTAATCCACCACAAGCTTCTCAGGAGAAAGACCGAGCTGTCCGTTCCTATGCAATTCTACTCTTTCAGACAGGTCTCAGTAGCAACTCATTGACCTTGGGTTTTAGTTCCCATAGTTCATTTACTCAGCCTTCAAAATTGCAGGCCCTTTCTTCATTCCTGTATTCTAGACACTGTATTGTAGCTATTTCTTTATATATCTGTCTTCTTCTTCTTTGGTGAGTCCAAAATGGAGACCTGTGATAGAGTCTAGCCCATAACAGCCACACAGCAATACTTTGCTAAATGTAGGGGAGACAACGGGAACTCGCAGAACCAACCTCTACTTCTCCGTGGGCCAGGCCTCTGCATGGCATACAGAATACAGGACTCACAGGGGGTCTGGACTGTGAGCAGAGCAAAGAGTTGATGTATTTATTCCTCAAGTTCAGCCTACACAACTTTTGTCACTGTAGTTACATCATTTGATTCAATATTCTATGAGTTAATGGAATACATGTTTAAAAAGAAAGACAATTATTCTCACGGAAACCAAGAAGGATGTTGGCAAACACTCAGGTAAGATGGGCATTTGGAAAGCAGCTAAGATTTTGAAAATAGCAGTCAAATGTGACCAGACAATTGCAACAGGCTGCAGGTAAAAATCTGGATGGAAAGTAGGGGAAACTAGTTGAACTTGGACCAAAACTTAAAGAAAATGAAGCAGAAAATGTTGCATAGTGAGAATGGTGAGTGAAACAAACAAAAGCAAACAAAGCACTAAATGACAACCAATGGACCCTCCTTTAAAGAAAAATATGAGTGAATATGAATGCCTTTATGTTTTCCAAGTTCAAATAAAATATTTAAAGTCATTTAAAACTCATCGCTTGTGTAACATTTTGACCGAGTAGCTATCAGACATATACTAACAGCGATTCTATCATAATTATTGTACATCTTTCTTGAATGATTTGTTCATTCACTGGAGTAAATAGTTGGTTAATATTATACTTGGTTTTCATATTATGTAATGCGTTGCAGCTGAAACCATGTTAGTATACACGTGTGGGACACAATGTTGGAAAATTACTGGTACTTAGTGATTGAATATAGACTTGTTTTTTCTTACTTTAATTCTGTTTACAAAAGTATGTCCTCTTGTGAAACATCCTCTTACTTGAAAACATGGATACAGATCAGAGAACCACTGCAGTTAATAACTATGTCATGAAACCTATCCATCAGTTGTATGCATTCGCTGTGCATCTGGAGCACGTTTTGTTTACCTTTCTCCCTTGGAACTACATACAGTTTATACACTTAGATATGTTTTGTTTTCGTTTTTGTTTTTTGTCCTCAATCACAATCAAATAAATAACAATGACCATTTTTAGAACTTCTCTTATTCTCTCCACTCAGTTTATAAGTAACCATTTCAGAGAGATTTGGTGCCTGTCATTCTCTTTTCGACTTTGTTCAGAGTACAGCAGTACTTAAACTCAGCAAACTGTAACAACAATAATAAATATCCTTACCGTACGAAAAGTACCTTACGTATATTATTTCCTCAACCAGGACTGTACTTCCCATCTGAAACAAATACTTCCGATGAGTCTAATTTTACAGATACTAAAACCAAATCTTAAGTTACTAATGTTCCCAAAGCCAAACAAACAAGCAGTTGCTACCTCACGCATGTGTTTGCCAGATTTTGCTAAGCTATTTGGCAAGATGCTACCTGAGAGGGGAGCGGTCACAAACTATCTTGTGTGAAATCTGTTCCTGATATGAGGTCACTGTGATATGAATAACCGAGCCCGCTGCCATTAAGTTGATTCTAACCCATATGATCCAAGGGGTCAGAGTCAAAACGCCCCGTAGGGTTTCCAAAGGCAACGATGTATCAGACAGCAGGCTGTCATGTCTTTCTCCCTGTCCCTGGTGGGCGGGCCAAGCGTCCAGCCTGTCAGCGAGTCGCTGTATCCTCGTGGTTCCTTTAGTCACACGGAATCGAAATCGCGCCCACTGCCATTGAGTCGGCTGAAACAGAGTCTCCGAGGCTGTACACTTTTATAGGAATGGACACGCTCACCCTTCTCCCATGGGCAGCTAGCGGGTTGGAAGCCGGACCTTGCAGTTAGCCAATCGATGCTTACTGGACAGCACTACCAGAGCTTCCGCTTATACACAGCGTGTTCATTCATGAATATTACCTCCTAAGGGCAAAGACGCTGCTGACTCTTTCCCTACATAGAAGATGCAGGGCTCAAGAAGAGGACTTTGAGATGCACCAGCATATTTTTTTCTTCCCTCACAGTTACTGCTGGTGGTGCTGTCATCATTGAATTATGATAACCCTAAGGAACAGAGTAGAACTGCCCCCAAGGGTGTCCTAGGCAGATGTAGGTCTTTTCACTCATGGAGCCACTAGTGGGTTTGAACCACCAACTGTTCAGTTACCAGATACGCTCGTGTAGAAGGCAAGTTTTGCAGCACATTTTTATACAGTCTTTGTGATAACATTAGGTGCCACGACTGATATTCGGGTCCGCTTATGCTGCAGTATACAGTAGTGGCCAAGTGCTCGACCACTGTGCCCCTCGGGTTCCTGTCCCAGGTATGAGGCACCCTGAAAGAGAGGGGTCTTGAAAGCTGCATCTCCAAGCATTCGGTTAGTGACCCCTGTCTTCCTCCTTTCCTAGGCTGCAAATCAACAATTTTCAAAATATCCATGTTTGGAGAGTCTGTATGACTCACTAACTGAAAATATAAAAGAAATAGAAATGCAGACGAGGAGATCGCTAAGGAGACGGAATAACAAGAGTAGCATCGATAGGACATTAAAGCTCGCATTGTAACCAGTAACAAAATGTGCTGTGGGAGAAATAAGTTAAATGAAATGTTTAACTTAGGCAGGGTTAAGCCAGGAAAGCTTTTTAAGATTTAACGCAGCGCCTTTCTGGAGAGCAGTTTGGCAATATATATAAAAAACCTTTAAATATTTGTGCATTTTGACCCATTAAGTCACCTTACAGGAACCTACTTTTTCTTACTCAAAAAGTTGGCAATGATAGATGTCTACATTTGGAATGACAGTAGTTTGGGAAGATTTAAAAAATTCTAAAAATCACATACCCCCAAAGAAGACAACTATACAGAGAAAGACCAAACCACCATATCCCTTATATGATTTTTCCTCATTTTCATTGCTAGATAGCTCAATGAAGTGGCACCAGAGATTTATAGCTATGTTTTCATAGTACAGAAAGCTATGCTAGCTCATTGGCCTGAATTAGACTTTTGCCGGCAGGATATAGCATCGGGACCTTGCAGAGCAACTGAGATTGATGGAAAATAAAACTAGGGAAATCACCCACATCAATTATTTGATTCAGCCAAACTAATACATGTGAGCATATTGAGAAAACATCTGAGATGGACATCTCTAAATTATCACAGAAAATTATATAACCTTTTTGCAAAGAAAGTCACTGTCGGGGGGCGGGGAACATGTGTTCTCTGGCTCAATAAATACATGTTACGTGATTGATGAGTAGGAACCACTTGAAAATCATAACTTGCTTTAGGATTGCTCGTATAGGCACTGATTAGAACACTACATTTGAGGGGGTAATCAAATGCATAAAACTGCTTCAACTTAAATTGCTACAAAATATAGAAGTCACTTTAGAAATATTTTCTGGTGTGTGTGTTTCCTCAGTAAACATGAGCTATAGCTTTCGTATGGTGTCATGTGCTCTGCACCACATCTCTGTCAGTGAGTTCCACTATTGTGGCTTGCGTTTTGCTGTGATGCTGGAAGCTATGGCAACGGTAGGTTGACTCCCACAGTGCGATCAGTCAAGATGGACAGATTTCAAGGGAGCTTCCAGACTGAGGCAGCCTATGAAGAAGGACCTATCTGCATGTTAAAAATGACCAGCAGTGGGGCATTGTCTGGCAGTGGGCTAGAAAATGAGACCCTCAGGTTGGAAAGCACTCGGGGAGCGAGAGCTCATGTGGCAATCCTCAAAATGAGAAGAAACAGCCACAAACAGCTATTTGTAATCAGCATTTATAGTGTAATATCTTTCAAGTGTGCACCAGAGTTGTGCCCCTTTCCTCACACTTTTTCAGGGCAAAATAATAATCGGGGCAGATGGACAATGTGAAGGACAAAGCATCAGGCGTAGAGAAAGGCTCATTGCACAAGCTGCAATACACTGTGGACACAACCTTGCTTGCTGACAGGCCAGAAGAGTTAAGGCACTTGTGACAGCAATCAAAGACTACAGCTCTGCGAAGACTACACACGACGTATCACAACTCGCCATGAAGACACAACAATTCTCACAACTGGACCACTAGGCAACCCCATGATACACCGATACAAAAACTGAAGTTGTCAAGGCTTTCATTGGCCTTTTATCCACATCAATGGGCAAGGATGTAGCACTCAAAATCTAAAACGTAGTAAACTGTCACTTTGAGGACCAAGGTGTGTCTGATCTCAGCCATAGTATTTTCAACTGCGAAAATACATGTACAGCTCAGTTCTCTACATTTTTCAAACTGAAAAGAGGCCACGGGTAGCATTTGCCCCAGTGTGCTAAACTGCTTGAAGGACAATGAATGAACAATGAAGAAAATGATGCCTTTAAATTATGGCATTGGTGGAATATACTAAAGATGCCATCGGCAGATTTGTCCTGGAAAAAATACAGCTAGAAATATTCTCCAAAGCCCAGAACGGCCCGGCCGTGTTTCACATTGGGCATACCCTCCCTAGAGAAAGTCATCGTGCTTGATTACAAAAGGCACCGCAATAAGGAGGAAGACTTTCTATTTTCTTGGAAGTGCTTAATAATGAGTCTCCATGGTTATCCCGCATTGTTAGAGGAAAATCTACCAATATTCCCATTTAGCACTCCCTGGAAAACAATTGCCATCACCTTCTGAGTTGACTTTCTCCGCAGAGACCCACAAAGTCACTAATTTGATTGAATCGGTTTGAAGGCACCGTAAGGCAAGTTAGACAACTGTATTGCCAAGAGATTTTGCCCACAGTCACTCACTGATTGTAGAGACATGTTTCACTATGTTGTTTTAGGAATGAATCCGAGCGTGTATTAACTGGGACCCTAATGGCAAACGTTTTTACTTACCCTCGTACATGCTGCAGATCTGTTTCTAGATGGAGTCTTGACAGGATAGAACACGTTATGGAAGATGTGTCTATTTCCCTTTCATCTGATCTAATGTGAAACGTGTGACTCTCGTACAGTCTCCTCCTATAAACTTTCCTGCTGAGCTTTCCCTTCTACTGAAAAAATTTTTAAAGCATCTTTATATATGTAGATATGCCTATATCTACATATATACATTTAAAAAACAAAACCCTCTGCTTTGGGGGAAGGGGCTACTTTGAGAAGAAGTGACCTTCTTTATCATTCAAAATGGGCCGGTGTTGGTCAGAGCAGCCAAAGCACAGACAGGACCTTATGGCCGGTCCCACTATGAGACATGACATCCCTCACTGACCCACAGCCCTACAGGGGACAACACTGGAGACCCAGTGTGGGAACTGCGCCCAATCTGAGCCCACCACACTGAGGCAAAACACTAAGGGTGTGCAACAGAACAGCAAGGGGAACAGAACAAGGAAGTCCCGAGGGAATACCAAAAATAGACTGTGGGGCCAGGATGTGGTACCCCAACAGACTGGACCGGAAAACACTCCTAAAGGTCAATCAACAGACCTTGAACTAGTTACATACAGGCTTTTCTTTTTTGTGCCATTGTTTTGTTGTTGTTGTTTTGTTTTCTTTTGTTGATTTGTTTTGCTCTATCTTGTTTTTTTGCATATTATCTCTGCAGCTCTATCTAAATAAGATAGGCAGGATAAACAATCTGGAGGAGAAAACAATGGGACGGATGGTTCTGGGGGGATATGGGAGAGAAGAATCCGTGGGTGGGGGGGATGCAGGAAGAAGTGTGTGTTAACAAACCCAGGGACAAGGGAACAACAAGTGATCCAAAATTGGTGGCAAAGGGGTTTAGGAGGCCTGGCAGGGCATGATCAAGGGCAATATAATCAAAAGGAATTACTGAAACCCAAATGAAGGTAGAGCATGATAGTGGGATAAGAGGAAAGAAAAAGGAAATAAGAACTAGGAGGCAAAGGGCATTTACAGAGCTCTACATACAGGCATGTACATATGTAAGTATATTTATATGTGAGGATGGGGAAATAGATGTATGTGCATATATTTATAGGTAGATGGACATTGGGCCTCTACTCAAGTACTCCCTCAATGCAAGAACACTTTGTTGTATTAAACTGGAATTCCATGATGTTCACCTTCCTAACACGATCACTGAAGACAAAATGGGTGCATAGGCCAATGTGGTGAAGAAAGCTGATGGTACCTGGCTATCGAAAGATATAGAATCTGGGGGTCTTAAAGGCTTGAAGATAAACAAGCGGTCATCTCACTGAAAAGCAACAAAGCCCACATGGAAGAAGCACACCAACCTGTGTGATCACGAGGTGTTGATGGGATCAGGTATCAGGCATCAAAAAACAAAAAAAAAATCATATCATTGTGAATGAGGGGGAATACGGAGTAAAGACTCAAAACCTTTCTGTAGGCAAATGGACATCCCCTCACAGAAAGGTTGCGGGCAAGAGTCAAGCCAATCAGGGTGCAGTGTAGCAATGATGAAACTAGCAATTTTCCTCTAGCTCTTTAATGCTTCCTCCCCATCCCCCCACCCCACCCCACCAACATGATCCTAATTCTACCTTACAAATCTGGCTAGACTAGAAGATGTACACTGGTACAGATAGGAACTGGAAACACAGGGAATCTAAGACAGATAAACCCCTCAGGAGCAGTGGTGAGAGTGGCAAATACAGGGAGGGTGGAGGGAAGGTGGGGTAGAAAGGGGGCACTGATCACAAGGATCTACATATAACACCCTCCCTGTGGGAGGGACAACAGAAAAGTGGGTGAAGGGAGAAGTCAGTCACTGTAAGACATGACAAAGCAATAATTTATAAATTTACAAGGGTTGGGAGGGAGGGGAAATTTGAGCTGATAACCAAGGACTCAAGTAGAAAGTGAATGATTTGAGAATGATGATGGTAACAAATGTACAAATGTGCTTGACACAGTGGATGGATGTTTGGATTGTGATAAGAGTTGTACAAACCCCCAATAAAATGACATACAAAAATGGGCAGGTGCTACTGATATGACATTAGGAATTTATAAATAAGTATGCACACTATTTTGAGACCAAAAAAGCAAAATATTGGACTTAATCTCTGAAAGCTGTGATATCCTATTGTAAGGAAATCCAATTGTTCTATCTATTGGCAAACTAGGAGCTTACAGCCTGATTTGTTTCCGTCCATTCAATGCAAGACAGACATATGACCCATAAGGCATTTGACACTAGCCATAAAAGCGCCTGATGAATCCCTCCTATTTTCCACTCTTGATTTTCCAGTGTTATTTCAGTCTTCTTGGACAAATCAGCCCACTGAGCAATCATTTTGCCTCCATGCTATGGATCTTCTCTTCCCTAGACCCTAGAAGTACAAACCCTGAGAGAAGTAGGTACAAGTGAAACCACATGCCCTTACTTGTCAGATGACAAAATAAAGTTTAAAAAAAGTTCATGCATATCACACAATGATCAGCTGCCAAGGTCTTCAATTCCAGGCAGAGCTCTCAGCCCCAGGTCATAGGCGTCTCCTTTGTTATTCATTGCCCCTGCCATGGGCTTGTTTTTGCACATAGCCAACCTAAGGGAATGGTGCTCACGGTCCGTGTAATTTCTTCTTCCATTTGGTCTTCAAAAGAGGCAGAAAACGGCAGATGCTCTTTTTTTTTTTTAAGTAGATGCATGAAGATCCTTCACCATATCTTTTATAATTGAATTGAAGACAGAAGGAAATTCCAAGAGGGCATTTTATCTGCCCACTTGGAAGTGGACAAGACTATACGGGAGACAAAGCATCCAGGGGGCCTTCTCCATTTCTTACAACTCCCAAGGAACAAAGGAAGAGAAAGATCTTGGTAAATTTGGGGAAACAAAAACAGTGCTTTAGGCAGATTAGCTGATGAGAATGGGTTAAAAAAAATATCAATCTATGCATTTAAGAAACAATAACCTGATATAGCAAGTTAGCATCAACTGTTACCGGTCACTGCTAGTTGCTGAAGATGTACTACATTTGTTTTTTTGCAACGGCTGAAAATGCTTTTAGAACTTCTGCAGCCTGTCAAGACTTCGTCTGGCCTAGCACAGCCTTTACCTCCTGCACCTGCTCTCTTTCATTGGCATTGAGATGCTGATAAGCAAATGAGTAGAGAAGGTACAGAAACAAAAGGAGGACATGATGGTAGCCCAGCAATGATCTGTGGGCTGAAAAAGGACTTCCAGCATCTCATTTCAGAGACAGGTCGTTTACCACCCATAACTCGGTTTACTGTCTTCCTGTCCTAGATGGAATCAGCTGCACACCCTCTGTGTCTTTTAAGCACTCAAAAGGTTACACTGTACTCCATACCAAACTCACTGCCACTGAGTTGATGCAGACTCAGTGGTTCTAGAGAGTCACTACCCTCTATGGAGGGTAGAACAGCCCCATAAGCTTCCAAGACTGAAAGCCCCATCTGTCTTTCTCCTAAAGAATGGCTGGTGGTTTCAAACTGCTGACCTTGCAGTTAGCAGCCCAATTTGTAACCACTATGCCACCAGGGCTCCTCCGTAC
This sequence comes from Tenrec ecaudatus, assembly GCF_050624435.1. Classification (NCBI taxonomy): domain Eukaryota; kingdom Metazoa; phylum Chordata; class Mammalia; order Afrosoricida; family Tenrecidae; genus Tenrec; species Tenrec ecaudatus. The sequence continues at coordinate 32,277,737 of NC_134546.1, forward strand.
TGTACTAGTGAATGAATAATACTATTTTTTGATGGCATGAGTCAGCAGACAAAGCAGAGGCAAGAGGAAATTTTAGCAGATCAGTGCTAGCATTGACTGAATTTCATTGGTTTTTCTTGAATCGTCTTCATTCATATGTATATGAAAACTAATATTTGATAATATATGCTAATGCTTGGTTTTATGCTTTAATAGATTCTAACGTGTCAAACCACCAAAATGGGCATCACCTCAACTCTGCCGGAAGTTCCTGGCTGGAGCACTTAGGGCATTCTACTACTGAACCAAAGGTTAGAGATTTGGTTCTCTCCAGGGACACCACAAAGGAAGACCTAGTGATCCGCTTTCCAAAACTGAGGCACTGGCCACCCCAGGGAGCACCAACCTGCTCAGAGACACATGGGCTCACCTGCCGTTGGACTCCAGCACAGAGCAACCTGATCTTATTGGTTAAATTCTTTCTGAAAACTAAAAAAATCTATTGTGGATAATGCCACACTTCCAAACACGGGACAATCCAACCGTATCCTGATGACTTTTGGTTCATTCCTCAGAGCGTGTACACAAAGGAGTCTGGCAACATTTGCAATACTCAATCTGGCATCACAGTTAAAATAACCAAACTCCACAAACAAGAATTTCTAAAATGACATTTACAGGATTAAAGGAGAAAATGCTGTGCTCCAAGTGCTTACCCGTCCTCTTCCATAAAAACAATCTGTGCTTTCATTTGCAGTAAAAGATTACTACATTCTTTTCTTATTTCCATTGGGAAATCTTAAGTCTGCGCGTACACTCTAATTTACCCAAACCCTTTCCAAATGTATGTATATCCATAGGAAGATGATCCCAATGGAAGTAGCTGGGGAGATAACTGTGTAATGTAAAGCAACAAATCTCTGAAATGTTCTATGTTCTTTGATAGGTTACAATTCAGTGTGTCACAGAATTGAGCATCACAGCTGGAGAAGGAAGTGATCTTGTGCATGTCATAGGACCTGCCCTCAACAAAGTAACTTAAATGGGTTCAATTACCAATAATCCTCATCTACATCAGTCTATAAACCCAACCCTTGAGAAGTCCAGTGTGCACACCTAGCCATACTAATTACCCTCTCTGTGGCCGTGGGTTATGTCAAGCAGCCTTCTACAATGCTTGAAAACGCAACCAAGCGAACCTAAGGCAGTAGCTCTAGACTGGTGGCAACTCTGCATGCCTCCCATCCCCCAGGGACATTTAGCAAAGTATGAAGGCATCGTGGTTGCTCACACTTTATGGATCCTCAATGGGGCAAGGATTAAGCACTTGGCTGTAAGCAGTTGACTGCAAGCACTTGGCTGCTAACCCAATGGTCAGTGGTTTAAACCACCTGCATCTGCGCAGGAGAAAAGATCCAGGTGCCCTTCTCCCATGAAGATTACAGCCTAGGAGACCCTGTGGGAGAGTGCTGCTCCATCACGTAGTGACCCATGAGTTGGAGTTGACACAAAGGCACACAACGACAATAACTAGCATCCAGTGCCGTGGTTCTCAACCTGTGGGTCACGACCCCATTGGAGGGCGTCAAACAACCCTTTCACAGGGGTTGTCCGAGTCATAACAGTAGAGAAATTACAATTATGAAGTAGCAACAAAAATAATTTTATGTTTGGGGGGTCATAGAACATGAAGGATTGTATTAAAGGGTTGTGGCATTAGGAAGTTTGAGAACCACTGTTCTAGTGGGTAGGAACCAAGAATGCTGCTAATCATTCTACAGTTTCCAGACTGCCCCTCAAACAAAGAACTGCCTAGTCCAAAATCTCATTTGTGCTGAGGCTGAGAATCTTCAATCTCAAGGTTAAGAAGAACTGCACAATGCAAAGGAGTTGCAACATATCATACAAATCCCTACGTTATGCAAGGGGTGAAAACAAGCCCTGCCATTCTAGGATGAGTAATGTGTTTCCATGTGGGCATTCCCCCCTTCTGTGTGTTCATCAGAGCGGTGACATTTAACTCCTATATTGAACACGTAGTGTACACTCTTCCTTGATGCTTTCTGTGGTTTCCTGAAAGCAGATTTTCACCAAGCAAAAAGACAAATTTTGCTTTATTTTAGGCTCTTTAAGAAGGTTACACAGAGCATCAAGTGGGTCCCTAATACACATTCCTTAGTCTGTGAGGATCAAGATGAACCTGACCCAATGTTTGCTTCCCTCCTTCCTAGAGAATAGGGCTGGTACCTTGACGCTTTTCTTTCTCTATCAGCATGGATAGAGTTCCTGTTGCCATAGCAATCACAAATTTAGCACAAACAATGTGCTTTTTTTCCTCCTCCTTTTAAAACATTGGTTTCCATTTCGGCCAAGAAGGGACAAATTCATCTACTCTTCTTGCTAGCTCGGTGAAGTTCAAGACTACCGAAGTTCCCGTTTATTTGTGGTGTTAGGAAAGCTATGCTTCCGCAACCTGGATCAGATCGCCATCTAGATGGTTGCGGGTTGGAAGCCAGCAACTGCTCCACAGGAGGAAGATGAGTCTGCAGCTGCTGTTGAGAAGTAAACCCTCAGAAACCTATGGAGCGGGTGTACTCTGCCCCTGGGTCACCACGAACGAGAAGCGACTCAATGACAGTTTTTAGATGAGAGCAAGACTAGAGTTTAAGCAAATAATTATTAAAGTTTGGAAAGGTTATTTAGTATCGGGGCTTTTTTTTCCTGTAACTGAAAAATGGTGAGAAGAACACACTGAAACCTCTTTGTAGGAACTGGATCACTGAATGGTATTAAGCAGAAGAAAATTAAAATATTGCATTCTGTGCTCTATTAGAACAGACACAGTGCCTAAAGAAAGTCTTGTCAAGTAGTAGGGGCCCAGGGTTGTGTCTGCCTCTACCCTCTACCATCTCCCTTTCTGAACTCTCTGCAGTGTTCAGTGCTGGTGATGTATTTATGAAATGGGCTAATGTCCCCATTTGATAGCTTAGCTTATGACCTTCAAGCATGCTTTATCAGTTAGTAACAAAAGTATTCTGGACAATAAGTACAATGACCAATCCAACATGTATTCACTAGCTTGTTAGTCCATGATCAAGATCCAACTCATAGACATTTTCCATTGTGTTCAGTGGGACCTAGGACAGAGGCCTGCTCCCCAATCTGGTGGGAAATCAACTCAGGGAACACCTTCATGACGCATAAGCATCATCTTTGCACTGGAAGGACTGCATGTTGTCATTTGTGTATATCTGGATACAGCTGCTGGATCTGATCACTCCAGATCCCTGTTCCCAATGCTTGCTACAATGCGAGAAGCACTCAGGTCTCTTCCTGAACATGGTAATGCCTAGGCCTCCATTCTGAGCAAAGTTGGACAGACCTTTCCCAAATGGAAAGGATTCCCACTGGGAAGACCCCCGTGAATGGGTAGAAACAGACATCATGGGTCTAAAGAAAACGTCCTTCCCCTCCAGGAATCACCAACATTTGAAGGAATATCTCGCTACAACCGACTCTATGACCCGGCGCACGCTCGTAAAGTGGGACACAGTGTGCTCAGGATCAAGACGGACACAGAATATGTCACAGTTGGGTAGCCGCAGCCTCATGGAGAATGGCCTGTGGGACACAGCATGCGCACATTAAACCGCTGCGCCGATGGGCCCTTACACGACCAAGGAATAACACCGTGGACAGGTGATGTGTTCACTTCATAAGAGCGCCCACTTACCAAAACAACACTCCCCCCTCCCATGCGATCATAGGAAGAAAACAATCTAGCAGTAGTCATTGCTTCTTGACACCTAAAGTATAATTCCTGCCCCCGCCCCTCCCTCGTCTCCCCCCCAACCAGCTTACTTTGAAACCAAAGCCGACTCCAGTCTCAGGAGAGGCCCATCTTGGCGCCTTGGTAGAGACGTGATTAAGGTTTGCAGTTTGAGCCCCTGGCAGCTTGGTGGGAGGAAGATGTGGCAGTCCACGTCCATAAAGATCACACCCCACGGGCCACTCCACTCTCTCCTTCAGAATTGCCGTGAGTTGGAGCGGACTCGAGGCAGCTGGTGTGTGGTGTACCTATTCTCAACCCTGATCCACTTTGGTTCAGAACTCTGCCTGATCTGGCCTGGTGCCTCATTGGCTGCAGACAAGTTGATCATGGCTATGGGAAAGCGGCCAGCTGAGCTAACCTATGTATCCCATCTCAATCTGTCCCTTAACATAATGCATGGGTTTTTCTCTCAAGTTGTAAATAACCTAAGAAATCAAAATAGCAATACCAGTTTATGACCAAAAAAATTTCATACAGATAAGTGGAAAGAAGGAATAATAGCTATCGTTACACCACCAAAAAATAACAGCTGTTACCAAAATGTTTGGATCGTGTTTCTATGTCCATATCCTTTTTCCTATTAAAAATACATGGTTTGACTGGTTTTTGACAAATTAAAACATGATGTATCTTCTCCAAAATGATTCCCTTGGAAATTTCTTTTTTTGTGGCTTTGTTTCTATGGCTGCACAGTATCTCTTTGTAATTTACACAGCTATCCTCATATTGGTAAGTATTTAGCTGGCTTGGATATTCTCTAGTTATAGCCCTTATTGAACAGCTACTATACTCTATCATGATCCACTACTGACCATGTTTCCTAAGCCTAGGAAGAAATAAACAGATTCTTATATTGCAAAGCTTGGCACTGCAGCTTACCAAGAAACACACCAGTGGTAGGATACGTATTATTATCATATTCATGATAAATCATGCTCTCAAAAGAAAGAGTTGTGTTGTTAACTGAAAAGCGCTGTGTGTGTGTGTGTGTGTGTGTGTGTGTGTGTAGAGAGAGAGAGGGGGGTGGCTTGAAGAAGTTCTAGGGAAAATTACATTATTTTTTAGTTCCGATTTCCAGGAACATTTTGAAGTGCATATATTTATATGTGTGTGTATGTTTACAATTTAAATATACATATATATGCATGTATAGCCTCCCTCCAAAGTGAAAACTGACTTTTAAATCTGTGCTGAGGAAGGAGATATTTGGAAAGACTCCAGAGAGTTCAGCTCCGATTAGTTCTTGTTTAGAAAATCCCCTCCTGTTTGCTGACTGCCGTGGTCATAAAAAGGAGGGCCCAGATAAGGCAGCAGAGCCCTCCCCTTAGCCTCCTTGATACGACTAGACTAGAACTGCAGAAAAGCTAGCAGATTAGGTTTACCAACAAAAAACCTAGAAGGCTTGAGGTAGTGAACTGGAAACCTCAGAGAACCCAAGCGTGAAATTCCCTGACTTTACCTTTAGGAGGCGCTCCCTAGCACCCTTGTCCCCCTCCTTAGCATCAAAGCACTGTGAAGGACAGACAGGTGGGCAGGAGCCCATGTCAGGCAGGTCAGGCAGTTGGCGGGCCCCAGCCCTCCTACAGGTCAGAACTGCCCCAGCATGACTGCTACACAGCTTCTGGAGGAGAAGGCAGTTGGGGGTGGGATGTAGGAGGGAGTGGTTGGGGGGTGAGATATGCATTTGCATTTTGTTTTTTTTAAATCTGGCTCTCAACAGAAGGAAAAACCATTCTAAATACTCCCTAGGGGTTTAAATTGGTATGTTTCCAAAAATGCTCTGTGCTGTGGGAAAAGAATCAGTATTAAAAAATGTGAATTTGATGTAATAAAAATCTCCATTTCCCCCCCAAACCCTTTAGCCAATTAGCAGCCTATGCTGTTAGTCAATATATTCCATTGTACTTATCAAATAGGTACTGTCAGCTGCAGGAGAGCCGACCATCCCTGAGGAAGGAAGGCGAGAGGGTGAGGGTAGATCCCAGGTCTGAGAAAAGAGGCTGGGAGATTGAGGGGAAGAGCCTGCCAACAGAGAACAGGAACCAGACTGGACAACGAGAGTTCACAATGGAAACTCGTGCTGGTACCAGTCAAACTGCCTGACAAGATAGGGAATTCATTTCCAAGCCAACCAGACATCCACTGGTTCTTCTCTTCCAATTTCCCCCCCTCTTGGTCTCTGAGTAAAAGTCATTCCTAAAACTTCCCTGGGTCAGGTGAGGAAGGACAGTGAGAAGGGGAGGCAGGCAGGGGAGGAGGAAATGAGCAGGGACAAAGGCAGTAGTGGCTGAAGTGCCAACTCAGAGCTGGAAGAGGTGGGGGAGCAGGGGGACAGACTGGTGCCAATTCCCAGGCAAGGTGGGGCGAGGGTACGTTCTACATCCCAAACTAGGTGAGATGTTAGCAATGACATCAGAAACAGAGCAGATGCCTACTAAGGACTTTGTCTGCCAACTGGCATAGGGGGTAACTGGTCCAGCACGCCAATTCTCCTTGCATTAAGCAAGGGCAGGAAGTGGGTAGACAGTGTGAAATTCATTGGGAATAACCACGTTTAAAGGTTGGGCGAGAGAGTGAGAGAGCAAGGGAATTCTGGTACCCTTGATGAGGCACACATCCATATCTTACCCTTACACGGAGTTTTACAGTTTACAAAACACATACAGCATCACATTCGAATCTCCAGAGGTCCTGAGAGGCAGGTGCAATTATTGCCATTTTCCAGATAGAGCCATTATCACCTAGAAACAAGTGACACACTTGATCGCAACTCTTCTAATACCCTTCTAATGTGTGTGCATTACGTCTGAGAAGCTTCCCAGGGGCGGGTCTGCGTGGAAGGAGTCAGCTCTGCTTTGTACACACTAATGCATTCTAACGATGCTAGTTCTCCTGAGAGCGTTCTTATTAGGCCAGTCCACACCTGGAGCCAATTCTGGAAATATTTGTCCTTCATCTGGACAGAAATGGAAGACAGACATAAAGTCTGAGTTTGGAAGGAGAATGTGATACCTTCCAAAATACAATGACACCAATGACCCAACTCATCCACAGGCCAGAAGGAGATCTTCTTCCCATCCCTAATTCAGAGTTCCCCAAAAGCACTGACTGACCCTCTCCAACCCTAGCAATCAGGTTGCTTTGTGCCTCACCAGCTGTGTAGTGCCAGCACGGTCTGTTCTCCCTGCAAACGCTCTTTAGACACACATTCCTCCGCATTCCCAAACGGAAACGAATTCCTCCAAAGCACCTTGACTGTGGTAAATCGATGATTTCTATTCATCTCAAAACCTTATTTCTAATGAAATTGAAGGACGCATCCGTGTATATTGCAATTTCAAATTCTTAGAAAGTTGAGGGATATTGTGAATTAGGGGATTGTTCCATTGTGGTGTTTTCTGAATTTAAATGTCTGTTTCACTTAGCAGTCTGGAGTCTTCTGGTCTCCTTCTGGCTTTGAGTTCACTTGCCCTACCCGCCAATGCCCTTTGCTTTAGGCTCGTTCTGACACATTCTGCAGAAATGACTTTAATCTAAGACCAGAAATTCCCAGATCCCCTTCTTAACCTTTACCTTTATTTCTGGCTATTTTTTCTCTCTCTCTTTTTCATTGATTTTCAATCAGTTGCCAAGCGCATTCCTTTCTATTTGGTGCTTCAATATTGAATTCAGAGCCGACTCAACCAATTCATAACCAGCTCAACCCTCAAGATACTTGATCTGATTAACGTTCCTAGAACACCAATGTGACTTTGTCGAACTCCCGCTTTCTTCTGCCTACCAATCCATCTACTTTGGTATTTTAGACCTTTGAAAGGTTCTGCCCACTTTGCTGCTTCTATCATCTGATGTGGACATTTACTTTCCAGACTCCACTCCAGCTAAAATCTACCTCTGCCCTTCTTTTGCAACCTGGGGGCCCCTATTGCTGCCACCTGCACTCCAGCATTACCGAACTTGGATGGGTGAAATGTTACCTATGTCTTTTAAGGTCTAACTATGCATGGTATCTGTTTTTATTCTGTAATATTTTATCATACTTCTTTAATTATAGCTATTTACATACATTTCATCTCCTATACTAAACAGAATACAGGAACTTAGTTTTAAATAAATGTGTATTAGTCGATAAAGCTTCTTTTGACTTCTTAGACTTATTTTCTTGTACAGTAGGGAGAATATGTTCCCCAGTCAAATCACATGTATTTTCCATTAGTATAAAGCTTACCTAATGGAATTCTATATCCCATATTTATGAAGAACTCTATCTGAGAGAGAGAGTTGTGTAGCTCTTTGATTCACAAAAATGAAGGCAATAGTCAAGTCTTTCTATCTTGGTTGAGTTTATGAGTCATGTCCAAGTACAAAAGACAGTACTCATTGAAAAGCTCTATCCAGGTTGGGTACTAACCACTAAGTATTTGTGAAGACTGCACCACCATTGATGTTCCCATTCCAGAAGCACAATTCAAGGATTTTAGTGATTAAAATTGCCAAACCAAACTTCAAATCTCTCTTTGGGCCTCATCCTGACTGGTATTGATAACAGTGTTTCCCTTAGCATGGCTGTCATGTTTCAGGAGTTCAAGAAAATCTGCCTTCACCAAGACATGTCCTGGGGCCTCCCTCGTGCACTTTCCGCCACAGGCAAGTTCAAAGGAAGTTGACCAGCAGTGTGGCAGCCTCCTTTGGCCCCTCACCTGAGGACAGCAGCATCAAAGGCCTCCCGCTTTGTGCTCAGAAAGCAGCCTCTCTGAGTGAAGCCTTGGTGATTAACTGTGGACGTAATTGCACCATTTGATTTTTGTTGGTGGATTGCTACTCTGAGACAGTATTAACAAAACCAAAGTCATGCATTTCTCCTCTTTCATTCAACCACTGGGGTCTGTGCAGGTGCTGTGCACACCACACGTCAGTAGCACTTTGCTAAGTCATGCTGGAACTTAAAGTTAGAGCGAAATCGGTATGTAAAGGTAATCTTCACTGACTAGGAAGCATTAAAAATAAGGAAAGCTTAGAAAATGCCATGCAATTTGGCATTAAACAATACAGCAGGCCGATTCCCTTTATTCCAAAGGAAACGCTCCACGGAGCAAAACCGTCCACATTAAACTCCAGCATTAAGAGCAACGTTGACACTGAACTGCTCCATGAGGAAAGACACTTGCTCCTGGCTCAGCACATGAGGCGTATGGACAGCAGGAGCCCCAGCTTCTGCCTCGCCCCTCTCTTCCAGCAGCAGGAGCCAACACATTTTCCCCTTTGCCACTGCTTCGCGACCGCAAGAGGAGCACTTCTGTTCGCGACAGGAGAAAATCTAGCCAAGCCCTCTTTGGGCTGGGTTCAGTCAAGTCAGCGGCTGCCTGCGTCCTGGGTATTCAAGGCCATCTTTTGAGTGATCTGGAAAACCTCCCAGTTGGGATTTTGGAAATAATTATCATTGGAAGGATTATTGAAAGCGTTCGTGCACAGCTGACTTGAAAATCAGGATGCGCTTCAAGCAGGTAGGAGGAAGTTGCTATGTGAGATTCCAGAAGTACCCAGAGATGAAGAATAACCACAGCATTGCCTCTGAGGACAGGAGCAGGAAAGCCCAGCTGGGAGGTAGCAATAAACTCCGGAGAGCCCTACGCATCCTGAAGACCTCATGTGGAAAGCGTTCCTTGGCTTTGAACAGTGGGTTAGGATCTCCCTTGATTCCTTTCTAATCGAACCCTTTAAAGATTCTGAAAGTTGGTATGGCCTCACAGATCCACCTGTGTTTAACAGAGAACAGTCGCCTTAGACAACAGTTCTCTCATTTTGCCAGGCAGGAGTGAAAGACGTACTCATTTCTTGACGTATTCGAGCAATCCCTTGGGTAAACAGTTGGAGACCTACTAATCACACAGGTTCACTGGTCAAAACTACCCCGCCCTGGGTGCCTGGGAAGAATGATTTCGTGAGCTACTACGAGTTGCAACTGACCCAATGACAACTGGGCAGACAGGTCTGACCACACATCTTTACCTTCTCTAATGTCTGTGGTTATTGTGTGTATGCTCATGATTACCAACACTTGCAAGCACTAACATAATTTCTACACTCCATCTGTGAAATGGTGCTCTGCTGATGCCATAAAAGACCACTGTGGTGATAGGTTAGTTTTTTTTTTCAACGATAAGGTGCTTTGAAAAGGACATAATGAAATGCATGATCTTATGCAACACCTATCCAGTTTATGAAAATCAGTCTCCCAAGGATTTCTGCTTGTAGGGGAAACCAGTCCCAGAAATAGTTATTTAAATTAATGAATCATCCTACACTGAAATCCATGGCCTGGGTTCATAGAAGATAGGAGAGTGGGCTCCAAGGACAATTTGTCTGATTTATAATGACATTTCTCTGATATGAAGGTTGAAATAAAAAATAAAGGGGGAAAAAACATAGAACTGAAGTGTTTCAACAGTTTCAAGCTGGCCTGGGCACACTGCCTCCTAACTTGAAATACATAATTAACCTGAACACTCGTGGCTGAGTAGCTATACAGGCTGTCCTCAAAAGGCCCTCGTTGCTGTTCAGATGGACGCTGAAAAGAAGGGGACGAGTTTATATTTTATAGACACGCTAAATCCAGGCAATTAAAAAAGTCTAATTGTCCTTTTTTCAAAGCCACTGAAAGCATATGGGTAATAGCAATGATCTCTGTTGTCAAATACTTGTATCCATAAGTGGATTTACAATCCCATGAAAATTCTGTAATTTACTGAACCACTGAGCACGTCCCAGCACGCCTCCTCCACAGCCCCATAGGAGGAAACTCATTGCAGCAGAGGATTGATTGGAGTCAAGGATAGGATGAAGTTGTCCTCAGAAGGCAGAGAAGGTAAGGGGGGGAGGAGGCGGGGGAGGGGAGGGGGCTAGTTAGGGAAGTATGTTTCCCAATTTCCAGAAGAAAGACCCCAGTGGTTGAGTGAAAGTCTCACATTTCAGATCATTATGGTGATCCGCTTCTTGTTTCTGATTGAAGCTGCTGGGGCCGAATCAGAATGGGCCCATTACCTAAACCTGCTAAAGCAATCAATGCGAGGAAATTAAAGAATAGATATGGGAAATATTTAGGAACACGCCCAAGGCATGTCTTAAATATAGACTGCTTAAGAAATATGCATCAATACTTTCATTTCTTCTTAACAGCGATTTTTAGGACGTCTTGAAAATGGGAGACTCATTATATAAGTTGCTCCCTTTCTCCTTTCCTAAACTTCTTAGGAAACTCCAAACCCAATTCATCTTCCAATTTCCAATTTAGAAGATCCTCCACGATTTTACATTTGCACTGCCATAGAAGCGTAGGGCTTGGGAGTATTACCTTCAGCAACTTACGCAGAATGGGAAAGATGAGCTAATTCACCTGTCTTAGTCAGTGAGGGTCCCTAGGAAAGACAGTGTTAGATACTTCAACTAACAGAAGCTCTATTTCTACCTTGTCCATTCTCTTGAATTCCCCCTGCAGAAGCCAAGCCACACAACACACAGCTGAACATTATGCTGATTGTATTGACAAGATTTGATCTGTAATCCGGTTCTGATTTCCGTAAATCTGCCTTGCTCCTTAAAAATAATTAGTATGGGTTTAGAAACACTCTCTGGTAGCTAGGTTCTCAAAATAATGATAATTTTGAATAAAGGACAGACAATAGGTCATCCATCACCGCATGCTACACATGCTCTTCCATTATCCTCTCTACGTAGTGCTGAAATACTGAGCTAGTGAACATTCTCCACTCGAGGAAAAATATGATTAATATTGGATTCATCTGCCATGCATCATATTTAGAAAATAAGTGCATTCACAGATATGTGTGTGCGTAAAGAGGAAGAGAGAAAGAGAGGGAGAGGAGAGAGGATACGCATGGACTGATGAAGGCAGCTTGGTGTTGCTGGGGCACTCTCAAATACTAGGCTGCCCAGAACGGATGTGTGGTGCTACGGCCCTTAGCCACAATCAGAACCTGTGATGTCCACGATTCCACCAAACCTACAATCTAACCATAGTCTGATCATCAACGTTAGGTCCAAGACAAACCATTTTATGGCCCACTTTTCTGAAGCTCAGAGACTTAACATCCCATACTTACCACCTTCGTCTGAAACTTCAGCAACCCAACATGTGACACGCGCTCTCCTTATCTGGATCATAGGATGTACGCGGGTAACACAGGAACAAGACAACTCCTCTCCCCCGCTCCCGGGAGAATGGGCAGAGGAACAATTGAAATGAGTAGCAGGCCCCCTTCTGCTCCTTGCTGTTTCATCCTATCAAGCCATTCACTAGATTTCCCCGGGTCTCAATTCCCTTATCTAGGAACAGCGATGTGTTGCTAGATGATGTTAAGGAACTCTTGTGGGGTAGTGGTTGTATGTTGGTGTGTTAGCCACAAGGTCAGCAGTTTGAAACCACAGGCCCCTTTTGTTTCTAAATGTTGTTTCTTTCTTGAGAGATTGCTCTACCCCTGCCTTCAAGCCTGTGTCCATGACTCCATCTACATTTTATGATTTCTAATTGTCCACCTTACCACCATCTTCTCTGCCCGCTCCCAGTGTGAAAATGCCACTATAACTGGAAATCCCCTCTCTAACAGCAGTTCCCGGGACTCTCAGAACATCGCCTGGTGAATCCTCACCCTTCACACACTGTCAGCCTTGCTCAAGAGGCCTTGTCTAGCTTGCTTATCCTTCATTTCCCAAATCCTGACAAGTAGCATGCATACAGGAACTGCATCTCGACACAATCTTTTTTTAAGACAAAGGGTTTCCCTTTTCAAGAAAAGGAAAAGAAATCCTTAGAAGGATTTCTAAGAAATTTCACTTTCAGGAAAAAGTGACGGTCAAAGAAGTGTTTGGTCTTCGAGCCAGTGCCAGCCTTCTGTCCAGGCTCCTCCCAAGTGACCACCCAGAAAACTGTGTGGTAGTCTATACTGCTAAGTGGAATCACTGACCAGCTCATATTTGCTTATTCACAAGAATATATTCCACATATAGCCCTAAGCTAGAAAGTCAAAATACAGTATCTCTGTAATTACTTAAAAATGATATGTCTTACTAGACTGTGAGTTTGGCCATTTGTAAGGCTCATATTTTCTTCAGTCTTTTCTATTTTCTTCTAATTTGGGGTACCTAATTCTAATCAGTATAAAACACAGAAATTGTCTTGAGATTGAACCAGATCACATCCAGTCTAAAATAACACCTTTAGTATTTTTATATTATATGCATATATATCCCTACAATAAATTATATATAGGAATTATATATATATATCCCCTACACTCACTGTGTTATCTATGACGATGAACAAGCATCCAGAGTAGAACAGACTTGGAAGAAAGGCCTAGTCTGTTGGTCTTTGGGTTGCCATGAGTCAGGAGCAGAATCGAGGACCACAAATGACAACAGCTCTGACAGATGTGCAGACATTGAGATAGCCCTCTCAGCCTCAAAGTATCGATATTTTCTTTTGGACTGTGAATGCCTTCATTTGGGGGAACATACATCTACAGGCCTATTTGGGGGCAGTGAGTGAAGACACATTTCCTTTTTGAAATCAAACACATCATTTACATCAAATACCTGGATCTGGAGGAGAATGGGTGGCAATTAGAAGAACTAGCTGGGAACAGACAAGCAGGTAAGACAGTGAGGGCACTGAACGTCCAATGACATTGCTGCTAATGATCAAACCTGACATCTTCACACTCACAAAAGTGAAAAACAGCACAAGAGGCCCAGCTATCGGAGCAGCCTGAGTTAAGTATAAAAAATTCATGAGCTTGATCAAGGCTTAATAATGTAAATTACTTATCTCTTGAGCTTGGCCAATTCGGTTTTGCTGGAAGCTACAACATTGGAGTGAATTTTACTCTTAGTTATAAGCAACTTTGAGCTAAAAAGGTATTAATGTAGGAAATAACTCCCTGCCTTTAGAGTCCTTTAAAAAGTAAATATTCTAGGTGACTTAACTGCATCTGCATAGGACTGATAATTACATATTGTGCTATTTAGTTGAATTCAATGATAGTATTTGACACCATTTTGACGCCTGGGTTGTACAAACAGTTAACAAACTCAGCTGCTAACCAAATGGTTGGAGGTTTGAGGCCACCTAGAAGCACGTTAGGAGAAAATCCTGGCCATCTAATTAAAAAAAAATCATGGAAAACTCTGTAAGTCATAGTTCTACATGGACACACGTGGAGCCACCATGAGTTGGAGGTGGCCCCAGAGCACTTGATAGCATGGCACACAGACCAGTTTAAGAGAGCTTGTGTCACTTGGCTTTTCCAGTAATCATGTAGCTCTCTGAGACTATCAGTCACAGATGCAAGGTGCTGTCTTCTGATGTGACAAGTCTCTCAGAAATAATTGCTTAGCACCATCTCAGGCACTCATCTGGAAAAGTCCATCAGTGGACTGAAGACACTACCTATGAGGACCCTGTCATATTTTGTCACAGGTGTAAGTTCTGAATTTTATTTTTCGTATTGGGAAAACAACCTGCAGACTCAGGCTTTAGAAATATACACGGAGCCAACTGGGAAAGCAGGGTTTCTGCCCTGCCTCAGCGCCAAACGATAATTGATTCGTAGGCTCTCAGTCAAGAACGTCCTGCTTCAGAATTGACCAAAGCAAACGACTGGCCAGAAATAATTCTGAACCCTAAAAGTGTTCGGAAAACCATTTACCACCTGAAAAATGCAGGCGAAATAGCACATCCCAGGTTCAATTGATCAGGAGCAGTGCTACTGAAACAGAAGTACCATGACTGGGTGGGTGGCTGTAGGGTAGGCATTTGCTTCCTCACAGTTCTGAATGTTAAAAACCAAAACCCTGTCCCTCTGGGTCCCAGGGGTGGTGTGCAATCTTTCAGTGAGCCTCTCTCCTAGATTATGGTCAATGTCAGTGGCCCGGGGCCTGCGTTGGTGATCCCAGGTATCCATCTTCTCCTAGTGTGTCTGTGTCTCTTCTCTCCCTTCTAACTAATCGCATTTCATTTTACTCAGCAGAGCAGACACCATTCTAGTTTGCTCCTGAAGAGTTGGTGGGCAAGGGCTGCATACTTCACACCACGCCACTGTTTTCACTCTCCCCCGTGATGTCATCATTTACTTGACCTAGACTCCATGCCCCTTAAATTTCTCATGGCAGCTCCAGAGGTGGGGTTGACAATTCATACTTGAAACTGTCCCGTGATGCCATCTTTAAGCTAAAGAAGAGCTAAGCTCAATGAACAGAGATTGGATCCTTAAGCACTGAGCCCTAGTGAACAGTTAAGTACACTTAATATACTGACAACTCAAAAGTGATCAACTTTAGACCTTCGCCTGCTGGGTTTGAGCTCAGTAACAGGACAAAAGGAAGCCCTTACAGGCAGTTTCTGGATGACAAATGATTACATATTTAGGATTACACCCCAATTCTGTCTTTAAATCAAGTGTACAGTAAATCAGAATAGTTTGGGATGGCTCCTATTTAACATCAGTTAGTCAAATGTTTGTCTTAGTATATGCTATATAGTGTATTTTTTATTTTCTATTCATTAAATCATTAAAGAAACACTTCAAGAACCACTAAAACATCTTTAACATAGTAATACTGTGATAAAAGTAACAAAGTAGCCTGTTTGTGATTAGGAGCCTCTGTATGTCCTTCATAGTCACTCTTTAGGACAGTGCAGAACTGCCCCAGCGGGTTCTGTAACTCTTTACCAAAGTAAAAAGCCCCATCTTTCTCCTGAGGAGCAGCTGGTGGTTGTGAACTGCCAACCTCATCAGCAGCAACCATAAGTGTGTGCCCCCAAATCCGGTAAGTGTACTAGGCCTTATAAGGAAGTCGGACATTTGTACCATTGCCATATTATAATTGCAGGGGTGATAATTTCAATATATATACTTGAGGAAACACAATTTCATTTAGAACAGATCTGTAGTCATCTATTCAGAATAAGTTCATTCTTGTCACCCAAACTCCATCTACTATGTGGTTTGTTGACAAGAGCCAGAGATTATGGCAAATTAACAGGTGGAAAGTAGAGAGGAAGGAGTCAGAGAAATAAGATATTTAGAGTTGTATTGCTCAAAATAGAGTGGAAATGATATAACCTGGTGCCACATCTTCCATTAAAAAAATGAAACAAAACTGCCATTGAGTCAGTTCTGAAACCTATCGACCGTACAGGGCAAAGTAGAACTGCCCCTGGGGGGTTTGGAGACTGTAACTCTTTATTGGAAGAGAAAGCCTCATCTTTGCCCCCTCAGAGCAGGTGGTGGTTTCAAACTGCTGACCTCAGCGCCTAACCACTACCCACCACACTCCTCTTTATTAATCAATGTAAAAGGCAGAAGTAGTCATAGAATAGAATCATGTGTGCATAGTCCTCTTGTTCCTCTTCTTCAATTTTACAAAAGCCCATCAACCAACCAAAATTAAGATGCAATTTTTTAAATGGTGCTATTGAATGGTACCATCAACTTCTCCCATGCAACCAACAATGGAGTTCTGAGAACTATTTTTTCAAACAGTCCCATAAATAGGAACAATCATGGACAGAGGGTACTAAGAGAGAAAGAGAGAGAGAGAAAGAGAGGTGGGGGGGAAACGTACTAAAAGAAGCAGCACTCTCTGGAAGCAAATGCCAGGGAAATACTAGAGAAAGTTAACCTTTCTGATTGTACTAATAAATCACGGAGCAGATCCAGAATGTGCACTGTTTCCCTAAAACTCTAAACTGTAACACTTGGAGATGGTCTGTAGGATTATTATAGCACACCTCTGAGGACCATGAAGGTTGGTAATGTCAAAAGCAGACCTGAATTATGTAAATCCCAGCAAAGGCTTTCAATTTAACACCTGAGGGAGGATGGAATTACCAGTCTATACTAAACATCACATTGATGATCAAGGCCTTACATAAAAAGCTTTCTGGTAAAAGTGGCCCATATCCAACCCACGGCCACTGAGTGAATTCCAACTCATAGCAACTGGATCTTGGGCTGCCCGGGTTATGGATCTCTAGGGAAGCAGAGAGCCTCATCTTTCTCTAGCAGAGTGGCTGCTTACTTCCAGTTGTTGACCTTGCAATTACCAGTCCAATGCTTACGTGGGTTCCTGAAAAGTGGTCCATATGGCCCTGGCTACCTATTTTGTGATGAACATGAGCATTATAGGGAATAAGGAAGTGATACAAGTCTTCATTTGGAGATACAACTGGGGGTTGGTGCAGAGTTGTACGTGAACTTTCCTACTATAAAATACAAGCATCATTATAACACTAAGCAAAAATTATGCCTAAAATATTGTACTTGTTTTAACAGAAAGAGTGGTAAACAAATCAGTAAAATGCTTTTCTTTCCTTCCTAATGTAGATTTATCTACTGTGTTGGGTATTTATATTGAATTAGAATGTGCATTTAAGCTCAGGAAATTATGCTTATTTACTAAGCTTATCATATCAATACATAAAAGGGGCAACCGTTACATTAACTAGAACTTCTTGAACTTCTTGCATAAAGTTTGGATTTTACTTAATGGAAACGCTCAACTGGTTACTACGTCTATCAGTACATCTATACAAAGCTAGACAGAATCGTGTATATTTAGGGCTTATTTCCCAGCAGTGAGTTGACATGCACATACTGTCTAGAATGGCCAAAACATGAAAAAAACCAAAAAAAGATGATCAATTTTTAATAGTTCAGACATTTCCACTTATTGTCCACAATTGCCAAGAGAATACAGTTCATTTTTAAAACCTTATCATGGTTTTAAAATAATAGTAATAAAATTATTAAATTAGTGTTATGTAGTGCAGATACCAGATTCTCAGGATGCTTTGCACATCTCTGTATCACAAAGATATAAATCTGTGTGACGATGATTAGATATACCATTAATTTTTTTTCTTTCTCGCCACTAAATTCTATGCCTGCAAGAAAAGGGAATGTGTTAAACTTCAAATCTCTAGATTAAGCCAAAACATGGCACAATTAAGAAGGTAAGCCATGTTTCTGAATTAACTAATACACGGGTAGATACAGAATCAGAGTTGGTATGGAGTACAACAGTTAGGTTTGGACAGTAAGGACCAAGGTCAAATGTCAGATATGATGTGCTGTCTTGGATAAGTTGTCCACATCACTGGTTTAATACAACAGTAATGTTGAAAGAAAGAAAATCCATTCTGACTAAGACCTACGTCTTTTAGGCTAAGAGTCAGAATATGGCATTGTCACATAAGGAGTCCGGTCAGCCTGCTTGATGTGGAACGCTTGCGGTGCTGTGGTTAAGCGCTCAGCTGTTAACCGAGGCCTCAGTTAGAACCAGCAGCCACCCCCTGCCTCCATCAAGGTTTCAGCAGGGGGCACCCACAGGAGCAGTTTTACTCTGTCCTATAGGGGCGTTCTGGGTCGGAACCAGCCTAAGGGCAGGGGTTTTGATGAATGTAGTCTTCATTGAAGTGGATATTCCATTTCTTTAGTGTTGATTACAACAACAACCACCCCTGCTGCTGCTGCTCCTGTCCTTGTTTCCATCCCGTCTTGCCCCAGTGCTAACTCTCAACGATTCTATGTGTCTTGTAATAACTCCTTGGCCGTATTGACCTTATTGCCAAGCCATTCCTTAAAATCATGGAGACGCAGACGACAATAAATCAAAATGCAGCACCTTTTCATTTAAGTTTAAAGCATTTCAGCTAGAAAGGTGTGAAGCATTACAAGACTCGTCAGGAAAAGAACACAGGAACAGAGAACAGGAGATGAGAGTGGGCGCCATGTCAGGTAGTTTCTCCTGAGGTTTCCTTGCGGGTCGCACAGGAAAGAGATGTAAGGAAAGTCAGAGACCCAGCAACTGCACCACTTGGCCTAGTGTCGTGGTCACCAACTTGGTGTCAATGCGCTTGGTTTTCCAGTTTGGGTTCAGTCACTTTAAAAAACTCATTAAGGTTTTTCTTTCAACTTAAGTTTTCTTATATGTAACTGTCTTTATTTTTTTTCTTTATTAAAAAAAAACACAATCTATTAAGGACCTCATGTATTCATAAGGAGCCCCAGTGGCCA
Source organism: Tenrec ecaudatus (assembly GCF_050624435.1). Lineage (NCBI taxonomy): Eukaryota > Metazoa > Chordata > Mammalia > Afrosoricida > Tenrecidae > Tenrec > Tenrec ecaudatus. Next base: position 32,296,643 of record NC_134546.1, read on the forward strand.
TGTTGGGTAAGCGTTGGACTGCTAAGCCCAAGGCCAGTGGACCAAACCCACCAGCTGCTCCATTAAAGAAACATGATGTTATCAGCTCCCAGAAGCCTTTGCAAAGCCTCAGAAACAATCTAGAGGCTCGCCGTAAGATGGAAGCAACTCAATAGCTTTGGTTTGGGTTTTATAACTTTCACAGGCTTTCAAAAGGGTGGCAGAGAGAAAAACACTTTGGTCAAGAGTGGATTGGCCCATGACAGAAAGCTTGCCTTCCATGGGACCTCCTGGTGTCCCTCGTCAGCCATACCTCATACACAGCCCCCACTCATCTGGCAGTGGGGACTTGTGTGCCACTATGAGACTTAAGAGGTTTCAGCAGAGCTTCCCATTTAAGATGGACTAGGGAAAAAGGCCTTCAACAACAACAACAAAAAATCAGGCAACAAAACCTTACAGATCACAATGGTCTGACGCTTATGCATGGAATTTCCATGTGGGTACATTCCATGTCAGGTAACAAAAACAGCCTAAGACCTTACGGGGTTTCCTGGAAGACACTAGACATGGAGGAAGCTTGTAAAAAGCGAGAGTATCGAGACATGAAGGTCTCTCTGACCCCTTTCAAGGTTCCCTGTTAGCCTGGCTTCCTTGTCGCCCTGTTGTGGCTTGGTTCTCTCCCTTGCTTCCACACAAGGATGACTCCTCTGATCCTACTCTTAACAGCATCTAGCTAAGACTGATCTTTTCCTGTAGCCGTCTTTTGTCAGTGGGCTTGCATTAGCTCAGGTAAATTGCAGTGGACTGCTAACCCAAAGGTTATCAGTTCAACCCTAACCAGTGGTCTGTTTCTGTAAAGATCACACCCAAGCAAACTCTAGAGAAGGAAGAAAACAGAAGCACCTTGTTTCTAATTCCCAGTAAGCTTGTCTCCTTCTTGTCACCCTCATCCTCCCCATGCACTACCTCTTTCTTGTGCTCCTTTTAAAAGTACGAGGAAGACATCATTTTACTGTATCACCTCCTTCTCTAGAAATTAGCTTTCTCTTAGCACAACCACCTAGAAAGTAATTAAAACCACGACAATAAAAGCTCACTACCATCACGTAGATTCCAACGCATAGTGAATTCTCTATATGGGGCTTCAAAGGCTGTACATCTTCGTTGGAGCAAACAGTCTCATCTTTCTCCCACACAGCATCAGCTGGGTTTGAATTGCCAACCTTTCCCTTCGCAGCCAAGTAATTCATGGACAGAACACCCAAGGCTCCTGAACATGGACTATAAAGCAGATGTTGATCTGTACTGAGGGGATGGCAGACTGATGAAACCCCCGGGGAATACTAAAGTTTGTCTTGGGACACAGAGTATGGCACCCCATCAGACTCGACTATAAAACACTCATAAAGGCCAACAAACAGACCTAGAACTATTTATAGGATTTTCCATTTTTGTCAGTGACTTTCTTTTTGTTACTGTTATTTTGTGTTTGTTTTTTGCAGTTGTTATTGTTTTGTGGGTTTTGACTTCCTTTGTTGTTGTATTTGGTTTTTCCATGTATTATTTTGCCTGTATATTAATGTATCTGCATGTCTGTCTAGACAAGATAGGCGGGATAAGTAATTCGGACATGAAAATAACGGGACCAATGGTTCCGGATGATATGAGAGAAAGGGAGATGGGAGAAAGGAAAGGGAGGGGGGACCAACCCATGGACAAGGGAACAACAAGTGAACTAAAATCAATGGAAGGAAGGTCATAGGATGCCTAGTGGGGCTAAATCAAGAGCAATGTAGCAACAAGGAATCACTGAACCTGAACGAAGTTCGAACATAATAGTGGGACAAGAGGAAAGTAAAAGGAAATAGAGGAAAGAACCAGGAGGCAAAGGACATTTAAAGAGGTCTAAATACAGCCATGTACATATGTAAATATACATAATGAGAGGGGAATAGAACTATGTACTCATATTTATATGTTAAGAATTCAGGATGCAGATGGACATTGGGCCTCCACTCAAGTACTCCCTTAACACAAGAACACTTTGTTCTAACAATCTGGCATTCTGTGATGCTCACCTTCCCAACATGATAGATCACTGAAAATAAAATGGGTGTATAAGCAAATGTGGTGAAGAAAGCTGAGGGTGCCCAGCTATCATAAGATATAGCATCTATAGTCTTAAGGGCTTGAAGATAAACAAGTGGCCATCTAGCTCAGAAGCAACAAAATCCACAAGGAAGAAGCACACCAGCCTGTGTGATCATGAGGTGTCAATGGGATCAGATATCAGGCATCAAAGACCCAGAATAAAACCATACCCAAGGTGAATGGGGGCAGCAACTATGGAGTAGAGACCCAATGCCCATCTGTACACAATTGGACATTCCCTCACAGAGGGGTCACAGGGAAGAGATGAACCAGTCAGGTTGCAGTATAGCACCAATGAAACACACAGCTTTGGTGCTTCCTTCACCCCACTATCATGACTTCAATTCTACTTTACAATTCGGATTAGACCAGAACATGCACATTGCTACAGATAAGAACCCACAACACAGAGACTCCAGGATAGATAAACCTCTCAGGGCCAACAATGAGAGTAGAGATACCAGGAGGATGAGGGGAGGGTGGTGAGGGGGAGAAGGTGGAACCAATCACAAGGATCAACCTAGAACCCCCTCCAAGGGGGATGAATAACAAAAAAGTGGGTGAGGAGCAATGGAGGATGACATAAGATATGGAAAAATTAATCTATAACTTATCAAGGGTTCATGAGGAAAGGTGAGAGGGGAGGGAGGGGAAAGAAATAGGGAGCAGATATCAGGGGTTCAAGAGAATGCTTTGAACATGATGATGGCAGCATATGTGCAAATATGCTTGACGCACTGGAGGAATATATAGATTGTGATAAGAAATGTAAGAGCCCCCAATAAAAGCATTTAATATATACATATGTATATTATTCTCATTATATAAATGCTGAAACTGAAACACAAGAGGTTAAACAACTTGTCTGAACTGATAAAGTGTACAAGTGACAGCAGGAAATGAAAGTCGGCAGAGTCTGGCCTGGAAGCTTATGTCCATCATGATGTAACTGCCGAAGACATCTCAGCGTGGCTCAGCCGCTTTCACCAAACTATGTCACATGGAGGTTTTAAGCACCTGACTTCCTCCACACCAAATACCTGCCGTGCACATTTATTTGCTGTCAAAGTCTGGGAGGCAGTCAATGGGTAATGAAACATAGTTAAAATTAACAGGGTAACATAATTGAAAATGAAGAAAAATATTCAATATATTAAGAAGGCAATCAAAACTCAGTAGACTGGAAAATGTTTATGTTGGGCCATAAAAACAGATCTAAGTCAAAGCGTCCCAAGTGATTCGTAAGCAAGAACTGGCAACTGGTTTAGGGAGCACATCATCACATATGTCAATTTAGGAGGCTTCACATGACAGCCAGAATCATGGACAATTCGTGATTTTTCATCTCAGAACTATGATAGAGAATAAAGAAACAATTTGAAATCCCCATCCCCTTTGAGTTCATTCTGACTCGTGGCAGGCAGTCTCTCGTGTTGAAGGATCTGTGCACCCTGTATTCTGTAGGGGTGTCATGGCTGGCTTTTTAGATGTGGATAGCCCAGGCCCTCTCCCAAGCTGGCTTTAAGCGAACTGAAACCCCCAACATTTCGATAAGCAGCTGAAAGCATTCATCACTGTACACATTGGGTCTCCAAATAGAATACACGTCTACTATTCAAACTAGGAACTTCTGCAAGATTATTCAGTCTTAGATGTTGTCATATCCGTGTGGATGCAATACGCATTCTCCCATTCGATTTGATCATGCAGAGAGCCGAGGGACATCTCTGAACTTCCCCATGTTTCTATTGCTTCCCATGCTTCCAAGAGATCAGAAAGGCTTCTGCCTCAGACCTCCTGTCTTCCTTTGGAATTACTCTCTGGCCTCTTTTGACTCCACATCTGAATATCCTGAGATTCTAGGTCTGCTGAGTCTGAAGGCATCAAGCCCCCAGATGACCAGAGTCCTTGCTAGGCGGTTCTAATAGCTGTAAAAATCTCCTCGGATTGGCTTTATGCCATCTTACCATTTAAAGAAAGGGCTTAGAAATGAGTGGCAAACGTCTCTTCCTGTGGTGCACAGGATTAGAAACAACATGGAAGCCTGGCAGCTCCCTGGACTAGAAAACATTATACCTTCCCTTACTTTACAGACCTCTAAGTTCATTACTGCTTCCAAAAAGGGGGTGGGGATCAGGTTTGAGTTATTCCCAATCTCTACTCTTCCAGTCTCCATTAGAGAGGGCAGCCAAGTTGTGACAGGAGCCATCTGGGTTGGGGACAGAAGGGTGAGGGAGCCGTGGTCGTCCTTTGGAGACGAGAAGGCACAGAGTGGTTGCTGTGTCCAGAGGTGGCCAGCAGCAACACTGCTGGCTCATCGTCATTCGTTCTCCGTCTAAACACCAACGGCAATGGCCCTGTCCGAAAACAGAGTGAGCAAGAGAGAATACACTGCCAGGGCAGGCACAGGGTCACTAAACATTGGCCTGTGGCGGAGCGCATCTCAGAATTTAAGTCGGTCCAGAAAAGTACCCTCTGAAGTTCAAATGTCAGGAGTTGCACACAAAATACCTCCTGCAGATCGCCAGCTCCAGAAGCCTACAGTGTTTGATGTCTGAACACGTGTACATCTATGTCCTCCAGCAGAGGCAGGGGGTCTCTAGGCCAGGGGCTCTGTCTTTGTCACCTCTTTCGTCCTAGCACCTTGCCAGACCCCTGACACAGGAGAGGTGCTCATAAGCAATGAGCAGAAGGCAGGAAACAATGAACCAGCCTGGTCCCGTGGATTGGTATAATCCACCTCCGGCTCCTCACATACACTCAGGCACATGCATTTAATTCCATGGACAAGGTTGCCGTCTATTTTTACTGAAGCAGCAGCTTGAGGGACTCTTTATTTCTGTTTCCTTACTCTAAGACTGTCTCTTGTGTGCTTGAGCAAGAATCTGGACTATTTCCAGGTTTCACTTCATTTTAGTAATAGCTGAAATCTAATCAGGGCTGCATATTCTTTGTTGCTACCTCTGCCCCTCTGTCTGCTCCCTCCTTCGCTGCTTCCCCTCTCCTCTCTCTGCCTGACCTTCCGTGACCCCTGTTTTACTGCGCCCCTCTCCCTTCTCCAGCTGCCTTTCTTCCCAGCCCCGCGCCTGCCTCCACTCTCTGCGCCTGGCCTCCTCTCTGCCTCCTGGGCACTCTTCTTCCTCTGCTCCCTTCCCCATCACCTCATTCCCTGATAGTTCCCGTGGATGGCAACAGCAAATGAAAATCCGTGGTCAGACGTTGTCACGTTAACTCCGTGCGCCCCGCAATCGCGAAAGCCGAAATGCAAGGAGGCAAGAGTAACGCTGGTTGCAGGGGTTCGCGTGTGTGTCAACTTGGCCCACTCGGGGCTCTCCGTGGCTGGGCAGTTTTCCGCAGTCCTCCTCCACTTTGACACATTTTGACACGATGACCCCGTCTTTGAAAACAAACCATGTTGACAAGTGAAGAGCATGTGCAGACACCCACACAATGAGCTTTGAAAAATTCCATAGAGAGGTGGAACTGGAAGACAGTGATATTTTCATTTTCCATGAACTTTTTGAAGCCGCCGTGTGTGTGTGTGTGTGTGTGTGTGTATGTGTGTGAGTTTTTCTCTGCTGCCCCTTATCTTTGCTTCTCTCCCTCCTTCCACTCCACCTGCCCTTTGCCTTTTGTCTTCTCTCCACCCCTTTTTGGCTGTCTTCCTTGCTCCCCATCTTTGCCACCTCCCTATCAACTTCCTTCCTGGTTCTCTGCACCTCTCTCTCTGTCTCCCTCCTTTGCTCCCTCTACTTTCACTGCCTGTGACCCGCTCTGCCACCTCATTCTGATTTTCTCCCTCTTGCAGCTGTACACAAAATGTAGGCACATCAATATACCCATTAAACAGAACAGCTCACTTACGAACTAAATCAGGCGAAGCCTGTAATGTTTAAATTATGACAACAAATGTTGTGGTAGTTAGATAATTTTATGTCAACTTGAAGAAGTGTGTAGGGGTGCCATCCAACCTGTCAATCAGGTCACAGCCTGATGGTGCCTCCTTGGGGGTGTGGCCTTCCCATTAGAAGAACCTCCCCCTCTCTCTGCCACTGACCTTGAGACTGCTGGAGCCCTGCCAGGTTTCCACCGATCTGGGATCCCCAGGACTCTGTACCCGCTGGCCTGTGATCCTCCCACATTCTGCATCATTGCATGGGGCTGCGGGAGTCTGGAGAGGGGTTTATGGACTCGTATGGGAATGACAGACTTGAGATGCACTGGGCTGGGATGCTTTCTTGATATACAATTATGTCTTGGAAGAAAGCTCTTTCTTATGCATCTATGAGTGTCTCTGGATTTGTTTCTCTAGTCTACCCAGTCTAACAGAGATGGTCCCTTAATTTGTTGGGAAATGGTTTGTTGGGTGGTCCACTAAGAATTAAACTGTATACATGCAAACAGCCCTGTTTTTCCTTTCCCACCTTCCTCCTATTAAATAATAAATGTGTGTGTGAGTATGTGTATCAGCGAAAGAAAGTACTATGAGGGGAGCTGTTGCAGATTTTTCTTTTGAGGCACTCATTAGTTATATTTAAAACAATAAAATGTATAAGTATAATCATAAACGTATTGCTAGTTAGTTTACTCCAAATAGGCTACCAAATGTTAACAAAACAAACAAACTGCTTTGTGCAAAAACCAATTAGTAGCACACCTGCACACTGAGAATGCATGAAATGTATATAAGTCGTTAATTGGACAACCATCTAATTTTAGGTATAATTTTTTTATTGGTCCCAGTCCCTAGAGAGACGGAAACTCAGAAACCAGAGTGACTTGGAATTGATGTTATTATATATATATAATAAATATATTTTATATATAATATATATAATACATATATCATGTATAATAAATATATATTTATACATAATAAATTTTGTATATTATATATATCTTATCTCAACTAGTAGGTGTCCTTGGTCTTAAAGGCTGCACTATAAGGGATTCCACAGTAAGTTAGGACCCTTGCCACCCAAGCCTGTCACTACGTGAAAGAAGTATGCCGCCCTTGGGTCATGTGTACAATTCAGATCCATCAGGACTTTCTTTCCTGTTGTTCCTTTAAAAAAAATAGCATAACTCTCTAGGGAAACTAAATAGGCCAGGTTATTTCATTAATATCTGAATTATCAGAGATACGAAATATCTCCCCATCGCCCTCCTACTGCGTGCACTGGCTGAATGGAAAGGAACCTCAGGTTTGATTTTGGTTCTGTTTTCCCTCCTTGCCTCCATATCTCCAACGGTGACCAAGGAGCACAATGCCTATCCCGTATCTGACTCCGCGGAGACCTTGGAAGAAGGGGGAAAAATGTCAGCTGGAGCGCCAAGCCCCCAGGAGAAAGGCAGGAAATGGGAAGGCAGTGTTTATTTAGCCTGGCTCTACAGTGAGCCAGCTGTAAAGGCCTGTGGAGAGAATGAGCTCTGGCTCCCTCAGCCTTTGGCAAAGAGCTGAGTATTATGTAGGCTGCCAGGAGAGGAACAAAGGAGGTTTCCTACAACCTGGCCCATGCCGGTGCTTGCTTTCTCTGCTAGGATCTGTTGCACTTCCCCACGACCATGGCAAGATTCGCCAGGCCATGTGGGAAGGCAGTAGGCAAAGTCCATGAGCTGCCACAGCTGTGTAGCTGCTGCCAGCACTCTCCAATGGAGAGCCCCTCCAGCGGCTGACCCATGGGAGACATAGAGATGACCTCTGTGCCCAAGAGCCATTGGGTTTCAGCTGTGCCCTCATCCTTTCTTGCCTCCTGGATGTGAGCCACACCCACCAAAGTTATAAGCCAAAGTTAATACTTGAGAGCTGTTTGACAATGACATCATAATGGGGACCTATAAGCGTTCGGGCCCCAAAGAATGACTGTCTAATGATAGGGTCTCACGCATCATGACAGGCCCAATGGAGATATTTTTACAGCAAAAGCTCCCCAATCCCCGTGGTATTACAAGTCACAGGCAGTATTCTGTAACCAAGGTGGCAGGGACAGAGCTGCAAAACAACACACGGCCTGGTTGTGTGTGTCGTGCCCTCAAAGACACTCCTATCAGGACAAGTCATCACGGTTTATTCTCCTTCCGTACATTACCGGTGGCCTCACGAAAAGAAATCAAAGAGAATGTTTCCCTGCTTCGCAATTTGGTGGAAAATTTGCTCAAACTCCTGGCACTACACTGACCACTGAGGAAATTGGATAAGAGTAAGAGGTAAAGTCAGCTAAGACTTCTCCAAGTGGTGGCAGTATCAAAACCACTCTAGAGACTAAGGACTGATTCACAAAGGGCAAAATAAAATACCTACATCATTCTACTAGAGACCGTATAAACCCCTTAGAATCTGCATGAGGCAGGTGGCATACAGATGGATATAAGACAATATCCCTTTTAAGTCGAACAGACAGGGGTTCAAAGGGTGGATCCACCATTCTTCAGAACTTTGGGGAAATTACTTCATCCCTAGCATATCACCTTTTCCTCATCTGTAATATATGAGGAGGTACTCCCAAAACCTTTAAAAAGCTCCTCTGGGCAGAGCTTTCATAGTATGAATTTCACCCACAAGGTGACCACCAAGCACCTTGCTCTGAATCAGTGCACCCAGTGGTGTCACTTGGTAAGGTTCTCTCTGCTCATCATGAATTTTTTAATAAAAACATCTTCACTCAAACCTCGTTTTTTATGATGGCCAAATTAAAAAAAAAAAACTGCATGTGGCTATGAAATTCTGTTTCGTGCAAGGGAGAAGTGCTGTAGAAACTGTTGTGATGTTGAACCCGGCTTACAAGGGCAGCACTCTGGGGGAAAAAACGTGTAGGAATGGTTTTTTTCATTTCAAAAAAGTGAAACGTTGATTGATGACAAGCCTCGTTCCGGACATCCATCAACTTCCTGGACAGAAGAAAATATTGACAAAATTCATGTACTTGTGCTCAAAGACTGACGCCGGCCCAGTGAAGAGATGGGAAAGTTATCTGGACTATCTTGGAGCTCAGTTCAGCGAATTTTAATAGAATATTTGAAAATGAGAAGGGTCCCTGCAAACTTTGTACCTCTGGTTCTGAAGGACCAGGAAAAAAAGCATCAACTGGAAACATGTCATTTTTGGAAAGAACAGCTCTGAAGTGACCCAGACTTTTTTCCAAGGTCATTACTGGAGACAAGACGTGGTGCTGTTCTAAAGACCATGAAAGCAAATATCAATCAAGACAGTGGAAGACGCCATCGTCACCTTCCCCCCCCCGAAAGCTTGCCAAGTGAAATCAAAGATCAAGATGATGCTCATTTGGTCCTTTTGATGTGAGGGGGAAAGTGCACTTGGGGCTTGTTCCACCAGGTCAGACTGTTAATCAAGATTTCTATTTAGAGAATCTGAAAAGACTGTGTAACAGTGTGGCACCAAAAAATGACTGGCATGTGGCAGACAGGGGATTGATTTTGCCAGCATGGCAAAGAACAGCATGCCTCTCTTATCCCATACACCGTACTCACCTGGCCTTGCTCTTGCGACTTCTTTTTGTTTCTTTTTGGTCCCTCAAGAGGGACACGGAAGGACAATGATTTGATGGCACAGAAGAGAGCTGCTGTCAGCCATCCCAACAGATGAGTTTGAAAAATGTTTCCAAGAATGGAATCGCAGATTTGACACATGTAGCAAGTGTAATGGAGTACTTTGAAAGCAATAATGGATGATTTTTTAAAAGTCAAATACACAGTTTTGTGAGAAAAAAAAGCCAAATAACTAGTTTCGGGGGCTCGCTCGTATATTGTTACAATACCCAGTATGTTAAAAAAGTATTTGAGAAAATATCTTGGAATGCAATAGGCTCTCCAATAACAGCGGTCCTTTAAATTTTGCTTCTATTCTTTCCACCAAAGGGATTCCAACACAATAATCCCTTAGAGGCATTCCCGGACCGTTTCAAACACCCTCATAATGGTGTAAAATTGCAGAAATGAAAATGAACATTCATTGGGCTGATTATTCGTTTGGATAACCCATCCTCTTTATTGTAATTATGTTACGCTTACCAAAATATGACTGATCTTAAAATACACATCTCATGTTCCTTTCAATTATGCCCCTGATCTCCAAAAGCAAATGCCAATATTTTGTCCAAAATTAACATTTCCTCTATGGCTTACACTAATGTCTTCATAATGATGTTTGTGCTTATTATGTATGATTTTGTTATCTCTCATTTTAGAGTTCAAGGAGTATGTTCTATTTTTTGCATAACAATTAATCCAGCGCTAGGCACAAACCAGTGGGTTATTAAATACGTGTTGATGCATTAAGATGTAAATTATCCTCCTGCTCCAACTGATGACGCCATCAGCCTCAATGTAAATGAGCTTGAATCTGGTCTGAGATGAGAGCTCACAATTCAAACACCCTCGTCGGAGTCAGAATCAACTCAACTGCAGCAAGCTTGGATGTCAGATAGTACGTCTAAAACAATCGAGCTCTGTCAATGATGTCGGGTACGCACGAGACTACTGACTCACACTAAGGTCCCCAGCTCAAACCCCCCAGCTGCAGTGCAGGACAACAGTGAGGCCTTCCACTCCTGTCCAGAGTTACAGCCTCAGAAACCCTACACAGACTGCCTAGGCATCAGAATTGATTCAATGGCTGTGCATTTGGTCAAAAGAGTGTTTAAAAAGTGACCTGATGGCACTGATGGGAAAGTTTTGGACTGGCAAGCACAAGGTGGGCAGTTCAAATCTATCCGCTCCTCTGTGAGAGAGAGATGAGGCTTTGGTAAAGATTTTCAGGAAATAGGCAGGGTGGGGAACCTCTGGCCCAGGGCCAAATAACGCCTGTGAAATCATTGATACCAGCTGTGAAATCATTGATATCACAGGCCTCATCAAAGGGAAGCAGTTCCAGCTATCACCTTATGGGTGACAATTGTTTGATCAGTATGGCCCGCAAATGATGTTATAAACATTCAAATGGTCATTGGCAGAAAAAAAGGTTCCCTATCCCTGCTTACAGGGATGCCATCAGTCAGAATCAACTTGATGGTAGTGGGTCATATGCCCAAACTATTGAAATTCATTTGCTAAGAGCAAATGTCTTGACAAAGCGGGTTTCTTACCCCAAATTGACATATTACTTAGGAACAGGCTCCATCACCGTAAACCATTGTTTCCATCTCTTTAGTAGAGATAGATCCCAACTTACAATGATACCGATTTGTTACAAACTATAATTATTACATATTACACATACTGCTGTCATGCATAATTTACTGATGTCATCACATGTGCACATTAGTCTGAAATCTTCCTACTTCCATGGACAAATGAAGATCAATTCTACAAAGATACCGACAATACCAAGCAATAGTTATGAAAACTCATTCAATTTGGGTATTTGACTTATGTCAGAACTGTTTTTGATGCGGTGTCCAAACAGACTCCCATGTAAATCAGGGAAACATGCTAAGTTTTATGACGCAATACAAATCCATTGCATAAAAACTAAATCCTGACTAGAAGGGATTCAAGGTACTTATATTAACAGCATAATCATCTAACTTCATTTCTCTCATAATTTTAGCATTTTTGACATCCCCCCCCCACCCAATAGAAGTGCGATTCTGTTCATTTCAAGTTTGTTTTTGCTTTTGTTTTGTTTTTAATATATTGTTTCTTCTTTGTAGGAGGGGACTTCAAAAATCCATAGCTATATTCCATTATATTTAAAACCATCTTCCTATAAACTTCTTGAAGCTCCTTCATGTGACACATTTTGTTTTCCTCTCAGCACTGAAATTCTATCTTATATGTGTAGGCGTTACTCTCGGCTACCCTAGAAAGCCTGACGGTAATCCCACTACTATGAAGAATGGACGCAAAAATATTTATCTTTCTGGAAGCGTAATGCTAATATTCCCATAGAGTTATGCAATACTAAAATCGTATTCAGCCTAGTATTTCTTTAAAATGTGACATATTTAGTGTCAAAGATCTACAATTGCTGAAACGTCTCTCATATAATCTTTCTTAGAGTTAATGAAGTTACAGCTATGACTCAAAATGTAATAGTTATAAAAACAAAATCAATATTGGACAGGCTCGGTGTTTAGTGATTTATGCTTTGGCTAGGAGCCTACAGTAAACCGATTTACTAAACAAAATATTATGCAAGACTTCAGCCTTTTTGGTTTGGTCTCTGCATTTTAGATACACTGTAGTGAAATGCCCAAGACCATTTAAAGTTTCTTCTAAAATTATATAATTATTAAACTAGAAGTAATTAACTCTATATGAATTTATATGTTAATTCACCTTAACATTTTTCCAGAACACACAAACTAATGGTACATCTCGGAAGACCAAACAATACTGTCTAGTAATCAACGCCACTAAGCTAGCATCATTACATAACAAAGACAAAGACCACTTCAAATCTGTGGATTTCACCCACCAAGCCACAAATCAAAAGGGCACACTCGCCATTTATTTTTTATTCGCTGTTACCATTTAGACAGGAATCCCGCTGGACGTCTAAATTAGCTGGCACGGTTTTGGTATTTATTATTGATGGAGCTTACATAAAGCATTTGCTAGCTGTTAATTATATCTATTCAATGGACTTTTGCATTGTGATTTTAAAATATGTTATTGAGAACGCATTGGCGTAGAGGGCCTACATATCACATATCAGTATATTTTCTCAAGTACATATTTTGATTTTTTTAAAAGGGTAAATTAAAACAACTCAAATTGGTTAGGTCAAAAAAAGTGACTACCAATGGATGGACCTGTGAATTGTGATGAGTTGTATGACCCCCCAATAAAATGATGTATTAAAAACAGGGACAACCTTATTTTTATATTTAACTGGTTTTGTCTACACTAAAATTAACATCAAAAAATAGAAAACTCTCCTGCTCTCCAGGCCAGGATCTGAAGAAAAAAAAACATCGTGCTACGTCTTCGTCGCCATCCCTGAGCAAATTAGAATACAGATGTACCCCGATTAGTGGCTCCTGAACCTAGATCACCTTAAAATCCAGGCTGTGGCAAGAACCTCTTTATGCTGCTCTGGAAAGAACCATAAATTCTGGCTTTCCACACAGAAAAAAATTAATAAGATTCACCATGTACCAGGGGTTTCAAACATTTGTATAAAAATTCCATTATCTTTTACTATAATTTCCAGGATTGTGTTGAAGCCCCATTTATCGGGGGAAAGACGGGACTTTCTATTCCCATAAAGAGTTTACGGTCTCTGAACATCACAGAAGCAATTCGACCAGCCCTGTAGGGTTGCTATGAGTCAACATCAACTCCAAGGCGGGGAATGTGTTTGTTTGTTTGTATTTAATATGAGAGAAAGATGAGGCTTTCTACTCTCATAGCTACACCCTTAGAAACCCACTGGGGAGTTCTGCTGTGTCCATAGTGTCAGCAGGAGTCAGCATTGACTAGGTGATGGTGATTTGGGGTTTTGAGGGTTCATAGTTAATAAAGCTCGGTGGCATCAACAGGCCCATCTAATGTATCACAAGTTTTCAAGAATATTGTGTCTTAAGAAAAACTGAGAAATTAGGTGAGCAATTATCTGAGTCCACGTAATTCAATGCCACTGCATGATGACAGGCACTCTCTACCTTGAATATAAATGTATGGATCTTGCATTGTGGACAACACCAAAGGGGAAATGATCTATAATATTCATAGTTTCTAAGCTAAGTGATTAGCATAACTCCATATCTTTCATAGTTACACTTTTTTTTCTAGAAGCACTGTGATAAAATCCTTGGTAGGTAGCTGAAGCCTATGTCCCAGTCAACCAAATACAATCATGCAACATCAATAGATCTATGAAGCACACACAACAGCTTGTTAATTGTACCATTCTAAGATGTCAAGATGAAAACCTTTTAAAACTGAAACTCAGTAAAGAAAATGAAAAGGTGGATGGCAAACTCCTTCCATTTAATGGACAAAATGCTTTGCCTTTCCAAAGTCTGTATACTTAGTCAATAAAATATAGTAAGAATTTTCTAGAATCAGAGGTTGGCACTTGATCTAGCTTCCCTAACTCCAGAGACAAAGATACATCCAGTTGATTTCCTCAATTCTCACCAAACAAATCTAAATTTCTAAAGTTAACATTTGGCAAAATGCCTTCCTCAGCAACAGTAGAATCCACATCAATTTCAAAGCGTGAATACTTGACAGGAAGAGCTTGGCAGAATAAATTACTCCATCAAATCCCTGTCAGCCCCACCCCGACCCCTTCTCAACCAGTTCCAGAAGAAAGTTACTTGTCTATGGGTTGGTAAAACTCCAAGACAGCAGTGTGGATAGGGAACTCTTACAAGTAAACACGCACAGAGCAATTATTCTTCAGAGAAAAAAAACACATCTCCGAGAGAAAATATTCTAAGTAAAACAAAATGTTGTTATATTTTAGAACCCCTCGCGCGAGTTCATTGAAAACAGACAAGATCCTTGTAACGGCCTGCAATGCACTTTTCTATGGATGACAAGTGCTGTCTTAAACCGCAGGATCCAGTCATTAAGATTATTTTAAACAATACAACGGGGAAGAGTCCTTCACGTAGGAATAAAGTCTGTGTCTTGACATAAGCAGGATCACACGGAATGAAAACCCTTTGGAAAAAATCCTTGTAGATTATGCAGGACCATCAGTTCCTGTAATCACCCTCTTTCAATAAAATAAGGGTCCCAAGAAAATACAACTCAACAAGTGAAATATAAAACCATAAGAACTAACATATATTACCCGCCCACCCACACACTCCAGAAGATAGGTATTATCACCTCAGTTTGGCTGGATTTCATTAAGATATTGTATTCTTATTGCTCACTTCTACAACAGAACATGAAGGAGATGTCAGGACATTGGAAGCCACTTTGAGGAAAATCGGCTTGCTTTGCCTAGTCTCGGCCCCCTTCCCACCAGCCGACTTTTCCTTGCGTTTTCCTAAACCTTCCCAAGGAAACTGTCATGGAACTCATGTTCCTCCTTTGACACGTTACCTCCTATCATTATAAAAGGTGACTTCAGGACTAGTTTCTATGTTAGAGATTTTTCTTCCTTGTCATTCCTAAATTGCCAATCCTTAAACCAACATGATCTTTGTCTATCTTGCCTTCTTTGTTGCACTGTAAACATTATAAATAGGGCCTTAGATTCCTTCTTTCCATCCTCCCTCCCTTTCTTCCTTCTTTCCTTCTACTCTGGCCATTGTCCACAGGGTCGAATTTTCGGGTCTAGATGAGGTGAGGGGAGGACAGGGCCCTCTCCAGGCACAGAAGGGGGCTCAGCTCTACTGGAAGTTCTCAGTGGAAGAGTCACTGCTCAACTAGGCACTTCATGTTAAAGAAACCACGGGTACACTGTCATAGTCAAGTGCCAATAGAAAGGCAGTTGTGCCCCATTTCTTCTCTCTGGTCAGTTCTCTGTGAATAAAGACACTTGGTTAGAACCTTCATGTACCTCCCCATCACCAGCTGAGTGGAGTAAAAAGAGCCAAGAAGTGCTATAAGGCTTTCCCAAGCTGGCAGAAAGCTGGAGGGGGTGGGGAGCAGGTTTGGGCATCGTATCGCATTACACATAAGCATTTGAGCAGAACCATTATCTTAAAATGTCACAAAACCACAGATAACATTAATAGAAATATTTCCTGCCAGTTCTGGTAGCCAAGAAATTCTTTGCAGCTATTTCCTCTTTGTGATCTCTCCCAAGGCGAATTCAACAACTAAGATAGGGACCTTATTTTTACGTCTTAAATAGTTCCTCTGTGTAAGTATCATGTGATTCAACATAGAAATGTGTCAGTCTCATAAGCAGTCTGGTAAATTCTGCCACAATAATTGCTCTATGACCGTGTGTGTGAAGCATGTGATGGCAAATCGATTCATCCTCATTTGGCGATCTCTGCGGATAACCACATACTGAGGAGCGGCACTCAAGAAAGGATTGGTCATTTGAAAGCAGGGCTGTAGCATCGATCACTGCCCTCCTCACTCAAGTCAAACACATTTTCACACGCCCAAACATGCCCACCCACAGATGTGAAAAAAGAGAACTTACACAATTTCATCATTCTGGAATTCGAGTTCTCCACACGTGTCCTCGAAGTCCTCTCCTCCGCCTCTGGCAGTCCCTTCAATGGTTTTGTAAGGAACGATCACATTGCCTCGTGCTCCGGACGTTCTCAGAACCTTCACCTCCATGATGCCGATGCTCTCACTCACGTGGGTCACGGGCTCCTCGAACGTGAAGATGCCAGCGTGGTCGTCATCGAAAATCGTCACCGTGGCCGTAGAGGGGGATCCGAGGCAAGCCAGCGCGGAAATGTGATTGGCTTCCAGTATACCATCTTCGGAAGCTTCCGAAGACACTTTGACATTGCTGAGGTGCACGAGGAAATTCTCATCCTCCTCAAAGATGTCGTCGTCGATGATGCCCACTCGGATCTCCTTCTGAGTCTCCCCAGGCTTGAAGAGGACAGTGCCTTCGGTGAACTCATAATCAGAGCCAGCGTTGGCTGTGCCATCCTCGGTTCTGAAGTCAACCAAGACCGTGTTGGTCAAGTCACCGCCTCTGCGCACGATGGTCAGGGCCACGGTGCCGCAGTTCTCCAGACACTGATAGGTCCCTTGCTCGAAGAAGATCTTACTCACCGGGTCATTTTCTGCCACATCGGGGTTGAATTCTTGCATGCTGACAGCTTTCCTTGCCTGGTCAGCTGCGTGTCGCTTCAAAATGTTGCCAGCTCCCGTCATCAAGCGGGTCGCCTGAATACGGTAAAATGCTCGGCTCTTCTGTTGCTGACTTAGGACTTGGTAGTTAGCTAATTCGATTAGCTGCTCGATTTCTTTCTCCGGATGTTTCTGCTTGAGCTCCCTCAGGATCCTAGCCATGTCTCGCCGAGCCTCTTCGTCATCTTGGTCCCTCTCATCAACCTCCAGGACCAGGGCACCATCCAAGAAATTTTCCACGTGGGAATTGACCACTTTCCCATCCATTTCAATCTCAGTCTTGGAAGACGGCCTGTCTCCTTCGTGTTCAATAATCATTCCCCTCTGTTTGCCAGCCCGATACCGCTTGTAGACGTATTTGTAAAACAGAAGCCTCCTATCTGCTACCCAGGCGAACACCACACAAATGGGAAAGAAGAAGAAGGTAAGCAAACCTTCCCAGACTTCCACGATGCCAGGGGAGATGACAGACAGAATAATGTAAAGCCAGGTATAGGCAAATATGCTCCAGGCTGCGGTCACAAAGAACACACGCAGATGCTTGATCTTCCTGGTCTCTCCGTCAGGGACCACGTAAACGCAAAGGGCGATGATGATGAACATGTTGAAGGCAGCGCTGCCCACAATGGTGCTAGGACCCAGGTCTCCCGCAGTGAAATTGTGGCCACACACTTCGATGACGGAGAGGAGAATCTCAGGAGCAGAAGACCCCAGGGCCATCAAGGTGAGATTAGACACGGTCTCATTCCAGATCCGGACCGTCGTCTTGGTGGTCTCGCCATTGGGTTTCTTGATGGTGATTTCTTTTTCCTGAGACGTAATGACCTCTATGGAGGACATGAACCTATCAGCAATGATGGATACGCCGAGAAACATGTACACCATGGCGACGAAATACACCGTCGCTCTCGCAATTTTGTCCCCGAAAGAAGGGTCTTGTGGCTCCCAAATGGGTAAAATCACCCCTTTCTTGCAGTAATATGAGCCGGTACATTCACCGGTGTTGTTTGTTTCTCCTTCCATTTCACTGTCGGCGCGTATTTGGTCCAGATGGGAAACGAAGACAGCCACGATGGCCAGGAGGTGAAATCCCATGGAAAAGGTGGGTGAGAGCCTGGGCGGCAACATTTTGTAAAATGAGAGACTCCCAACTGTCCCAACCTACTGAGAGAAATAAGAGAGGGAAGGGGGAGAGAGAAAAGATCATATCATTAGAACAAACTCCAAAGCATAATGAATTTTTTCCTCATGACCAATAATCTGCTCATATTTGATCACCACAACATCTATGCCAAAGTATCATTACTCTTAGAAGATGCCAACTATTAAGCAATGCTGTGTAAGCTCTGCCTGTGGATTTTCTACATGCAGCCCCCCTCACTGAGCCTAATGCACAATTGACTTATTGGAAAATGAAAGATCAATTTTAGCTGTTCCTTGTTGGCTACACATTTGTCCATGTTAGTAGCCAATAAGTGGGGGGAGGGAATGATGCATTATAAACAACATTCTCCTTTCTGCTAAAGTAGACTTTCTCTAAATTTCTGGTTAATGCGTCACCACCCAACAACTGTTTTGTTGCCAAAATTCACTTTATTAAGATTGACGTATGGAAATTAAGACTTTGAAAAACTGTACTATCAAAAATCTGGTGCTCATCTTTAGTTCTATAATGAACCTGACACAAGATTTCCTGGAATCACGTCCTATTGCTCTTAACTTACTTGAAATACATAGAATTCATTCAAGCTTGGCCTGCAATCAAGGTTCAATGGCATTTATACTTGAAAAACCTGTTATAATGCAATATTTCTGCATCTTAAGTACCGTTTTCAAAAACATGTTTGAAAAGAACACATTGCCTACTAATTTTTAGCAAGTCAAGTTCTCCTGGTCCCTTAGCAGCTGGGCACACCTGCATACAGACACTGCTTTAAAATCCGAGGGCTGTCCACCAAAGGAAAGAGACAACCCAGACTGATCTGGCTGTAGGACAGGTGTGTGAGCCTGGGAGTCTGCGGAATCACCGTGACCGGCCACAGCTTCTACATGCCTGTGACAATGTCCTATTTGTCAGGGTGGTTTTAAAACATGCCTTAGTTCTCACGAAGATTCCTGGGAGAAAGAAATGCAGAAACAATCATTCCATCAAAATAAGCCAATGCAGCACACTGGCAATGACCGCAAAGCGCGCAGGTGAAGAAGTGGTGTCGGGAATTTGGGGCATAGCAACAGTCATGGGGCAGCAGAAATCTGGAGGGCAAAGCAGCAGATGCACCCTCTATTTACCCACCAAAGCCTCCAAAACTCAACCGCGACCAACCGTCTATCACCTCTGTTTCCACGACCTGGGTGGACACTAAGTAGAAGAAGACATGTTCCAAGTCAGAGTCAATGTCTGCTCCGCAAACCTTGCAGGGGATCCAGTTATCCAAGGAGAGAAAGGGGACATCCAAAGGAGTCCTGGTTCAAAACAGAGGTCTGTTGTCTGGCAAAGAGTTAAAAGAGGAGTTGGACTATAGTCCGTTGGCTCCGGCTGGATGAAAGCCGCCCTCAGACTCCTCCAGCTCCCTAGCATATGCCTATACTGAAAACAACACCAGGATACGGGAGAGCCTCCTGGCAGACTGGCAACCCCTCGGAGTTTGGTTTATCACTGTTGGGAGATAAGCTTCCTTGGCAATTTTCCCATTCTAAGGAAGGCAATTAAATCTTGAGCGTTGTTGTGGTAGAATTGCAATCCAAGTAAAAGGCCAAAAAACTTGCAGAAGCAAGTTTTTAAAAATATACAAAAGGCCATGGGTCATTCCCGGGATTGGGTGGTTAGAGTGAGCTCCGTGAAAAACAAGGTAGCAATCAATCATTCTGCAACTCTAATAAGTGTAACGTATTCAACCATTTACTCCACAAATATTTACTGAATGTGTATGTATACTTTAAAATGACCTCACCAGCTAGACTCTCTTACTGGTACACAAACTTCATCGGGCAATAAAACAAAGTTCCTGTCCTCAATGAGCTTATATTCTAACGGGGAGGAAACAATCAAATACATACAAATATCAGATGGAAAAATGTGCTACAGTGAAGGGGATAAAAAATCAACTCAACCAGGACGGGTGTGTGTCTGTGTGTGTGTGTTCATGACACGTGTAATTTCATTTTGCATGATTAATAAAGGCCTCTCTGATAACTTATTATTTGATCAGCATCTTAAAGGAAACAGAGGATCAGACTTGCTAAATAAAAGCAGGAAGATAATTCCCAGCCAGTACAAAGGTTCTGATGGGTCTGTGCATTGCCAGAGTCTGGGAACCACAGAGAAGAGAATGTAGCAAAAGAGCCATGAGCGCGAGAGAGCAAGGTTTCGGAGCTGAGATGCAATGAGACTCGATCGTGGGGGGAAGAGGGAATTGTTTAGATCACTGTCACACATTGGGTTGTGTAACAAAGAAGATCATTTGGGGAACTGGATCATAAGTGAGACACAATTGACCCTCCTTTTAAAAGTCTCTCTCTGCTTGTTCATTGGAGAGGGGTCAAAACAAGGAGACCAGTTTTTGCCTATTGTTAAAATAGGTCTGATTTATACAAGATCCCACTCCCTGCAAATGTATAAAATGAATGATGCAGTGGAGATCTAACGTTGACAAAGGAGAAGCAAACATTTGTAGTGACCTTTGGAAAGAGAACAACTTACCATGTTTTGGGGCATGTAAGGGTCAGAAAGTTAAACGTTTGTTCGCAGACAGTCGTACTGAAGAGAGATGGAGATTTATATAAGATCCCACTTATGGAAGATATATAAAATGAATAGTACAGTCGAGATCTAAAGTGGGACCATAGTGGTGACATATTGGACTGCTAACCACAAGGTCAGTAGTTCGAAACCACTCATTACTCCAAGGGAGGAAGACAAGGCTTTCTACTCCCCATCAACAGTTGATGGGCTCTGAAACGCACAAGTGCAGTCCTACCCTCTCCTCTGGGGTTGATGGGAGTTGGAATCAACTCGGTGGCGGTGAGTTTGGCTTTGAAATAGAAATTCAGAACTATGCATGTCTCCAAGACTGATCTAATGGACCACTCTATTCAAATCGTATCATTCCACTCCTCACACACTTGCTGAATGGAACTTCCTAAAGTGCAGGCCTGGGTCCTTTATTCCACTAAAACTATCCACTGGTGCCTGTGGTACCCTCAGAACAAAACCCAAAGTCCTCCAAAGATGAGGCAACACCTTTCAGGACCTGGTCTCCCGCTCTGAGCTCCAGAATATCAGAATGCTTTCTGTTCCCTACAAGAGAGAACCCTTGATCATTTCCAGACCTTCGAAAGAGGTTGTTTTCTCTGCTTCACACAACTTTCCTTGTTCTGTTCTAGAAGCAATTTTGAAGGATTACAAGAGAAAATCACAGTCTAGCACCTGGGAGAATCAGGAAGGACACCAGGATCTAACCCTTAAATCCAGTCATGAAGCACAGTGTCATTACACCCCAAACTTACAGCAATAGTATTACTTGCTGTCACTGTGTGTCCCACATTCCTAATGTTGCCACTCCCATTACAGACTGTGTGGCCAGGAACCCCGGGAACTGGGCAACGCTCAACAGCCCTAGTCAGAACCCCCAGCAGTCATTGTCATGGGTTCATTTGGGCAGATGAGATCATTGAGGTCAAGTCGATTAATGAAACCTATGTTGAAAGTTGTGTAGGTAGTCAATTATTTTTATTGAACAGTTCCCAGCCTAGTCCATCCTCAAGGATGGTATCAGTGACTTCTCTTTTATCTTGGCCCCAATCGTTGTAAGCATGGAGCACTACTGAAGTGCTCGTGAAGAACTGCTGGACTTTGGCTTGGGAAAGCCCATTGAAACCTTCTAAGCTTCCAGACAGGATTCAGCGACTCTTGTGAGCAACAGTCCTATGGAAGGGTTCGAACAGTCTAGCTTTCATCTTAGAGAGAGAGAGATTCAAACCACCAAGGATCTATAACTGCGGTACAGAGTGTAGGCTGGCGTGCTGTAGAGACTGCTGCCTTTCCTTATATGTTCCTTTAATTGTCTGGCAACCTCTTCATGCACACACTGCTAGTGCAACTGCCTACGTCAGCAAGAAAGCTTTGCCCTTCACCCCCGTGTGTGAGAGACACATGAAGGGATGTGTGTTAAACTGGGTACTTTGGAGAAACAAATTCACAGAAACTCATACCTAAAAGAGAGTTTTATATAAAGGTTGGTTAAGTGCACATCAAGAAAACATCCCAACTCAGTGTTGCCCAATCCCACAAGTCCAACATTAACCCATATGTCTGACATCAATCCACAAAGTCCTCCTCCATCTCACAAAACACACGCAATGATGCCAACTGCAGGAGGAAAGCCGAAACAGTGAATGTGTAAGCATCTCAGCACTGGCAAGGGTCTCCACCTGGCTGCTCCAGCACTTGGGGCTGCATCGGGGTAGGTCCATGTGGCTTCTCCTCGGGAATATCTTGCAATAAGTGGGCCTTGCCAGCTGAAGCAGGGAATTGGCTAAGGCAGCTGTACCCTGGTCTGACCATCAGAAAGCAAGAGACCTGAGAACTCAAAGGGCAAGGCTCACCGAGCCATTTATTCTTCCACCCTTCAATTAACCCCACATATGTTTATTGACCAGGTTGGCACAATAAGCTAACTACCTCAGGATGGATCAGCAAAAATTCCTCATCAATGCCAGAGAAAATGAAGGTGCACCAAACTTTCACCATGTTCATAAGGTGGAAGGCACTATGACTGGTGAAATTAGTGAAGATGAAACACTGATATAACTTATCAGCAATGAAGTGACTGGAGAGAAATTAAATTTGGATTGATAAAACTATAACCTAGTGAATGGTATTTCAGTCAGTGGGCTTCCATTTATTTTTTTTCCAATCATGACATAACGCAAACACTTGTGGAAATGTGGACTGTATGGTATCTAAATGTTACTTCCTTCTCCGTATCATCTTCCTCATCCTCTCAGGGAAGGTCTTTCCACAGTCATTGGAGTCAACATTTCTACTTAGCCATCCCCACCCTCTCCTTAAAAAGGCCAGGTAGTAGAGTGGGTCAGTCCTCTGATGCTAAGGTGGTGCAGTGGGTCGGTCCTCTGATGCTAAGGTGGTACAGTGGGTCGGTCCTCTGATACTAAGGTGGTACAGTGGGTCGGTCCTCTGATGATAAGTGAAAGGTTGGTGGTTCCAATCCATGTAGCAACTCTGCAAGAGAAGGAACTGACTGTCCACTGGTAACATGGATCGATTACACCCAGAAATCCCTGTAGAAGAAGTTCTTCCATCACATGGGTTCACTATGATCAAAAGGACTCAAAGGTACCTAAGAACAACAACAGAAACCTGCTTCTGAAATATTAATCTCCATACAAATTAAGCGGGAAGACGAGAAAAGAGGCTGTGGGGATGAAAGCTTGTCTGCTGCCTGACTCTCCTAATATCCGTCCTGAATCTCCCCGAGGCACAAGCAAAGGCTAAGTGTCTACCCCAGGCACAAGTAAAAGGTATTTCCTTCAGACCAACCCCCAGATCTATGACCAGTTCTGAGCTAGCAATAGCTACTATATCAACCAAATAAGTCTTCAGCACAGTTGGTACCCAGGAGACCCTAATTATCATTTGTGTTCTATTTTTTTTAAATAAGGCAAATGATGCCAACACCCACAGATTACATACCAGTCTGTTACTGACAAAAGATGGTAAAAATATAGCTAGCTCAAAGTAAGTCCAGCCACCTGTAGTAAAAGGAGACGTCACAGTTCTAAAGAACGAAAAGACTGTCTGCAAGAGTGGTCTTTATCTAACGCCCACAGAAGAGGGGACCCAATGGGAATTTGGCAGTTAATGTCCAACATCTAAGGCAGAGCAGCCTGGTCCTTGCTGGAAGCTGCAGCCAGTGGTGGCTACCAAGAGAAAATGAATGCGGCTGGCATTCCCCACGAGCCCAGGGTCTCCGTGCCCTCTGTTGACTGGCAACTGGGACCATTCCAAGCAACTGCTTGACTCCTTCATGAAGATCGGGACTTTGCTTCTCTGTCATTCTCACTGACTGAAAGTCTTAAAGCAAAGGAATCCATCTGTGTCCCAGGTAAAGTGAAGGCCCCCATACATCGCCCTTCACAAGGGAAGCAAGCATGTCCCAATGCTTCCAAACAAATGGATGATGCCAGAGGAAGACTTCTTCCTCATCAAACATCCCATCTATTGTGCAATGACTGCTCGGAGCCTCAACCTCGGGCCATTAGGCCACAGTGACCCTGCCTGCTACACTTTCTGCTCCTTTCCTCCACCCTCCTCCCTGCCTTTCTTCTTTCCTTTGCTCTTTGCTGCCTGATAAAATGGGACAGGTCCTAGAGGGATGCCTTTCAGCTTAACTTCCAGGCAAAGTTGACTGAAGCTGGGATTCTATCCTGTAGCAGAAAGCATCACATAATCTTCGAACAAAGAGAACCACTGGGATGAGGACCAGGTGATATGCACCTCTCCACCAAAACAAAGCCAAACAAAATACGGATTAAGACTTGAGGGTAATAAAGAAATCACTAATAAACCAAAAAAGTGTGCCCTCTTGGTCCTTTCTCTTAGTTCATTTTTCTACATAGCACCTATTAGTCTCACATGTCATAATTTACTTCTGCTTCTTAAATTTATTTATTTTCACATTTATCAAAGTGAGAGGGTTTCAAAATATTCATGGGAAAATGTATCAATTACCCTTTTCCATGTGAATTTTAAAGGCCCCTAATACATATTTAATAGTTTACTGAAGAGTTCTGCTGGTGACCTTTTTCTACCCACGACCAAAGGTCTGCCCAGGACCTTTTTTGGCACAGGTCTTCTTATGCCAGCCATACCCTGAATGCCAAGATCATTTGCTGAGTTGAAAGGGACCCTAATACTGCAGACATTCTCAAAGAAGCCTATCATCCTCTCACTTCAACAAACTAAAATGATATTTTGTTAAACAAAAACTAATGAACACCTTTATTAGCGGTGCCCCGTGAAAGGGAAAATATGACAAAAATTAAATAGCTATGTATTAACTCTGCATAGTGTAGATAAGAAGTAGAGTGCTAGAGAAATCGAGTCTCCCAATGGTAACCAAGGAAGAACTCAAAGAGAAGATGCCTTGATAACCTTGGCTTCCACTTGAAGTCTGCTGGCATGGCCTCAAATACGCCATCACAGAGGCCCGAAGCAGGGAAGGGCTCCACGCCGAGCCTTTATAACAACGACGGATGCCGTTTACTAAGCACTTGCTGACTCGGCTATCCTGCTCGTCCTTTCTGGGGGAAAAAAGAAATGGAGCCAGGTAGCTCCTTTATCTTCATTTTACCCATGAGAAGCAGAACTAGTTCAGGAGAGTGGGCTGAAGTCACGAAGATATACATACAAAACTCAGATTCTCAATCCAAGCTTTTGGCCTCATTCTACAATGGCGTGCCAGGCGGCTTGGTGGCACTGTGGTGAAGGACTCAGTGGCTCAGAGAAAGGTCGACCGTGGGAGCCCAACGGCCGCTCCTCAAGGGAAAGAGCTGGCAGCAGTCAGAATGCACTAAAGAGCGACACGTTTGGTTTTCATTGTAACTTCTAAAATTGGAAGCCCCGTGATTTGGGGCCATGGGCTCACTGTCCTGTTCTCAGAGACAATGACAAAATCTCCCCTCTGCTGTCCTTTCTTCCCACCTGAGTCCATGAAAGTAGGTGGCATGTGGCACCTCAGAAGAAAGGCCTGGAGATCTACCTGAGGAAAGTGAAGTAGGCCATGGAAAATTCCAGGAAGTACATTTCTACTCTGAACACAAGGGGTCTCCAAGAGTCCCACAGCACCAACTGGTTCACATCATTTCCTCCAGGTCCTCTGATATTTCCTTCCCGTCTCCACAGGCACTGCCCAGCACACACAGAGACAGATTTTGTAAATACTCAGACAATGTGTAGCAATGATATGATCAGCTGGGGTCTGAGGTCTAGAGTCATCCTAAAATGACGTTCCAATGTCAAGTTTCTTTCCAATCAGTCGATAGAAAAGAAGGTAAAGACAATAATCGTATGAGAGAGCACACACAACGAAAGTCAACGAGGATGATGAGCAGTGGGTATCAATCTGGGGAAACCGAAACCGCATGGAATAACAAGTTAGCATTTTACTCTCATAACAACCCATCAGAGTTTCCGTCTCTTTTTGTTGTCATTTTTGTTGTAATTGTTGTTCCAGAATCTCAATGCAGTTTACTTAAAAGCTCACTGTGTTGAAGTTGTCATTATACTTTTTAACTTTATAAGGAAAAGGACTCACAAAAATGTTTTTTTTAAAAACCCACATTGATGAATTGATGGTTTTGTGTGCCAAGTATTTTTAGAGCCAGTCATGGTATTACAGAGATGAGTAAGATAAAGCTCTGAAATAGTGCGCATTATGGGAAAAGAGTGCGGATCATTTCTGGAAGACGGAATCTTCTCTAGGAAAAAGAGTGGAGCAGTCCATTATCAGAAAATCACCGATGTAGGAAGATGTTCAAGGCTGCGGCATCATGGATACACCTTAATTTCCTCAAACTGGACACCCCAGTTCCCACACGAAGGTACTTGGGTTTCTGGGTAAAATAAGCAAATTCCAGAAAATTAGGACCGCTCAGCCTATGTTCCTACACAGAAAGAGATTCCGTAGATAAGCAGCTCCTAGAAGTAGGAGCCTGGAGCACCTTCTCTGTGCAGTAGGAATATTTCATAAGGGGCAATAACTGTTTCCGATAATAATTTGTTCACCATTTATCAGAAGATAAAGAATGGCTTTTATAGAATTTTGACTCTACAGAGGGGGAGGGATCCAACCATATGTATGCGTTTCTGAGTCACCAAATAAAAATAAATTAAAAATATTTCCTGCTTAAACATATCCATCTGTTGATGAGCCCCGGTGGCTCCATGGTTTCAATGTTCAGCTGCTAATTGATAGACGGCCAGTTCAAACCCACCAGTTGCCCCATGGGGGAAAGAGGTGGCATTTTGCTTTGGTAAAGACTACAGTCTTAGAAGCCTTCTGGGGCAGCTTGACTCTCTCCAGGATTTCCAAGGTTATAGTCTTTATGGGAGCAGTTAACTACATCTTCCTCTTAAGGGGTACCTGGTGGGTTTGAACCTCAAACCTTTCAATCAGCCGCTGAGCAGTTAACCTCTGCATCACTCGGGTTCCTTTATTCAAAAAGCATGCATACACAATGATGGTGTTGATGATGGATAAAGAAAGTATTGTGGATGTCAGAAGAACAAGCAAATCTGTCTTGGAAGATCTATTGGAAGATCTATCCTCAGAATGCTCCTTAGAAGCGAGGGTGGTGAGATTTTGTTTCATGTCCTTTGGATACATTGTCACGAGGAACCAATCCCTCATACAGGCATCATGCTTGATCAAATACAATGGGACAAGGAAGATGCTTAAAGAGCAGGCTGCACTACGAGGCTGAAACATAGCCGCAGTGCTTCCGGTGGTCCAGAGCCAGGCATGGTTCATTCCACTGGGCAGAGGCTCAGTGTGGGTTGGAACCCACTCCATGGTACCAACAGCAACAGGGTAGGAAAGATGCGTCAACATTAACTCCATGGCCAAGCTTGATATTTTGCCATAAGAAAGTTGTTTAAGGAGGAGGGGCATAGTCCATACTATCGAATGCCTTCTACAGGTAAAAAACCACACAATTACAAAATGGGAGATGACTCAAAGTGCTTACATCTAGTCATTCCTAGGCTCCCAGTGGTACTTCAGTGGGCATTGTTGCTATGAATATTATTTAACATTCCTAAAGAGAAAGGGGTTAGAAGGACAACAGGAGCTAAAGACAGTGAGAAGGTATTCCAGAAGGGACTAGTTCAAATCAGGCAAATAAAGGTCGCGAATGACACTTGTTCAATTCCAGCTAATATAAGCACCACTTGGGAAGCTTATTGCCATGCAGATTAATGGACCAGATGTTTAGTAGGGCTGAACAAGCATCCAAGGATTGAACTGCATCAAGCACTGCAGGTGAGGGAATACAGTAGCTGAAAATCACATAGAAGCCGTGTGTTTGTCATGACATCAATCCCATGCTAGTGTAAAATAACATATCAGATGTGCTTTCCTTCTCACAGACTGGTATTCCGATGGACAAGAGATGAGACCCTGCGCCATCTTCACAATTGTTCCTGTGTCTGAGCCATTGTGGCGGCCCCTGTGTCCATCCATCTCCTTGAGGGCCTTTCTCTCATTTTCGGTCCCTCTACTTTGCTGAGCATGATGCTCTTCTCCAGGGACTGGTATCTCCGGAACAGGTCAAAAGCATGCCTGCCACTCTGGCCATCCGTTTATCGAGATTCGTCCATTCAGCACACCGTGGGACTTTCAATATCCTTCTCCAGCACCATAATTCAAATGCATCAATTCTTCCCCAGCCTTCCCTAGTCAATGTCCAAATTTCACGTGCGTAAGAGGCAAGGGAAATGACCATGGCTTGGGGCAGGCACACTTTAGTCCTCAAAGTAACAGCCCTACTTTTCAATACTCTAAAGAGGGCTTGTGCGGCAGACTCATGCGTTAATCTAAAGCAACTCATCTTTTGATCTCTTGACTGCAGCTTCTGAAATCCTCACCACTGGACCCACCGGTGACATCATGAGCAAAAGGAGAAAAGGTTGAAGTTGTCAAGGATTTTGTCTTACTTGGATCCACAATCAATGCTCATGGAAGCAGCCGCCAGAAGGTAGGAGACATCAGGCCACCCCAAAATGGATGAAAATACTGGCAGTACTTAACCTTGCTGAAAGTTTTGCCTTCTCAAGGCAGGAGCAGACAAAGATTGCTAGAACGCTACAGCTACCCATGACAAAGATCCAACATGAGTAAAAGCTTTCAGTGACCTTCACCCAATATCCATCATTAGCCCTGGCCCCAGCCGACCAACCAACCAGTTCCTTCGAGATTGCTCTGACATAGTTGACTCCTGTGAGAAGGGGGGTTGCGTTCCACACTGTTCCCAACGGCGGCTTTTTGGGGAAGCACATCATCAGGGTTTTTTTCCCAGGGTGCATCTGGAAGGATTTTAATGTCCGACCTTTTGGGTAGAAATTGAGTGCTAACCCATTGTCTCCTCCAGGGACACTCAAGCTTTAAGCAGTGGGGGGGGGGGGGAGGCAGGTGATCCCAAAAACGAGAGGCCTCAGAGGAGGATGTGCTATTTATATCAGCAGGTTGGTATTAAGCAACTCAACTTTGTTCATCTCAACTAGCTGTAAATCTTTGCAGTCACATAGTTTGTTCTAGTCCACCTCTTGGAACTGGGGCAGTTAATACAGAATGCAATTCCGATTTCAAGTTGTGTGATGGGAACATCCAGCGTGCTCCTTTAAAAAGGTGGGGCGGATGGGGACGCTGGTGATGTGAGTAAAGGCTGGTGCATTTCCTGAGCGTTTTCCTTGAGTCACTGAACTGGGTCTTCAAGTACATAGCTCTTCAGGAGATGGAATCCTATTAACTGGAGTCTGCAGGTCTTTTAAATTTCCCTGCATCATCTCAAATTGCAGTCCTTGAAAAACAAGATGCTCTTAAGAACAGCAAAGGCGTGAAGTAAAATAAATATTTTTTAAAGTCCTTAGTAAATGCACATTTAATAGTGACCCCTCAACAATCCTCTGTCTTACTTTGCTAAAGCGCAAGGTGCTACGTCTTGAGCCCCCAGATGGCATATCTATTAGCATAAAAGCAACACAGTTTAAAACTGGAAGTCAATTTAGAAAGGAATTAGACAAACCTTACTTTTTAGAGAAATAAGTGGGGTTTATTGGCTTATAGGACAATGCAAAATTCTTAAACATCATTATCCCCAAGAACAATTTATAACACAGATTCTGTAGAAGACAGGCCTTCTAGTTAATATGCCCACTAAATTAATTCTATACATTTTACCTGAAGAAATTTTTTAAGGTATTGGCTTAAGTATTATGGCTTCCATGCTATTAACCATGCGAATGCTACTACATTATTTTCATTTTTGTTGACTCGGGAGAATTGCGATAGATGAGAATTTTTCTATCATAAATGTAATCTTGAGCAGAATCATGGAAAAGGCCAGAGAGACCAAAAGTAGTAGTGAAAGAAATGGCAATGTCAGTCAATGAAGTGTTAAGCATAGTATCATCTACCTATTAAGTTTCTGCTTTAACTAGAACTGTTTCCATCAACAACAATGACCCATTGAGGAGCTCCATGCCATTCATTCATCCTCCTTGTGGTACAGAGAGCATGTTTGGAAAACAATGAAAGCAGCTGCTGTAATTTATTTGACACCTTTCCCCACTGGCTGAGGCCAGTCACTCAAATGTTGGCATTACAGCCCAGCCCACTGCTCGGGCAGGGTGGAAGACGGAAGGAACAGCCCACATCTTCAGGGTGTCAAAAGCAATGAGTTCTGGTCTCAGCTTTCATTGAACCGCCATGCGGCCTTGGCCAAGCAACTTTCCCTTTCTCATCCTACCTGGAAAACAGGGAACTGCTCCCAAACAGTCTGCAGGTGTGATAATCTCATGTCAGGCAGTAGTCAAGGTCCCCTGCCATAAAACAGAACCTGCCCACCTCCTCAAGCTGACCGCTCTTGATAGCGAAGTACTATCGGAAGGCTACCGCCCCCGCTCAGGTACACTGGAACTCAAAGGTCAAATACACTTTTATTGCTAGCTGCTGTTGCAAACGGCCCCGGAACCAACTTCCACTCACAGCAACGCATAGGGACAGACCACGGACCTACAGGGTTTCCTCGGCTGCAGCCTTTCCAGGAGAAGATCTCCAGTCCCTCTCCGGAAGACACTGGGCGGGTTTGAACTGCCAACCTATCGGTTAGCAGCCCAAGACTTCATCTTCGCAGCACCGGGGCTCCTTGTTTATTGTTAGGAATTCTCTAAAGGTC